>NC_047121.1:57569734-58769734 GCF_902500255.1 Thalassophryne amazonica | reverse complement strand
TCTCCTAATGATGGGATGGAAGCCTCCCCTGATGGCTCCCTTGACGACTCTCCTGATGACGTGAATGACTCATTACCATGAACAAAAGACTGAAACTGCTTTGACCTGAGTACCCCATTGTAAACATGGGACAAAGCGTGTCTGAGACCCGCCCCCCGGTTGAGGCTGGGTTTCAACTGTTTTACAAAGAATGCTTCCTTGACACCTCTCTCAAACCATTTCTTCTCTCTGGCTAAGATTTTAACTTCCTTGTCCTCAAACGTGTGGTTAGTGTCTTTCAGGTGGAGATGAACTGCAGACTGAGGTCCACTGGCGACCTCTCTGCGATGCTGGTATAGCCTCTTGTTTAAAGGTTGCTTAGTCTCACCTATGTAGTGTTCATTACAGTTTTCCTAACATCTGATATAATACACTACATTGCTCTGTTTGTAACTAGGGATCCTGTCCTTAGGGTGAACTAATTTCTGTCTCAAGGTGTTAACCGGTTTAAAGTAAACTGTGATTTTGTGCTGTCTGAAGATCCTCTGTAGTTTTTCCCCTACTCCTGCTAAATAAGGGAGAGACACTCCTCTTCTTCTTTTCTCCGTCTCCTGTCTATCTGGTCTGTTTGTTTTCTGGGACTTCTGCACTTTGTCCAGGGACCATCGTGGGTACCCACATACTGTGAGGGCTTTCCGTACAAGTTGTTGTTCTTTAGCCCTTCCCTCTGCAGTTGTGGGCACCTGTAGGGCTCTGTGTTGAAGAGTCCTGATCACCCCGAGCTTGTGTTCAAGGGGGTGGTTTGAGCCAAAGAGCAGATATTGGTCAGTGTGAGTGGGTTTTCTGTCTGGAGCTGCCTGTTCTCTCCAATCGTAACATCACAGTCCAAGAAGGCTAAATTGTTGTTTCTGGCATCCTCACGTGTGAACTTCATATTGGAATCCACCGAATTGATGTGTTCTGTAAAGTCCTCGACCTCCTGTTGTTTGATTTTAACCCATGTGTCATCGACATATCTGAACCAGTGACTGGGAGAGATGCCCATGAACGACGTCAAGGCTGTCTTCTCCACTCGCTCCATGTACAGATTGGCCACAATGGGGGATACCGGAGACCCCATCGCACAACCATTACAATGGGGTACTCAGGTCAAAGCAGTTTCAGTCTTTTGTTCATGGTAATGAGTCATTCACGTCATCAGGAGAGTCGTCAAGGGAGCCATCAGGGGAGCCTTCCATCCCATCATTAGGAGAGTGCTAACTAGCGCACAATAGGTGCTAATTAGAGCTATTGTTTAGTCACTAGCCTATAGCAGTCCGCCTCTCAGTAGGAGGGGTCTGGTTAGGTTAAAAACTCCAGCTTTTGTTGGCTTCTGGTTTATTCTTCTCTACAAGTCAGACTACCAGAGCAAGAATTTTAGCTGAGGAAGCTTCTGTGATTTGAAGCGAAACGTCCTCACGTCACGCAACCCAGTCCAGTCGAAGATTCAAGCTTCTCTGCTATGGAAACCACCTGGACAACTGAGAGCCTACACAGAAATACCAGTCTAATACTTCTGTTAGTTTCTCAGTGTAACTGATGTGACTTTTAGCTCATTATTCTATTCCTGTGTGAATCTTAGGAGTGGTTAGCATTTTCATTAGCAGTTAGCTCGCGCTAGCTTGGCTACACTCTTGGATTTTCTGGTGCACAGAGTACACGACTTTGCTGTGCTGGCACAGTGATGCTGGCAGAGAGGGTGACTCTTTTAGGGAGCCATGTCCATAAGCTAGAACAGTTTCTTATTTCAGTGGAGTTAGATGTTACGGGCACTCCAGGCAAGGGTATTGTTGGGCCCGCTAGCGTGCCCATTAGCATTAGCGTAGAATCACTGGCTGTGGATGATGGCTTTCGGACCATGGTTAGGCAGAGGAAGTCATGTAGGGTTTGGTGCCCGGTTGCGGTACCCCAGTCACACTCGCCACTTTGAACTGTGAACCAGTTTTCTCCCTTAGATATGCCTTTTGTTTGTCTGTTGAGCCCACGAGTGACTTCCACTCCTATCTCCAGGCCGAAACGCCAGGTTTTAGTGATAGGAGATTCTATCACTCGCAAAGTCAGGTTACAGACGCCAGCTGATGTTAAATGTATTTCTGGGGCCAGAGCTCCTGACATTGCCTCTCATCTCAGGGTGCTGACACTGCAGAACAGTAGACAGACAAAGGAACGTGACACTAGATATAGCCACATTGATATAGCTTGCTTTTGTTAATCAAGTCAGATAGTAGGCCAGTTTTGTAGCCAGTAGCACATGCTTGTAGTCCAGAATAGCATCGCACCATGTAAGATGGAAGACTTCTAGGCTTTCTTTAAGGGGAGGAGGACAGAGCCGACACATAAAGAAAGACAAACCTAGTCACACCAACAGACAAGTTAGTATCACCAAACCTGCATGTCTCTGGAAATGGAGGAGCCTGGAGGGACTGGACGGAACCCACACCAACATGGAGAGAACATGCAAACTCCACACAGAAAGGATCAGGCGGGAAGAGAACCTGGAACCTTTAGCAGTGAAAACTGCTCACGCTCCAGGCTTACAGGAGAAAAATGTTTTTAGAAAATATCTGGAATTTCATATGATTTTGTTTACTGCAATTTGTTAAGAAAATCTATTTGCAAATATGAAATCAGACTTTAAAATATTGACAAACATTAATATACATACAATAAATGTTTATGAGTTCAACGGTATGAATATTTCATGAGGTGAAAGCTGGAACCTGCTTTCACCACATGAAATATTTGTACCTTTGAAAGAATGTAAAAACATTATTTGTTTTATATAACGGCTAAAATAGATCCTTGCCATTTGATATTATATTAATTTATAAACAACAGAAAAGGGACTTACATTTTGGTGCACTGACTTTGTGTGCTTCCAAAAAAAATACTTTCTGTACTTCCTCACTCCAGTGAAAAATCACATCAGAAATTTGTCCAGCTTTGGTGCGTCACTGCTGCTCTGACATCAACAATCCAACACGAACTTTAAATAGAAGTCCAAAAATAATTCTGATGATGTAGTCCGCAATGCTGTGCAGCAACTTCGTGTACTCCCCCCCCCCCCCCCGCAAAAAATAGAAAAAAAAAAGACTTTGTACTTCCCTAGTGCAGTGAAAAAAAAAAAAAATCACATCAGAAATTAGTCCAGCTTTTCATTCTAACTTCCTCCTAACAGCTCTTCATGCCTCCAGACGGCTTACAGCGCAGTGGATTTGTTTTGTGTGTGTATGTGTGTGTGTTCAAAGAATTAGCACCGTCAATTATCTCCTTCAAATCGTCATCCGTCAGCAAAACAAACTCCGTATGTCTAGATAAACACTGCCCCCACTAGTGGCCGAGGTTCACAGTATGAAATTGTACCAAACGTATGGAACTAAATTGCACTCTAAATGCACCGCAACACAAATGGGACCCAGTGTAATCAACCGCGAATTACATGATTTATAAATGAAAGAAATATTTCTGTAACTAATACAGAATAATTCTTTTAAAAGATACATTTCTACATTCAGCGTTTGGTTTAATTTCAGATAAAGCAGAATGTTTTGGTGTTTGGGACCTGAACAGACTCCGGTGTCGCTGTGGATCAAACCGCCGCCACCTGCTCCTGTCAGTGTTTGTTTTGCACTGCGTGGTGCGGCGGCCGGGCGGGCGGGGCTTCCTGCTGCAGGGTGTGTTTGTTCTCCTGCTGATGGTCCTCTCCGGGTGACGGACGCCTGCTGTAAAGTGAGCAGATTTAAATTTGTAGCGTGAGTGCAGGCGGAGTGTCACACATCACGAGCTGCTGCTGGAGGCGTTTGTTTTCTGTTTTCCACTTCACTACGTGCCTGAGCACTCAATCAGCTGCTTCCACGGCGAGTGTGTGTCTGTGTGCAAGCCACACACAAAACCACCACAAAGAAACCACACTCTCACCCCCCCACCACCACTACAAAACATAGTGAGGAGGCCAGAAACCGGAGTCTGTATGGAACAGAATCAACGGGCGCAAACTTGACACAGCTGCTGGTCCACAGACTAAAAAGGGTCAAACTGTGGTGGACCGGGATGTCAGTCCAGTTAATAATCTAGCCTGCTTGTTCTGGTTCAGACTCTTAATCTGATTTTAAAGATCAATAATGGGTGCAATCAAGGCATTTTTTGGATGGATTGTTATTTTGTTAAACCCAGATCTCTTCACAGCCCATTTCATAAGCGTCATAGCTTTTAGCCACCACGCTGTTCAATACTTGCTAGCTCACTGCAGTGTTACAGCACATTTTAGAATATTTCAAATGTGTATCTATGCTCTGCTTTGCTTCAAATATGCAGCAGGTTGGTCGCTGATGGATGCTGAGTCCGGCCTCAGTGTATCGTCCAGATTGCTGCCGCCGCCGGCTTCAGGCAATCCGTTGATGTTGTTCACAATGATGTCACTGCTTTTTTTTGTTGTCTTTTTTTCTAATCTCTTCTTTTACTGCAGAGCTGACAGTCAGATAGCTCATTACCACCACCCACTGGACAGAAGTGTGTAGTGCTGCATTACTGACACCTAGTGGTGAGAAGAAAAATGCTGTAGTTATCGCACCTCCCTTTCCTTGAAGTGGCTATTACACAGAGTGGACTTGATTTAAAGAGAGAAGGATGGGAAAGTGCATTAGACTCCAGGGGGATTACTTTGAAGGGGGTAACTTGTAGTTTGTAGTTTGGATTTGAAATAATGTTTTGTGACACCAGTCCTGGAACTTTTTTGACATACCCCGTAGACCCCCCCTCAACCGATAATGTTACATCTGTTTTTTTTTTGTTTGTTTTTTAATGATAGCAGATGTGATCAGACTTGACCTCTGTGGTGCTGGGTGCTGGAGCTTTGCGCTATAATTCAGCACAGCCCCACAGTGGATGGTTTCACTCTTTCAGCACCTTGGACAGTGGTGCAGCCTCAAGGCTCATGTCAAAATGATTAGTCACGTCCCCAGAAGTTATTTTTGTTGTTGTAATATTGTATGATTTTCAAGAATGAAGCTGTGCAAAAAAAAATGTAGGCACAGTTCGTACAGGATTACGGCTGGTGACGCCAATGGCTGTTGCCATAATGCCGCAATTTCTGAGGGTGTTGGACCTCCACAGGCAGATAATAGAAGCTGAGGACAGGCACAAAGTGATATTGGCTGTGCTAATACAGGAACACCGACATCAGAACATGACGTGGCGGAGGTGGTGGTGGGCCTCCTTTTTAAACGCAATCACACGCTAGTCAGGAGTGATTGGCACGTGCAGACCACCTGCGTCACAGAGACGGCCCATACTGCTGGTTTACGGAGGTGGTAATTTGGAAGTCACAAGCACTGATCACATGCGTCAGACATACGCTTGACACGGTCTGACGGTGCAGTATTCCTCACGCCTCATGCAAGACAGGCGGGTAACCTGTACGTGACTAGTACCACACCTGTATTTTTCACAAAGTTTCCTCTGGATTCCTGCAGCACGGCTCGACCGCCCACTCCCTGCGACCTGCGTGACGGGTCGTGAGTGAGGCCTTAAACTGGTGAAGCATTTCTGAGAGAAGCATGAAACATCTACAGATTAAATAAAGATATCCAGCTGACCTGACTTCACGTGCTCAGGTGGGAACCTTCTCATGTCAGGTGCATCTGTTTGATGCACGCTTGTGGAGCACTAAGCAGAACTTGACTTTCAATCTGGTTTCTGGTCTTTGGTGCAAACACTTTCTGGTGACACAAGATATGGACAAATGCCATCTGTGCATGTCTCGCAGGAGCACGACTGGTGTTTTTACCTCCAGGACGCCGGCGCTGGCTGTAAGAACGTGGTGGAAATAAACACTAGCAGGTGTGCCGGGCTTTGCCCTGCACAGCGCTGGATGTACAGTTTTACACAGCATCTGAAGAAAATGATGCTCCTCTGGACAAAAGTATTCATTAAGCTAACATTGGTTCTGAAGCTAATACGACCTCTTTGATGTTAACGCCGGAACATAAACACCGCTCTTCCAACCAATGAGGATGCAGCTTGTGTCACGGCCACAAGGACCTGGGTTCGATTCCTGCCAGTTCTGTTGTTTGGTATGGTTGTTTCTGTGATGACATGTCCGCCTAAACCCCGCCTCTCTCCCACTGCATGCTGGGACTGACTGCCTGAAGGCTGGAACGTGCGAGCGGGTTTGGCGATGTTGGCTCGATCAGATCCTGATTTCTAAAAAGGAAATGTTTCATCACCCCGCAGTCACACGTGCACACCATCGTGCATGCGCACCGAATCAAACAAATGCATGTACAATCAAAACTGCAATTACCTGTAGAATATGTGACGGGTAAACAAACGTCACACTGAGCCGCGTTAGCATTCTCGTTAGCATGCTGAAATGAATACAGTTTGATCCAAAGCAATTTCCTTTTATTTATCTTAGCAGCCGCGCATAAATAAAGGCAAGGGCATCCAGACAATTAGCATAATTACTGCCAGACGGACACAGACGCTGGCACGTGCACGTATGTGCATGCTGTCAGGCCCCCGCCACACTGTGTGTGTGTGTGTGTGTGTGTGTGTGTGTGTGTGTGTGTGTGTGTGTGTGTGTGTGTGTGTGTGTGTGTGTGTGTGTGTGTGTGTGAGAGAATGTCCTTGGCTCAGACTTCACGTGCACACACACACACACACATACATAGGCATGCTCACACGCTTGTGTATCATATTAAAATGCAAATATGATACAGAACAATAACAAAGGCAAAGCCTAACCCTCAGCTTCACACTCTGAGCGGGTTCTAATGGTGTCGACAGTTCTTCTGGTCCAAAATGCTTCTTATTGGATGTTGTGTGAGAAAGTGATGGAGATTCTGAGGATCTTGATTGTAGGTTTGGTACATTTTTCCTTTCAATCATGGTGGGCATGAAGTTAAAGTCCAGCTTGCAGTGAAGTTCTTCTGGGGTTTGGTGGTGCCACATAACATGTGAGATTACTTCCTGCTCTCTGAGGAACTCCTGCTGGTCCCCTGAGGAGAAATCAGGCCTTGCCCATTGCCCAAACCTGAGACACTCAAAAAATTCTTTTGGCGCATGACCACAATAATCTGGTGTAACCATGCAATTGTAATAATCTGATCTATCGCTTTTACATGTACTTCAGTAATGCCATAATCAGAAAATGGCTGGTTTACATGATTTCAGTTCATAAGTTGGATTTCTTTTGAAGTGGAGAAAGGAGAAAGGGCAGCTCTTGAAGAGAAAGCGTAGACTGGATAGAGAAACAGCTCCTCCCCCCATCTCTCTCTGAGGAGCAGGAGGAGGAGGAGGAGTGCTGAACTGATGTCATCGCACATGAACAGTGGAAATATGTCCTCAGGCTTTTAGCAAACTGTTCATCTCCAATATATTTGTCTATGAATTGCGTAGATCGTCAAATAATTTGCTGTTTAGAATGTTGAAACAACACACGTGGGACTCTGAAGCACACTTGTGCGTGCTGGGAAATTTTTTTGGACACTTCGGGAACTTTGTGATCCGATGAAGGATGTTATGAGCCCCGTTGAGACAACTGTGCATCCTACAGTACCTCTGGAAATCAGTTCCAACTGATTTTACACATACGCAAATGTAAAAGAATCAAATAAATCAGATTAATGGTTTACATCTATCAAAGAAATCTGAGTATTGGGGAGAAATCCAGGGCCCAGTTTCATAAAGTGGTCTAATCTTGTTTAGTGGACTAAACTCATTTAGTCGACTCATCCTTTGATCTTAGTCGTTGCACAAAACGCTTAGTCAGTTAAAGGTTTAGTGTTACCCAACTAAAATTTTTAACCTGGTACAGAGGAGGCTAATTTATTTTAGTCAACAAAACTTCAGTGTTGTACTTCAAAAAATGCAGCTATCATGTAGCACCACTTGATGGAGGAGGAAGGAGACCTGCGGTGTGAGTGGGTGTTCCGGGATCGGAATAATCCATTGGAGGTGTTTACAGACACCGAGTTCGGGAGCGCTTCTCCTCTGCTGCGGCGGACTAGCCATGTCTGTAGCAGAAGGACCAACCTGGAAGTAGACAAAACTGTCGCTCATTGGAAGCGTTTCTTGGCAATGGCACTTGCAAGGCTGCTATGACCGTGAAAATCGGCGACTAACGTAAGATGGCTAACCTCCAATGAAAGGGTGTTTAGACGGATAATGTTGGGTGACTAACCTTAGTCAACTAAGTAAAGTTACTAGACTAAAAGATTAGACTGCTTTATGAAACTGGGCCCTGATGTGCTAAACAATCTGAGTTATCGGATAAAACACATTAGATTTTGCCATTTACTTGACCCTACAATAATCAGATAACAGCCAGTTATCAGATAGCGATCAGGTTTTTAGTGTGCATGTAAATGGAGCCAATGTTTTTCTCAACAGACATCTCAGATGTCATTGTGCGACTTGCATCACTTTTATGTTAAATTCTGATGGGTGCTAAATGTACTACATGTCCACAGGATTCACTGCTGACCGGCTCATGAATGATCTTAGATTAAAGGCATAGGGCCACTAAGCTTTTTAAGATTTAATGCATGAAAAGAATTTTCAGAGGCACCACTATAATTTTATTTATTAGCCTTTAGATAGTGGATTCATAATATGACATTACCAATGCAATCAAAATTCACATTGTCTCAAAAAAAAAAAATGAATGAAGAGTTCCCCCTGAGGGGTAAAATCTCAAAAGAACAGATGGCTTTGAATTACTTATGGCAGTGACGATTGAGACCCACAAGGGCTCCCCAGAGTTGCGCAAAGCATTATGGGAAGCACACAGTGGCGGCCAATCAGAGTAGAGAGGTACAGTGACTCTTTCTGGCTTCTCCTCCAACATTGTGGAAAATGCTCCATAACCATGGCTGTTATGTGTAAATCCAATACACTTATTAGACTTGCAATTATTATCCTGTAAAAGCTAGCAAGAAATAAACAGTTCTAAAAAAAAACACGTTTTTTTGTAACCTGATAACACCTCTGGGGTGATTTATAAGACATTTCATGAACGTCAGCGTCACATCAAGGTAACTTCCATTCTTTTCAAAAGCTCATGTATGTGTGCACACACGTCCTTCTGCAGATGGCATGAAATAGAAAAATATGTTCTCTTGATTAAAATGAGCTGTAATTTTACAAGACGTTTCAACAATAAACCAACATTATAAGGCTTGGATTTCAGGAGAAACTATATTTAGTCAGTTTAGTGAAATTTTTGTGACCCTAGTTTTAACAGTGGACTTCCACATAGAATGTTGTCACTTCATCACTCACCCGTTGTCGAAGCCTGATGCAGATACACTGATTCATGATTTTGTGACCTTCAGAATGAAAGACTCATATTTTATTTTCTGGTTTGTCACTGAAGAATTTGCGACATTCTGTGTGTCTAGCATGGGTTGTATAGGCAGTGAGTGCGTGAGTCCACATTCTTTCAGACACGATAATACTAAAACTAAAAAGGCCAGTCTTGTATTTACTGTCTCACATGTTGGTACATCAAAGATGATATGATTAACTTTTGATCAATATATTTATTGGGCATCATGTTCAAATATTGTTTGATTTTACAAGCACCTATTATGAATGCTGCTGGTTATGGAAGGACAAGCTGCAGCTGGGCAGTCTTGACCTGGATTTGGAAACTTTGGAGAGTGGATCCTGATACCTGGTTGTTACAGGTTCATCAAGTCAGTATCTCAGAACAAAAGTCACCTGATACCGAAACTCAGTCAATAATCAGATTGATCAATACCAATCAAACCAGATTAGCTGCCAGCTCCATGTACCCATATGACTTACTCAGCCTGGTCTGTTCAGCTGAAGGGTCTGTATATCACTTCAGATGGTTCTACTGTCAACACAACCCATTTTGTTGTTGGTGGTGGTACTGTTAGTGTTTTTGGTGTCATTGTTGGTGTTGTTGTTAAGATTGTTGGTGCTGTTGTTGTGCTTGTTGTTTTTAGTGTTGTTGTTTGTGTTGTGGTTGTTTATGTTGGTGGTTTTGTGTTTGTGTTGTGATGGGTGTTGCTGTTGTTGTTGGTGTGACTGGTGTTTTTGGCATTGTTGTGGATGTGTTATTTGTTGGTTGTGTTGTTGGTATTGTTGTTGGTGTTGTGGTTGGTGTTGTTGGTGCCACTGGTGTTGTGGTTGGTGGAGTTGTTGGTGTTGCTGGTGTCGTTGTTATTGGAGGCCCTGGTGATGATAATGTTGTCGGTGTTGTTGTTAGTGGTGTTGTGGTTGGTGTCGATGTTGGCGTCTCTGGTACTGTTGGTGTTGTTATGGTTGTTGTTGGTGTTGTGGTTGTTGGTATCGCTGGTGTTGTTGTGGTTGGTGTTGTTGGTGTTGCTGGTGTTGGTGTTGTGGTTGGTGTTGTTTGTTGTCACTGGTGGTGTTGTTGGTGTCGCTGGTGTTGGTGTTGTGGTTGGTGTTGTTGGTTGTCACTGGTGGTGTTGTTGGTGTTGTGATTGGTGGTGTTGTTGGTGTAGCTGGTGCTGGTGGTGGTATGGTTGGTGTTGTTGTGTTCCTGGTGATGTTGGTGTTGTTGTTAGTGGTATTGTTATTTGTGGCGCAGGTGTTGTTGTTGTTAGTGTCACTGGTGTTGGTGTTACTGTGGTTGGTGTTGTTGTTTGTGTCGGTGTTGTTGGTGTTGCTGGTGTTTTTGGTGTTGTTGGTATCGCTGGTGTTGATGTTGCGGTTAGTGGTGTAGTTGGTTATCGCTGGTGTTGTTGGTGTTGGTGGCACTGGTGTTGATGTCGCTGGTGTTGGTGTTATTGCAGTTGGAGGTGTTGTTGGTGTGGTTAGCGGTGGTGTTGTTGGTGTGGTTGGTGGTGTTGTTGTTTGTGTCGCTGGTGTTGATGTTGCGGTTGGTCGTGTTATTGGTTGTCACTGGTGTTGTTGGTGTTGATGTTGCGGTTGGTGGTGTTATTGGCTGTCGCTGGTGTTGTTGGTGTCGCTAGTGTTGGTGTTATTGCGGTTGGCGGTGTTGTTGGTGTTGTTGGCGGTGTTGTTGGTGTGGTTGGTGGTGTTGTGTGTTTCGCTGGTGTTGATGTTGCAGTTAGTGGTGTTATTGGTTGTCGCTGGTGTTGGTGTTATGGCAGTTGGTGATGTTGTTGGTGTGGTTGGTGGTGGTGTTGTCATGATTTTTGGTGGTGTTATTTGTTTCGCTGGTGTTGATGTTGTGGTTGGTGGTGTTATTGGTTGTCGCTGGTGTTGTTGGTGTCACTGGTGTTGATGTTGCGATTGGTGTTGTTGGTGTGGTTGGTGGTGGTGTTGTTGGTGTTGCTGGTGTTGATGTTGTGGTTGGTGTTGTTGCTGGTGTGGTTGATGGTGTATTGTTGGTTGTCGCTGGTGTTGGTGTTGTGGTTGGTGGCGTTGTTGTAACTGAGTAACTTCTGGATCTGGTCTTCAGAGTTTGACATCCCAGGTGTTTGTATGAACGTCTCAACATTTGTTCAACTTCTTATGTTGCTGCATTTAAAAACAAGGTGGCGTCGGCATCACGTTGATCACATGATCTCACAGACGACATCAGTAAAATGTCTGAACCCAAACGTCACCTAACGTTTATTTGTCTGTTTGTCTTTCAGTCTCTGGACGGGTTTGTATTTGCACTAAACAAAGAGGGACGTTTCCTCTACATCTCTGAGACCGTGTCCATCTACCTGGGACTGTCACAGGTCAGTTACTCCCTTTGTCAGTCTGTCTGTCTGTCGCTCTCTCTCTCTCTCTCTCTCTCTCTCTCTCTGGCATTGTGTCTCTGTCCATCTCTGTCTCATTACCAAAGACAATTCCCAACAAATTAAGGTTCATTTAAAATCTCATCAGCTCGTCGGTGGCTTGTTGATTTGTGCGGCGAGCGGCGGTGCATATTTTATTACCGTGTGTGTTTGATTGTACTTTGTCAGCTCGGAAACGAGTTCCGCATCTCAGTGCTTTCACTCTTCAGCAGTTACTCTTAATAGAGAGAGAAAGAGAGAGAAAGAGAGAGAGAGAGAGAGAGACAGAGACAGAGCGATAGAGCGACAGTGAGAGAGAAACAGAGAGACGGCGACTCTGAAGGTCGACACATCGACCTTGGAGGCACTAACCGTGCTCTGCACAAACACGCACACACTTGCTTATACACACAAATGCACACATGAATGCATGTACACACACGTGTGCATGCGCAGGTATACATGCACATGCATGTACGTAAGCAGATATGTACACACACACACACACACACACAGTTCTTTGTTGTATGGGGTCGTGTTGGAGCTTTTGATTGTGAGTTCTCTGTCCCACAGTAAATCATCATCAGTGAGTCATCAGGTGTTGATGCGTCTGACTTTTCTTTTTTTTTCTAGGCTTATAATTTAGCAGGCGGAATGTCAGTGACTCTTTTATAGCTTCTTTTCTGCAAAGTCTTTCTGCGTTTCACTCGACCACGATGCTGTGACTGGTGCAGCAACAACCAAAAGTCTCTCCAGTCACAGTCACTGTTTTAGTGGCTTTCCTCACTGGTCTCTTTCATGCACAGCCTGTGTCAGACTGACTGAACTCATCTCTTGTTTTATTTTTAAACTTAATCTGTAAAAATGGGAAAGGTGAATATTTACTTTCTGTAAATGTTGCTCTGAATCCTCTCGTTTTTCAGTGAAAGACAGTCGTGACCTGAACAGTGTGTTTTCTCTCTCTCAGCCCCCCCACCCAAGATTAATTCCCCCCTTAAGATTGATTCATGATTTCTATCAAATAATTGATTAATTGTGAATTGATTGTCAAATGAGCCTGAAGCATTTATCTTGCTCTGTTTTATCAGCTGCTGAAGAAGTGAGTGATTTATAAAAAATAAAATAAAAAAGTGACAGACAGAGAGAAAGAGAGAGAGAGAGAGAGAGAGAGAGAGCGATGCGATGGCGGTTGTGTTTGTCCTCCTGCTAATTGTTCTTCTCTTTAATCATCAGCTGTCTCACACTTTAGTTTCTTAAAGGAGGTAAAATATATTGCTAATTATTTTCCAGCTTTAATTGGATCATGGGTGGGTGGGTGGGTGGTGGGGGGGGTTAAGCCTTTTGACAAATTGAGGAGCTTATGAATTTTGTGTTTGAAAGAATTTGAAGGCAGATTGATGTGTAAAGAGGATTTAGTGGTTTAAGTCGTTTCTTTGCTGTCTTGGCGGGGAGATGATGTACGTGTCAGGCCAATCAAACAGCTCGTTAATAGAGTCATTAAAGGGCGGGGCTGTAATTAAACACAGCCCATCAGCAAATGAACATAAAGACCTTTTCTCATTTTTTAATAGTCTTTGTGGATTTTGCAATGAAAAATGAGCCATTTTTACTTTTTTGTCCGATATCGGAGAAACCAGATCTGGAATCGTGGACTTTGTTCAAACGTTAGCGTGTCCAGTCTGCAAAGGTAAAAAATGTGGCGAGTTCCCACGGAACACCCCATCTGAAGTTCAGAACACAGGGACGCATGTGTCTGTTTTTCTTCTTCTTGTTTGTTAGCGATCAGAGAGCCGCCTGTGAGCTCGGTGCTTACACGCGGGGGCAGACCTCATGTTGCACGTAGGACAAAGGTCATAGTTTAATGAATTCTAGAGTTTGGATGATAATTTTCTGTGTCATGACTCCATTAACCCTAAAGGCGATTGGCAGACGACTCGCCGATCAAAGGAATCGATTGCTGCACCTCCACAGTCTTGTTTTCACTCTGTTCATCAAACAGGCACAACGGCGCCATCTCTGACAGAGCTCATAGAAGTCTCTGTGCATGCACGTGTGAGTGCACGTGTGCAGCAGATGGCGGTGTGTCCTGTGCCTGATGGTCCACGGGAAAATAATAATACCTTCATCCCAGCCAGACCTAAATTAGTCTGCTGGATCCTGGCCGGTTACACCCAAATATGGTCAGCAGCCAAATCTGCTTCCTGCCAGGACTCTCTCTGTCTCACTCGCACACACACACACACACAAACAGAGTAACACAGAAGTACAGACACACACGCAGACTGATGTGTACTTTAGAGGAAGTAATCAAGCACTCATTGGCGTGCAAACACTTGTCTTCATGTCACAGAGGCTCAGCCTGTTGAAAACATGCTAAACTTTGCCCATCGTTATTTTGAAACAAAGAACCTTTGAATGAGTTGTTTGCTGTTGACAGGGTCAGACTGAGGGTCAGACTGGTGGCTGCCATTTATTTTCTGTATGTCAGGAATTTTTGGGCTCACTGTGCTCTGGGTGTAGCTGAGACACCTACACACACACACACACACACGAGATATACTTTATTGATCTCACAATGGAGAAATTACGTTTACACTCCAGTTACCTCAGACAGCAATTAGTCCACAATTATTACTTGTTTACCGTAATAATGGCACACATCAGAATTAAAGGCACCAAAAGGTGGTGTACTGTGGTATGATGTGGTGCGGTTCTTTGAGCTGGTTTTAAGACTGAGGCTGAAACGTTGATGCTGGCTTGTTGACTTTGTCCAGGTTTGGCTGTAATTTGTCTTTATTTTACTTTAGTTTTTGTTCAAATCAGTGATCCTTTGAAAATCATTTGCTCTGAATTAAAAGTGAATTTTAAAAAGCTTTGTTTTTGATGAACGTTTGGGAAAAGTTGATTTTTGAGGTTTTGCTGTAAGTTTCAGTTTTGTGCATGTGTGCACGAAGCTGGGCTTCACGTGCACACACATATGTATGCAGTGCATGTGTGCAACGTGCTGATGACCGTCATTGAAATGGATGAAGCTGCAGAGTGAGGTCAAAGGTGAAAGTCGGTGAGGATTTTAAAGCAGAGATGGCAGACACACGGATGCACACGCACTGAGCCGGTGATTTGCCTGGCTCTTCTTCTCATGCATTTGAAGCAGCGTGATGGAAGACAGTGAGTTGGGGCTTTGACCTGCTCGCATTAACTGCACTCTGCGTCATGTTTCATTCAGCGGCTTCAACGCGCCGCCGTGTTCTCTTCACTTCACGGCAGTGACGGCGCCGCGCCAACTTTCACAAGGACGCTTTGAACGCGTGGAGCTTTTCATGTCCGGTGAAAGAAAAAGATTCAAGCAGACGCAAGGCTGCTTTGATTCTGATGGGTCACATGACATTTGGTCAACATTAAAAGGCTCATTTTACCTTCACAAGGTCATATCAGATATAGTGGGTGGAGAAAAAGTTAATCTCCTGAGGAACCTTCAGGATTAAAGGTGGAAATGAAATAAAGCAGCTTTATTTCTGTGTTATGTCACAAAATTACAGAAAACTTTATTTTTGAAAAATTCCACAACAGATAAGTTCACATCATGAGACAATGTGAAGGGGAAACGTGCATGTACATAGTTCAAAGTTCATGCTGCATTCAGTGTAAACTGGGAACTCGGATGTTCCCACTTAGAGTGAAGAAAAATAGTTTTAATAAACTGTGATCAACTTTTGTCTCATTTTGTCAGTTAAAAATTTTGTATCTTTAACTCGTGTTAGCATTAATAACTGGCTCGTGTGTCCAGCAGGTATCCAGCAAAACCTTCAAGTTTATCATTTCCAGATTTTATCCAGAATTCTTCCAGACAGAACCTCTGGTTGTCTGTGGTCACAGTCTGCTAACATTTATGGATTTTTTGCCATTTTCAGTCACAGTTGAAGGTTGACTGCTCCATGATGCTAACACTGGCATTTGCCCTATTTGAACATGGAATGACATGCTGGGAAACTGAGTTCAGGTTAATTTGGTTCATATAAGAAATAATTCCTTGAGTTGAAAACTGAGGAACAAAACGAGAGTAGTGCTGAAGAAAGTACTTTTTATGACTCCAATGGTTAAAATGGCCAGAAAATCAAATTAAGACAAGATGGAAACATGTTGTCAAATAACCATAAAAACATTCAGTGCACGTTACAATGGAAGCCTTCACCGTTACTATGGTAACAGGTTGATATTTGGTTCAACAGCAACAAAACGTCTGATGGATCAAAGGACAAATGCAGAATTCAGGTCCAGACATGCTTGTTGACTCAGTCCAGAGCCGGTACCATCATATTAACAAGTAGGTCTGCAAAAAGGGGGCGGGGCTTCAAATATTCCCGAAACCTTTTCTTTAACGACTGCATCATGAAGTGTTTAGGACACAGACATGATTCCAGCAGTGCCACCCAGTGGACACTAATCTACACGTGGACCTATCTCTTTGCTTCTTTTGCTCATCCTCCTTCTGCTCCTCCTGGCATTTCAGATTTACAGCCTGTTGTTATGGCGATGCTGCAGAGGCTCTAAAGAAATCAGGTTTCACCATCAGAAACAAACGGATGCTGGAATTTATTGAGGTTCAGGTGTGACTTTATTTCAGACAAAATCAAAAACAAAGTTTAACAACAAATAACTGAACATACATTCCTGTATTTGTGTGTTTTCTTTGTGTTTGTAGTTGTGTGTTTTTGTGTGTCTGTGTGTGCTTTCTTTGTGTTTGTATTTTGTGTGTTTGTGGTTGTGTGTACTGTGCATGCTTTTGCTTGTGTTCATATTTTCTTTTTGTGTGTTTGGGCTTGTGTGTTTTGTTTGTACATTGTATGTTTGTGGTTCTGTGTACTGTGTGTATTGTTTGTTGGGTGTGCGTATATATTATTATTATTTGCTTTTGTTTGTATTTTGCTTTTGTGTGTTTTGTTTTGGTTGCATTTTGTGTGCTTGTTGTGTGTACTGTGCCTTTTTGTTCAGGTGTCTGTGTTTTGTTTGCGTGTGTATTTTGTATGTTTGTGGTTGTGTCTACTGTATGTTTTTTTTAGGTGTTTTTGTGTCTGTTTGCATTTGTGTGTTTTGTTTGTGTTTATGTTTTGTTTGTGTTTGTATTTTGTGTGGATATGGTTGTGTGGAGTGTTTTGTTTGCATTTGGGTGTTTGTGTTTGTATTTTTTTCTGTGTGTTTATGTTTTTGTTTGTGTATATTTTGTGTGTGACAGACATCGTCAATTTGTCCTCTGATAGAACAGAAATCTTATTTCTTAAAAGTTTATTATAAAACTGACTTGAAAATGATTGTGTGTGCACGTGTCGGTGAAATGACAAACTTTGTTATTTTACGTATTACGATCTGTGCCTATACTGCCCTCTAAAGTCTAATTGCTGTGATTATTGACTCCCTGTTGCACATACTTGTGTAATTTTTAGTACGTCTCATTTGTAAAATCAGTTTTGAAAGTATATTTGAACAAATTTCTTTTATTTCTAATTATTAAGACAAGAAATAAATCGATGGAACGCTCAGCAAAGAATGAACGAGAGACACAGGAGCCAATAAGGAAACCATGAAGGAGTCTGAGTGTTTGGAATGATAATTCAGATCATTAAATGCAAATAAAAACATTGACAAACAATCATTTTTATTGACATGTCTTCGGATTGACGTTTGACATTTGGCTGCACAGCCGATCAATTGGATGGATGAGGCGGTCACAATCGCCCTTCATGCGGCGCCACCTCAGTCTGCTGCTGATGTTCAGCTCGAGTGACGATCTGGTTTCAGGTTTGAATCTGTTTGTAAAGCTGATCTGCCACTGAACTGGTTTTAAATATACGAAATTGCAGGTGAAATGTAAAAATATTAAAAAGGATTTAAATATATTACATTTTCATCATGGAAATCTGATTTAATACAAAATAAAATATTTTATCCCTGAGTCAGAGTCAGGGTGAGGGTTACCTGAACTCTGACCTTGACCCTAACACTAATCCTGTCTGTAACCATGACACTATCCCTGTATATAACCACACTGGCTGTCACTGTCATCAGGATGAGGTCAAAGTGGATTAGGGTCCGGGAGGAAGAAACAGTTATGTTTCATTTGTTAATGTGTGTACGGTG
This sequence comes from Thalassophryne amazonica, assembly GCF_902500255.1. Taxonomy (NCBI): domain Eukaryota; kingdom Metazoa; phylum Chordata; class Actinopteri; order Batrachoidiformes; family Batrachoididae; genus Thalassophryne; species Thalassophryne amazonica. Next base: position 58,751,855 of record NC_047121.1, on the reverse strand, counting down.
CATCCGGAAAGTATTCACAGCGTGTCACATTTTCTATATTTTGTTATGTTACAACCTTATTCCAAAATGGATTAAATTAATTTTCCCCTCAATATTCTACACACAACACCCCATAATGGCCACATAAAAAAAGTTGTTGTTTTTTTTTGCAAATTTATTAAAAATAAAAACTAAGAAATTGCAGTGTATAAGTATTCACACCCTTTGCTCAATACTTTGTTGATGCACCTTTGGCAGCAATTACAGCCTCACGTCTTCTTGAATATGATGCTACAAGCTTGGTGCACCTATCTTTGGGCAGTTTGGTCCATTCCTCTTTGCAGCACCTCTCAAGCTCCATCAGGTTGGATAGGGAGTGTCAGTGCACAGCCATTTCCAGATCTCTCCAGAGATGTCCAGTCAGATTCAGGTCTGGGCTCTGGCTGGGCCACTCAGGGACATTCACAGAGTTGTCCTGAAGCCACTCCTTTGACATCTTGACTGTGTACTCAGGGTCATTGTCCTGCTGAAAGATGAACCATCGCACCAGTCTGAGGTCAAGAGCGCTCTGGAGCAGGTTTTCATCCAAGATGTCGCTATACATTGCTGCATTCATCTTTCCCTCAATCCTGACTAGTCTCCCAGTTCCTGCTGCTGAAAATCACCCCCACAGCATGATGGTGCCACCACCATGCTTCACTGTAGGGATGTTCTTCGTGGATTTCCTCCAGGTGCTCCGGCTTCCTCCCACATTTAAAGACATGCAAGTTAGGTGAATTGGAAACTTTATAGTTGTCCAGGTATCCCTTGCAAAAGAAGTCTCGATCTCAGTGGGACTAACCTGGTGAAATAAAGGTTAAATTAAATACAGATTAAATTAAATTAACTGTCACACAAAAACAGTGACATCATCAGAGCACCCAATAGAAGGCGGTGTGTGGGTGTGAAGGCTGCCTGCTGACGGACTTTTGATTTTTAGCGACTGGTTTCTGTCTGTTTGTATTTGCTCTTATTTGAGTTTGTGTTGCAGAACAAAATCTTCACTTCTTTGTTTGGAAAGTGACATTACTTTGGGTTGTTGGTGATGTGGTTTAGATCCAGACCTTCTAAATGTTCCAGCAGCTAAAGGTTGGACTGCTGCGTCCAAACCAGCCGGTCACGCTTGGGGGCTGAAATCTCACGTTTAAGAACATGCAGCTGCATCGTAGCAAGATTTGGTTGAATCTTCTTTTCCACAGGAACAATTAAAAATAAAAGAGGGTTAATTAAATAAAAGACACACACACACACACACACACACACACACACACACACACACACACACACACACACACACACAGATGATTAATTTCTGTAAAAACATTTCCATCTTTATGACAAATGCTTAAATCACATTCTCATAAACACACACTAATGACATGTGGACTAACTCCATGCACAGGTTCTGTCTCGGCGTGACGGATTTGTGCCCGTTACGGACCTTTTCTTTACACAGCCTTTACAAATGAGTCCTAATTAGTGCGTGCTAATGATGCGGCCGGGCGAGCGAGGTAGGACGGCACACAGATAAGGAGAGAGAGAGCACGGAGGGTTTTTGTAAATGTCAAGAACTGAGAGATGATGACTCCATCAATCCTTTATCCCCCAAAACACCTGGAGGAGGAGAGGAGAGGGGGAGGAGAGATGAGCCATGGGAGGGTTAAGAGACAAGAGGGGGGGGGGGGGGAGGAGGGGAAGAGGAGTGATGAGGAGTGTAGGAGGAGAGGACGACGTGAAGGAGGGTGGGAAGAAATCCAGAAGAGCAGGTGAGGGTTGGCAAAGAGAGGAGTGAGTGAAGAGATAAAAATAAGGAATGAAGGGAGGAGAGGAGAGAGAAAGGGAGCATAGGAGAGATTGGGAAGTGAGGAGAAGTGAGGTGGAGGAAGGAAGCTAGAACAAAGAGAAGCTACGCTGAAAGGCTTTGTGTCACTCAAGTGTTTGACACGGATCGCACACACTGAGCCCCACTCAACTGCACGCCAGGAGACACCTCCTCTATGGCCTCCTTCTTCTCCTCTTCCCTGGTAGCTCCATCCTCAGCATCCTTCTCTCTACACAGACCTGAGGCTGTAATTGCTGCCAAAGGTGCATCAACAACGTGATGAACAAAGAGTGTAAATATCTATGTACGTGTAATTTGTTCGTTTTTATTTTGAATACATCTCCAAACATTTAAAAAAAATGTATTTTCATGGGGATGTTGTTGGGCGGTGGAAGGAGTACTTCGAGGATCTCCTCAATCCCATCGTCACGTCTTCCGAAGAGGAAGCAGAGACTGGGGACTCAGAGGCGGACTCATCCATTACCCAGGCCGAAGTCACCGAGGTGGTTAGAAAGCTCGTCTGTGGCAGGGCTCCTGGGGTGGCTGAAATCCGTCCTGAGTACGTTAAGTCTCTGGATGTTGTGGGACTGTCTTGGCTGACACGCCTCTGCAACATCGCGTGGTGATTGGGGACAATGCCTCTGGATTGGCAGACCGGGGTGGTGGTCCCTCTGTTTAAGAAGGGGGACCGGAGGGTGTGTTCCAACTATAGGGGATCACACTCCTCAGCCGCCCCGGTAAGGTCTATTCCAGAGTACTGGAGAGGAGAATTCGACCGATGGTTGAACCTCGGATTCAGGAGGAGCAGTGTGGTTTTCGTCCTGGTCGCGGCACACTGGACCAGCTCTACACGCTCCATCGAGGGTTCATCGGAGTTCGCCCAACCAGTCCACATGTGTTTTGTGGATCTGGAGAAGGCGTTTGACCGTGTCCCTTGGGGCACCCTGTGGGGAGTGCTCCGGGAGTACGGGTTCCGGGGTCCTTTGCTAAGGGCTATCCGGTCCCTGTACGACTGCAGCAGGAGCTTGGTTCGCATTGCCAGTAGTAAGTCAAACCTGTTTCCAGTGCACGTTGGCCTCTGCCAGGGCTGCCCTTTGTCACCGGTTCTGTTCATTATTTTTATGGACAGAATTTCTAGGCGCAGCCAGGGTGTAGAGGGGGTCTGGTTTGGGAACCACAGATCTCGTCTCTGCTGTTTGCGGATGATGTGGTTCTGTTGGCTTCGTCAAATCAGGACCTTCAGCATGCACTGGGGTGATTTGCAGCCGAGTGTGAAGCGTCCGGGATGAAAATCAGCACCTCCAAATCCGAGGCCATGGTTCTCCACCGGAAAAAGGTGCTTTGCCCTCTTCAGGTCGGTGGAGTGTCCTTGCCTCAAGTGGAGGAGTTTAAGTATCTCGGGGTCTTGTTCACGAGTGAGGGACGGATGGAGCGTGAGATCGATAGACGGATCGGTGCGGCATCTGCAGCAATGCGGTCGCTGTATCGAACTGTCGTGGTGAAGAGAGAGCTGATTAGGAGGGCAAAGCTCTCGATTTACCGATCGATCTACGTTCCGATCCTCACCTATGGTCATGAGATTTGGCTCATGACCGAAAGAACGAGATCGCGAGTACAAGCGGCCGAGATGAGTTTCCTCCGCAGGGTGGCTGGGTGCTCCCTTAGAGATAGGGTGAGGAGCTCGGTCACTCGGGATGAGCTCGGAGTCGAGCCGCTGCTCCTCCACGTCGAAAGGAGTCAGTTGAGGTGGCTCGGGCATCTTTTCCAGATGCCCCCTGGACGCCTTGCTGGAGAGGTGTTCCGGGCGCGTCCCATTGGGAGGAGGCCCCAGGGAAGACCCAGGGCAGACTGGAGGGACTACATCTCTCGGCTGGCTTGGGAACACCTTGGGGTTCCCCCGGAGGAGCTGGGGGAGGTGTGTGTGGATCGAGAGGTCTGGGCGGCTTTGCTTGAGCTGCTGCCCCCGCGACCCGACTCCGGATAAAGCGGAAGAAAATGGATGGATGGATGGATGGATGGATGGATGGTATTTTCATGTTGTCATTATGGGGTGTTATGAGGAGAATTTTGAGGGGAAAAAAAAGAATTTACTCTATTTTTGAATAAGACTGTAACATAACAAAATGTGGAAAAAGTGAAGTGCAGTGAACTCTTTCCGGATGCACGGTATACCCTGGGTTCTCCTATGCACCTGTTCAAACTGTCTCAGTCTCACTTCTCTGACTTTGTCCTACCTGTGTTGTCCCTCTGACAGCCCTGTGCATCCTCATCACCTCTGCAATAGTTTCTTTATATCACTGAGTCACAATTTCCCCGCGTTCCAATCCGAGATAAGCAGTTGAAGAAGTATGTATGAGTCACAATTTGTTCACGTTATGAAGAATTTATACAGTTTTAATATTGGAGCAGTTTTCTACCTGCATGTCCCTCCATGAATTCAGAGGAGAACAGATGAACAACCATGAGACCAATGTGACATGACATATGACGATAAAAATTCAAACAGAAATTACTAACAAACTACACAAAAGGGAATATGAACACATTTGATCGGAGAAGGTGTGCATTCATTCATTCATTCATTTTCTGCCACTTATCTGGGTCCTGGTTGTGGTGGCAGCAGGCCAAGCAGCTCATCCCACACTTCCCTATCCTCAGCCAAGTCTTGCAACTCTTCCTGGGGATCCTGAGGCATTCCCAAGACAGCTGGGAAATATAATCCTTCCAGCAAGTCCTGGGTCTTCCCGAGTGCCTCCTCCCGATTGGATGTGCCTGGAAGACCTCCCAAGGGAGACCACCAGGGGGCATTCTCAGCAGATGCCCGAACCTTCACAGCTGGCTCCTTTTCATGCAAAGAAGCAGTAACTCTACTCCGAGTCTCTCCCGGATAGTTGAGTTTCTCACCCTGTCTAGTCGTGTAAGCCCAGATACCCCTCGGAGGAATCTCATTTCCACTGCTTGTATATGCGGCCTTGTTGTTTTGGTCATTGCCCAAAGCTCATAGGTGAGAATAGGAGCGTAAATTGACTGGTAAATTGAGAGCCTCACCTTCTGGCTTAGCTCTTTCTTCCCCACAACAGTCTGGTACAGTGTCTGTAAAACATCAGGTGCCTCACCAATCCATCTGTCAGTCTCACACTCCATCTTACCCACACTTGTGAACAAGACCCCAAGATACTTAAACTCCTCCACTTGGGGCAATAACTCTCTTGACCTAGAGGGGTCTCAGATTTGGAAGTGCTGAATCTCATCCCAGTCGCTTCACATTCAGCGTAAAACCTGCTCAGTGTACATCAGAGGTCAATGCCTGATGAAGCCAACAGAACCACCTCATCTGCAAAAAGCAGAGCTGCAACTCTGAGGTTACCAAACTGGACACCCTCTGATCCCTGACTGCGCCTTGAAATCATGTCCATGAACATCACGAACAGGATTGTGACAAGGGGCAGGCCTGGAGGAGTAAAATACCCACCGAGAACAGATCCGATGTGATGCTGTCCAATGTGAAGTGGACACAGCTCCTACTTTGGTCGTACAGACAGAGACAGGATTGCGCGTTTCAGCAATTCCAGTACCCCATACTCTCACAACACCCCCACAGGATACCTCGAGGGACCCAGTCATACGCCTTTTCCACGTCCACCAAACACATGAAGACTGGTTGGTCGTACTCTCAAGACTGGTTGTCCAGTCGGCTGCTCCCGTTTTTGTGTTCAGGGTCGCCACAGCGGATACAACCAGATCTGCATTGATATTTGGCACAGGTTTTACGCTGGATGCCCTTCCTGATGCAACTCCAGTATTACCTGGAGAAACACACACAGCCACTGGTGTTCCAGAGAGGTCTCCCATCCAAGTACTAACCAGGTCCCACACTGCTTAGCTTCTGAGATCTGACGGGATCAGGCTTACACAAAGCAGAAGACTATTCTAATATATTTACAAGGTTAAAGAGCTGGTCAGCCATTCCACAACCAGGATGGAGCCCGCATTGCTCCTTCTGAATCTGAGGTTTGATTCACATTCTGGGTCTTCTCTTTAGTACCCTGGCATAGGCTTTTCCAGGGAGGTGGAAAAATGTGATTCCTCTATACCTGAAACGCACTTTCTGGCCCCAGTTGGCCGTATACATGTGTCAAATCAAATCAAATCAATTTTATTTATATAGCGCCAAATCACAACAACAGTGTCAACCATGACAACCCAACAACAGCCAGAGACTTTAGCAGCTCATGCTGAATCTCATACACCCCTGGCAACAAGATAAGATGAATGAGAAAGAAGATATCTGGAGTGAAATAGATGAGGTGGTGGAGAGTGAACCCAAGCACGAAAGAATGGTGATTGGAGGAGACATCAGTGGGCATGTTGGTGAAAGGAACAGAAGTGATTAGGATATCATATCTGCCCATAATGGGCAGATATGATATCAAAGACAGGAATGGGGAAAGACAGATGGCGGTATCTGTTTATTTTCTTTCTCCAGTTAAGGGTCATGGAGTGCCTGGAACCTATCCCAGCAGTCATAGGGCACGCAACAGGGTACGGATGAGGTAGATTTTGCAAAAACGATGGAAATGGCTGTGGTGAATACTTTAAAAAAGGGAGGAGCACAGGGTGACATATAAGAGTGGAGGAAGGTGCACACAAGTGGACTACATTCTTTGTTGGAGATGCAGCCTAAAAGAAATTGGAGACTGTAAGGTGGTGTCAGGAGAGAGTGTAAGTACAACCCCTGGCAAAAATTATGGACTCACCGGCCTCAGAGGATGTTCATTCAGTTGTTTCATTTTGTAGAAAAAAAGCAGATCACAGACATGACACAAAACTAAAGTCATTTCAAATGGCAACTTTCTGGCTTTAAGAAACACTATAAGAAATCAAGAAAAAAAAATTGTGGCAGTCAGTAACGGTTACTTTTTTAGACCAAGCAGAGGGAAAAAAATATGGACTCACTCAATTCTGAGGAATAAATTATGGAATCACCCTGTAAATTTTCATCCCCAAAACTAACACCTGCATCAAATCAGATCTGCTCGTTAGTCTGCATCTAAAAAGGAGTGCTCACACCTTGGAGAGCTGTTGCACCAAGTGGACTGACATGAATCATGGCTCCAACACGAGAGATGTCAATTGAAACAAAGGAGAGGATTATCAAACTCTTAAAAGAGGGTAAATCATCACGCAATGTTGCAAAAGATGTTGGTTGTTCACAGTCAGCTGTGTCTAAACTCTGGACCAAATACAAACAACATGGGAAGGTTGTTAAAGGCAAACATACTGGTAGACCAAGGAAGACATCAAAGCGTCAAGACAGAAAACTTAAAGCAATATGTCTCAAAAATCGAAAATGCACAACAAATGAGGAACGAATGGGAGGAAACTGGAGTCAACATCTGTGACCGAACTGTAAGAATCCGCCTAAAGGAAATGGGATTTACATACAGAAAAGCTAAACGAAAGCCATCATTAACACCTAAACAGAAAAAACAAGGTTACAATGGGCTAAGGAAAGGCAATCGTGGACTGTGGATGACTGGATGAAAGTCATATTCAGTGATGAATCTCGAATCTGCATTGGGCAAGGTGATGATGCTGGAACTTTTGTTTGGTGCCGTTCCAATGAGATTTATAAAGATGACTGCCTGAAGAGAACATGTAAATTTCCACAGTCATTGATGATATGGGGCTGCATGTCAGGTAAAGGCACTGGGGAGATGGCTGTCATTACATCATCAATAAATGCACAAGTTTACGTTGATATTTTGGACACTTTTCTTATCCCATCAATTGAAAGGATGTTTGGGGATGATGAAATCATTTTTCAAGATGATAATGCATCTTGCCATAGAGCAAAAACTGTGAAAACATTCCTTGCAAAAAGACACATAGGGTCAATGTCATGGCCTGCAAATAGTCTGGCTCTTAATCCAATTGAAAATCTTTGGTGGAAGTTGAAGAAAATGGTCCATGACAAGGCTCCAACCTGCAAAGCTGATCTGGCAACAGCAGTCAGAGAAAGGTGGAGCCAGATTGATGAAGAGTACTGTTTGTCACTCATTAAGTCCATGCCTCAGACTGCAAGCTGTTATAAAAGCCAGAGGTGGTGCAACATAATACTAGTGATGTGTTGGAGCGTTGTTTTGTTTTTCATGATTCCATAATTTTTTCCTCAGAATGGAGTGATTCCATATTTTCTTCCCTCTGCTTGGTCTAAAAAAGTAATCATTACTGACTGCCACAATTTTTTTTTCTTGATTTCTTATAGTGTTTCTTAAAGCCAGAAAGTTGCCATTTGAAATGACTTTAGTTTTGTCATGTCTGTGATCTGCTTTTTTCTACAAAATTAAACAACTGAATGAACATCCTCCGAGGCCGGTGATTCCATAATTTTTGCCAGGGGTTGTAGCCTGCATAGGATGGTGGTTTCTGTAATGACCTTCAACGTGAAGAAGAGAAAGAGAGGATAATAAAGGTTCAGATGGTGGAGCTGAAGGAGAAAAACTGGTTGTGTGAAATTCAGGGAAGAGGTGAGACAGGCACAGGATGGAGGTGAAGTGATTTTGGACAGTTGGAAAAGTACTGCAAATGTGGTGAGGGAGACAGCTAGGAAGGTACTGGGTGTGACATCTGGACATCGAATGACAAAGAGACTCTGGAATGAAGATGTTCACAAAACTATCACCAGGTTGTTATTGTAAATAAGAATTTTTTTTCTTAATAACTTACCTGGTTAAATAAAGGTTAAATCAAATCAAAAACTATAAGGAGAAAGAGATTGGTGAAAAGAACTGGGAAAGTTGAGAATTGATAAACATAGACAGGAGTACAAGGAGATGTTACGTAAGGTGAAGAGAGATGTGACAAAAGCTAAGGAAAAGGAATATAGTGAGCTGTACATGAAGTTGTGCCAAAGAAAGAGAAAGGGACTTGTACTGATTCGCCAGACAAAGGGACCAAGCTGGAAAGAATTTGCAGCAGGTTAGGGTAATAAAAGATGCAGATGGTAATGTGCTGACAAGTGAGCAGAATGTGTTGAGTAGGTGGAGGGAATATTTTGAGGAGCTGTTGAATGAAGAAAGTGGGGTGAGATGGAGACAGAAGATCTGCTGTGGTGCCCTGTCCTGGGAGCAGCCAAAAGAAGATGAAGACATGAAGATAATTTATTACAAAATAAAATTAATGTGGCGCAGTTTCTTTCCTCAATAACCTGGCAGGACTAGAAGTTAGATCCATTTTATGGAACAGTTTATATGCCAGCTTTTTAAACTTGAAAAAGATGGCACTGTGTTTGTCATCAGTTTTCATAAATTGGATTACAGCTAAACCATGTATGAAGACAATGAAGACTGCATTTGGATCAGCAGCGAACTGAAAGCGCTTCAACAATAAGAAGAGACCTGGAGCAGATGAGAGAGTTGGTGAGAGAACCAGTTCTTCAGGAGGGTCCTCCAGCTGATCCTTCCATCCAGTGCAGCAGACTTCCAGTCTGTTCAGACAGAACCTCACAGATGACATCAGAGTCCTTTAGGAGCTCTTTGACCTGAGCCTGGAATCTTCATCAGAACGTCCAAACTGCAGGCAGTAAGAAATTACTCTTTCTGTGCTTCATGTTCCTGGTTGGTTATTTTTTTGTGGTACTGGACATTCTTTTTCTGCAGGAACTTTGTGTTTGAGCGTTTTTCTGTGAAAGTTTTCTGATTGAATCCAAACTTTCAGCCCCACAGGTACACGCGATAAGAAGCTCATTTTTATTCTGCGTGGGAGCACGGGTCATGTTTAAATCATAAATGTCATTACGGTTCACGTCTATCTATAATGAATCCTCCATCATGGGCAGATTAGCTGAAGCTTTTTCCGGCTGGACTCATTATTGGCGGCGATAACGCCTCGTTAATTGTCATTGTTATTTAGCCGCTGTGACTTTTGTGCTGCAGCTCGTTTTCTCAGCTTTATGAGCAGCTGATAAAAGTTTAATGAAAGATGAATGACATTCAGTTTTGGCTCAAATCATAAAACCTGACACTTTAAGTCTATTTTTCTCCTCCTTGCCACAGAGCGTTTAATGTGGCAAACTTCTTCTTTTATTTGGTCTTTAACCTTTCACCTCTAAAACTGCTTTGAGAACTTCAGTCAACACTAATCTGTGTTCACACACAAATAATAATTAATTTATGCAAAACTTTAAGCAGAAAAAAATGACAAAGTGCTCAAAGTGATAAAACATCCAAACAATAAAACTGACATGCCCGGCCAAGGTCTAGGCCTTGAGCCTTTTTTTGCGTCTCCCTTTGGCTCACCTCCTGCCCCAGCCTTGATGTATTAGTTATTTTTTGTCATCATGTGGTTATTTTCTGTTCTAGTTTTGCTGTGTTACTTTGTTTTGTTACTTTTCATTCTTGAGCCATTATCCAGTTCCATTCTAGTTTTGTTCTGCTGGTTTGTGTTTGCATTATTGATCATTGTTTATCACTTGTTTGTTTTGCCTTCTGTAGTTTGTTTTTCTTATAGCTTGTTTACCACCTTGTTTTCCTAGTTTAGTTGTGCTTAAGTATTTATGTTCTATTTTCAGTCCTCATGTTCATACCCTGTTCTTGGTTATGTTGTTCGTCCTCAGTTTTTATTTGACTTTTGTCCGTAGTTCTCAGTTTCCCTCACGCCCAGTTAATTAGGTTCACTCCACGCCCTGCACCTGCCATTATGTTTTTTTCCCCTCACTTTGATTCAGTCTGATTTGCTTCCATTCACTCACGCTCTTGCACCAACTCACGTGTCTTTGTCTATTACATCACGCCACTTTGCGCACTCCGTTCCTCACTGTCTTGCCCCATCTATACTCTTTGTTCACTAGCCATGCCCCCTTTCTAGATCCTTCTCCTCATGTGCACCATGTTAACACTTGAATCTACTCCCAGCCACCACTCCTTTACCAGTTTGTTGTCGCTTCTTGCACACATCCCAGCCTTTTGTTCACAGTCCTGTTTTTTGCCAAGCCGTGTACCGATTATTGCTGTGTTCTCCTCGACCACGCTTTTAGCCTCGTCTTTGATTACTGTGTTTGCTCGTGCCTTGACCCCTGCTTGATCATGACTGCGTTTTTGTCTGACCCCAATCATATCTCTGCTCCGCTGCTTGACCACCTGTGCACCGAACCTAAGCCTGAAATAAAGAAGTCTGGGAGTCTGCATTGCGGGTCCAGCCGCTACGGTTGTCGGGCAGTCGCCCGCCCTGACAACAACAAAATTCTGTCAGAACAATAAAAATTAAATGTCAAGTGCAAATAAAACACAGAGACAGCAAATATCAAAAGTTACAATTATACATCTAATAAGAACCAGCAGGCAATAAATAGGTTTTATGGTCTTATAATTGCATCAAGCAAACTGTTGGAATGCAAGAGGTGAAAGCTCTGAGGCCTGCCGACGTCATCAAAGAAAAGAATGACTACCAAACATTGAAGAAAAAATAACAGATGTTGGCTTCAGTAGAAAACAAATCATTTAGAACACATATTTAAATCTGATTTAAGTACATCTGATGTTGTATGTTAATAACAAGGTTTTGTTGAAAAGGAAAATACATAAAATACTGAATATACTGAAAAAAACACGTAGCTGAGTGAAAAAGGTCAAGGCTGAAGCTATCTAGCTTTTAAATGTCCTAACCTATTTCTACCGTGTCAGTATTAAAAATAAAACATTTCTGTCAGACTGTGAACAGTAATATGAAAACCATCCCAATGAATCACCGGTACCGGTACATGTCAATTTCTTTTACCATTTTGAATACTTTAATGAACACTGTAACCACTTAGTTTTTTTTATACATTCTTTTAAAATTATTTGTATTGGTGCTCTGTTTGAGCTCCAGCTCTAAACTGTTCCACAAATCCACCCCACAGATTGATATGTACATCCTTCTCTTACTAGTTTGACTTCTGTTCTTTTTGAAGTTCAATTTCAATTTCCCCTCTCAAATTATAGGTGCAAGTCTTGATTTGATGTTTTTGGTGAAAGGAAATCCTCCTCTATACCACTTCATCATGAAGCTGTAATAACTGGTGATACAAAATGCAAAACTTGCACTGTGCGCAATTTCACTAATCACAGCCACAGAAGCCTATAACTTCTTCTGGGTTGTCTGGGTGGCTTTCCTCACTCTTCTCCTTCTTGCACAGTCACTCAGTTTTTGAGGACTGTCTACTCCACACAGATTTACCATAGAGTGTCATGCTGTTTGTGTTTCTTCATAATTGATGTAAATAAAGTCCAAGACATATTCACTGAGTTGGAAATGTTCGTGTATCCATACCCTGACTTGTCTGAAGAAAACTGGCAATAAAACTGATTATTTCTAGGTATTATACCAAAGTGTTTCATTATTTGTGCAACCCAACATCTTGTTTGATGCCTGTGGCTTGAATGTGCTGCCCCCTATGGTCAAATGTAAAATGTGCCAATTGCACCACATGTGACTTTGACCTCGATCTGAGTGTGACCCTGGAGTTCTCAGGTTGTGGTGCTCACACACAGACAGACAGACAGCAGAAACACACACACACACACACACACACACACACACACACACACACACACACACACACACACACACACACACACACACACACACACACACACACACACACTTCAAAAAGCAATTGTTCAGATCATTGACTGAAAACAAAACACTTTTTGGTTAAACTTAAAAAACTGTCTGGACTCTAGCTGTTCTTGTTGGAGAAAACAGATCTGATGGAGGTAATGATTGAAAAAAAAAAACAGCCACATCAATAAGTACGGTTCTTCAGAGAGTACATTGACGAGCTTATTGTCAGTGAACTGGAATGAAGTGGCTCCGTTTATCGGGTCGGTAACCTCTAAGGTGTTGGTGTGGTGATCTGCTCTCTGCCTCTGATCACACAGCAGCTGGAATGTGAAATTGAAAAGTGTCATTTCAGATAGTGAAGCGTCAGATGGGATCGTCGGTGTAAATCCCCGGCTAATAGACGGCTCGTACATCAGGACACGCAGCCCAGAGGCGACAGCGGCAACCTTTAGATACTGAGACGCTGATTGTCACTGTCAGGAAGGAAACTTCAGCATCTCCTCAGAGAAAATAAAACGTATTAAAGTTTCCACATTTCACAGTGGAACATCTTTTAAACAGACACTGGAAAGTACTTGTCTGTTTTTCCTCTCACTTTTTTATCTAACGCTCAAAGTGCTTTACAGCAATACTTCACATTATCAGCTTCATTTTCTGTTCTTATCAGTGGACAGAAATAAAAAACAAATCCTCACATAAAGTTGATAAAGATTCAAAATTTCCTAAATGTTCTGTCCAACTGACATTTTGGCCATGTGGTGTGTTTCTCTGCACGTGATCCAGCACACAGGCGCCTCAGTGTTTACGACCCCAGTGGGTAGAGAAGGTCAAGGACACGCCCCACTTCATTTGGCCAAGGACACAACACCATGCTGCAACTGGCCAAGGACACCCCCAGGCTTCACCTCACCAAGGACACGCCCACACGTCACCTGGCCATAGACACGCCCATACTTCACCTGGCCATAGACACGCCCATACTTCACCTGGCCAAGGACACGCCCCACTTCACTTGGCCAAGGACACAACCATGCTGCTCCTGGCCAATGACACCCCCCACACTTCACCTAACCAAGGACACGCCCACGCTTCACCTGGCCATGGACACCCCCACGCTTCACCTGGCCAAGGACACCCCCACGCTTCACCTGGCCAAGGACACGCCCACACTTCACCTGGCTAAGGACACCCCTATGCTTCACCTGGCCAAGGACACGCCCATGCTTCACCTGGCCAAGGACACGCCCCACTTCACCTAGCCAAGGACACGCCCCACTTCACCTGGCCAAGGACACGCCCATGCTGCACTGAGCCAAGGACATGCCCACGTTTCACCTAACCAAGGACACCTTATGCTTCATCTGGCCCAGGACACACCCACACTTCACCTGGCCAAGGACATGCCTATGCTTCACCTAGTCAAGGACACCCTACGCTTCACCTGGCCAAAGACACGCCTATGCTTCACCTGGCCAAGGACACGCCTATGCTTCACCTAACCAAGGACACGCCTATGCTTCACCTGGCCAAGGACACCCTGTGCTTCACCTGGCCAAGGACACGCCCACACTTCACCTGGCCAAGGACACGCCTATGCTTCACCTGGCCAAAGACACGCCTGTGCTTCACCTGGCCAAGGATACGCCTATGCTTCACCTAACCAAGGACATCCTACGCTTCATCTCGCCCAGGACACGCCTATGCTTCACCTAACCAAGGACACCCTACGCTTCATCTGGCCCAGGACACACCTATGCTTCACCTGGCCAAGGACACGCCTATGCTTCACCTGGCCAAGGACACGCCTGTGCTTCACCTGGCGAAGGATACGCCTATGCTTCACCTAACCAAGGACATCCTACGCTTCATCTCGCCCAGGACACGCCTATGCTTCACCTAACCAAGGACACCCTACCCTCTATCTGGCCCGGGACACACCCACACTTCACCTGGCCAAGGACACGCCTATGCTTCACCTGGCCAAGGACACGCCTATGCTTCACCTGGCCAAGGACATGCCTATGCTTCACCTGGCCGAGGACATGCCTACACTTCACCTGGCCAAAGACACAACCACACTGCAGCAGATAGATGTTTATTTTAGAGATGTGGTAATTGACCGGTTTTGACCATTGGGGTTTTACATAATTATTGTATGGCCTTGCCTTACAATATAAAGCGCCTTGGGGCAACTGTTTGTTGTGATTTGGCGCTATATAAAAAAATTGATTGATTGATTGATTGAACAGTTGTATACCTGGGTGGTTGCCATCTGGGACCAAGTGATTCCATGATGACATGGATGCATAATCCCAGACTTGACTTGTCCATGAATTTTCTGTTTGGCAAAAAGACAGGAGGAGGAGCTGAAGATTCTCTTTGGGAGTGATGAGGATGGACAGGATTAGGAATGAACATATCAGAGGGGCAGCTCAGGTAAGACAGTTTGACGACAAAGTCAGAGAGATTGTGATGGTTTGGACATGTACAGAGGAGGGACCCAGGGTATATAGGGAGAAGGATGTTGAGGATGGAGCCACCAGGCAGGAGGAGAAACGGGAGGTCAAAGAGGAGGTTTATGGATGTTCTGAGGGAGGACATGCAGGTGGTTGGTGAGACAGAAGAAGGTACAGAAGACAGGGTGAGATGGAAATGTTCCTTTTTCACCTGTAGGTGTGTGAAAATCATCTGATCCCAGAATCTGACGACAGTTCCGTCTTTAGTGAGGATGTTGATCTGAGCTGGAACCGTTTTCGAATAGATCCACAAAAAGAGGCAAAAGAAATAAAACACAATTTAAACTATAAAACATGAAGTACAAATACTGTGGACTTTGTAAATGATGTTTATTGATTTTTTTTTTTTTTTTTTTTTTTTGACATTTTGGTGACGTGGATAAATTTGACTGCGAGATGAATTTGAGGACTTGGGGGAAGTAGGAACTTTAATAACTGCTGTTAATAGCGGAGTGATTGAGTGACACGACCAAACGGCGGGAAATAAAGCAGGACAAACGAGGCCGTGGGAGAATTGCAGCATATGGCCAGAGAGAGACGGCGATGAATGTCGGCGACGGTGGAGACGTTGTTTAGCTGTGAGAGAGAGACGGGGACGGAGGCAACGAAGAGTGAGAGAGCAGCCGTTTGTTCTCGTCAAGGTCATAGCAGCTGAATGAAGAGATCCTGTGGGAGAGAGAGAGAAACACACTTCCTTTATTCTGTCGTTTCACTCTGTGTGTGTGTGTGTGTGTTTAATACCCTGCAGGGACTTGCAACGAGCTGCAGCGACGCATTCCACCCCCCCCCCCCCCCCCCCACACACACACACACGCACACACACACACACACACACACACACACACACACACACACGTTTGTGCACTTTGTACAGACTGAGAACATGAACGCTGTTACTGGAGGTGACTCAGGTTCTATGATATGTTATGTGTCATTTAATTAGCTTCTCTTTGATGTTCAAGATTTTCATGTGAAAGAAAAGCCACAGAAGTCAACGTGTAGGACACACAGGGGGCCCTTTCTTTTGGGGTGGGTGGACTTGCTAATCTTCACCCACCCTCCATCAGACGTCCTTATGTTATTATACAGTGCCAAACCTTGTTAAACCAGCACTGCTTTTTTTTTGTTGATGCTTGTTTAATTTCAGTTTTTGGACATTTGGGTTTGTGATGTGGCAGGTCAGTGAAGGGGGCGAGTCAGTGATGTTTAGGGTCAGTAACCGGGCGGGTCAGTGATGGGGCGGGTTGGTGATGGGGCAGGTCAGTGATGGGGCGGGTCAGTGATGTTGAGGGTCAGTAACCAGGCAGGTCAGTGATGGGGGCGGGTCAGTGATGTTGAGGGTCAGTAACCAGGCAGGTCACTGATGGGGCGGGTCAGTAACCAGGCAGGTCAGTGAAGGGGGCGGGTCAGTGACGGGGCAGGTCAGTGATAGGGCGGGTCGGTGATGGGGCAGGTCAGTGATGGGGCGGGTCGGTGATAGGCAGGTCAGTGATGGGGCGGGTCAGTAACCAGGCAGGTCAGTGATGTTGAGGGTCAGTAACCGGGCGGGTCAGTGATGTTGAGGGTCAGTAACCGGGCGAGTCAGTGATGTTGAGTGTCAGTAACCAGGCAGGTCAGTGATGGGGCAGGTCAGTAACCAGGCAGGTCAGTGATCTCTAAAATTAGAAAGGTCTTGTCTCAGAGTGATGCTGAAAAACTAATTCATGCATTTATTTCCTCTAGGCTGGACTATTGTAATTCATTATTATCAGGTTGTCCTAGAAGTTCCCTGAAAAGCCTTCAGTTAATTCAAAATGCTGCAGCTAGAGTACTGACAGGGACTAGAGGGGAGAGCATATCTCACCCATATTGGCCTCTCTTCATTGGCTTCCTGTTAATTCTAGAATAGAATTTAAAATTCTTCTTCTTACTTATAAGGTTTTGAATAATCAGGTCCCATCTTATCTTAGGGACCTCATAGTACCATATCACCCCAATGGAACGCTTCGCTCTCAGACTGCAGGCTTACTTGTAGTTCCTAGGGTTTGTAAGAGTAGAATGGGAGGCAGAGCCTTCAGCTTTCAGGCTCCTCTCCTGTGGAACCAGCTCCCAATTCAGATCAGGGAGACAGACACCCTCTCTACTTTTAAGATTAGGCTTAAAACTTTCCTTTTTGCTAAAGCTTATAGTTAGGGCTGGATCAGGTGACCCTGAACCATCCCTTAGTTATGCTGCTATAGACTTAGACTGCTGGGGGGTTCCCATGATGCACTGAGTGTTTCATTCTCTTTTTGCTCTGTATGCACCACACATTTAATCATTAGTGATTGATCTCTGCTCCCCTCCACAGCATGTCTTTTTCCTGGTTCTCTCCCTCAGCCCCAACCAGTCCCAGCAGAAGACTGCCCCTCCCTGAGCCCTGATTTGGCGCTATATAAATAAAATTGATTGATTGATTGATTTATGGGGGCGGGTCAGTGATGGGGCGGGTCGGTGATGGGGTGGGTTGGTGATAGGGCAGGTCAGTGATGGGGAGGGTCAGTAACCAGGCAGGTCAGTGATGGGGGCGGGTCAGTGATGTTGAGAGTCAGTAACCGGGCGGGTCAGTGATGTTGAGGGTCAGTAACCAGGCAGGTCAGTGATGGGGCGGGTCAGTGATGGGGCGGGTCAGTAACCAGGCAGGTCAGTAACCAGGCAGGTCAGTGATGGAGCGGGTCAGTGATGAGGCGGGTCGGTGATGGGGCAGGTCAGTGATGCGGCGGGTCAGTAACCAGGCAGGTCAGTGATGGGGGCGGGTCAGTGATGTTGAGGGTCAGTAACCGGGCGGGTCAGTGATGTTGAGGGTCAGTAACCAGGCAGCTCAGTGATGGGGCGGGTCAGTAACCAGGCAGGTCAGTGATGGGGGCGGGTCAGTGATGTTGAGGGTCAGTAACCGGGCGGGTCAGTGATGGGGCGGGTCAGTAACCAGGCAGGTCAGTGATGGAGCGGGTCAGTGACGGGGTGGGTCTCTGATGGGGCGGGTCGGTCATGGGGCAGGTCAGTGATAGGGCGGTCAGTAACTGGCGGGTCATTGATGGGGCGGGTCAGTGACGGGGCGGGTCAGTGATGTGGCAGTCAGTAAACGGGCAGGTCAGTGATAGGGCGGGTCAGTGATGTGGCAGTCAGTAACCGGGTGGGTCAGTGATGGGGTGGGTCAGTAACCGAGCGAGTCAGTGATCACCTCAGCCTGCACTGCCAGGGAAAAACTGGTTTTACTAGGTTCCTGTTTGACATGAAAACACTGACTGTGGTCCCAAAGGATTCAGCTGATCCATTGTAACCCATTCAGGACTTTTAGAAATGTCTCCTGCACTCCAAAAAAGGAACTGCTGTCTCAAGGAGAAAAATTAATGTACCAGTTTGCATAGATTTTTTTTAGTTATTTCAACTTTCAACTGAGTAAATCAATCAATCAATCAATTTTTTTTTATATAGCGCCAAATCACAACAAACAGTTGCCCCAAGGTGCTTTATATTGTAAGGCAAGGCCATACAATAATTATGTAAAACCCCAACGGTCAAAACGACCCCCTGTGAGCAAGCACTTGGCTACAGTGGGAAGGAAAAACTCCCTTTTAACAGGAAGAAACCTCCAGCAGAACCAGGCTCAGGCTAAATGCCACAAGACCTCTCTAGTTAAGTCCTGCGTGGTCTCAGGTTGCTTTCCCACATGGTCTCAGGTTTCAGTCCCATGTGGTCTCAGAATTCTGTCCCATAGGGTCTTGGGTTTCAGTCCTACATAGTCTTGGGCTTCAGTCCCACATAGTCTCAGATTTCTGTCCCACATGGTCTCAGGTTTCATTCCCACATAGCCTCAGATTTCTGTCCCACATGGTCTCAGATTTCTGTCCCACATGGTCTCAGATTTCAGTCCCACATGGTCTCAGATTTCTGTCCCACATTGTCTTACATTTCAGTCCCACATGGTCTCAGATTTCAGTCCCACATAGATTCAGATTTCAACCCCATGTGGTCTCAGGTTTCAGTCCCATGTAGTCTCAGGTTTCTGTCCCACTTGGTCTTGGGTTTCAGTCCCACATGGTCTCGGGTTTCAGTCCCACATAGTCTCAGATTTCAATCTCACGTGGTCTCAGGTTTCAGTCCCATGTGTTCTCAGAATTCTGTCCCATAGGGTCTTGGGTTTCAGTCCTACATAGTCTTAGGTTTCAGTCCCACATAGTCTCAGATTTCTGTCCCACATGGTCTCGGGCTTCAGTCCCACATAGCCTCAGATTTCTGTCCCACATGGTCTCAGATTTCTGTCCCACATGGTCTCAGATTTCAGTCCCACATAGCCTCAGATTTCTGTCCCACATGGTCTCAGATTTCAGTCCCACATAGTTTCAGATTTCAACCCCATGTAGTCTCAGGTTTCAGTCCCATGTAGCCTCAGGTTTCTGTCCCACATGGTCTTGGGTTTCAGTCCCACATGGTCTCAGGTTTCAGTCCCACGTGGTCTCAGGTTTCAGTCCATCACTATGACAGATGATTAAAACATGTTTTTGTTGTTTATTTTTTGTTTTTTTTTTAATAAGCTTCAGTCTGAAAGTTTGTGTTGAAACTAAATTTTAAGAGTCGTTATGGAACGTCGGCACACTGAACTCACGTTTAACGCTTTAATTAATTCTGGACCCGGCAAGCCAGCATCAGTTTATTTGATTAGTACTTCACAAAGTCACACAGAGGGTTCTCACTGTTGGAGGCGTGCGTGGATTTAAAGGGCTTCCACATTAATTAAATTATGACGCTGATTAACAGCAAATCAATCCTCCACATTTTCTCTGATTGCCGAAGTTCTTTTCTTACAAAAACAAAAGTCTTTAAATATTGTGACCAAATGCTCCTCACTGTGTCTGTGCACGTGATGTAATGTTTCAAGGTGAGGCAGCAGCGCACGAGAACACCTTCAGGTTCCGATGATAGTCCAGGACCAGGTCCAGGAGCTGTGTAACACCGTGTGTTCACACGTGCAGACTAAGATTGTGCACCGGTGCCACATTGCCATATCCACCACATTAAAGAACCATCCCAGGTCATGGGTGGCAACCACCCAGGCAGATGACCTGCCCCCCCCCCCCCCCCCCCACCAATAAAAGTAATCATCTGTCTGCTGTAGCCAGGTGAAACATGGGCGTGTCCCTGTTCTTCTCCAGCCACTAGGGTCCTCCACACTGAGGCACCTGTGTGCTGGATCATGTCTAGAAAAATGGACAACATGTGGTAGCTGCTGTTCCATCACAGTGTCAGTTATCCCCCTCATCTGAATCTCAGTAAGAATCCTTTTTTTTTGACAAAAAGTCACTCCAGCGGGACCCAAGGACTTTGCAGAGACCTGGTACCAAAGAAATCCAGTTGTGACAACCAGACTGTAAGACAGTAAGGACCAAGACCCTAAATACTCAGACCTTCATTCTTCTGCAAAAATATCCGCATCACCAAACACCTCTGACCTTTGGCCTCTCTGAATCTCAAAGGCCGAGGACCTCCTAGAGACATGAACATCACTGCTGAGATCAGTGAATGTCAACACTTTCACCACATAGAAGTCATTAAAACCTGCATGTTAGTCTGGATCCAGGTTTGATTCAGGTTCTCCAATGATGTACCCAATGATTCCACAAGGATCAGTCCCAGATGGGTCATTGGCCCGCTCACTGTGTGGGGTTTTGGGTCCTGTTTGATATCAGAACTGCAGGTGTGTGTCCTGCGGTCCCTCATCCAAGGTTCTTAATCGCCAAGTTGCTGCTGGTGCTCCCTCCATGGCAGCACACTGATATCAGTGTGTGAATGTGAGCTATCATTCTGAAACACAATTAACTGAGCAAACATGGAATCCTGTCAGGAGAGCAGCATCTCCAGCCTGGACGAGCTCAGCTCCAGGACCACGGATCCCTGCAGCTGTCCTCACAGAGGTTTCTTCATTTATTTTAACCGACACTTTTGTCACTGACTCTTTGACATCATGCAAGAAAAGTATTTCAGGTTTGAGGTCTCAGGTACTGACGGAGGTTTTCCTTCAGTGTGACTGGAGCCGAACTCCAGGTTGGTCCAGATTCATGGACCTCATGGTTTATATCCAATTAGCAGTGCGACGTGTAAACATGAATGCTAACTCCCATGGTGCACCAGGGTCGGTGTGCACGTGGGTTCATCATCACTCCAGATGAGACTTTATGAGCTTTAAGGGGATTTCTCCTTAAAGGGATTACAGCTCTGTAAGCCGCCTTTGTCCCTGCGGACCCCCAAAACCTGCTTGTGCACGCACAATCCCAAAAGAAGCATGCAGCGATGTTTACATTCTTCAGTGTGCACGTGTACCAACATATCCATTTGAAAATCTCTTAGCTTCTCCTTAACAGAACGGGACAATTTAACAGTCATAATAAGAATAAATAATTTCCAAATTACTCCTTTTAAAAGAGTCAAACAAACTATATAAATATTCATAAAATTACAACATGGATCAGTTGTTTGACTTATCGAGTGACTAAAACGGAATTATTTATATGCTATTACAGGAGAACTTTCTTTTAAGCTTCCAAAAAAAAAGTTTGATGTTTTTTAATGACAAGAGCAGCTTTAATAAGTCTGGTTTGTCGTTTTTCTTTCTCCTCACAGCTGGTTATTGTGTGAACAGGATTCAGCTTTCACAGGAGGTCCTGACCTTAAAAAGTAAAGCTATATGCTGACAATACAGCATTATGACGAGGTCCATCAAAGTGCATCAGAAAACAGCTGCGGCTTACGTGCACACCTCATGCACGGTGCACGGTGGACTCTCTTCACACAGACCAGTGCCCCAAACTGTGACCAAATTCTTGCACTTTGTGACCATGTTTCAAAACAGACCGACTGCTTTTTACAACTACATGAACATGCATGACCTGCAAATTTCCATAATCGCTCTCCCCTCCATGAGGGAGTCTGCCAGTGTAGGCCACGTGTGTATGGGTGCGAGAGTGTTGGTTGGGGGGCACTCAGGCTTTGATTTAGATGCTGTCCAATAAAAAACAAGATGAATATAAACAGGAATCAGATTTTGCGTACCTGCGCCGTCTCAATGGGATGTAGATTCCACCAATACAGTGCACTGTGGGCGGAGCTTTTAGCTGCTGTAGGGCCAGTGTCCTAACATTTCATCCTACCTATTGAGACATCCGACCGAGGCTTAGTTTCACATGCACACAACACAAAAAAACCCCATCATTTTTCAGCAGAGAGTATTAATTGTTTTTCACTTTATTAAAGTTAATACTTGATTTTGAATGGTTGAATTTACTTATTGTTTGTGTCTTGTTTTTTGTATTTATATATATTTGTATTATATATTTAATTGTTTTACTATATATATATATATATATATATATATATATATATATATATATATATATATATATATAATAGTCTCTGTATTAGCATACTTGCGTAAAAATGGTGTTAGCTTTGTGGACCCTGTGTATTTGGTGCCGCCCATAAAGTTCTGTTTAGATTAATCCTGCATTCCAGTTTTGCTGGTTTTACGTCATTTAAACAGCAGATACTGGTTAAATGACTTTAAGCCACTTGACAGATGGGTCTATAAAGTCAGCGTACGGTGGGACGTTTCGACAAAGTACGACGGTTTGTCAGGAGACTGGTCAGAAAAAAATGTGCACTGTCTGCCGTTAACCATAGTGAAGAACGGACACGGAGCGTCTGCAGCGTGCACAGGGGAGACCGGAGTCAACTGTCACTAATTTTTACTTGTAGTTTAATGAGGTTTCATTTAATAAGAAGAAAGTGATTTTAAAAGTGTGTAATTTTTTATTTATTTATTTATTTTAAGATAGAAGCACCCAGTAAGTTTCCAAATGAAAACCTCCTCTATAATAATACTAATCTGCTGATTTTTGTTTGAATTATTCTCTGTAATGAGATGTAAAATGAAGGAATTTACAAGCTTGAAAAAAAAATCTACCCTTTGTTGAGTGAAACCAGGACAAATATGTCTGTGTATGTCAGGTGGAGCTGACTGGAAGCAGTGTGTTCGACTACATCCACCCCGGTGACCACGTGGAACTGGCAGAGCAGCTCGGCATGAAGCTTCCCCCAGGACGAGGACTGTCTCAGTCCCATGGATCCATCAATGAAGATGCATTGTCCTCGGCTTCGTCGTCCTCGCACTCTGAGACACCTGAACCAGGTAGGACCAGTACCATGGTATGGCCCTCAAGAGTCCCTGAACTCAGAAACAAGGTTGGATGGAAAATTTGGTTGCAGGAACCAAAGATCCAGCTTTTTATTTATTAATCATGACTTAATGTTCATTGAACAATTTTTTATTCTGATTCTCTCTGCTTCAAATGATCTCGTCCCTCCATTCATCTTTTTTCTATTGCTCCGTCCTCGGCACATTAGAGGCGTGTGTCTTCCTCATCTCTCTCTCTCCGCTTCTTTCACTGTCTGTCTCTTTCTCCCTTTCTTTCTTTTTCTCTCTCTCTCTCTCTGTCTCTCTCTCTCTCTCTGTCTCTCTCTCTCTCTCTGATGGTAATTTAAGGATTAGGGGGAAAATCCATTTATAAATTAAACAAAATGACTTGATATCCATCGAGTCTCTGAGTTCATCAGCGTGTTCAAACACGGATGGGGAGATTGGCTTGGCGGCCGTCGCAGTCTGTGGAGACAACGTCGTAATTAGATCTGCAGCGGATTTATTCTTGGCTGATTGGTGCTGCTGATGGGTGGGTGGGCTTTAAATTAATTGAAGTTTCATATGTTAAGGTTGTAGTTTTTTGTCTTTTTGACTTTCTGCAAACGTCCACGCAAGCGTCCGCCTGCAACCAAAATAAAAGCAGAGGACGTGTGTGAATGTCCACCTGGGTCAGTTTGGCAGTTGAGACAAAGGCATGAATTAGAAAAAATGTTTCCCTGAACGAATTAGTACAACGATGGAGGGATGAGGACAAAGGGCTGTCCCTCAGAGGACACTGGCTTGAAACAAAGACAGAATTCATGTTTTCATAAATGTTTGCAAAAAAGGCAGCAAAATAAAAGAGTAACTGCTTTTCTTTGATGCATGCTGCATGAATTTTCCAGTCGGGGGTGCTGTGTGCACCAGGACCACGCATCCTCTAAATCAGGGGTATTCAACTGGTTCCAGAAAGGACCGAGAGGGTGCAGGTTTCCTTTGCAGCCACCCACTGATTAACTGATTCCACCTGCTCAAAGTGACGTTAATCAGTGAAATCACCTGGTGGAGTCAGTGGCTGCAAAGAAAACCTGCACCCTCTCAGCTCTTTCTGGAACACATTCACACAATCACACACAGAAACACGCACATAACACATTCACACATACTCACACACACACACACACACACACTGAAACATACCCACTTAGCGAATTTACAGATCTCACACGGGAGCACCATAAAGATGTAACAAAATTAGTCAATTTTAGATCGGCTCACACGTGGGCACCAAAATAAATGTAAAGAATAAGTAGTTGAACTCCCAAATTGAATTAGATTGGCCTAGGCCTCATGTAATGGGTCACCAAAATAATTAACAATTTTAGGGTTTCATAATTATTATTTAATTAGGATAATTATTCCTCGGGGGCACCACCTATTTGAAGCATAGGTACTTTAAACATTCTTTAATTTATCAGTCTCAAATTAATCAGTCAGTCTCGATTTAATTAATCAGTCTCTGGTCTGAAAGTCTGAAAATCTGAATTCTATGATACAATTGACCAAAGGTTTCCTTCTGAACACCAAATGAACCACAGCAGAAATATTTACAATTTATTTACAATTATACAAGAAATGAACAGTTTACTGGAATTTTTGTGGACAGTGAGTAAATAAGTTCATTTATGGACACAATTTGCTTAACTCATGAGACGTGAAAGAAGACTTTAAGTAAATAAATCTGATTAGAATTTAGTGATGAAATTTGAATCCAATTAATTTAAAGAAAATTATTAAACAAACATATGAATATGTTTAAAAAGAAGAAGAAGCCACTTTGTATCCATTGACAACAAACCCTTTTTCTGGAAGCTTTAACTGGGTCACTTAGCTGATCCGTTGAAGAGATGGTTCTCTGTCCGTCGATGTGTTGATGCTCTTTGCAGCGTGAGCTCACTTTGGTCAGGGGTTAACTCGGTGGTCTCCCCGGGTTATCCCAAAGGTTTGTGTCGGCTGGCTTTACCGACAGAGTGGCTGCTTGCAGTCAGGTTTGAAATCAGCTCCGTCGTCAGCTTGCTGGACCCCTAGAGGTGGAAGCTGTTTGTTGAAGATGGTTTCTGGTAGCTTTTAAAAAGTTTGTTGGAGCCAGATTAAAAGTCTTTGTGAATTTAGAAAAAAGATAAAACTTTAAGAGCGTTGGAAAATTAGCTGACAGAAAAGGAAAGTCGCTTTTCTGTAAATTCGCTGTTATTTTGAAAGGTTCAGCTCAGAAGTTCTCTTAAAAATCGGAAAGATTTGACGAACCTTAAAACCGTCAATTTGTTAAATTATCAAAGAATAACGACGAGTGAATAAAACAATGAATGGATGCCACGTGGTAGCTTAGCTTAGCTTAGCATGGGGCCTTGATGACACAAAAATAATTTAAGCATTTAAGAAAGGAAGATAGAGAGCGAACAGAATAGTTGCAAGAGCGGCAAGAGAGCGAGCAGAAACTCTGTTCTAACTTTTTAAGGGGGGACTGACGTCACCAAACTCTGCCCATTTAGGGTGTGTAATTTCACAGAAAACGTCTGTGAATTCTGTGTCAGAGAGGCAGACAAGAATGATTCAATTATTTAAACACTAACTATTTTGGCAATTTGTTCTAAGACACTCGAATGGATACACATTATTAATAGACGCTTAAACATATCTTTTGGATAAACAGAATACTTCACCATCAACATATTGATAATGCAGAAAGATCACACTTAAACACACATCAGTTACAAGGAACACGTCAATAAAATGTAATAATTATATGCAAAGCATTTTGTTTGATTAATCAATACAAACAGCATTAGAAGTTTTTATATATACCATCCCTGGCGAAAATTATGGAATCACCGGCCTCGGAGGATGTTCATTCTGTTCATCCCCAAAACTAACACCTGCAAATCTGCTCGTTGACATTGACCCTATGTCATGAAATTGACCCTATGTGTCTTTTTGCAAGGAATGTTTTCACAGTTTTTGCTCTATGGCAAGATGCATTATCTTCTTGAAAAATGATTTCATCATCCCCAAACATCAGAAAAGTGTCCAAAATATCAACGTAAACTTGTGCATTTATTGATGATGTAATGACAGCCATCTCCCCAGTGCCTTTACCTGACATGCAGCCCCATATCATCAATGACTGTGGAAATTTACATGTTCTCTTCAGGCAGTCAAACAAAAGCATCATCACCTTGCATCCAGCATCATCACCTTGCCTAATGCAGATTCGAGATTCATCACTGAATATGACTTTCATCCAGTCATCCACAGTCCACGATTGCTTTTCTTTAGCCCATTGTAACCTTGTTTTTTTCTGTTTAGGTGTTAATGATGGCTTTCGTTTAGCTTTTCTGTATGTAAATCCCATTTCCTTTAGGCAGTTTCTTACAGTTCGGTCACAGACGTTGACTCCAGTTTCCTCCCATTCATTCCTCATTTGTTTTGTTGTGCATTTTCGATTTTTGAGACATTTTGCTTTAAGTTTTCTGTCTTGACGCTTTGATGTCTTCCTTGGTCTACCAGTATGTTTGCCTTTAACAACCTTCCCATGTTGTTTGTATTTGGTCCAGAGTTTAGACACAGCTGACTGTGAACAACCAACATCTTTTCCAACATTGCGTGATGATTTACCCTCTTTTAAGAGTTTGATAATCCTCTCCTTTGTTTCAATTGACATCTCTCGTGTTGGAGCCATGATTCATGTCAGTCCACTTGGTGCAACAGCTCTCCAAGGTGTGATCACTCCTTTTTAGATGCAGACTAACAAGCAGATGTGATTTGATGCAAGTGTTAGTTTTGGGGATGAAAATTTACAGGGTGATTCCATAATTTATTCCTCAGAATTGAGTGAGTCCATATTTTTTTCCCTCTGCTTGGTCTAAAAAAGTAACCGTTACTGACTGCCACAATTATTTTTCCTGATTTCTTATAGTGTTTCTTAAAGCCAGAAAGTTGCCATTTGAAATGACTTTAGTTTTGTGTCATGTCTGTGATCTGCTTTTTTTCTACAAAATTAAACAACTGAATGAACATCCTCCGAGGCCGGTGATTCCATAATTAATGCCAGGGGTTGTATAAGAGAATACTGATGCAATTCTTTTTATTTTAAACAAAAGTCTTTCTTCACTTAGACCTAAAAATAATGGCTGGTCATCAAGACTCAAAGTTTTATGGCCGTCTTATCATGGAAGGGGTCTTCCTGCAGTCTTGAGGGGTTCTGGCCTTGGCGTGAGGCCATTAAGGTGAGTTCTTCTAGCCTGGAAAATTTCAGATTCATGTAATTCATAGTGACCGAAATGTAACCAATAAAAAGGCAAGGGCTCCCTTTGAAGAACTTTGAGTTACAGTTCTGTTTTTGCTGTGAGCCACAGTGTGGGCCCATGGGGGGATGTCTCCATCTTATCTCCAGATGGGCTTAGGAATTTCTCAACTGAGAGTGAAAACACAGGCTCTGTCTTCAGTTCCAAACCTCAGGTTTTTGTTTGAGACAGCAATGATGTATTTATTTAATTAGGGCGAATCGAGGCATGGGCTACATAACTTTCAAATTAGCTTTTAAATTTGAATTATAATCACCAGTTGCTTCACTATTACACAGCAAATCGATCAAGGATGGAAAAGAGACCGGCTCGGACATCCTCACTGACATCTGTATTCGTGACGGCAAAGTCGTTGTGGCAATCCCTGGAAGATCAATTCCCGGACAGGATGGTGGACTGTCCGGGAATTGATCATCGATGACAGGCTCAGTCTTGACATGTACTGTCTTTGACACATGCTGCATGTGGTTGCTGCCGGAAGCTTCTGTCAGTCAGGATCTTGCTCTCTCCTTCCTCATTCTCCTCTGTGTTGTTTATTTTCTCAAAGAGTTCCACTCCCGTGCGGATCACTGCTTGCCAGCTGGCTCAGTCCCTCGCTTGTTCTTCCCAGGTCTGCCAGTCGATGGAGCAGCTCTTGAAGTTTGCTCCAGGAGGTCCCTGTAATGTTTCTTCTACTCTCCTCTGGACCATTTTCCTTCACTCAGCTGGGAGTAGAAGATTTGCTTGGGAAAGCAGCTGTCATCCATCCTCATAACATGACCCACCCACAAAGCTAGTTCTTGATGATGACACACTCAGTGCTCTAGAACTTGGCTTCAGCCAGGAAGCTGATGTTGGTGTGGTAGTCCTCCCATCGAATGCTGAGGATACTCCTCAGGCAACATTGGTAGAATGGCTTGAGGGTCTTCGCGTGGTGGTGGTAGATGGTGCAGGTCTCAGATGAGGTGAGGAAAGTCTTCAAAGTGTTGCTGCCATTAAGCACTGATGTCATGTTTGGTCTTCAACTGGCTCAGACCACCCTTGCTTCGAAGAGGTGCATGTCCTTGGGTGGAGGGGCCATAGATTACTTTGATTAGGTAGAACTTTATTAATCCCTTGGGAAGACTCCCTCAGGGAAATTGAGGTTCCAGCAGCATTGTATAGCAGCACACAGTATAAGAAGCACACAGAGTATCAAAAAGTGAACATAAAAACAATTTATAAATATAAATACACAAATAAAAATACCATAAATACTGTTCGCTACTGGTTTACTAGCTACTACTGTTCCTCTCCTTCCTGTCCTCTGTCTTCCTATTACTCCTCCTCCTCCTCCCCCTGAGTGAGGAGTTGTACTGTCTGATGGCCTGAGGGACAAAGGAGTTTTTCAGTCTGTTGGTCCTGCACTTGTGAAGGAGCAGTCTGTGGCTGAAGAGGCTCCTCTGGTTGCTGATGACAGTGTGCAGAGGCTGACTGACATCGTCCATAATGTTCAGCAGTTTGTCCAGTGTTTTCTTCTCTGCCACCATCACCAGACAGTCCAGCTTCATGCCAAACCACAGAGCCAGAGGAGACTGGATACCACGGACTGGTAGAACATCTACAGGAGTTTCCTGCAGATGTTAAATGTTCACAGCCACTCAGGAAGTACTGCCTGCTCTGTCCCTTCCTGTACAGGTGGTTGGTGTGGGTCCAGTCCAGTTTGCTGTCCAGCCACAGCTTGAGGTACTTGTAGGAATCCTCCAGCCTTGACCTGAGCTCCCTCAATCAGAACTGATCGCTGTCTTGGTCTGGACTTCTCAAAGTCAATGACCAACTTCTTTTGTCTTTGAGGTGTTGAGCTGTAGATGCTTTGTGTGGCACCAGACAGCAAAGTCCTTCACTCGGCTCCTGTGCTCCTCCTCTATGTCATTCCTGTTGCATCCAGCTATGGCTGTGTCATCTGCGAACTTCTGGATGGGACACAGCTTAGAGTTGTAGCAGAAGGTGGCGTTGGAAAAGCATCTGCTGTCATTTCTGATGGCGAGGACTTGGATTTCAACACCCCTGTTGATCCACCGTTAATTTTCCAGTTTGCGAGTTTCATTTTTCAGAGTTGCTTTGCTTTGCCTGAATCGAGACTTTTTCTCTTGTAAAGTCGGATCATTTTGGAGGTCAAAGAAAACTTTTCACTTTTGAGGTTTTACACCAGATGCTCTTTCTGACACAACTCCATGTTACATGGACAATGGTGAGGGCTGAGGTTTGAATCCAGAACATTCTGTAGTGGAAACGAGATAACCTAACCACTTGGCCACCAACACCACGGTCAAATAATGCGCCCGTGTACCACTTGCTTATTTTATTTTATTTTCTCACAATTTGGTTTCAGTAAAACTTCAAGAAAACACCACAAGTTCACGGTTCCAAGCTCCATGCCCTCTAATTGTTGGCGCCGTCGCCTTATTTCAACATCATACGTCTTTGATTATTGTTGCTAATTACACCATTAGCAGCGCGGAGCAGCTAATTCGTCCTAATCGCTCACATTCATCATAATTATCCTTAAGTTTAGCGTCACCTACGGTTAGTGTCAGAGCAGCCCAAGGACAAACTAACATATTTAAAATGTCACAGAATCACACTCGTCGTAATAAATGCTGAATATTTTCCTGTTTGCTGAAAAAGTTTTGTTTTCTTAAGACCCTGAAGCCTGCTAAAAGGGGCGGAGCCTGGATTTTTTTTCCCATAGCATTTTATTCTAAATTTAAATGTGGGGGTGTGGCTAAGGTTTGGACTGTGCATACCCTTCCAGATCCTCATGTGGTTTTATGCACAAATGTGGTTTCATGAATGAACTCTTCAACCACAGTTTGAATCATCCCTTGTTTTTGATGTTTCAGCTAAACTCAACTGTATGGATTCATTTAATTGTCTCTGATATTATTTATGTCAAGAGAAAAGAGAGAATAATTTTAAATATGACTCACAGAGTGGCCCAAAATTACTGAAAAATGAGAAAAATCAAGAAAGAAGAAGGGAAGTGTAGATGGAGAGACGGCAAAATAGGAAACGGGAGAAAGGATGGAATTCCATAAAAGGGAAGAAATAAAGTCACGTGAGGGAGAGTGCGTTGGTGCCAAGCATCGCCATGTCCACCACACCACGGAACCACCCTGGGTCCTGGATGGCAGCCACCCAGAGAGACAACTGGTCCATCACCACCTCTCCAAAGTACCCATCTACCTGCTGAAGTCAGGTGAAATGTGGGTGTGTCCTTGAGCAGGTGAAATGTGGGCGTGTCCTTGACCTTCTCTAGCTGTTGGGATCCTCAACACTGAGGCACCTGCATGCTGGATCATGACCAGAGACACACACCAAGTGTCATATGACCTTGTGACCAAAAAGAAAAGAAGAAAGAAGCACCATGGCTTGAACCCTGAAAAGGAAAAAATAAGAGGACAAATAAGTAAGAAAAAGAAAAGAAAAGAAAAAAATGCCTCCTCCACTTCAATCTGCTACTATTCTCTCCATTAGTCCTCCAACAAACCAGCAGCAGATCAGACAACAAGAGAAGAAGAGAACGAAGAGGGCCGATGCCATCAGAGGAAAGTCCCTACGTATTATCATCCAGCAGCCGATCAGGAGGACACTAGATGACAGGAGGACGATGGACGACAGGAGGATGATGGACAAAATGAGGACACTGGTCGACAGGAGGACGCTGGTTGGCAAGAGGACAATGGACGATAGGAGGATGCTGGATGACAGGAAGACGCTGGTTGGCAAGAGGACGATGGACAAAATGAGGACAATGGACGGCAGGAGGATGATGGACAACATGAGGATGCTGGTCGACAGAAGGACGCTGACGACAAAAGGACGATAGACAAAATGAAGACAATGGACGACAGGAGGATGCTGGACGACAGGAAGACGCTGGTTGTCAAGAGGACGATTGACAAAATGAGGATGATGGACGACAGGAGGACGCTATACGACAAGAGAATGATGGGCGACATGAGGATGCTGGTCAACAGGAGGACGATGGACAAAATGAGGACAATGGACGACAGGAGGATGCTGGACGACAGGAAGACGCTGGTTGGCAAGAGGACGATGGACAAAATGAGGACGATGGACGACAGGAGGACGCTGTACGACAAGAGAATGATGGACGACATGAGGATGCTGGTCAACAGGAGGACGATGGACAAAATGAGGACAATGGACGACAGGAGGATGCTGGACGACAGGAAGACGCTGGTTGGCAAGAGGACGATGGACAAAATGAGGACGATGGATGACAGGAGGACGCTGTACGACAAGAGAATGATGGACGACATGAGGATGCTGGTCAACAGGAGGACGATGGACAAAATGAGGACAATGGACGACAGGAGGATGCTGGACGACAGGAAGACGCTGGTTGGCAAGAGGACGATGGACAAAATGAGGATGATGGATGACAGGAGGACGCTGTACAACAAGCGAATGATGGACAACATGAGAATGCTGGACGACACTGAGCCAAGACTTTAAAAAAAACTTAAAAAGAGAAATGCAAAGAGATCAGGACGCAGACTAATAAACTTTATTGTCCCAGAGAGACAACTGAAGTCTCACAGAGCTGTAAAAATGGAGAACAGGAAGAGGAGGGACTAGAAGAATTAGAACAGAAAACTAGGATGATAAGAAATGAAAAAGCTCTTGAAACCAAAGTGTCAGGAGGCTCAAACTGTCACCTTCTCCTGTGACGTGAGAACGTTGGAGGAGCTACAGAGTGCTGGCATGTTCACAAACATGAGGACAGGAAGGAGAATCCAAAAACTCTACAGAGATGAGGGAAGATAAATGACAAATACAAGAAGAAAGGCAACAAAGGAAAAGAGGAAGAAGAAAAGAAAGAAATAGGAGTGTGGGGTCAAAACCTGACGATGAATAAAAAAAGGAAAGGATGAAGAGTTGAAAGAGGAGTCAATCAGAGGAGGGGGCGGAGCCATGTGGGAATTCAGAGGTATTTTCTCATTCCGCTCGCTCGCCGTGTGTTGCCGTGACTCTTCGGGGACGGCGCTCCGACAAGGCAAAGATTAACGCTACAAAAAGGCAGCAGGTGTCTGCCGGCGCCGTGGACTCTGGGACCTAATTATCTACGCTGCGGAAACTTTCCCCGTTTGAAGGACAAATGATTAATTAAAAAGAACAACTCACCTACGCCTGTGATCCGCGGACAATACCCAGAGTGCCGAGTGTTCGTGCGCCGGTGGCGTCTCAGAGGGACGTGGATCATTGTCAAACAAGCTAACGGCTGTAGCGGTTCTGTCCAACTGATAACTAGCTAACGTGAGACTGAGACAAAGATGGACGAGGCAAGGTCACCTCAGCCCCTGGCAGTCACCGCCGCCGTCATCGTCATGTTCAAAAACAACAGTTAGCTGGTTTTATTTTTTAACTGCTGACTGCAGCGCACGTTTCCATTCCTTGAGACTCACTTATTTGTCATTAATGAATGAATTACTTAATTGAGAAAATTCCCGTTTAATTCAGTTTTAGTTGACAACCAGAAAAACAAAATGTTGTTCAACCAGAAAGTATGAAATATCCACAGTTTGTCCACTTTTTAAATAATTTAGTTTCCTATTTATAGTCAGTTCATCCATTTACTGTCAGTACTAACAGACTGATCGATTTCACTGACCTGGTGGACGGACCATCATGAGCCTACGGATGGCCCATAGGTTTTCTCTACAGCTGTTTGGACTGAAGACCTACAGTGCCACATGACTGACTCATTTGGTCAGTCAGATGTCATGTGACTTAATAACCATACTGGCTGTCAGAAATCCACTTCAACACAGAAACATCATCTGCAAAGAGGTGCATGTTTTGAACAAGACCCTGAGGTCGGTGACAGTGCGTGGCCGCGACTGCCAGGGGCTGTTAAAGCACTGTGAGCACCCCCCCCCCCCCCAAACTCGGTGTTTTCAGGATTTTGTTGCATCACATCCTGTAAATGGCTGTTTCTTTGGGCCTGAACGCGAAACAGTACAAACTGATGACACGAAATGGAAAAACAAAGCTTGTTGCTAAAACAACCGGATTGTCACACGTTCACTTAGAATGATAACACTGATTTTCACATGGTCACTGATCTTCACACATTCACTTATCTTCACACGTTCACTGATCTTCATACATTCTCTGATCCTTGTACATTCTGGAGCTTTTGTCTTTCACAGTTATTTTCTTCTTTATTGTCTCTGTTCCTCTTTTTCACCTTCTTTTGTATGTTTTCTGTGTTACTCGCTCCCTCACTCAGTCCCGATTCTTCTGTTTCAAGGACATTTAGATCATAAAGGACAAATTTGCATATTAATGTTTTACTTAATGTGTTTTAGAGCAAACGTCAATGCAGTCAGTGCCGATGAAAACACCAGAGACACCAGTGTGTGCGTGTGTGTGTGTGTGTGTGTGTGTGTGTGTGTGTGTGTGTGTGTGTGTGTGTGTGTGTGTGTGTGTGTGTGTGTGTGTGTGTGTGTGTGTGTGTGTGTGTGTGTGTGGTTTAGATCCAGAGTGGACGTGGTTCTGACAGTTAATCCAGGACCAGGTTTGCGTGGTTATTGTTAAATAATGAAAGCGTTCTGGTGTCCCCAGACTGCTCTGCTTTGACACTATACACTGATGTCATCAGTTTGCGTCCTCCCATCAGTGCCCTGATTGATGGTGACGTTGTGATTTTCAGTTGATGAATGAATCATCTCACCTTCTGTTCGGACAGCAGAGTGTCCACTGTGACAGGAAGGATGTGATTAATGTGTCCCACGGTGAAGGACGGGTTACAGCAACTATCCGACACTTTGTTATGACGCGTCCAGTCAACACAGACTTTTATTTTGAAAGTCAAATGTTTGTTTTTTCTTGAATGAACTCTAATTTGTCTTTGTCTCTTATTTCTTAGCAGTGCTGTTGTCTTTGATGTCTTACTGTTGGCTGCTGTAAGATGATTGACAGGTTATCAGCTCCTATGATTGGCTGACAGAATGATGATGGGAAAGTCATCTACACTTCATTTTAAGATGCATTTATTTTGGAAAGTTTGTCTTATTTTGCCAGGAAATAAAACCAGCTGCATCTCAACAATCTGACAAATAAATGATGCTTTCAGTGACATCAGTACTTTGACTTTGTGTTTGACTACCATTCAGATTATGGCTGAAATTCTTTTTAGGATGTGACTTTTAACCTCAGAGAAGTGTGACTTATGGTCTAATAGGAGACCGCAGTCTTGTTTGGGGTCAGGCGCTAACGGGGTAAAATATGACGGATATGACGTAATTTCTCTACTTCTGGGGGACCAACCATCGCATTTTCAATGGGTTTTTGGGCAAATTACATGCAAACAAAGTGAAAATGCAAAGAAAAAGTGACGATGTGGTGGGAAAATGGACATATATACACCTTTTTCTTGAGCCGTTTGGGTGGGTAGGGAGAGTTCCCATGGGAGAAAAAAGCTTTGTAACCTACCATCCCTGGTTCTCAAGACCAGGCACCTAAGTGGCTCTACTCTACTCTTTTCTACTCTCCTATTTTACTCTTCCTTTTTAGATATTGTGTTGTGGTTTGTTTATGATCCAGAGCTCAAACGTGTCGAGGCAGTTTTGCAGGCGAGTGAACTCAGCTACTCTGTGTAGACCAACACTTACCGACACAACATTTCCCCACTCGTTTCGTCTTTTCTTCTCCACTGGGAACTGAAAAAAAAAAACAAAAACTTTCGCGATTACTTTGGTGATTGCAACTGAAAACAAAACAGAACACCATGTATCCGTGTGAAGTTAGGCTGTGTATATATTAAATGGAGGTCCCCGTAAGTGGTCAAATCCCACGATATTAAGGAGGATTCAAATGAGACTGCGGTCTCCTATTGTCACATCTGCTCTCTTCTGCTGGGGGAGGACTGAGTTCACAGTCGTCTGTCTGGCTACATAAGACAGAAGCTTGTTGGCTCGTTCTCTGTTTTTAGGTTTGTGCTCGATTTTGATTTTACTCAGAAGCCTCGGCGGTGCTTAAACTTAAAACTGGCTCATCAGTAGCCGACAGTACTAAACGTTAGCAGTTAGCGGTTAGCTATAACTTCCGGTAATTGTTTTTTTTTTTTTGTTGTTTTTTGCAGTTTTTTTGGGGTTTGGCGTGGCGTCTTTCTGAAATATCTTTTCAGAAATAAGGTTTCGAGAGCTTTTTCATTTCTTATCATCCTTGTTTTCTGTTAGCTGTATAAATAAAATTAATCCAACCAAGGATCCTAAATATTTTTCAAGATCAAACGATAAAAAAACCTATTGCGTTGTCACCATGGTGATCAGCCAGCTTTTATTTCCATGCTGCTTTGTCGTGGCTGACACTGAGAGGTCAGAGGTCAGCTTTGGGGCTGTTTCTGCTCATCTTTTTTTGCAGAGTGAAACTTTATTTATTTCATTCCAGTTTTATATTTGTGATGATTTTTGTCCTTCATTTATACAAAATGTTTATGAAAGAAAGTCATGAGGTGAACGTTTGAGACAAGATGAACAGTCCAAAACAAGACCATGACATTTGTTTGTTTGTTTGTTTCAGTGGACTCTAACAGTCCCAATGTGCTGCCTCCTGAGAACTCCCTGGAACGATCCTTCTTCATCCGGATGAAGTCAACGCTGACAAAAAGAGGCGTGCACATCAAGTCTTCAGGATACAAGGTCCGATTATAACACATTAACACATTAATGACATGTTAATAACAACTTCATAATCAGACTTAATCAGACAAACCTGTTCACTCAAACAAGGCTCAGAACGAGAAGACACCAAAGGGCGTGGCTCAGAGGACAAACACCAGAGGGGCATGGCTCAGAGGGCAGACAGCAGAGGGGTGTGGCTCAGAGGGCAAACACCAGAGGGGCATGGCTCAGAGGGCAGACAGCAGAGGGGCGTGGCTCAGAGGACAAACACCAGAGGGGCGTGGCTCAGAGGACAAACACCATAGGGGTGTGGCTCAGAGGACAGACAGCAGAGGGGCGTGGCTCAGAGGACAAACATCAGAGGGGCGTGGCTCAGAGGACAGACAACAGAGGGGCGTGACTCTATGATGACTTGTAAAACGTAGCAGTGACTTTGACAAAGTGAATTTGTGTGTTTGTTGCTGTTTTGTGGTTTTATGACTAAAGCTGTTGTCGGGCCATACTAAAATACGAAATGGACTAAATGGAGCAAAATGGGGACTGATAATCACAAAATGGGGTAAAATGTAACAAAATGGAGCAGAGTGAACCAGGCTGATTCCAAATAAGTACTTTTATTTAATGTTTGGCTTTTGTTTTTTTGTGAGATGCGCTCAGTAAGATGTAGTAGGGGGAGGTGCGCTAGCTGGCGTTGAAGAGATGAAATTTCAGTCAGTGGGTCAGTCTGCTCCATTTTGTAATGTTTTACCCCCATTTCCTTATTGTCAGTCCCCATTTCGCCCCATTTCACAAAAAAATTAAATAATATGCAAATAATGAAAGTTTGAGTTCAATGATATGAATATTTTATGAGTAAAAGCTGGAACAAAGCGGTGCGCACTCACACAAGCCGGAAGGCGCTTGTGCGCGCATGTACTACCAAAAACAAAAGACTGTATTTCCTCAGTGCGGCGAAAAAAAAAAAAAAAAAGGTCAGATAGCTTACAGCGCAGTGGATTTGTTGTGTGTGTGTTTCTGTCTATGCACATGTGTGTGTACGCGTGTGCAGAGTGCAATGGTACCAAACGTATGGAACCAAATTTGCACTGTAAATGCAATGCAACACAAATGGGATGAATAATCCATGTCACGTGACATACAAAGCACCAATCATATGACAAGGATCCACTCAGCTGTTATATAAAAGTACTTAACTGAATCATATTTGGAGTCAGTCTGCTCCATTTCGCTACGTTTTACCCCCATTTTGTTATTTTCAGTCTCCATTTCGCTCCATTTTGCTTAAACATAATTAAATAAAAGTATTAACTGAATCATATTTAATCATACTTGGAGTCAGTTTGGGTCAGTCTGCTCCATTTTGTTATATTTTACCCGCATTTTGTGATTATCAGAATCCATTTCGTCTATTTCGTATTTGAGTACAGCCGGCTATTGTCTAAATCTCTAGTAACACTGGCCTTGGTAATCGAAAGCGGCTTGTGAGCCAATTATCATCATTTGCAAGTAAATCCTTGAGTTCCCTGATTATATGCTCACGTCAGATTGCACCATTTGAAAAGACATTGTTAATGTCATTTTATGCATCACTTTGCTCACGCTTTTATATCCACCCATATAACTGCAAACACGTGGGTGTGTTGATTGTTCGTCAGTGTGTCTCTGACGTGCACATCACTCTGATTATGTCTTCTTTTCACGCTATTAACACTTTCTAGCATCATCGCTATGTGTCGCCAGTGAACAGCTGAAGAACCGTGCGTACGCAAGGCGTGAACTTGGCGTGATGCACTGCACATTTCCATGGCCATTTCACTTTTGATACAGCTGAATGTTAGTGTGAAGACGGATGTACGCCACGTTTTTGTGCGTACGCAGCTTTTGTACATGAGACCCCAGGTATTTAAAAACTTTTTTACAGCACTGAAGTTGAAACTCGACCGCATTCTTTCAAATAGCTGATGGGTTTTATTGACACGCTTCCTGTAAGCTTTGAAAATGACATCACACGGTAGAGTTTTCAGTCGATGACACATCAAAGTCCACTTTTCCGCTCACTACATTCAGTAACCTTAAAATGTTTACTGACATGTTTAAGTCATCTTATTTTTGTTTAATGTCATCTCAGAGTTTTTTTCTGAACTGGACCGTAAGTTGTGACATAGCGCAAGGGGGCATGTCACCAGAGAGACGCAGGTGTTTTGATCTGACGTGGTGGTGCTAGTGTGACATCTAGTGGCACTAAATCCTTTACAACAACTTTAGCATGTGCTGCCAACGTTAGCTGGTTTTGGATATTTGACACAAACGTGTTTGTGGTTCAGGTGACCACTCATCAACGGGATTTGTGTCAGATGTTTACTCGTCTGTCAAGGCTTCGTTACTGTGGCGTCTTTCCAAAATATCTTTTCAGAAATGAGGAAACCTGACTCTGAAGCCCCGCC
The DNA here is from genome assembly GCF_902500255.1 of Thalassophryne amazonica. Lineage (NCBI taxonomy): Eukaryota > Metazoa > Chordata > Actinopteri > Batrachoidiformes > Batrachoididae > Thalassophryne > Thalassophryne amazonica. The sequence continues at coordinate 58,713,229 of NC_047121.1, read as the reverse complement.
CCTGCAGTGCTGAAAAGTAAAGGTGTTAATCACTTCTTTAAAGTTTGAGCAGCCTGCAGATGATTCAGGGTCCTTCAGGACAATGCCGTGGATTAGAGGGATCAGTCCGAAGTCCGGGTTAATCTGTCCTCTCCACCTGCAGAAATCATGGTCCACCACGTGTCCACAAATTCACCCAATGCTCTTCATTTCAAAAGATGTCTCCGCCTCCACAACCAGATTTTAAAGTCAAAGACCACATTCCATATATCTCCAGCCTCCACCTTCTGAATGTTAATGTCTTAGTTTGGTGCGGCTGCACCGAGTCACAGCTTCAGTGTCATTATTTCAGGTTGTCCTCTTTGAAATGGACATATGTGGACAGTGGAGGTGTTCCTGATTCAGTTCTGAATGGTGCTCAGAGCAACATTTCCTCCAGAACCTTCAGAACACTGTGGCTGGAGGCTCCTCACACATATGTGGCCGCATCACAGAGAACTGCTTGGTCTGATAGCTCACGCCACTCATCAGGATTTTCAGGTTAAAGGTCATGCTGAGATAAAGCTTGTGCATGAGTCCTCAGTTCTGTTTAAGTAGATCCTTGATGGTCTTGATCTGACTGGACATTTAGCATCGTGTTGTTTGTTTGTTTTTTCCGGAGGTAGATTTTCTGCTCTGTTCTATTTTTGATAAATGCTCGACTGTTGAAGTTCTGTGTCCCCGCAATGGACTGGTGTCCAGTCCAGGATGCTCCACCAGAAGCTGGCTGCCTGTAGCTTAGCTTAGCTTAGCTGTCAGTTTAGCTTAGCTTGGCCAGTAATGCTAACACTAAAGCTGGTCCACGTCACGGCTGTCCTGTTAACAGCGGCCACTCGTCGCCACGTTCTGTCCGAATCCATGATCACAGAAGTGTGTTCCACAGCGCGACTGGCCAGTGTCCTGCATGTAGCATCTTAGCTTAGCATGGCGGGAGGGGAAACACACTTTGTAAAGAATTTTCTCCAGGATGAAATCCGTGGTTAGATGCATGTTTTGAAGACCATTCTCACGCTGTGCTGGGTTTCACTTGTGCTGTTTGTCCGAGATGTATTATTTAAAAAAAACTTCTCACTTTTCTCCTTAAAATATTATCTTTGGAATATCTACCCACCTAATAAGCAAGACTAGTCACGTAACTATATCCTTGCAAACCATAGATTTGAACCATTTTGACATATTCACAGTCAAAGTCCACAAAAAACACTGATTTCACACTAAAAAATTGTGTTTTCCCCCATTCATTTTAGGGGCGGGACCTGAGAAGTTCATATTCCTCACAGCTTGAAGTTTCTGAGCATTTATCAGAGGCAGGTGGAATTAAGCTAGCGTCCCCATGTTTATGACGTAATTTTTCTTGGCATATGGCACCAAAAATAAAACAAAATCCATCTGTATTTTTATAATTCTCTATTTATTTAGAATAGACAGCTCATTTGACATTTTATTTACCAGTGATAGGCACTTTAAGGTTTCTTCTTGAGGCCTGCTCCCTTTGGCCTTTGACTTCAGTTGTCTTGTGATGAACTCTGACCTGTCTCTCCATCTATTCCTAATCAGGTGATTCACGTCACGGGTCGCCTTCGGATCAGGATGGCGCTGACACACAGCCGCTCGGTGCCCAATCAGATCATGGGCATGGTGGTGGTGGCCCACGCCCTCCCGCCGCCAACCATCAACGAGGTTCGCATCGACTGTCAGATGTTTGTCACCCGAGTCAACATGGACTTGAAGATTGTCTACTGTGAGAACAGGTGAAGCAGAAACATCCACTGTTGCTATGGTGATGGAAGATGTGTCCACATTAATTATCACATTATACTTCTGACCTGACCTGACCTGAACTCACCTGATCTGACCTCAGCTAACCTAATCTGACCTGATCTGAACCAGTTGTCTGCTAAAATGTTTATGCACAAACGAGCTGCTAGGTTCAGGTGTTTTGCTGGATCACGTTGAATTCTGACCTCTCCTTAGGTCTGGAACGTAGCGATAGCTATGATAGCTTTAGCTAAACTTGCTCCATGAGCTCCACACTGAATGAAATGTGTTTCAGATATTAGCTGCAGTCTCACTTTCTGTGTAATTTTGTAAGTTCATTTTGATGTTTCTTTTATTTATTTTGTTTTGTACAACAGTGAACGTGTTCACGGGAGGAAGTTGGACTGAGTCTCCGCTGGGTGGCTCTGTAGTAATGTTTGTTATTGTAAAATATAAAATGTGTGTTTGTTTCAGGATCAGTGACTACATGGATCTGGCACCGGTGGACATTGTGGGAAAGAGGTGCTACCAGCTGATTCATGCCGAGGATGTGGAGGGAATCCGACAGAGTCACTTGGACTGTGAGTACTGACCAGTTCTCAACCCTGTCTGTGATCCAAAATAACACTGATCACACACTGTGCATGTCAGCGTTCATGACGGTGTGCATGAGCAGTCAAAGAAGACAGAGCAGTTTTTAGCTTACTTTAATAAGTGCTGCAGGCAAGTTGTCGAATTGTCGAAGCAGCTGCACTGTGCACAGCACTAACAACTGTACGAGTCAAGAAAGGGCCCTGAAGGTCACTTGGGTTTTTGTTTTGTTTTGTAGATGCATAAGCAGAATGTCGCTGAACATGTGAAGAACTATGAAGCATGAATCATTTGTGAGCCTGAATACCCGATGTGATACATGAAATATCCCAAACATTCCATCCTGATTTTTCTCCAACAGCACCAAAATCTTTATTTTTTGTGTGTGAAAAAGATACATTTCAAAGAATAATTAGCGTGGTAACCACCCTCTCCGCCCGATTCTTCTTTACTTATTTTGTGGGATTTCTTTGCTGGTCTGGCGGCGTAGTTAGCGAACAGATCCAAGTGTTCTTCAGAGGGATGATCCGTGCTCTCGACAGGGATCTGAACGTGAGGAAGATTTCTTTTTAAGTTATGATCCTCTGTGTGAAGAGGTGTTGCACTCTAAGTCTTCATCATTACCTGCTGACAGCCCGTCTTAGCTCGGGTCAGATCTCAAAGTCAATCCTTCCTCGTTTCCACGGCGACTGGGAAAGAGACAAATCAAAGAGAAATACTTTGTTCAAGTGCATGAAGACTTTTTCACACAGACCAAGAAAGCACCAAGTTAAAGATGAAAAGGTTTCAGCTGATGCACACAGACAGAAGAGAGAGAACTCTTCATTCAGAACGTTAAACAGAATGAATGGAAAATAGGAAAATAAACCAAGATCACACACAAAATGTGTCTGACTGCAGCTGCCACGCATACAGCTTTATCACACACACATTTATCAAACATACACATTTATTAAACATACACATTTGTAACACACATTTGTTGCTTGTACACGTTTATCAAATGTACACAATTATCACATGTACACCTTTATCACACTTACACATTTGTCACTCGTACATATTTGTTGCTCGGACACCTTTATCACACGTACACATTTATCACACTTACACATTTGTCACTCGTACACCTTTATCATGTGTACACCTTTATCACACGTACACCTTTATCAAACATACACATTTATAGCAGTGTACACTTTTATCACACTTACACATTTGTCACTCGTACACTTTTATCACACTTACACATTTGTCACTTGTACACCTTTATCACACTTTCACATTTATCACACATTTCTCACTTGTACATCTTTATCACACCTACACCTTTATCATATGTACACAATTACCACATGTACACATTAATCACACACATTTTACTCATACACCTTTATCACATATACATTAATCACACATAGATTTATCACACATACATCATCACATGTACACATTTATCAAACATACACCTTTCGCGCATGCACATTTATCACCCATATACATTTATCTCTCATTCAAGGGGTGTGTAATACAGGACACATACACATTTTCACATGTATTTATCACATGCAAACATTTATTGTATGACCTCACTCATCACTCATGTTCAACCCCTTTTCCGGGTTCGAGTCGCAAGGGCAACTGCTCCAGCAGGGGACTCCAGACTTCCCTTTCCCATGCCACATTGACCACCTCTGACTGGGGGATCCCGAGGCGTTCCCAGGCCAGTGTGGAGCTATAATCTCTCCACCTAGTCCTGGGTCTTCCCCGGGGTCTCCTCCCAGATGGACATGCCTGGAACACCTCCCTAGGGAGGCGCCCAGGAGGCATCCTTACCAGATGCCCGAACCACCTCAGCTGGCTCATTTCAATGTGAAGGAGCAGCGGCTCTACTCCGAGCTCTCCACAGATGACCGAACTTCTCACCCTATCTCTAAGGGATATTGTATGACCTTCAAAATACAGTGCTGTTATTCTGCCAAAGAATGATACAAGATTTGACAGTTTTTTTTTTTTTTTTTTTTTTTTTGTGGAGAAACTGCATTTAATTAATTGCATATTGAATTAATTTAATTACATTTAATTGAGCAGATTTTCATGTTTTGCTGATCTGTTGAATTTAAAAAAGTATTTTTTCATTAACTACAATGAATTAATTAAGTGTAATTAGAAAGAGAAACGAGTTACTGCTCAAGAAATAATTTGGAATGTCTGTAAAAAGAAAACGAAACAATTAACAAACAAAAATTACTTGACAGTTTAATATATATAGAGGGCGCCTTCGGCTGCTCCCTTGTTTGCACTCAGGGTCGCCACAGCAAATCCAAAGCGGATCTGCATGTTGAATTGGCACAGGTTTTTTGCTGGATGCCATTCCTTTCGCCTATAAGGCGAAATGTGGCAGGAGGGAAGGATATATATATATATATATATATATATATATATATATATATATATATATATATACAACTGCCACCGAACAAAGAATCTGTGGTCAGCATCACACAGAGGAACACTTTCATCTACACAATGGAAAATAGGATCACACAAGACTTCACATCACAATGATCACGGCTTTTGGAGACGGCAAACTCATCATAACTCTGCCTGGACAGCAAAATATGTCTCACAGTGTCATGATCTGAGGGACTTGTACACACACATGCATGCACAGTCTCTCTCTGTCTGTCTCTCACACACACACTGTCTCTTACTGGCACACAGTCTCAGTTTCAGATCAGTGGAGAAACATACGTTTACATTGTCAAACCAAGTGCTACATAGAGCAAAAAATAAAAATTAAGATGTACATACACTTAATATTCTACAATAAATAAAAGTGTAAACAGGAGATGTGGGATTGAAATAATAGCAAAAACTGTGATTTTATTGTAGAAATATACTATCCTATAAAATGTGGTATATTATATATATAGATAAAGTGACATCGCAGTTTAATCTCCTGTTTTGGGTTTACGTCTGTTGCTCCTTCTATTCTTGTCACAACAGCTCACAAACCTTGCTGCTGTGTTTGCACGCTGTTGTACTTCACCCAACAGATACGGACATTTTTGATGTTGGTCGTGCTCTCAAAGTCTTTTTTGGGTGTTTGTAGTCTGTATCTCTGTACGTGTCTCTGATGTCTTGGTGCAGCGGGCAGGTGGTCAGGAAGTGCAGTTCGGTCTCTACCTGGTGTTGTGAGCAGTGGGTGTACAGTCTGTCTTCTCTGGGGAGTCGGGTCTGTCTGTGGCGGCCTTTCTCCATGGCGAGGCTGTGCTCACCGAGTCTGTACATGGTCAAGGATTTCCTGAGCTTTGGGTTGGTCACAGTGCTCAGGTATTCTGCCACAGAGTTCTGTCTGTTTAGGGCCAAATAGCGTTCTAATTTACTCTGGTTTTTGGTTGATTTTTTTCTAATACGTCACATACTTTTCTTTTTGTTTTTGTCAGTCTCTCTCTCTCACTAACACTCACATGCATGCACACAGTCTGTCACAGTCACACACACATACATACATACACACACACACACACACACACACACACACACACACACACACACACACACACACACACACACACACACACACACACAGTCTCTCCTTCTCACACACATGTGCACGGTCTCTCTCTCTCTTTCTCACTCACACACACAGTCACACAGAGAGATGTAGTCAGACTTCAGCCTGCAGGCATTTTTGGAGATGGATCATCTCAGTGGACGGGCTGTGCCTGTAATCAGTGCGCACGCGCACACATGTGTGTGCGCACACACACACACATACACACACATATCCTTGTGGGGACCTGATGCTCTCTGCTGGTGCAGTAATGTCCAACTTGCAATTTGGGGACCCTGACAGTTCGGATGTTTCTCAGAGTAAGACAGGTGCTGCTGCTCCGAGAACTTTAATCTGTCCTGAGATGAACAGGTTCAAAAGCTGTTTGAACTGGTTTAACAGCTTCAAACTGGTTTGACAGCTTTACACTGGTTCCATTGGAAATCAGACATTTTCTCAGCTTCTGACATGAAACTATGAATCAGTGATGAAGAGAATGAATGAATGATGTCATAAGGTCATGTATGAATGTGTTTTTAAAGTGTCGAAAAAGAAAGTCGGCGTGAGAGACAAACGCGACTGACAGCGTGGAAAAAAGACGTGACAGAGCGAGGTAGAAAGGTTAAAAGAGAATAGAGCCGCTTTCATCTGTGCAGCCTGAGGCCAGACTCCAGCACACCGCTCACTTCGTCCATCACGCACTCCATCCTCCTTCATTAGCGGCCAATCAGAGAGCGAGGGATTTAACAGAGGAACGAGTGCAGATGGATAAAGAGGGAGAGAGAGAAACGTAGAAACAAAGTTACGGAAACCAGGAAAGCAATATAGAGAGGAAGGACACATTCAAATGTAGACCTGCAGGCTGTTAATCATCCAGCTCATCGTGACAAAGGTGGAAATGAAAGAGTAGATGCTGGATCTGGTTTTCAGGGAAGGTCATTTTGTCTTTCTTGCTGATCTGGCTGTGCACCAGTTCATAAACTTTGACCTCCACCAGGTCAGAAGTCACCAGCATCGTCCTGAAGGCACCGAGCACCAACGGACTGTCCACTCGGGTCTGAGTCAGCGCCACAGTGTTGATGAAGATCCGGGTGTATAGTGTTGAAAATCTGCTGGGACGTATCGCAGTGGAGGAAGCTCCCGTGATCCATTATGGATGACCAGCAAATCCCAAAGTCTGCTCTTCTCCATGAGTCTAAATCCTCAGATTCTCCTCTTACAAAATTCTCTTCAAAAAAATAAAACACTGAGAATGTGCTCAGCTGCACACTAGACGTCCAACAAGAGCTGATCACAAAGACGTTTCAGTCCATGAGCAGGTGGACTCGTCCAAAGGAGTCAGAATGCATCTGCAAGAAACAATGACTCCTTTACTGCTTTAGATACGAATGAGTGCCGCTTTAGATACGAACCAGTGCTGCCTGAGTTAGTTAATGTCTAATCAGCTGTTGTGAACAGACACACACACATGGTGTGAACAGTTTGCATGTTATTTATGATGCCACACAAAGAAAAGAAGGTCAGAGTGAAGGTCACATGTCACAGGTCATTTCCAGGTCTCTCTCCATCTCTGCCTTCTCTCTCTCTCTCCCACCTTGGGACATCCTCTCAGTGTCTGATAATTTTATGTTTCGAGCCTTCTTTTAACATAAATCTTTTTCTTCTCTGTGATTCTGTTTGTCTTTCATTAAACTGCGTTGGGGAATCCAGTTTGGCGTCATTTCACGGGCCTGCTTCAGAACCATTTAGTGCTTCATTTAGCGAGATTCTTTGTCGCTGTGCTGACACGGCCGAGCAGGAGGGGCACAGCGCCATCCTGTGGCCACACTGCACAGCTTTATACAATATATATATTTATTTGTTTGTCTGTCCTGGTTCCTGGTTCCAAAGCTGTGGTGAAACCAACGCCCAGAAACTACACTCAACAAAAATATAAACGCAACACTTTTGGTTTTGCTCCCATTTTGTATGAGATGAACTCAAAGATCTAAAACTTTTTCCACATACACAATATCACCATTTCCCTCAAATATTGTTCACAAACCAGTCTAAATCTGTGATAGTGAGCACTTCTCCTTTGCTGAGATAATCCATTCCACCTCACAGGTGTGCCATATCAAGATGCTGATTAGACACCATGATTAGTGCACAGGTGTGCCTTAGACTGCCCACAATAAAAGGCCACTCTGAAAGGTGCAGTTTTATCACACAGCACAATGCCACAGATGTTGCAAGATTTGAGGGAGCGTGCAATTGGCATGCTGACAGCAGGAATGTCAATTAGAGCTGTTGCTCGTGTATTGAATGTTCATTTCTCTACCATAAGCCGTCTCCAAAGGCGAGTCAGAGAATTTGGCAGTACATCCAACCAGCCTCACAACCGCAGACCACGTGTAACCACACCAGCCCAGGACCTCCACATCCAGCATGTTCACCTCCAAGATCATCTGAGACCAGCCACTCGGACAGCTGCTGAAACAATCGGTTTGCATAACCAAAGAATTTCTGCACAAACTGTCAGAAACCGTCTCAGGGAAGCTCATCTGCATGCTTGTCGTCCTCATCGGGGTCTCGACCTGACTCCAGTTCATCGTCGTAACCGACTTGAGTGGGCAAATGCTCACATTCACTGGCGTTTGACACGTTGGACAGGTGTTCTCTTTACGGATGAATCCCGGTTCACACTGTCCAGGGCAGATGGCAGACAGCGTGTGTGGCGTCGTGTTGGTGAGCAGATTTCTGATGTCAATGTTGTGGATCGAGTGGCCCATGGTGGCGGTGGGGTTATGGTATGGGCAGGCGTCTGTTATGGACGAAGAACACAGGTACATTTTATTGATGGCATTTTGAATGCACAGAGATACCGTGATGAGATCCTGAGGCCCATTGTTGTGCCATCCAAGAACATCACATGTTACAGCAGGATAATGCACGGTCCCATGTTGCAAGGATCTGTACACAATTCTTGGAAGCTGAAAATGTCCCAGTTGTTGCATGGCCGGCATACTCACCGGACATGTCACCCATTGAGCATGTTTGGGATGCTCTGGACCGGCGTATACGACAGCGTGTACCAGTTCCTGCCAATATCCAGCAGCTTCGCACAGCCATTGAAGAGGAGTGGACCAACATTCCACAGGCCACAACTGACAACCTGATCAACTCTATGCGAACGAGATGTGTTGCACTGCATGAGGCAAATGGTGGTCACACCAGATACTGACTGGTATCCCCGCCCCAATAAAACAAAACTGCACCTTTCAGGGTGGCCTTTTATTGTGGGCAGTCTAAGGCACACCTGTGCACTAATCATGGTGTCTAATCAGCATCTTGGTATGGCACACCTGTGAGGTGGGATGGATTATCTCAGCAAAGGAGAAGTGCTCACTATCACAGATTTAGACTGGTTTGTGAACAATATTTGAGGGAAATTGTTATGTGTCGGACGCAGCTCGGAGAACCGACCAGCGTTTGAAGGACCCAGTATGAAATAAGCAGAGCACGGTTCAAAGGCTAACTGAATTTAATACATAACAGTGATAATATAACAACAAAAGGTGCGGCCTGGCGTGGTGCGCTCCCAGCAGCGCTAACGGTCCGGAGCCAGAAGTTGTTTCGGACCCAAGGACCCCGCCGACACCCCCCAGGTGGCCGCAACAACCGAGTCTGTGAAAGAAGGAACCATTATGTGAGTCCACACTCTACACACAGAACACTTAAAGGTGTACAAACAGCAAACACTTCCTGGCTTGATTACTGATCAGCTTCCCAACCTGCAGGCATGGAACAATCAGTTCACAAAACTCCACTGCAGTGAAAGCTGATACATGACTAACAAACAGCTCAATACAATAAGGTGTGAGGGACACCACATTTACTGACTGTATAACTGTTAGTCACAAAATCTAACGTACCTCAGGAAGTGTGCTGACGAGCGTGAGACCTCACCCCCTCCTCTTTCACAGACCATGCATCAAACCTGGACATTCTCAGCATCCGCTGCTGATGAGATGGCTCCCAAGACGACGATCTCACCCGTCTGGTCACAAGGTCGAGTCTCTGGCAAATACACACTGTGCACTCCAGTCTTAAATGCCAACATGTTCCAATCCATCCAGATGCACCACAGCTGTGAGTCCTGACGAGTCGCAGGTGATCAGGGTGAGGTCCTGACAGCCTCAGCAACACAGCCACTCAGTCCCAAACGCACGCCACCTGGGAGGAAAACCAAAAAACAGAAACAAACCGGCAGCCAGGCCCCCCCAGCCATATAACAGTACCCCACCCTCACGGGAAGCCTCCCGGCGACCACACACACCTGGCCCAGGAGAAACACCCCCCTCCAGGGACCATGGCTGGAAACCGCGTCTGCGTTCATCCTCCAACAGACTGGTTGAACTGGCTGCATCTTTGCCCTTGTTTCTGACAGTCTCTTAGCACAGGTGTGGCCAGGAGTTCTTACACCTGTGCGGTCAGCCTTTATCCAAACATGTGTAATTAGTCATAAAACAAAACACAAACAACCAAAACACCCCCCCCTCCCCAGGGGACCGTCCCATCAAACCCCAGGGAAGGGGAGAAAAGAAAAACCCAAACTTGAGCTTACATATAAAAATACTAAAACACCCCCCCCCCCCCTCCCCAGAGGACCGTTCCATCAAACCCCAGGGAAGGGGAGAAAAGAAAAACCCAAACTTGAGTTTACAAACAAAAATGCTAAAATACCCCCCCTCCTCCCCCCCAAACGACATGTAGGGACCAACACCCCCCAGAGGGCCTCCCGCCAGCTCCAGGAGTAATAACCACGACCGAGGTCCCTCTGGGATCCAACGTCACCCACGGGGACTACCAGCGCCTCCCAGAGGACCACTCGTCAACCCCAGGAGACGCCTCCCCTCATGACCAATGGACCCAGCCCCGGCCGTCCATGGCTAGATGGGCCTACAGCCCTTTCCCCCCCAGAGGACACCACAGTCAAACCCTGAGGGCGGAAACAGGGGGGGGGAAAACAAAAAGATACCCCAAACCCCCCCCCCCTCCCCTCCCGGGTGCAGAGGCTACCTGGGAAACGCCCAGCACAACCCAACTGCACCCCTCCAGCAATGCCGACACCACGGCACACCCGGCTGGAGTCAGAGGAGAAGAGAGGGCATAACAAAAAACAAAGAGAAAAAACAACCCAAGTACCACCCCATCACCCCCCAGGGGACCGTTCCATCTAACCCTGGGGATGTGAAACAAAAAGAAATAAAAGAAAAAACAAAACAGACCAACACACAGTTGTTTGGGTCCCTTTTTTGTTTTGTTTTTTTTTCTGTTCTTTTTCAGACAGGCTGCAGGGTCACAACCCCAGACAAATAGTGGACAACAAAAAATAAAATCCCACACAAAAACCAACTCAAAAAACACCCACACAAAATGAACTAACACAAAACAAATCAGTGAGTTATACCGTCAAGCTCAACCAAATGGAACACACCTGTTCCTACTCAAGAGCTTGACGGTAACGTGATTCAGTCACCACAAGGGGGAGCCAGAGTGCTAAAAATGAAAAAACCCCTTTGGCGACAGAAAAAACAAACTAGCTGCTTTTATGTGCGCAGCTGAGTGCAACACACAACCAAAATGTGCTCAACTAAATAACGCCGGAGCTGATACAACAGACGCAGTAGTTACCTTTATCCGGGGAAACGGGGCTACGACTGTAACACAGGAAGCCCAGCGACCCGTGCTAACAGAGCTCCGCTGTGCGCGTGAACCCATTACAAACGCACTCTTGCAGCTCCCGTTTAAACCTCTTATCCGGTCGGAGTGTGACGCGAAGCCGTCGCCAGTCACACTCCACCACGACCCACGGATAAGGCACAACACAGGAACACGGCTGCAAGAGAGCACAAATCAGTATCCAGTAATGGGTTCTCAAACACGCACCTTCCGGGCGGAGAGCCCCGCAACTGATCCGGATAACCACTGAACGTCTGCTGCCGCCTTCCCGGCGCGTTACCGTCTCTGCTACCGCTGGGTCCGTGATGTTTGGCCAGAGACTACTGTTATGTGTCGGACGCAGCTCGGAGAACCGACCAGCGTTTGAAGGACCCAGTATGAAATAAGCAGAGCACGGTTCAAAGGCTAACTGAATTTAATACATAACAGTGATAATATAACAACAAAAGGTGCGGCCTGGCGTGGTGCGCTCCCAGCAGCGCTAACGGTCCGGAGCCAGAAGCTGTTCAGACCCAAGGACCCCGCCGACACCCCCCAGGTGGCCGCAACAACCGAGTCTGTGAAAGAAGGAACCATTATGTGAGTCCACACTCTACACACAGAACACTTAAAGGTGTACAAACAGCAAACACTTCCTGGCTTGATTACTGATCAGCTTCCCAACCTGCAGGCATGGAACAATCAGTTCACAAAACTCCACTGCAGTGAAAGCTGATACATGACTAACAAACAGCTCAATACAATAAGGTGTGAGGGACACCACATTTACTGACTGTATAAATGTTAGTCACAAAATCTAACGTACCTCAGGAAGTGTGCTGACGAGCGTGAAACCTCACCCCCTCCTCTTTCACAGACTGTGCATCAAACCTGGACGTTCTCAGCATCCGCTGTTGATGAGATGGCTCCCAAGACGACGATCTCACCCGTCTGGTCACAAGGTCGAGTCTCTGGCAAATACACACTGTGCACTCCAGTCTTAAATGCCAACATGTTCCAATCCATCCAGATGCACCACAGCTGTGAGTCCTGACGAGTCGCAGGTGATCAGGGTGAGGTCCTGACAGCCTCAGCAACACAGCCACTCAGTCCCAAACGCACGCCACCTGGGAGGAAAACCAAAAAACAGAAACAAACCGGCAGCCAGGCCCCCCCAGCCATATAACAGAAATGGTGATATTGTGTATGTGGAAAAAGTTTTACATCTTTGAGTTCATCTCATACAAAATGGGAGCAAAACCAAAAGTGTTGCGTTTATATTTTTGTTGAGTGTATGACATTATGATTAAAAGTGTTTTTATTTTTCCTCACCATTTCCTGTCTGTGTAATTTTTTAATTTTTTGCTAAACTTTAGATTAAATTGTCTTTCAACTGTTCTAAGCAAAAAGAAACGGAGCTCAAAGTGCCTTGAAGAAAGAAAAACTGGTTGAATGCAAGATAAAAACCGTGTAAATCCGCTTTAACGCACTGTAAACTCATCTGTCGTTCTGTAGCTCAAGATTCAGGTTGTTTGGGGGGTTGGGGGGGATGTGAAATTTTTTTTTTTTAATTTGCGTTGCTCAATACGAGATAACAAGCTCGACATGAGAACTGCTCCTATGAACAGATGTGTCCATGAGACACTCGTACGAGTGATTTGAAGAGAACTCTGCACATTTGTCTTTTGAGTATTTCTGTAGATCCGAACAAAATGTGTCCTCACGTTTGAAGCAGTTTTAAGCTGAAATTCCTGCATAATTATGATATTGTACCACTAGAAAAGTAACAGGCCTAATGTGTGAGAAACGGCCCCCTCGGACTTTGGGCTGCTTTACACTGCTTGTACTGTTCCTGTCCGTGATGGAGACTGTCCAGGTCGAACCCTGACTTCCTTGTTTCAGCAAAGCTGCTCTTCCAAACAAACACGAACAAAACAGGAATGATGTGTTGGAGTCATACGACATGTCGCACAACGTGTCAACGTGTTGCATGACATCTCTTTCTGTGTCTTAGTGATGAATAAGGGTCAGTGCGTGACAAAGTACTACCGGTGGATCCAGAAGAACAGTGGTTACATTTGGATCCAATCAAGTGCCACCATCGCCATTAACACCAAGAACGCCAATGAGAAGAACATCATCTGGGTCAACTATGTCCTCAGGTCAGTGCCTGATCACGAATTCCTCTAACAAACGCCTCCTTGTCCACTCTCAGGTCCATCACAGCTTGCTTTCTCAGATCCGTGTACAGTGGGGCAAAAAAAGTATTTAGTCAGCCCCTGATTGTGCAAGTTCTCCTACTTAGAAAGATGCGAGGTCTGTAATTTTCATCATAGGTACACTTCAACTATGAGAGACAAAATGAGAAAAAAAAATCCAGGAAATCACTGTAGGATTTTTAAAGAATTTATTTGTAAATTATGGTGGAAAATAAGTATTTGGTCACCCACAAACAAGCAAGATTTCTGGCTCTCACAAACCTGTAACAACTTCTTTAAGAAGCTCTTCTGTCCTCCACCTGTTACCTGTATTAATGGCACCTGTTTGAACTCGTCTGTATAAAAGACACCTATCCACAGCCTCAAACAGTCAGACTCCAAACTCAACCATGGCCAAGACCAAAGAGCTGTCAAAGGACACCAGGAAGAAAATTGTAGATGTGCACCAGGCTGGGAAGAGTGAGTCTACAATAGACACGCGGGTTGGTGTGAATAAATCAACTGTGGGAGCAACTGTAAGAAAATGGAAGACATACAAGACCATTGATAATATCCCTTGATCTGGGGCTGCACGCAAGATCTCATCCAGTGGGGTCAAAATGATCATGAGAACGGTGAACAAAAATCCCAGAACTACACGAAGGGACCTGATGAATGACCTACAGAGAGCTGGGACCAAAGAAACAAAGGCTACACACTACGCAGAGAGGGACTCAAATCCTGCAGTGCCAGGCGTGTCCCCCTGCTTAAGACAGTACGTGTCCAGTCCCGTCTGACGTTTGCCAGAGAGCATATGGATGATCCAGAAAAGGATTGGGAGAATATCATGTGGTCAGATGAAACCAAAAAACTAAAGTAAAAACTCAACTAGTTGTGTTTGGAGGAAGAAGAATGCTGAGTTGCATCCCAAGAACACCATATCTACAACCCCTGGCAAAAATTATGGAATCACCGGCCTCGGAGGATGTTCATTCAGTTGTTTAATTTTGTAGAAAAAAAGCAGATCACAGACATGACACAAAACTAAAGTCATTTCAAATGGCAACTTTCTGGCTTTAAGAAACACTATAAGAAATCAGGAAAAATAATTGTGGCAGTCAGTAACGGTTACTTTTTAGACCAAGCAGAGGGAAAAAAATATGGACTCACTCAATTCTGAGGAATAAATTATGGAATCACCCTGTAAATTTTCATCCCCAAAACTAACACCTGCATCAAATCAGATCTGCTCGTTAGTCTGCATCTAAAAAGGAGTGATCACACCTTGGAGAGCTGTTGCACCAAGTGGACTGACATGAATCATGGCTCCAACACGAGAGACGTCAATTGAAACAAAGGAGAGGATTATCAAACTCTTAAAAGAGGGTAAATCATCACGCAATGTTGCAAAAGATGTTGGTTGTTCACAGTCAGCTGTGTCTAAACTCTGGACCAAATACAAACAACATGGGAAGGTTGTTAAAGGCAAACATACTGGTAGACCAAGGAAGACATCAAAGCGTCAAGACAGAAAACTTAAAGCAATATGTCTCAAAAATCGAAAATGCACAACAAAACAAATGAGGAACGAATGGGAGGAAACTGGAGTCAACGTCTGTGACCGAACTGTAAGAAACGGCCTAAAAGAAATGGGATTTACATACAGAAAAACTAAACGAAAGCCATCATTAACACCTAAACAGAAAAAAACAAGGTTACAATGGGCTAAGGAAAAGCAATCGTGGACTGTGGATGACTGGATGAAAATCATATTCAGTGATGAATCTCGAATCTGCATTGGGCAAGGTGATGATGCTGGAACTTTTGTTTGGTGCCGTTCCAATGAGATTTATAAAGATGACTGCCTGAAGAGAACATGTAAATTTCCACAGTCATTGATGATATGGGGCTGCATGTCAGGTAAAGGCACTGGGGAGATGGCTGTCATTACATCATCAATAAATGCACAAGTTTACGTTGATATTTTGGACACTTTTCTTATCCCATCAATTGAAAGGATGTTTGGGGATGATGAAATCATTTTTCAAGATGATAATGCATCTTGCCATAGAGCAAAAACTGTGAAAACATTCCTTGCAAAAAGACACATAGGGTCAATGTCATGGCCTGTAAATAGTCCGGATCTTAATCCAATAGAAAATCTTTGGTGGAAGTTGAAGAAAATGGTCCATGACAAGGCTCCAACCTGCAAAGCTGATCTGGCAACAGCAATCAGAGAAAGTTGGAGCCAGATTGATGAAGAGTACTGTTTGTCACTCATTACGTCCATGCCTCAGAGACTGCAAGCTGTTATAAAAGCCAGAGGTGGTGCAACAAAATACTAGTGATGTGTTGGAGCGTTCTTTTGTTTTTCATGATTCCATAATTTTTTCCTCAGAATTGAGTGATTCCATATTTTTTCCATCTGCTTGGTCTAAAAAAGTAACCGTTACTGACTGCCACAATTTTTTTTCTTGATTTCTTATAGTGTTTCTTAAAGCCAGAAAGTTGCCATTTGAAATGACTTTAGTTTTGTGTCATGTCTGTGATCTGCTTTTTTTCTACAAAATTAAACAACTGAATGAACATCCTCCGAGGCCGGTGATTCCATATTTTTTGCCAGGGGTTGTACTGTGAAGCATGGGGGTGAAAACATCGTGCTTTGGGGCTGTTTTTCTGCAAAGGGGACAGGACGACTGATCTGTGTTAAGATCTGATCTGTGACTGATCTCTGCCTCTACTGGTGGTTGGCTCTCACTGCGGTATTGTATCACTTCCTGTTCCGGAGCACAGCGGTGTTTTGCTGTATCTGTTAGCTGTTTAATCTGCGTAGTTAGATTGATCTAGTTAACTAGGTAACGATTTGTTTCACAGTGTAATCTTCACGTGCCTTAACTAAAGCACTCCCTCTGCTGAATCACCTCTAAATTATTTACACATTATTCACTTTGTGTGTTTTTAGGAATCCGCTAGCTTAGCGCAGCTACTAGCTCTTAGCCGGTTTAGCATGGCGGCTTCTCCTGTCTCTCCCGCACTTTTCTGCTCTGGGTGTGAAATGTTTAGTTATTCCTCTGCCTCCTTTAGCAGTAATCGTACTTGTAATAAATGTAGCTTATTCGTAGCTTTGGAGGCCAGGCTGGGAGAATTGGAGACTCGGCTCCGCACCTTGGAAAATCCTACAGCTAGCCAGGCCCCTGTAGTCGGTGCAAACCAAGGTAGCTTAGCCGCCGTTAGTTCCCCTCCAGCAGATCCCGAGCAGCCGGGAAAGCAGGCCGACTGGGTGACTGTGAGGAGGAAGTGTAGTCCTAAACAGAAGCCCCATGTACACCGCTAACCCGTTCACATCTCTAACTATTTTTCCCCACTCGGCGACACACCCGCCGAGGATCAAACTCTGGTTATTGGCGACTCTGTTTTGAGAAATGTGAAGTTAGCGACACCAGCAACCATAGTCAGTTGTCTTCCGGGGGCCAGAGCAGGTGACATTGAAGGAAATTTGAAACTGCTGGCTAAAGCTAAGCGTAAATTCGGTAAGATTGTAATTCACGTCGGCAGTAATGACACCCGGTTACGTCAATCGGAGGTCACTAAAATTAACATTGAATCGGTGTGTAACTTTGCAAAAACAATGTCGGACTCTGTAGTTTTCTCTGGGTCCCTCCCCAATCGGACCGGGAGTGACATGTTTAGCCGCATGTTCTCCTTGAGTTGCTGGCTGGCTGAGTGGTGTCCAAAAAATGAGGTGGGCTTCATAGATAATTGGCAAAGCTTCTGGGGAAAACCTGGTCTTGTTAGGAGAGACGGCATCCATCCCACTTTGGATGGAGCAGCTCTCATTTCTAGAAATCTGGCCAATTTTCTTAAATCCTCCAAATCGTGACTATCCAGGGTTGGGACCAGGAAACAGAGTTGTAGTCTTACACACCTCTCTGCAGCTTCTCTCCCCCTGCCATCCCCTCATTACCCCATCCCCGTAGAGACGATGCCTGCTCCCAGACCACCAATAACCAGCAAAAATCTATTTAAGCATAAAAATTCAAAAAGAAAAAATAATATAGCACCTTCAGCTACACCACAGACTAAAACAGTTAAATGTGGTCTATTAAACATTAGATCTCTCTCTTCTAAGTCCCTGTTAGTAAATGATATAATAATTGATCAACATATTGATTTATTCTGCCTTACAGAAACTTGGTTACAGCAGGATGAATATGTTAGTTTAAATGAGTCAACATCCCCGAGTCACACTAACTGCCAGAATGCTCGTAGCACGGGCCGAGGCGGAGGATTAGCAGCAATCTTCCACTCCAGCTTATTAATTAATCAAAAACCCAGACAGAGCTTCAATTCATTTGAAAGCTTGACTCTTAGTCTTGTCCATCCAAATTGGAAGTCCCAAAATTTTATTTGTTGTTATCTATCGTCCACCTGGTCGTTACTGTGAGTTTCTCTGTGAATTTTCGGACCTTTTGTCTGACTTAGTGCTTAGCTCAGATAAGATAATTATAGTGGGCGATTTTAACATCCACACAGATGCTGAGAATGGCAGTCTCAACACTGCATTTAATCTATTGTTAGACTCGATTGGCTTTGCTCACAATGTAAATGAGTCCACCCACCACTTTAATCATACCTTAGATCTTGTTCTGACTTATGGTATGGAAATTGAAGACTTAACAGTATTCCCTGAAAACCCCCTTCTGTCTGATCATTTCTTAATAACATTTACATTTACTCTGATGGACTACCCAGCAGTGGGGAATAAGTTTCATTACAGTAGAAGTCTTTCAGAAAGCGCTGTAACTAGGTTTAAGGATATGATTCCTTCTTTATGTTCTCCAATGCCATATACCAACACAGGGCAGAGTAGCTACCTAAACTCTGTGAGTGAGATAGATTATCTCATCAGTAGTTTTACATCCTCATTGAGGACAACTTTGGATGCTGTAGGTCCTCTGAAAAAGAGAGCCTTAAATCAGAAGGGCCTGACTCCGTGGTATAACTCACAAACTCGCAGCTTAAAGCAGATAACCCATAAGTTGGAGAGGAAATGGCGTCTCACTAATTTAGAAGATCTTCACTTAGCCTGGAAAAAGAGTCTGTTGCTCTATAAAAAAGCCCTCCATAAAGCTAGGACATCTTACTACTCATCACTAATTGAAGAAAATAAGAACAACCCCAGGTTTCTTTTCAGCGCTGTAGCCAGGCTGACAAAGAGTCAGAGCTCTATTGAGCCAAGTATTCCTTTAACTAGTAATGACTTCATGACTTTCTTTGCTAATAAAATTTTAACTATTAGAGAAAAAATTACTCATAACCATCCCAAAGACATATCGTTATCTTTGGCTGCTTTCAGTGATGCCGGTATTTGGTTAGACTCTTTCTCTCCGATTGTTCTGTCTGAGTTATTTTCATTAGTTACTTCCTCCAAACCATCAACATGTCTATTAGACCCCATTCCTACCAGGCTGCTCAAGGAAGCCCTACCATTAATTAATGCTTCGATCTTAAATATGATCAATCTATCTTTATTAGTTGGCTATGTACCACAGGCTTTTAAGGTGACAGTAATTAAACCACTACTTAAAAAGCCATCACTTGACCCAGCTATCTTAGCTAATTATAGGCCAATCTCCAACCTTCCTTTTCTCTCAAAAATTCTTGGACATATTAAACAAATATGTAGGACTGCTTTTTTGCATTTGCGCAATATCTCTAAAATTAGAAAGGTCTTGTCTCAGAGTGATGCTGAAAAACTAATTCATTTATTTCCTCTAGGCTGGACTATTGTAATTCATTATTATCAGGTTGTCCTAAAAGTTCCTCGAAAAGCCTTCAGTTAATTCAAAATGCTGCAGCTAGAGTACTGACAGGGACTAGAAGGAGAGAGCATATCTCACCCATATTGGCCTCTCTTCATTGGCTTCCTGTTAATTCTAGAATAGAATTTAAAATTCTTCTTCTTACTTATAAGGTTTTGAATAATCAGGTCCCATCTTATCTTAGCTAGCTCATAGTACCATATCACGCCAATAGAGCGCTTCGCTCTCAGACTGCAGGCTTACTTGTAGTTCCTAGGGTTTGTAAGAGTAGAATGGGAGGCAGAGCCTTCAGCTTTCAGGCTCCTCTCCTCTGGAACCAGCTCCCAATTCGGATCAGGGAGACAGACACCCTCTCTACTTTTAAGATTAGGCTTAAAACTTTCCTTTTTGCTAAAGCTTATAGTTAGAGCTGGATCAGGTGTCCCTGAACCATCCCTTAGTTATGCTGCTATAGACTTAGACTGCTGGGGGGTTCCCATGATGCACTGAGTGTTTCTTTCTCTTTTTGCTCTGTATGCACCACTCTGCATTTAATCATTAGTGATTGATCTCTGCTCCCCTCCACAGCATGTCTTTTTCCTGGTTCTCTCCCTCAACCCCAACCAGTCCCAGCAGAAGACTGCCCCTCCCTGAGCCTGGTTCTGCTGGAGGTTTCTTCCTGTTAAAAGGGAGTTTTTCCTTCCCACTGTCGCCAAGTGCTTGCTCACAGGGGGTCGTTTTGACCGTTGGGGTTTTTCCGTAATTATTGTATGGCTTTGCCTTGCAATATAAAGCGCCAAGGGGCAACTGTTTGTTGTGATTTGATTTGATTTAAGGGAAGAATGAACGGGGCCATGTATCATGAGATTTTAAGCCAAAACCTCCTTCCATCAGTGACAGCACTGAAGATGCAACATGGCTGGGTCTTCCAGCATGACAATGATCCTAAACACACCGCTCAGGCAGTGAAGGACTGGCTCCGTAAAAAGCATTTCACGGTCCTGGAGTGGCCAAGTCAGTCTCTAGACCTCAAACCCATAGACAATTTGTTGAGGGAGTTGAAAGTCCGTGTTGCCCAGCGACAGCCCCAAAACACCTAGAGGAGATCTGCATGGAGGAATGGGCCAAAATACCAGCTACAGTGTGTGCAAACCTGGTGAAGACATACAGGAAACGTTGTTACAAAGTATTGAGTTGAACTTTTTTATTGACCAAATACTTATTTTCCACCATAATTTACAAATAATTTTTTTAAAAATCCTACAATGTGATTTCCTGGATTTATTTCTCATTTTGTCTCTCATAATTGAAGTGTCCCTATGATGAAAATTACAGACCTCTCTCATCTTTCTAAGTATTAGAACTTGCACAATCAGGGGCTGACTAAATACTTTTTTGCCCCACTGTACAGCCTAGAATGTTTTGTGCACTATGACTCCACTAGAGGACATTTAGAATGTCCTCAGATATGAAACGCCTCCTCCTATAGACACTGGCGACTCCAGTTCAGTCCTCAGCAACTTTCAAGGTATGGTTGCAGAACAACTCTCAAATTCCATTTGGAATTCACCAGTTGTGTCCATGTGTGCAAGTCTTCCTGCCCCACTTGCAAATTCCTGACAAAAAGGCTGATCTGGAAGTCTGGCCAGATTTAATGCATTGAACTGAACAGGCGACGGTCTACGAAACTTCAAATGAATCCTCAAGGACTTCAGCACAATGTCGGTGGTCAGTATTCACAAACTGGGTGCTTCTATAGATGCTATGGTTCTGCAGATGTCGTCAGCATTTTCGAATGAAAACAAGGTCGGTCTCTTTAACAACAGTGCCGGCATTAGTATGCCATGTCCAGCAGTGTGAGTGTGGATTTTGAAACAAGGATGCAGCAACTCTTGGCCCCCAATTTTTTGCAAAGTCAAGGAGAACTGAGATGTTTTCACCATGGTTACCAGATCCATGAGGATTGATCTAGTCGTAGCTAGCCCTGTCATGGCCAGTGGTTGCATTGAAATCTCCCCTAACTGGTAGGGTGTCATCTCTGAGGCAGTCACCAATCACCAAATGATGCTGCAAGTAAAGTCTCCCTGACAGACATGAGTTACCGCTGTCAGTAGAGAATGAAACAACAGACAAAACAGCCAGAGAATGTTTCAGTCTGTCACATCATTAACAGGTGACATCCGACACCACTGGAAGGAGCTGGTCTGCCACAGCACCCGCCGCTACCACTGCACGCCGATTACTGAGGTACCCAGACCAAAAGTAGGCGTATCCACCCACAGAGATCTGTCCACTTCCACGTCTTTGTAACTCGAACAGGGCAGTCACTGCAGTACTGTTTTCCAGGCTCCTTCATCAGCGGTGGAAGATGGTCATCTTTGCTCAGAGAAAGGATGTTCCAGGCCACCTGCAAGACCCGCCTCAGGTTTGGACCTGGGCACCGCCATGTAGTGGATGATCCCTCTACACCACACCAGTCACCACCCTCCAGAGACCCTTGGTGCTCTCCTTTGGTCTTGATCTTTCAGAAATGCGACTACAAAAGGCTTTCTCCCATCTCCTTCATACAGTGGCTGCTTCCCTCCAGTGGAAGACAGCAGCAGACTTACTCACAGGGATGACAGAAACAAGAGTCTTTCTTTTTTTGGTCTCAGGCTTGATGAAGTGGGTGCAGCACCAATCCCACCACCAGCCCCTCAAAAAGGATTGTCTGGAGGCAGGAGGATCACTGCTCAAACATTCAACAACTCTCGAACTTTGACCTTGCTCTCTGACCCTGACCTTTGAGCCACTGTTCTCCAAACAAGTTTACTTTGACCCTGGCTGACTTTCAGCCATTTCAAAAAATTCTGTTCTGAATCCCAGGAATCATATGCTGCACGCACATACTCCTGTGCAAACACATATACACTCACAAGTGGACACACACACACACAGAACTGAAAATGATACCTTCACTGTGAACCACTTGACTAAAGAAAAATATGGGTGTGCCTGCATCCACAGTGACCTGGAGTACAAGGACACGCCTGTTGATATCACCCAGCTGCCCAACCTGCCGGAGAAAACGTCTGAGTCATCAGAACCATCTGAGTCCGAGTCTGAGTCCAAAGAAAACTCTGGTAAGAAAAAGAAGGTGGAAGTTGTCATTATGAATAATGTACAATGACATCAGTCCTCTGTGTCACGCCTGTAGACCAGAATAGCTGTGAGACTTTAACTCTAACCAGTGTCCTCAGGTGAGGACTGAATGTCTTACCAGGTACCAGGTCTTTGGAATATCAATGTAAATTCCATAGAAAGTTATTTTCAGGTGATGACGCATCTTTAAACAGAAGACTAGCATGTTGCCCACTGGGATCCACAGGCTCTAGATTGGGCAGTGTTTATAAAATAGGTAAGCAAGTCCCTTCGGCCTTGTTTGCACTCGGGGTCGCCACAGCAAATCCAAGGTGGATCTGCATGTTGAATTGGCACAGGTTTTACGCCGGATGCCCTTCCTGACACAACTCCACATTACATGGAGAAATGTGGCAGGGGTGGGATTTGAACCCGGAGCCTTCTGAACTGAAACCAAGCGCATTAACCACTTGGCCACCACATTTTTCAAGGGTGGTAATAAATTATGCAAAGTTTCAATAATGAGTTGGAATG
The DNA here is from genome assembly GCF_902500255.1 of Thalassophryne amazonica. Taxonomy (NCBI): domain Eukaryota; kingdom Metazoa; phylum Chordata; class Actinopteri; order Batrachoidiformes; family Batrachoididae; genus Thalassophryne; species Thalassophryne amazonica. Next base: position 58,689,947 of record NC_047121.1, on the reverse strand, counting down.
ACGTGAATGCAGAATGTTTTTAGAACCTTAAATCTCAACAGTTTTTAGAGGAAGACCTCAACCCTTTTATTTCCTATTAATTACGTAATTTATTTTTATGTTAATAAAAAGGTTTATCAGTGTGATGGCTGCTCCAGGAGGCTCAGATGATGCATACAGTTTTCATTGTGAGGGAACATCAGCCAAGTAGCACGTATCTCTTTGCACGTTCACTGGTTTTTATCTTTTATTTTGGAGGATTAGTTGGTGATTGGTCTTGACTTGGTTGGACTTGGAACTGGTCTTAAGCATGTCACTGCATCTTTGACTTTACTCTTTTTAATTGTCTTTTTTTCCCCAACAGACAATGACAGCCCCAAGTCAGAAGGGAAACCAAACCACCAGTCACAATGCAGTGAAGACCCAGAGTCAGAAAGCAAGCATCAGCAGCAGCCCAGCCAATCACAGTGCTCCTCAGAACAAGAACTGAAACACCAGGAAGAAGGCGAAAGCTTCAGTAACCCTGAGAGCCAGGACAGCGACGAAAGTCTGGAAGCTTCTGATGGAGACGGGGAGGAGTCAGAGGAGGCCAGAGGGGGAGGAGACAGAGATAAAATGGAGAGATTAGCAGGAATAACTGGGTTAGGGGGACTGGGTACCATCACGGGAATGGATAATCTACCTGGGCTTCATATTAAAGTTGAGCGTTATGGAGAAGGTGAAGAAGTCCACCTTCCCAACTCACAAACATCCTCTTCTGAGGAGGACGAGGAGGAAGATGAGGAGGAGGAAGAGGAGGACAGTGGCCTGCCAGACCGCAGTAGTGCCAACAAGGTCCAGAAGAGGCGGAAAAGGAGGAAAGTGCAGAAATGGGATGGAACTCGCAGCAGGAGGCTCTGTCTCTCCTCAACAACACCCAGTCCTGTCACCATGGGAGACGGACCATCGCTGGTCACCTCCTCACAGGCCGCAGCCTCCTCCCTCCTCCTCACCGCCTCCAGCTCACCAAATGGCAGCGTTGTGACTTCCTCTGTCCTGAAAATTAAAACTGAAATGGCGGAACCAATCAACTTTGACAATGACAGCAGCATCTGGAATTACCCGCCCAACAGAGAAATTTCACGAAATCAGTCACCGTACAGCATGACCTCCAAGCCTGCTGCTCCAGGCTCCCACGAGACCTTCCCATCACCGCAAGGGGGCTCACTGCAGGTGACGATCCCAGATTCTGTCCTCACACCTCCTGGAACTGAAGGAGGAGCCAGGAAGCCTCCTTACAATGGAAACTCCACCCCTTCTTCTGCCTCGAGCACTGCCAGTTTAGCTCCTCCTTCCAGCTCCTCCTCTGTAGATCCTCTGTCTCCTCCCCTCTCTGCTTCTCCACGGGAAAAGCAACAAGGCACTCCCACCACGAACACAACCTCTTCCTCCTCTTCATCATCTGCTTCTGCCTCACTGCTGTATTCTGGTGACATTGAGGCACTGCAGCGCCTTCAAGCTGGTAATGTGGTCCTCCCACTGGTGCACCGGGTCACTGGCACTCTGGCATCCACCAGCACAACTGCTCCAAGGGTCTACACCACTGGGACCATCAGGTATGCACCTGCTGACGTCAGCCTTGCAATGGCGCAAGGCAACCTTCTCCCAAATGCTACAATGAACTTTGTTGATGGCTCGGGTTTTGGCCTGGACCCAAAGACACCAATGGAGATGTTGTACCATCATGTGCACAGGCTCAACATGTCAGCAGCTGCCGGCCCATTTGTCAGCTCACCGGCAGCTGCCGGTGGCAACGGTGCTCTGGGTGGCCAAATGCCAGCAGCTGCAAACGTTTTCACCACAGCAGAGGGAATCTTCTCAACGCTGCCATTTCCCGTGTACAGCAATGGGATCCACGCTACTCAGACGCCTCTAGAGAGGAAGGAGGATTAATGCAAAACCCTCAAGACCGTATTACTGTGTTTCCTGATTGACAGCTGTGTCAGAATAAAAGACCTGTCACTAGTAAAAACAAAAAAGAAAATCAGACTTTTATCACCGTGAAAAATAACCGCGAGGGAGAAAAAAGGCAAAAGTCTGCAAAAGAGCACTTTGGATCTGAACGACCCTCAGACATTTTCTATCTTCACTTTCCTACTCTTCACCCTCCGTGTTCTCCTGAAAGAAACTTTACTGTGAAAAATTCCTTTTTGGCTGAAGAGGATTGTAGTGGTGCGCGGACTCTGCTGGAACCGGGTCTGAATCCTTTTTATGGTTTGACTCCTTTCTGTGGGATTTACGGAGCACTCCTCCGGATCTCCAGACCTGTTAAAACAAGGACTGAGGTCTCAGAGATCTCAGAAAATCTTTTGAAAAAAGGTTTTGCAGAATGTTTCTCCATTGAGGGAAAACTTTAGAGAATTTTGTTTCTTCCTTTTTTTTATAAAATACTATTGCTCAGATTTAGCGTATGAATCAAGCATTACGAAGAAAAGGAAAAAAAAGCAATTTCAGCCGGGTAACGACCTGTGAATTATCGAATGTCACTGCTTCCTCTTGAATCCAGGAGTTTACCAACAGGTCTCACGCCAAACATGACCTCGTTCACATCGCTTCAGTCCGTGTACCTTCTGAACTGGCCAACGTAAAATGTAAAACCAAGCATTTCCAAATAAGTCGAGCAAAACTAAAATACGTTTTGTTGTTTCCTCCCTTAAATCCAGTTTGACATCTGAAGACTTTTGGGCCGTTTGTCGTTGTTATGACAACCAGAGTAGAAGGAAACCTTTCATTTGCACTTCATCCCGTAACTGCGACGCTGACAGAAGTTTCAAAATGATGACATCACACAAGCACACGTGCTGACATCATAAAGGAAACCGATTCTTCAGCAGCTCTCGAGTTGCTTATATATCAGAACACATAAAAACACTTTAATAATCACTTTCTTCCACAAACGTGTGCATCGTGCACGCACTCAAAGCACAAAGCCTTCAGTGCAACACAGCTGAGGCATCGGTCCGCAGCCAGCTGTCTTCAGACACTCAGCAATGATTCAAGGATATTTCCTCAAAATTCCATTAAATCTGTCACTAGGCATCTGACACGGTAACTGAGTGAGTGTGCATGAAGGAGATGGATGAAGGAAGCCACCAAAAAACCCTTCACAGGTTACAGGCTTTAGTATGACAAAGGCTTTAGCATAGAGATAAAGTGCGATTTTTACACACATCATTCGGCAAACTCAAGAATTCATCAACTTTCCTTTGAACTTCTCCAAAAGTTAGATTTCATTGTGACGTTAAAGAGCATCATGGTTTTTTTTTTTTTTTTTTCATTTTAAAAAACAGAAGGTACACGGACCGTCTTCCATCTATGCGTCTGTTGTCCTGTCGACTGGATCTTTGGATCCTTCGGCTCTGCAGGTTCCTGGTGCTACGGGCCGTCAGTGACCCGGATTCAGCTGGCTGATGCGGGTGCTGGAAAGGAACCCCAGCTCACAACAGAGCGATTCTTTTTCGTTTTTAGAGGGGGAAACTTTTAAACCTTCTTTTCTGCACTTCAGGAAAGTCAGAAATATGAAGCCGTAATTTGACACCATCTCCACGTTTCATCTTGTCACGCTCAATGTGATTGGGCCGTGAGGAACAGCTCCACATGGCAACATGGATGCGATTGGTCGAGATTGAGGCTCGTTTTCTTGATGCTTTTTCAAACTTGATGGCGTTGGTTCTCAGTAAAACTGAGGCTAATTAGCTTCTGTGGCTAACTTGAAAAATGAATGTTGAAAACCTCAAATGGGTCCGGTTTATTTTTATTTTTTTATATTTCAGAATCTTCCTCCTCTTCCTGAACCAGAATCACCTCGGGTCTCTTCCATCTCTGCGTCATCACCGGACTCTGTGAAAAACCACATATCAATAAGGAGATTGTATTAAATAAATGCATTTTCAATCAGTTTATCAAACAATCAAACCGATAACAAAAAAAAAAAGAAAAACAACTTTGAGGAAGAACAAAAAAGTCACGTTTCTTAAACTTGTATTTGTCGTTCTGTTTTAACTCTGTTCCAAAAAAACAAAAACAAACAAAAAACAACAAAAAAAAAAATCCAGTTTGGTGTTTAAAAATCACTGTGATTCTCACTCATTTCTAGCTTCTACTTTTTTGGGGAAATAAATAATTAAATAACTATAAAAGTGTCCATCGTTAAAGTTGACAGCTGTGTCTTAACCATCCCGTCCTGTGGCTCCAGCGTAAAGCGTGTTTCCAATGTGTTTCGTGTTCCTGGCTATCACAACGTCTTTGTGTGTGTACCTATATGCAGTATTTACTGAGCTACTGTAGCCGTTTTTGTCTTTTGTCTTCTTTGTGCTCTCTAGTGTGGTCAGGAGAGAGGGGCGGGGCTCCAGGCACACTTATGCTTCTGCAAACTTGCACAAGTGGTGTTCACGAACATTGTGTTTGCACACATTGGGCATTCACCGCAGTGCCGTTTGGTTAACCTAAAGGCGAACGGCACTAAATAAAGCTAACTGATGCGTCTGTGGAATGTGGAGCAGGTGGGAGGAGTGAGGTTCAGTTTGCAGTCCGCGTCAGGTCGTAATGGCCACCTCCAGGACTTTAGTGATGTTCTTTAATCCTGAGGCTAACACTTATCTTCAACTGGATGAAACGCCATGATCAGTGACAGGATCTGGTTTCAGCACCAGGCGACAGGTTTGTGCACTTCCTAACCTATTGATTGACTCATCATTGTTGCTGTGACCTGCCAATGTTGTGTGAAGTTAATGACGTAGTTTGCTTGGCTCTAAAGCCACATGTTGCCAGGGTGAGGAGCTGAGGGCCCAGGACACGACCCTGTGGGATGCCAACCTCTAAAATGGGTTTTCTACCACTTGTTCTGAGTTGTTATTTGACTTCCCTATGGGGAAGTCTAACAGCCAGTTTCACACCGAGGTTATCAAGTTATCAGTTTAGCAGGTTGTATGGCATGCTGAGATTACCTGGTCAAGTGTAACATAAAGTCTGGATGTTGTCACCCTTGACCAGCATGTTGGAACACTTCATGATGGCAGGAGTGCTAAAGAACGCTCCTCACTGAGACTTGACATTGGCACCTTCAGCTTTGATGAGGGCATTGGGGCTTAGTTTGGCTCCAGAAGGTATTGAAGTCTGGATGTTGTCACCCTTGACCAGCATGTTGGAACACTTCATGATGGCAGGAGTGCTAAAGAACGCTCCTCACTGAGACTTGACATTGGCACCTTCAGCTTTGATGAGGGCATTGGGGCTTAGTTTGGCTCCAGAAGGTATTGAAGCATCTGTGAGGACCTACAGTTGGTCCAAACATTACCTACCCACATGCCAGGGCCTGCTGTATTCTCTGGGTTGATCCTCTTCTGGTCTTCAGATGCCATGTCCTGGTCTTCCAGATGTTTGGTGGCTTTTTTGCTTCTTCACAGTGTTGTACCACAAGCATGGCAATAATGACAAACTGGAAGAAACCTGGAGCAGACCAGACTCAGTGGGGCGGTCGCTGGCTTTTGGCAGATTTTCAGATTTCAGAACAAACCAATAGTCTCCTTGCAGTGGAAACGTTTCAACGTGCAGCATCCTGTCATGGACTTGGCGTGTTCCTACAGGTTTACACAATGGCAGCTGTCTGAAAATTCCAAACTGTGCTGGCATGCTGTCATGCCCCTCTGGTCACACCCTGGTCAGCCTGACACAGGATTTTAGAAAGCAGTGGCCTGTACGCTGGAATTAGCATAAAACAGAGACAGCCCTAATTTCCCAGGTGGGGTCCTCGAATACCTGTTTGGTGTCTGTCTTTTCAACCCTGTTGTTGGCAGGAATGAGTTCAAACCATCCTCAAGTTGTCTCCAGCAATACTGAAAACGTTACGAGCGCCTGTCAGACACAGCCGCTGGAAAAGGCGAAGACGTTGTTATTGTTGCAAAACTCAAAATGTTGGGAGGATGGGGTGGATGACAATGTTTATTTGAAGTCCCATTACACAGAAGGTTCTTTTCTTAAACCGTTTTTCAGATGAACTAAAAGCAGCTCAAAAAAGACAAACAAGATAATGAATAAATAGTGAGCCAGAATTCATGATTTTGGTCCTTAGCATGTAATTTGATATTTCTGGAGCTCGTTGTTCTGCAGAAGCATAAATGAGCGTTCCCGGGGAGGGGGGTGGAGTTGAGTGTGATTGACAGTGCCACGTGCCCTTCTCTCTACAGTCGTAGTGAACCCAGTGGAGGTTTGTGAATTTTGGTGTGGGCGGAGTTTCACTGAATCCGCCATTTTGCTGCTTCCTTTCTTTTGTTTCTTCTGCTCTTGCTTTTGCTGTTGTGTAGTCGACAAACCTCGTTATCTTTCTCTCAGAGACAAAAAGATTCTTTAACTAGCTCAAAGCTTTATCGAGCCATGTTTGTGCCCCTGAGGAATTCTGGGAAACATAGTCAAATATGAAGCTTTGCGACGTGGACATTTCCCAGAATTCCCCGGGACGGCTTCCTGTGTGCATTGGGTGTATTTCGTTGGTTCCCACAAAACTAGAATCTTAAACTTCTCTCATGGGGCAAACAGATGAATAAACGTAGAGAAAAAGTAAAATCGCAGAAATATTTCAGGACACTTAATGATTTTAAAGATTTCTTAATAAATTTAAAGAAAAACTATTTCGCATTATAAATCTATTTTTCTAGGTGTTTTGGAAAACTCCGTGTCGAATCCGTCGATGTGTATCACGTGACGTTTTGTTTTCGTGCTTGTTGTGTGTTTTAAGTCTGAGCCAAAATGGCGTGGTGAAGGAGGCGTGTCACGAGCCTCTGGCCCCGCCTTCACATCAGGAAAACGATCCGTGTCGTCTGTGCGTTCTGTGTCTTCTTACTGTGAATAATGTCTGAAAATTTACAACCAGCTCAAAGTTCTATTTTAAAGCTCATGTGGGTGAATTTGAAAAGAACTTTAAATCTGGATTTTCTACTGAGGTGGAAAGAAGGGCGTGGCCCAGTGTGGAGGGGCGTGTCAATCAGACGTAACCAGGAAATACACCCACATGTATTTTAAAAAAAAAGAAATAAAAACAGCCATTCTGAGCTGTTAAAATGTTTTTTTTTTCTGTGTTTTATGTGGAAAAATGAAGATTTAAAAACTTTAATCTCAGCTGCTGTCAAACATTCGCGTGTTTAAGAAAAATCATTAACTGTGAACAAACTGTGTCGTGTTTTTAACTCTTCTACATTTACAGATTCTTTTATGAGGGACTTGGTGCCAATAATCAAAAAAACGGGACAGTGGGAATCTTATTATCAATGTTAACAGTGTTATCAAATTCTAAAGACAAATTAAAAAAGATTGAAAAGTGAAGACTATGGTACATTTCTATTTTTTTTGGATGCTAACCGAGTGCCTACCGCCGCTGCTGCTTCTTTATTATAATTTTTTAAATCTTTTTGAGATCATTTATCATAAATAATGCTGCAAATTTTCAAATGTACATACGTCATTTTTTTACTCGGTTCTCATCCTGAAGAGGGACATGTCACCGTCATGTTGTCTTTCTGTAACCCGGTTTGGACCATCTTCAGGTGCCATATTCAGAATAAAAACTGCTCTCGGACTTCCTGACAGATTGCATCATTTCTTCTGTTCCGCCATCAACCCACCAAATGCAAACACTTTCTTCTCTTCTGTTATACAGTTTGCTTTCTTCTTCAAATACTTTTCTTAGGAAACATCATCGGAAAGAAACCAATTTAATTCAGAATATCAGATGAACATTTGTCACTTGTCTCGGAGATGGCGCACGATGAAAATATTACCCGATATTGTGACGCGTTATTTAGCTGACTTAACTAATTATTACTGGACGACATGACTTCCAATGTTTGTCACATCTATAATTCATAAGGAGGCAACAAAGATGTCTGGCGCTAATGCAGGTAAAACAGGTGGCGCTGTGTGGTTAGCTCATTATATACGATACGACATGCTGGATCTACATCATACTTGGCTTAAGTATACAAGGCTTAAAACTTTCCTTTTTGCTAAAGCTTATAGTTAGGGCTGGATCAGGTGACCCTGAACCATCCCTTAGTTATGCTGCTATAGACGTAGACTGCTGGGGGGTTCCCATGATGCACTGTTTCTTTCTCTTTTTGCTCTGTATGCACCACTCTGCAGTTAATCATTAGTGATCGATCTCTGCTCCCCTCCACAGCATGTCTTTTTCCTGGTTCTCTCCCTCAGCCCCAACCAGTCCCAGCAGAAGACTGCCCCTCCCTGAGCCTGGTTCTGCTGGAGGTTTCTTCCTGTTAAAAGGGAGTTTTTCCTTCCCACTGTAGCCAAGTGCTTGCTCACAGGGGGTCATTTTGACCATTGGGGTTTTACATAATTATTGTATGGCCTTGCCTTACAATATAAAGCGCCTTGGGGCAACTGTTTGTTGTGATTTGGCGCTATAAAAAAAAAAATTGAATACTACGTATCTGCAAATTGGGACCATTGTATTAGTTTACACAGGTGGTAAACGACAGACATGAGCACACGTAAATTCCTTTGCAGGTTTGTTACCAGAGGTTATGTTTTCACCCGTTTGTTTCTGGACAGTCTGTAACCCACAATTTGTCATATATCATTATCAAATTTTTACAAAGGATTCACATCTTGATAGGCAACAACTGATTCATTTTTAAGGTCAAAGTCAGGAATCAGCTTGAAAATTGGAAAAATCCCTTACCTTTAACATTGAACGAATTTGTTAAAAAAGATCAAATTTCTTTCATACTTTATCGACAAAGTTTGATCCAGATTACAGATTTTGTGCCCATTTAACTTTAACATTGAAAACCCCATTTAATGTATATTTTACTTTATATCTTAAGCAAATGTGCCCAAATCACTATTGAAAAGCTTTTGATCTGCATTTTGTATATTTTAGCTTATGAAAAATTCTGACAGGACTTTGACCTTGAAATCTTTTTCCCAAGGTAAAAATTTCTGGAATTGGAACTAGTGTTGGCGGAGGTTTGCATTCTACAAGCGCGGTGCTCTAGTTTTACCTTTGATGAAGCAGACAATCCATGTTGGATGTTCTGGTTTTCAGAAAGCCACGGAAATTATTTTGTCCTAACCAGTCATAGGAGTTTGAATCCGTGTGAGTTTTTATCCAGGTCTGAGCAGTATTCCAGGAGTACTGTGAAGTTCTTCCACAGCACTCATTGAGCTCGGTGTCATCACACAGCGCGTTATGAAATTCTTATACAGAGGGTAAGTGATCATTTCAGGCCTGATCCTTCCACTTTCAGAATTGCCATGAATCATTTGCTTCAACAGTCTCAAATCAAGTTCAACAATTTCACCACATACAGATCCACTTCTGATGGCCAAGTCCAGGAAGTCACTGAAAGTCTGGTTCTTAATCCGGATTCAGAACAACCAGATTCAGATACCCAGAATCCTCACTCAGCTTCTGCAATCACAAAGATTCTACAAAGCCCACAGCATCGTCCACAAAGTCAAGGTCAGTGAGCATTTCCTCACCAACAAAGGCACTGAAGCGGCCAGTTTTCACAATATTCACTAGGCATCTGACATGGCTGCAACACATCCCTGAGGAACACCAATCTCACTGCAAAGTCAGTGACTGCTCACAGGACCGATACCAGCTAAAATATCCAAATTAAACTCACAAACCGCCATATAACCCCTGCAGCCCGTCATGTGATCACAGGTTTACAGCCTGTGTATCTGGCCTGTGTGTAGTCTCTGGTTTGCATGCGGTCTCCGGTCTTTTTTTTTTTTTTTTTTGGCTGTTGCTCTCCTTTCTGCTGTTCCTGTTCACCGGTCCTGAGGCACTGCAACAAGACAGGTTCATCAGTAAACATTTAATTGGATTTATGTGCAATAATGTGTCCGACCTGTTCTCGGGACACAGGCTCCTCCCCCTCACTGTGCTGAGAGACAGGAGGTTAGTCCGTCAGTTCTCCGAGGCCGAGCATCAACTTTAAATATTTCACAGGATTTGAAATGAGCCCGCATGAATGATAGATCACAGGCGACGCTGAAGCTCCTTCTAACGACCTCCGGCGGTCCATCTCCGTCAGCAGGTCTGAGTGCACAGGGCGGGGGAGCCGGACCGCCGCTTGCATCAGCTCTGATGGACGCATGATGAAACCATGCCCATCATGCACCGGGAGCCAAACACAAATCTGTCCTAGTGTTTTGGACACGCTGTGTCTGCTCAACACTCCTGAAACGTTCCGAGTCTTCAGAGTTCGATCCCAGCTGGTGTCTCCCGTTTGTAAAATCTTCTGCTGTGTCATCAACCTCATCACACCTCCATAGTTCTGGAGTCCCTCCATGGACAGTTTAAAGTCGGGTTTCATCAACTAGTAAGAATTAACTACAACCATCTACTACCAGACTAGTCACCTGATTTATTCAGCAGTAGTCATCTAGTTAGGGAACTCAGATTTTCCTTCACAGCTCTCAGAGAGTCACAGTGAGGACAGGAACCAAGTCATGAAACAGCACACGAACCAAGTCAAGAACCAACACAGCAACCAAGTTACTGCTCTGTGAGTGTGTCTGTCTATGCGTTTTGCGTGTCCCTGTATTTTCTTTGTGTCTCTATGTGTTTGTGTGGGTTCTGTCTGTGTGTATCTGTATATTTATGTGCGTCTGTGTGGGTTCTCTGTGTGTGTCTGTGAGTTCTCTGGTGCCATTTAAATTTTTATTGGGAAAGCGTTTAGTGTTACATTTTCTTTGTATAGCAAGTGTTTTATCAATAAAATTTGAAGTAGAATTTTGGCAGCAGTTCCACACATCACTATCCTGACGAGTAAAAAACTCCAAAGCAACATTTTGAAAACGGAGACGTGGACTATTCCTCGTTCCCGTTTAGTTTTATTCTCTGAAATATCTGAGAATCTTGGAAATAAAAGTTGTTATTGAAAAGGACGTTTATACAGAGGTGTTTCTGTAAATGAAAAACTTATTTTGATTTAGGTCTTTTAATTTATTATTTGGACAATTTGGTTAAAAAAAAATCTGTTGTAAATGCTGCTTTTGAAAATGTCAACTGACCTCGTATGGGGTCACAAGCAGAAACTGTTTTTAATAAACTGTTTTCAGTAAAAATGATGAACACGAGGGTTCCGTCAGGCCACGTGGAGCTGCAGCGCCACCACATGGCCAACCGGTGGAACAGCAGAGATTTAATTTATTTCAGCAAGATTTCAACTGAAAAACGAGAAATCATTTTTTATTATTTGTCAGCATTATTTTAACACCAGACAGATGAACTGTAAAAACTAATTATATGAGGCCATAAAAATATTAATTCTTTATTTTGTCTAAAGTCCTGGATATTAAAAAAGTTCATTTGAAAATACACACAGAACTGCTGCAATAGAATTCAGCACAAATAACAAATTATTAACTACAAAAATAAAACTAATCATAGTAACAGAAGAAATAAAGGCATTTATTCTTCTATTGGCTAAGTTTGTGGAAAGACGACTAGATGGAAAAGTATTGACACTGCCCGACAGAGAACAGTCCAAGTGGTGAGCAGATATGCGAGCCATAAGGAGGTATCTTATCTGTTGTTGTAATAAGAGGGCCGGCAAAACTTTTCAGCTGGCCCCCTGTAATTGTGAGGATTTTCTTTCTGCTCTGAGGCACACAGACTATATGTATACGGTAAAAGTAAGTTCCTTCGGCTGGTCCCTTGTTTTCACTCGGGGTCACCACAGCAGATCCAAGATGGATCTGCATGTTGAACTGGCATGAATTTTATAACGGATGCCCTTCCTGAAGCAACTCCACATTACATGGAGAAATGTGGCAGGGGTGGGGGCTTGAATCGAGAACCTTCTGCACTGAAACCAAGAGCACTACCGATTTGGCCACCACCCCTGCACCGTATGCATGCTGTACATCTAGAAAGTATTCACAGCGTTTGACTTGCCACATTTTATGTTACAGCCAGATCAGTGGAAACAGGATGCGCCTGAGCTCAATTCTGAACTTCATAGCAAAGCCTGCGAGTACTTAGGTAAATGTGATTTCTTTGTTTTTTTTTTCCTTTTTAGAAATTCAGAAAAATCTTAAAAACAAAACTTCATTGTCATTAATGGGTATTGTGTGTCTAATTTTGAGGAAAAAAATAAATTTAATTGATTTTGGAATAAGACTGTAATATTAAATGTGGAAAAAGTGAAGCGCTGTGAATATTTCCGGGTTCACTGCAGACCTTCAGTCTGCCGCTCTGAGGTCACGTTCTTCAAAATAAACTCATTTGAGAAACGACTGCAGCCACAAAATCGCAATTTATTCCAACATATCCAACTTTATAAATATGTGTACAAGATCCTATACAAAGTCAGAAAAAGGGAATGTTTACAAAGTGTGTTTATAAACCATTTACACAACAGAGCTGCAAACAACTATGTGACCCCCGACCCCCCCCCCCCCACACACACACACAAAGACCACCACTTGATAAAAGCCAACTCTCCCCGGCAACACTGGACTTTGAGTTCAGATGAGGACTAGTTTTCTGCATCCTCACTCACTCATCTTCAACCACGTACTCCAATTAAGGGTTGGGGGGGCTGGAGCCTATCCCAGCAGTTGCAGGGTGCACCCTGGACAGGATGCCAGTCTGTCACAGGGCATATAGACAAAACACACCTACAGACAATTTTAAAAAGTTTCCAATCCACTTAACCTGCATGTCTTTGGATGTGGGAGTAAGTTGGAGCACCGGGGGGGGGGGGCACAAACACAGGGAGAACATGCAAACTCCACACAGGAAGGCCACAGGCGGGAATCGATCCCATGACCTTGTTGCTGTGAGGAAACAGTACTAAGACACCATGCTGCCCGTTTTCTGCATCCTGATCCACTAAGACGTCTGTCAGCCACGTTACATACTTAGTGTAATGTTTTTACAGATCAAAGAGTTTGTGCTAATTAATATATTTTCAGATCTACTTTGATTAAACGTCTGAAGTGACGTGACCTTTCAGGTCAAACACCATAAGGACTAATTATTTTACATTATTAATGTAACCGTTCACACACCATGTCCAATACAATCGTTTTCATAGACATTTGGTGGATTTTTTTTTTTTTTTTTTTTAATGTGACCAAGGTGTGTCTCAAAATTCTGATTTTGTTCTTATACCCCCCCCCCCCACACACACACACACAAAACTTCAAGAACAAAGGGACAAAAATGATGAGAATTAAAAAAAAAAAAAAAAAAGATTATTTTGACAAAGATGAAAAACAAAGCAAATACAGAAAATGTCAGCAGTACTTTGTTAAAGAAAAAAAAAAATCATTCTCAGGTGAAATAGGATGCATAAAATAATAGCAGCTGTGAAGAAAAGCAGCTTGTTTTAAATTTTTTATATATTTTTAAGCCTTCCAATCTGTAATTCTGCATTGTGGTCCAGACTTAATGAGACAAGAACCAGGTCTCCATTCGACATCAGTTCCAAGAAAAGATATCATCCAAAGCAGCCTCCGGCACAGCTTATGAAAGGGGACGTCATCAATGGACAGGAAGCCAGAGACAGGCCAGTGGGTCACTGGACCGTCTGGAAGTAGTGCAGAATGGCCATGATGTGCTGCGGCATGAAGACATAGCCTGTGTAGACGGCCATGGCAGCCACAGAAACCAGCAGTGAGTCTGACGCCAGCGCTCAGGAACAATAACCACCTTAAACTGCATTCAAGGCAACAAGTTCGCATTTCACAAGTACGAAATCTGATGTTTTTAGTTCAGACATTTTTGCATCAATTCATTATTTTATTCTGTGGAAAACAGAAAAATGATGACAAGTATTTACTACCAAGAATCTAAACACCTGCAACCTAATTTCTGTTCAAAGCATTAAAAATATATGACCAATAAATAATAAATGATAGTTATTATAGAAGTAAAATTAAGTTTAAATAAGTACTGAACACCATTTTTCCTCAGGAAACATATTTCTAAAGGTGCTATTTGTATCAAATTTTCACCAAATGTTGGAAAAAAAAATCCAAGTACTCCACACATACAAAGAAATCAAAACGTAGCTGTCCATAAATTACGTTATGTGTAATAATGTGAAATGACACAGGTAAAAAGTACTGAACACCTGAAGAAAGGGAGGTACAAAAATACATGGAAAGCCAAGACACCAGCTGAACTATCAGTAATTAGAAAGCAGTCCTGCCCCTTGTCAATGCAAATTAATATCAGCTGGTTCAGCCCCAATTGATGGCCTATAAAAACATGTCTCATTATCAAGGCGTCACACAAGAAACATCTCATGATGGGTAAAAGCAGAGAGCTCTCTCAAGATCTTCGTAACCTTATTGTTGCAAAACATACTGATGGCACTGGTTACAAAAGGATTTCTAAACTTCTGAATGTTCCAGTGAGCACTGTGGAGCCAGAATGTGGAAGTGGAAAGAACATCATTTCACCATAAACCAGCTACGACCAAGTGCTCCTCGCACGATTTCAGCCAAAGGACTGAATAGAATTATCAGAAAAGTTGGCTAAAAGGCAAGGACCACTTCTACAGAGCTTCAGAAAGATCTGGAATTAGCAGGTACAATTGTTCCAAAGAAAATAAGTAATGCACTCAAGCGCCATGGCCTGTATGCACGCTCACCACACAAGACTCCATTGTTGAAGAAAATTCATGTTGAAGCTCTTTGAAGTTTGTGGCACAACATTTAGACAACCCTGTGAAATATTGGGAGATTATACCTCGTTCTCCCATCAGAGGGCCCAGGGCTCTCCACAAGAAATTCTGCATGAAGAGGGGGTGGGGTGATGCATGAGCATGGCCAATATCATATATATATATCAGAATTCCAATTTCAATAAAATGTTTAATTTCATCACAAATAACTCACCTGATTGTGTCCATTTTTTTGTCCTCATTCATTAAATGCATTCCATGTAATTTCAGGTGGGTGTTTAACCAACATTCTTAAAAATAAAAAAGAAAGAGGGTGGGCTGATGCTTGGCCCTCAGCCCTCCGACAGGAAAAGACTGCAGTCTGGTCAGATGAGACCAAAACTGAACTCTTTGGATGCCAAAATACACATCATGTTTGGAGATCAAATGGCACTGCACACCACCCCAAAACCCCCAAACCAACAGTGAAGTTTGGAGGTGGGTACATAATGGTGTGGGGCTGTTTTTCAGGATACGGCACTGACAAACTTCATATCAGTGAAGGAAGGCTGAATGGAAAAATGTAGAGACATTCTTGATAAATGTATCTACCAGGATGCTGAAGATGAAACAAGGGTGGACATTTTATCAAGACAGTGATCCCAAACACAGAGCCAAGGAAACTCAGTTGGTTTCAGAGAATGAAAATAAAGCTGCTAGAATGATCCAGCCAATCACCCAACTTGAATCCAACAGAAAATCTACAGAAAGAACTAAAGATCAGAGTTCATAGAAGAGGTCCACAAAACCTTCAAGAAGACCATTTGTGTGGAAGAATGGGCCAAAATCACAGCTGAGCAATGTGTGCGAATTGTGAGTTTAAAAATCACATTTTGTAACAAAATAAGTTCTAACCTTTCTCAGAGCAATATCATAATAATCACAACTTAAAAGATTAATCCTTTAGCATTAAATGTTACAAATCCATATCATGTGTACACATTATATAATATTTAGCAATAATGAGAACGATGGAGTTCACTTGGA
This sequence comes from Thalassophryne amazonica, assembly GCF_902500255.1. Classification (NCBI taxonomy): domain Eukaryota; kingdom Metazoa; phylum Chordata; class Actinopteri; order Batrachoidiformes; family Batrachoididae; genus Thalassophryne; species Thalassophryne amazonica. Next base: position 58,674,240 of record NC_047121.1, on the reverse strand, counting down.
GTTGTCCAACTGCAAGTTGTTTATACTTGTATATTTCATTACAATAATAAGTTTGAGAACAATAATAATCTAAATATTAATTTTTCAGAATAATAAAGAGCAAAATAATTTTGTGATAAAGGTTTCTAAAGTTAAAAGTCGAGATTACAACAGCTACAATTTGTTTAAACAAATGCTGTGGTGACCCAACCTATGCTTGGTGCTAGCATATTTAAATCACTGAAATCATAAATAGCAGAATGCAGAAAGAGTTACTATTCAATCAATCAATCAATTTTTTTTATATTGCGCCAAATCACAACAAACAGTTGCCCCAAGGCGCTTTATATTGTAAGGCAAGGCCATACAATAATTATGTAAAACCCCAATGGTCAAAACGACCCCCTGTGAGCAAGCACTTGGCTACAGTGGGAAGGAAAAACTCCCTTTTAACAGGAAGAAACCTCGAGCAGAACCAGGCTCAGGGAGGGGCAGTCTTCTGCTGGGACTGGTTGGGGCTGAGGGAGAGAACCAGGAAAAAGACATGCTGTGGAGGGGGGCAGAGATCGATCACTAATGATTAAATGCAGAGTGGTGCATACAGAGCAAAAAGAGAAAGAAACAGTGCATCATGGGAACCCCCCAGCAGTCTACGTCTATAGCAGCATAACTAAGGGATGGTTCAGGGTCACCTGATCCAGCCCTAACTATAAGCTTTAGCAAAAAGGAAAGTTTTAAGCCTAATCTTAAAAGTAGAGAGGGTGTCTGTCTCCCTGATCTGAATTGGGAGCTGGTTCCACAGGAGAGGAGCCTGAAAGCTGAAGGCTCTGCCTCCCATTCTACTCTTACAAATCCTAGGAACTACAAGTAAGCCTGCAGTCTGAGAGCGAAGCGCTCTATTGGGGTGATATGGTACTACGAGGTCCCTAAGATAAGATGGGACCTGATTATTCAAAACCTTATAAGTAAGAAGAAGAATTTTAAATTCTATTCTAGAATTAACAGGAAGCCAATGAAGAGAGGCCAATATGGGTGAGATATGCTCTCTCCTTCTAGTCCCCGTCAGTACTCTAGCTGCAGCATTTTGAATTAACTGAAGGCTTTTTAGGGAACTTTTAGGATAACCTGATAATAATGAATTACAATAGTCCAGCCTAGAGGAAATAAATGCATGAATTAGTTTTTCAGCATCACTCTGAGACAAGACCTTTCTGATTTTAGAGATATTGCGTAAATGCAAAAAAGCAGTCCTACATATTTGTTTAATATGCGCTTTGAATGACATCCTGATCAAAAATGACTCCAAGATTTCTCACAGTATTACTAGAGGTCAGGGTAATGCCATCCAGAGTAAGGATCTGGTTAGACACCATGTTTCTAAGATTTGTGGGGCCAAGTACAATAACTTCAGTTTTATCTGAGTTTAAAAGCAGGAAATTAGAGGTCATCCATGTCTTTATGTCTGTAAGACAATCCTGCAGTTTAGCTAATTGGTGTGTCTCCTCTGGCTTCATGGATAGATAAAGCTGGGTATCATTTGCTGGTTGCAAATTTACTTGTGCTGCTGCAATGTCTAATCATATATGTTGATGATTAGATTCAGCTGGGTTTTATGACTTAATTACTAGATCACACCCGAGGATCACTGTCTGTTTTGTTTGTTCCTAAACGGTCCCAGCGTGCACCGCGCCAAATCCAATATGGCGATATAAAACAACAAAAAAACCCGAATAAAATTTATTTGTTCATTCATTGCCTACTTACAAAAACAATTGTCATGAATAAAAAAAAAACGAACAGAAGGAAGATAAATCTTGTATTCACTGTTCCTTAACAGAGGTTATATTATATTGTATTATATGGCTACAATATTTAAAAAAAAAAAAACTTTTTGCCTATTAAAAAACACAGCTCAATCGAGTCTTTAAAGCAGCGAAAAAAAAAAGCCAAAACAAGATGTACTTTCACTACAAACTTAATCCAGTAAGTTTTCACTAAACAACTTAGTGGCTTATCCTGAGTGAATTAATAAGAACATTAGTGACTTACTCTGGGAATGAGAACATCGACAATAAGCTAGCTTTAGCGGGCTAGCTATGCTAGCGTTAGCGTAGCCGGACAGGCCGCTGCGGTGCGGTTCGGTAAAGGATACTGAAGACGGTCCGTTCCCACGGCTCCAGCATGTAGAGTGCGGTGACAAGCAGGTACTGGTAATAAAACCAGGACAGATTTTTCCAACAGTCACCCAGCGCCATATCTGCGCCACCAAGGACGATGTCACATGACCGCCAAACGTGACGTCACTCACCAAAGGAAAAAAGGCATGACAGTCAGCCATCTTAGCACTCCCTTCACGTGTGCATCCGCACTCACGAGAGCAGCACGCTGAGCAGCTTTTAATATTTGTTACACAATATTAAAACCTTCTTACCTTCACGTTGGAAAAATAGATATAAAAAAGTAATCTTCAAATACACCATAAGTGCAGCGGGACCCAGAGCCTTCACTTTAGGAAAAATATTTTGTGCTTAACTCTTTGTTTTTAAACAAAGTTGATCTTATTGTCTCCACGAGTCAAAATAACCACTTTGTAAACCATGTGACGTCACCCCGCTCCGCGTGAAAATTACGCCACACACCCTAAAGCACAAAAACATACACTGACGTCACCAGGCTACCTGCAGGGTGTTCAAACAAACCTCTGCTCAAGGGCACCTGAGTGATGGCAACATTGTTCTTTAATTGTCCCCATCCACATTTCCTCTGGGTTTGAACCCATGACCTCCTGGACCCATGCTGACCTCTGAACTTCATAAGTGATGGGGTCTGGAGACTATAGATGGGCAGATTGATCCTAATATCGATACCAACGCCGGTATTGATACTGAACGATCCTCATGTAAAAAGATTGATACTCAAGCTTTTTTCTCTCCCGCACGCATTGACTGCTGCACACACAGATTCATTAAAGACTACTCTCTGTCTGTAAGAGCAGCACTGCGTCACACAACATGGAGCAGCACACCCTTGTATTGTGGTTTGTCAGCCCTCTACCTCAGGAGATTTTAAGTTGTGTTGTGTTTTTTTTTTTTAAACAAAAATGTTGATTATATTTTGCTGTCGCGTACAATGTTTGGCGAAATTCTATCCTAGGTCTTTTGGATCTATAAAGCTTAAATATGAAAAGTATCGGTATCAGCGATACTGGGCCTGTATTTACGTGGTATCGTCCACCTCTACTTGGAGACTACCTGTGTTGCTCGACAGCGCCCCCATAAATGCAAAACAGCGAACATATTCAAGACAGTCTGACTCACTAAAACACTCAGCTTTAATCTGTGTAACAAATGCAAAACTTCCACCCAACTTTTCTACTTTCTGGAAGTCTTACAGAGCAGCAGAATTCTGATACTGCCCAGGTTCCATTCCAGAACATTTCACATTTGCTGACTGCATGGAACTGAGGAACAGGAATCGCACTGTTGTTGAATTTCGCACTTAAAAGCTGAACACAGCGCAGTCTATACGTGCACGAGCAGATATACTGCTTGTTTGCAGCACAGACAAAAAATATTTAACCTTTAACTCTGGTTTTACTTTCCTGTTCTGCGGAACATTTTGTATCACATTTCTGACCACAGCTGCTCATCTGGTCGGTGGGCGGAGCGGCGAGCAGCCGTGTGATGGACTGTTACCAAAAGAGGGGAATGAGGATCAAACCACTTTGCAGCCCATTAAAAAAAAAGGACAGATCTTGGTTTTAAAAAGTTTTTTTAAAGTATTTGATTACATTTTTTGGGGGCAGAAGCAGATTATTTCTAATGTAAACAGTCTGAAAGCTCAAATCCAGTTCCAGCAGCTGAAAAAACACAACTGGATAGATTTTGTAAATAGTTTATCAGTTATTTGCACTTGAAAAGCCATTTCTGACACATTTATTCCGTCTCAGCTGTGAAAAATAAACCCGCGCTCAAGTCTGAGTCCAAACAGTTTTACTCTCTGACAGGACGACTCCAGAACCAGCACCGGAGTCGGAACACTCAGTCTGACTGATGATTTTTAAAATAGATTTTCCTTTTTGGTTTCTTGGTGAATTTTTGACTGACAGGAACTTTCTGTGGTTCTCTCACATTCCGGTGATGGCAGCACCACCTCATGTCCATTTTTCTTTGTGGTTGATATCTGCATTAAGGAGGTTTTGAGTAAAATCCCCCCCCCCAAAAATGGTTCTTGATCAAAAGCAGAACCCAACAGCAGGAACTGCAACATCATCATCATCATCATGTTAAAAAGGAACCAATCAGATGTTTTTTCTTACAGTTCCTTTTGTGGTGGAAATGTTCAGTTCAGTTCAGCAGGTGGCGCTGTGGTGCCACAGACACTGGAAAGAACCAGTACTTCTCATCAGAAGAGAATGTGCTCAACCCCTCAGCAGTGACTGGCCAGGATGTTGAAGAAGTGGTAGACCTCGTCTTTATCAAATACGGCGACCTCTGTGGCGCACTCGGAGCACTGCACCGGGTGGTAAACCTCATCCATGTCCATTCCAGCTACCGCTGGCTCTGGAAGGTCATTGGCCTCCATTCTGTTGGAACCTTGTCTCTTGCGTCTGTTACGCTGTTTAGTGGGTGGTTGGGCTTTGTAGTGTAAAACCTCTTCACTCTTCACAGTGCAGTTCATGACAAACATGGCCCGGTACTGAGTCCGGTACGTCTCATGCCTGAAACGACAAACCAAGCAAACTATTATGACAGAAGGGAATCAGACATCATCAAGAAATGTGTGCCCAGCTCTAGCCTTGGTGGAATTCCAATTAGCGCCACCCCAAAATTTATGGCTCATCTTCCAGGTCCGAATTGAAGGTTTTGTCATTTGTCAAGTGGATGATTTCTCCAGATTTCCTCCATAAAAGGTGACACTGTTGTATCTTTTTACTGCAGAATCCATCTATTTCCTGAATCAGTTAAAGGGTCATGCAGGTGGAGCCAATCCCAGCAGTCACTGGGTAAGAGGCGGACTCAGGGTTAGGCCATTGGGTGAGAAGCAGTGTTAGGGTTAGGTCATTAGGTGAGAAGCAGGATTAGGTGAGAAGCAGGATTAGGGTTAGGTCATTAGGTGAGAGGCGGGGTTAGAGTTAGGCAACTGGGTGAGAAGCAGGGTTAGGGTTAAGTCATTGGATGAGAGCTGGAGTTAGGGTTAAGTCATTGGGTGAGAGATGGAGTTAGGGTTAAGTCATTGGGTAAGAGATGGAGTTAGGGTTAAGTCATTGGATGAGAGCTGGAGTTAGGGTTAAGTCATTGGGTGAGCGATGGAGTTAGGGTTAAGTCATTGGGTAAGAAGCGGTGGGTGAGTTCATCTAACCTGCAAGTCTTTGTAAGTGAGAGGCAGGGTCGTGTCCAGATTTATAAACTGCCTGAAACTATAAATGTTGTCTGTTTAGTTTTCTATCCACAATTTAAGTGATTTTCCTGAACAACTACAAACTGTAGGAAATAAATTACTTTGGTGGGCACATCAGTTTTTGAGTTGGGCAGCTTCCTGAACACATGAGATGTAATGACTCCACTTCTGTCTCTGAGCTCCTGGATTTATTGTGACCTCTAACCTCTGACAGTCCAGGCAGAGTGTTGTCATACAGGCGGGACAGTTAAGAATGGCGTCGCTGTTGGGGAGACCCTGAGGTGGGCGGTGCTGTGACCCAGGTGCCCCCCCTTGTGGTTTCCTGTAGTTGTACCTGGATGGGAACATGAATATTTGATTAGTTCATTGACAAGAGCAGAAGAGTGAAATTTTTTTTTTCCTTTTTCAATTTTTATTTAGTTTTTCAGTTATGCATAAAAACAACCTCCCCAAACCCAAGGGGCACAAAGGAAAAAAGACAACAAAACAAAACAGTCTATGTGTTGGTCCACCTTACTGATTATGTCTTCGTTTATACACCAACCACCTGTGTTTTTTCTAAATATATAAAAAGTTCACTTTCAGCTTGTATGTAAGGTGTGCCATCACAACTATGTCCTCTATGATCAGCAACCATTGTTTGTATTGGGTATAAATTTCCTTGTAGTAGTCTCCAAAAATATTTTCAATTCCTATTGAAGCGGGTTTGTTTTGGGGTGGTGTAATTTATTGACTGTATTTTCTGCCTGTTTCACCAACAATTTCATTTCTTTGGGTCCTGCTTCATAATATTTATGTTTTAAATATTTTGCTTTTGTTTCCGTTTTATATTGGAGCAAACTATTAATTTCCTTTCTCACCTTGTTCCTTCTTTGTTGTATTTTTTTTTTTTAGTTTTTCCTTTTCCCTTATGTTTCTGTTCCAATTGTCTCAATTCTGCTTAATTGGTCTCATACTATTTTATTCTTCCTCATTTCAGACTGCTTGTAATTGCAATCAGTTTCCCTCTTATAACTGCTTTTAAAGCATCCACAGTATAGCTGGCTCCATCTCCCCGTTATTTTCCTCCTAAATAAGTCTGGATGTCCTAATTTGTTCAACAACTGATTTATTGTTTAATATTCCCACATTCAATCTCCATATTGTTTCTTTCCATTTGAAACAAGGGTCATCAGGAGATGACATATCCCCCGCGGTCCCCACAAACCAGTAACACTAAGTGTCAGGGACCACACAAGTACATCCTTATGCTAAAAAGGAATGCCATCGGTCAACTGAATTTTGAGATATCGCACTAAATGGTAAATGGACTGCATTTATATAACGCTTTTCCATCTACAGACGCTCAAAGCGCTTTACACATCAATGCCTCACATTCACCCCGATGTCAGGCTGCTGCCATGCAAGGTGCCCACTACACACCTGGAGCAACTAGTGTATTTCTACGATGCTTAATGGTGATTTACACATTTACACGCTGATGTCAGCATGCTGCCATTCAACTGCACAAAAGTAATATCTCAGAACTAAGAGCCTTGCTCAAGGACACTTGAGTGAGTTTCCTACATGACAGTGAATCAAACAGCTCCCCAATAATGATTCTGGACCAGGTCAAGAGGAACCCTGAGATACTGTCCTCAGGACTCTGGGCAGCTCTCAGTGAAATTCAAACAAACTGAGTACTTTTATATTCCTAGGGGATTAAGGACCTTGCCCAAGGGCCCTTAGTGATTTTCCGAACAAGCGAAAACAGACAGACGGACAAACAGACAGACATGCTGATCGCTATATCCCCCGTATTACATACCAGGGGGGAAAAAAAAGGAACAAACCCCTGCAGTACTGATGGCTTCCTGTGATTATCGGAGCGCTACAACGGGATCACAGTGTTTATGTGATGGAGGCCAGCATATAGTAGCCAGTGAAACTCACTCCCCAACAGCCAAAAGGCGCTCTGGCCACAGACCCAGGAGTTTTAACCGTCTGGTAAGATCACCTGGCCTCCCATGCCACAGACTGTGAGTTTGCGTCCCGAGTGGAGCAATGACAGAGTGAGACATATACACAACGCAGAGGTTAAATTTAGATGTCAACTGCTGCTGACAGTCATTAAAGGTTGCTGGTTTAACTCTGTGGACTCAGTGAAAGTGCTATTGAGGACTAACAGCTGGACTCACTGCCTCCTGCGGGCATCCACCCAGGCCTGGTCCCGGTCATCCTTGTCAGGATCATAGAGCAGCTCGTCATTGGTCGGTATGAGCTGCTGTGTGCGCCTTAGGTTGCTGGAGCTCCCTGCTGGGGGGAGGGGAACACACAAACATTAATTACAACACAGAAGCAGTGACATCACAAGAGGAGGCGGGGACGTCCTCTGCCAGCTTACTTTGTGTGTCATCGTCCTCTGAGTCAGAGTCAAAATAGACCTTATCGTAGGTCTGAGGAACTCCGACCCCACCACCTGATGTTCCTGCAGCACAAAAAACACCAACACTGATCAACACGTCAAATCACCTTCAATCAACTGAAAGCCATCACTCACTGTGGTAAAACAGAGTAGAGAAACAAACAAACAAACACACACACACACACACACAGCTAGCTGCAGCTCTGATGTCAGTCACTCTGACCAATGAGGACACAGACTGCTCATGTGGGGGAGTGGGTGAGGCGCCCCGTGTGGAAACCGACTAAACCACAGCAAAAGTGCATCATGGTGACATTTTGGTTCCTGGTCCATGAAGACAACATTGAAATTTCTAGGATTTGAAGTAATGTGTAACAGTGTCATTATAACCCCAAATCACACACATCAAGGATGGTGTGAAGACGAAACACACACACACACACACACACACACACACACACACACACACACACACACACACACACACACACACACACACACACACACACACACACACACACACACACACACACACACACACACACACACACACACTCTCTTATGTTCACTTTGACTTCTGTCTGACTGCAAACAGCATGAACCACAGCTCCACCTACCTGCTGCTGATGCCCCCCATGCACCCTCCATGGTCTTCATGGTGGAGCTAAGCTCTGCCTCCATCTCCCTCTCAAACTCGTCTCCGCTCGAAGACTCGCTCTCCCCCGTCAGGTATTCTCTGATCAGCTTCTTCTTCTGGTCCGGCGTTCCATGAAGCAGCACGTCCAGCTCGTCCTCCGAGCTGCAGCAGACACATATAAACCAAACACTCTTAAGTCAAACTCAATAAAACTAGACTCTTTTAAGCCAGACTCAATAAAACCAGACTCTTGAGCCAGACTTTATAAGTTTCATTCTAAAACAGATCGATGGATTCTGTCTGTGTGGCGTACTGCACAAACAAAACTCGCAGGAGGCGGGGCCAGCGAGGCGCCAACATCAGCTTTCATTGGTACGTGAGCTTTTAGCGGTCCAAGTGCTTCATGCAAAAGGTCCGTTACCTTTCTACTGCTGGGTATAAGTAATACAAAATACCTGTTTTTCAAGTTTCTTCTTTTCAAAGTGCAACATTTAACATTTAATGATTGTGCAAATAAATCAACATCTCCATAAAGCTTGTCAGTGGATGGAAGCATGAAGTGCGCTAAAATCTCCTGGTAGACAGCTGGGTTGACTTTGAATTTGATCAAACACAGTGGTCAAACACCAGCAGAGGACATGGCACCCTAAATCATCACTGGCTGTCGAAACTTCACACTGAACTTCAAGCAGTTAGGATTCTGTCCCTCTCCACTCGTCCTCCAGACTCTGAGATGCTGATTTCCCAATGAAATCAAGTTTATTTCAACCTGAAAAGAGGACTTTGAACCACTGAGCAACAGTCCAGTTCTTTTTCTGCTTAGCCCAGTTACTTAACCCCTTAACGCCTGAATTTATATAGCTGTATATAACAAAATGTTTTGTGTGTTTTTGCCTTTAAGTAGATGGTAAATAATGTTGAGATTATTAATTTCACATTTGCACAAAAAATAAATAGTTATTTTGGTAATAATTTATGTTATAATGTTATAATACTAATACTGGTATGTTGCAAATAAGCGACAACAGGCATACTGGTCAATTTGGTATGTTGCATATTTGAGTCAAATATTGTAGCATATATGCGACAATAGTCGTTAAGGGGTTAAGACGCTTTTGACATCATCTCTGGCTCTGGAGTGTCTTGACATGAGGAATGAGACAGTTGTCGTCACTTTCCTGGACATGTCTGTGCATGGTGGCACTTGATGCACTGACTCCAGTCTCAGTCTACTCTAGGCCTGTCGTGATAGTCCAGTCCTATTACTGCCAGGGTCTTCAAATTCACAGGGAACATTCTTGGGACACAGACCTTGGACAAGTTCAAAAATGGATAACCTTGACCCAATTTCAGAGGTCAAAAGGTCACATTCCATTTCCTATTTTTATTTTGATAGGGCTGAGGGCATTTTAGCATTGTGTTATATTTATAGTTTACTTGTCCTCATGGTATGTAGATGCATTATTATTTTCAAAGTTCAATAACTAGAACTTGCTGTTTGAGCGGCTGTTTTCAGGCAGTACCGGTGTCACCAACCGAACGGTCCCCTCTAAAAACTGGTTCGCCCTGCCTTCACTGTGCATGTGTCTGAGACTGACTCTGAGTCTGACTCTTTACACCCAAAGCGATCAAAGGGAATAATGTGATTATTAACCATCAGATGACAAAGTAAAACCTCTGAAATCATTTTCAAGTCAGTTTTAAGCAGAAACAAGGTGATAATTGGTGAACTGCTACTGATGCTTCGAAATGACTTAGGCGCAGCAGCAGCAGCAGCACGCCAGACTCAGACTTGCTACAGTGGCAGCTCTGGTCGTTCCCCCATCTTTTGTGAATTTATGTGGAAATGATTGTTGTACAAAAGCTTCAGATTTCTGGTGCTGAGATAGATGATGACTGGAGAGCAGTTTTAAGTAGAAACGAGGTGATAGTCAGTGAATCACTGCTGACGCTCAGAAATGACGCATGCACACCGAAGGCAGGGCAGACTGATTTTTAAGGGGACCATTCTGTCAGCGACACCAGTCCTCACTAACCTGTTCCTGCAACAAATAAAAACCTCCAGGCTCTAAAAAATCAAACAAAATCAACCCCAGGACCTTTTTTTTTGGAACTTGATACGGGCAAGTATTGGTTAAATACAGTGATGCCGGTAACGCGTTACTAACGCGTTACTCTAATCTGACCACTTCTTTTAGTAACGAGTAATCTAACGCGTTAATCTTTCCAAGTCAGTAATCAGATTAAAGTTACTTCTCCATGTCACTGTGCGTTACTATTATTTTTCATTGTGGGTCGATAGCAGCATTAAACTTGGTCCGTGGGCAGGAGGTCGGGGTTCGACTGAACGTCCCACTTTAAGCGAGCTGTGAGCTTTTCATCCGCGGGTTTTTGCAGCTGCTCGACTCGTCCTCACCTCTTAAAGGGCGGTGATCAGCACACCTGCACTGAGCTTTACGAAGACATTTTTATACTTTTTTCCTCCTTTATTTAGAATTCTGAGCTGAGCTGCTTCGTATCGTCTCGTTAAAAACAGCTGATCCTCGGCGACGCGTCAACAACTAACAGTATTTTCCACTCAAATGCACCTAAACTCTCTTTCTGAGGACCACATGATGTGAAAACGCAATAAAACTTTCTTACCTGTCAATCTGGTCCTGTTTTCTGCATAAATAAATGTTATCCATTCTTTGTGCTCAAACGCCAAAGCAGGGGCGAATCCAGATGGAATGGGGGCGTGGAGGAGGGATGTGCCCCCCCACAACACCCCTAGATTAAAGGTCCAGTTTTGAAGCCGTTTTTTACTACAACTACTAATATTGCTTAAAATAATAATAATTTCGACAAGTAAAATGTTTAGAGAGAATTTAAATGTTAGAAAAATGTTAGAATTTAATAGTTACATTTATAAACAATGTAGGTTTGAAATTGCAAGTTTTACTGTTACAGTGCTGTCAACAGTTAAATATGAGGTCAAGAAAGAGGTCTTTATTTTACTTTTTATAAAACAAGTATTTATTTTCATTGAAGTCAAGAAAGGGTGACTATAAAGTGAGTTTTGGCAAAACAGGTATCATTGTCATGTTGACGTGGGTTGTTGTCGGCAGCTGGGGAAAGTAACTAAAAAAGTAACTAGTAATCTAACTTAGTTACTTTTACAATTGAGTAATCAGTAAAGTAACTAAGTTACTTTTTCAAGGAGTAATCAGTAATTTGTAATTGGATTACTTTTTCAAAGTAACTGTGGCAACACTGGTTAAATATACCTGGCCCAGAACCCAAACATACCCGCAGGCCAAACTAAATGTTCCTGAGTACAGAACTACCAGGAAATGCGTCATCACGTGCCGCCTTTTTTTTTACCTAACAGACACGCCCAAATAGAAACCCAAATTTAAAAATTGGCCTAAACTCAATGATAAAAAAAGAACTCGGATTCGGTCTTTAATCTGGATCTGGATCGGATCCGGATGGCGACGCCTGTCTTTAGTTTGGATCAGGGGAGCTGTTACATCATGTGACCACTAGATGTCGCCTCTCGTGGCGTGTTGCTAAAATCTGAACGTCTGAAGCGATTCTTTCGTTTTTATTTATTTTTGGTAAATCTGTTTCATCAAAGCTCGCCTGCGTCGTTACGACGCGCACTAAAACACTAAATCGTGTCTTAAATTAACGTTTTCTGTATCTCCTACCTGCTTTGTGCTCTCTCTTCATCACTCGGCTCTTCGATCTCATACGAGTCAAACTCTTCAGAAGTATTCACTCTGTTCATTTTCACCTTCGAATTAAAAACAATAAACTGCTGCTCTGAAAACAAGCTAACAAACGAGTTGTTCTTATTTTGTCTTCTTCCTCCTCGTGGGAAAAGCGGCGGGGTAAACCAGATAAGAGTTGTATTACCGCCCCCACCTGGACTGGAGGGGGACGGTTTAGAAAAACTCAAAATTGGTTGACTGATACTTGAGAGGGGAGCAAGTTTACCTTCTCTGAGTGCTGGTCACCATGGTAACATGATTCTTCTACAGACTTTAGGAGGACTGGACTCCGGCACGACACGCCTTAGCCCATGAGCCAGTCATCAATTTTGCCCTATTCGGTACCAATTAAGGGGTCAAAATGACACTTAGAATCCAGCCTACACAGAAATGTATGATAGCCATACCAGGGTGGTAGCTATAGCCAGGTAGGGTCAATGAAGGATTACACAGAGGTCAAAATTTAAAAATGCTCCAATCATGCTGAAAAATACACCACATTATGTGTCTGATCTTAACAATTCCAAAAAAGGTATAGTTTGGACTAAATATGAGTGAATGTTCTGGAGTTATAGGGTAAAACCAGCAAAAATTGTGACAAAGGACAGTTTCAGTTTATACAGGGATCAAAAGTTTAAGTTGCTCCAATTCAGTAAAAAAAAAAAAAAAAATACATATATATATATATATATATATATATATGCCATATAATTAGAATATCATGAAAAAGTTGATTTATTTCAGTAATTCCAGTTAAGTGAAACGTATACGTATATTATATTCATTTATTCATTCATTACACACAAACTGATATATTTCAAGTGTTTATTTCTATTAATGTTGATGATTATAACTGACAACTAATGAAAATCCCAAATTCAGTATCTCAGAAAATTTTAATATTACTTAAGACCAATACAAAAAGGATTTCTAGAAATGTTGGCCAACTGAAAAGTATGAACATGAAAAGTATGAGCACGTACAGCACTCAGTATGTAGTTGGGGCTCCTTTTGCCTGAATTACTGCAGCAGTGCGGCGTGGCATGGAATCGATCAGTCTGTGGTACTGCTCAGGTGGTTTGAGAGCCCAGGTTGCTCTAATAGTGGCCTTCAGCTCTTCTGCGTTGTTGGGTCTGGCGTGTCTCATCTTCCTCTTCACAATACCCATAGATTTTCTACGGGGTTAAGGTCAGGCCAGTTTGCTGGCCAATTAAGAACAGGGATATCATGGTCCTTAAACCAGGTACTGGTAGCTTTGGCACTGTGTGCAGGTGCCAAGTCCTGTTGGAAAATGAAATCTACATCTCCATAAAGTTGATCAGCAGCAGGAAGCATGAAGTGCTCTACAACTTCCTGGTAGACGGCTGCGTTGACCTTGGACCTCAGAAAACACAATGGACCAAGACCAGCAGATGACATGGCACCCCAAACCATCACTGAGTGTGGAAATTTTAACTGGACCTCAAGAAATGTGGATTCTGTGCCTCTCCTCTCTTCCTCCAGACTCTGGAACCTTGATTTCCAAAGGAAATGCAAAATTTACTTTCATCAGAGAACATAACTTTGGACCACTCAGCAGCAGTCCAGTCCTTTTTGTCTTTAGCCCAGGCAAGATGTCAAGTCAGCAGTCTGTCCCATGATTGTTTAACCTACGGAACTAGACTGAGAGACCAGTTAAAGGCTTTTGCAGGTGTTTTGAGTCAATTAGCTGATTAGTGTGTGTGACCAGGTGTCTTCAATATTGAACCTTTTCACAATATTCTAATTTTCTGAGATACTGAATTTGGGGTTTTCATTAGTTGTCAGTTATAATCATCAACATTAAAAGAAATAAACACTTGAAATATTTCAGTCTGTGTGTAATGAATGAATATAATATATAAGTTTCACTTTTTGAATGGAATTACTGAAATTTAATCAACTTTTTCATGATGTTCTAATTATATGACCAGCACCATTCTTTTCTGTGAGCCCTGCAGATCCTTGCAGCACCACTGGGTGGCGCCATCAGAGAGGAAATTATGTCATCGAGTCTGGCTTCATAAAGAAACGTTGCACCTAAATTGAAGAGAAACGTTAACAAAGTTGTTTAAAGTACTGCAGGGAAAGAGGTCAGAGATCACGTCCTCTGTTACAGTTTTAGAACTCAGGCCTCGGGTGTTCGGTAAATTTAAGAAAACAACAAAAAGACTTTATAGTGCAGAATATGATTACGTTATGAAAATATTGCATTTTATTATTTTGTCTGTTGCTGAAGGAGCTCAGAAAGGGATCCATCTGACCACAGAGCATCTTGAAAATATATTATTAACTCAACATTTGTTTGTTGACTCACTTTCAGTACATTTAATTCTTGCTTTTTGTCCAGGGTGGTTTTGAACCTGGGATCTTTTACTCTACTAACAAGTACACTAACCGGTTGGCCGCCAGTAACCAGTATGTTGCAAAATAACTTTTTTGTTGTTGTTGCTTGTTTCTTTATTAGAAACATAAAATTGTTCCTGAGACACAGTCTGATCATGTGCAACTGATGTACATGTACATCATCAACATCCAATGGGGATGCAAATGTTCTGGAAAATAATTCTTGCATGTTTGACACAGAATGAGCTTATTCTTTGCAGTCAGCATTCATGGCTCATCATTCCACACAGATGGCACTTAAAGTGTTAATGATTTGTTGCTGGCTGTGGATGTAAATCCTATGCTGCTGGATCTGTGTCACCTGTGACATACAGTTGATCGCCATATTTTGTTGGAAGAAACTGAAAATAATTTGGGCATTTTGGCAAGTACTTTCAAGTACTTTCATGGCTCAGACCTTATTTGTCAGGTCAGTCACAGTGAGCATATGTTTTCATAACAATACATCTGAATTTTAAACATTGAAATATGGAGTGCCTCAGGGTTCTGTTCTCGGTTCACTGTTAGTCTCTCTTTAGGACTCACTTTCACTGTTATGCTGATGACCTGCATTAATGACCTAATTTTGCATCCTACGGAGTTGAATGAGATGTTTTCAGATGATTCAAAATATGGCTGTTCGAGTTTGAAGTTGAACCAGGTGTACCTTCTTCCAGTGAATGTTTGAGCAGAGTTTAAAGCTCTGTGGGTAACTCACAAAATCCTGAAGGGCTGTTTGTCCTCATATATTATGGACCTTATTGAGCCTTATGTTCCGTCTGGTGTCCTGCGATATAAGGATGCAGATTTTTTTCTGTGTTCTGAAGGTTAAGGAGAAGTTGTCAGGATGAAGAACTTTTGCTTTTTGTGCTTCTTCTTTGTGGAATAATTTGCTGAGTGATGAGATCAAATCAAATCAAATCAATTTTATTTATATAGCGCCAAATCACAACAAACAGTTGCCCCAAGGCGCTTTATATTGCAAGGTAAAGCCATACAATAATTACGGAAAAACCCAAAGGGTCAAAACGACCCCCTGTGAGCAAGCACTTGGCGACAGTGGGAAGGAAAAACTCCCTTTTAACAGGAAGAAACCTCCAGCAGAACCAGGCTCAGGGAGGGGCAGTCTTCTGCTGGGACTGGTTGGGGCTGAGGGAGAGAATCAGGAAAAATACATGCTGTGGAGGGGAGCAGAGATCAATCACTAATGATTAAATGCAGAGTGGTGCATACAGAGCAAAAAGAGAAAGAAACAGTGCATCATGGGAACCCCCCAGCAGTCTACGTCTATAGCAGCATAACTAAGGGATGGTTCAGGGTCACCTGATCCAGCCCTAACTATAAGCTTTAGCAAAAAGGAAAGTTTTAAGCCTAATCTTAAAAGTAGAGAGGGTGTCTGTCTCCCTGATCCGAATTGGGAGCTGGTTCCAGAGGAGAGGAGCCTGAAAGCTGAAGGCTCTGCCTTCCATTCTACTCTTACAAACCCTAGGAACTACAAGTAAGCCTGCAGTCTGAGAGCGAAGCACTCTATTGGGGTGATATGGTACTATGAGGTCCCTAAATAAGATGGGACCTGATTATTCAAAACCTTATAAGTAAGAAGAAGAATTTTAAATTCTATTCTAGAATTAACAGGAAGCCAATGAAGAGAAGCCAATATGGGTGAAATATGCTCTCTCCTTCTAGTCCCCGTCAGTACTCTAGCTGCAGCATTTTGAATTAACTGAAGGCTTTTCAGGGAACTTTTAGGACAACCTGATAATAATGAATTACAATAGTCCAGCCTAGAGGAAATAAATGCATGAATTAGTTTTTCAGCATCACTCTGAGACAAGACCTTTCTAATTTTAGAGATATTGCGCAAATGCAAAAAAGCAGTCCTACATATTTGTTTAATATGCGCATTGAATGACATATCCTGATCAAAAATGACTCCAAGATTTCTCACAGTATTACTAGAGGTCAGGGTAATGCCATCCAGAGTAAGGATCTGGTTAGACACCATGTTTCTAAGATTTGTGGGGCCAAGTACAATAACTTCAGTTTTATCTGAGTTTAAAAGCAGGAAATTAGAGGTCATCCATGTCTTTATGTCTGTAAGACAATCCTGCAGTTTAGCTAATTGGTGTGTGTCCTCTGGCTTCATGGATAGATAAAGCTCGGTATCATCTGCGTAACAATGAAAATTTAAGCAATGCTGTCTAATAATACTGCCTAAGGGAAGCATGTATAAAGTGAATAAAATTGGTCCTAGCACAGAACCTTGTGGAACTCCATAATTAACCTTAGTCTGTGAAGAAGATTCCCCATTTACATGAACACATTGTAATCTATTAGATAAATACGATTCAAACCACCGCAGCGCAGTGCCTTTAATACCTATAGCATGCTCTAATCACTGTAATAAAATTTTATGGTCAACAGTATCAAAAGCAGTACTGAGGTCTAACAGAACAAGTACAGAGATGAGTCCACTGTCTGAGGCCATAAGAAGATCATTTGTAACCTTCACTAATGCTGTTTCTGTACTATGATGAATTCTAAACCCTGACTGAAACTCTTCAAATAGACCATTCCTCTGCAAATGATCAGTTAGCTGTTTTACAACTACCCTTTCAAGAATTTTTGAGAGAAAAGGAAGGTTGGAGATTGGCCTATAATTAGCTAAGATAGCTGGGTCAAGTGATGGCTTTTTATGTAATGGTTTAATTACTGCCACCTTAAAACCTGTGGTACATAGCCAACTAATAAAGATAAATTGATCATATTTAAGACCGAAGCATTAATTAATGGTAGGGCTTCCTTGAGCAGCCTGGTAGGAATGGGGTCTAATAGACATGTTGATGGTTTGGAGGAAGTAACTAATGAAAATAACTCAGACAGAACAATCGGAGAGAAAGAGTCTAACCAAATACCGGCATCACTGAAAGCAGCCAAAGAGAACGATATGTCTTTGGGATGGTTATGAGTAATTTTTTCATTAAAATTTTATTAGCAAAGAAAGTCATGAAGTCATTACTAGTTAAAGTTAAAGGAATACTCGGCTCAATAGAGCTCTGACTCTTTGTCAGCCTGGCTACAGTGCTGAAAAGAAACCTGGGGTTGTTCTTATTTTCTTCAATTAGTGATGAGTAGTAAGATGTCCTAGCTTTACGGAGGGCTTTTTTATAGAGCAACAGACTCTTTTTCCAGGCTAAGTGAAGATCTTCTAAATTAGTGAGACGCCATTTCCTCTCCAACTTACGGGTTATCTGCTTTAAGCTGCGAGTTTTGTTATGTGTCGGACGCAGCCCGGAGAACCGACCAGCGTTTGAAGGACCCAGTATAAAATAAGCAGAGCACGGTACAAAGGATAACAGAGTTTAATGAACATAACAGTGCTGTGAAAAAATATAAAAGTACGCAGTCTGGCGTGGTGGTTTTGCGGTGCGCTCCCAGCAGAGCCAACGGTCCGGAGCCAGAACCAACCCGGACCCAAGGACCCCGCCGACACCCCCCAGGTGGCCGCGACAAACCAAGTCTGTGAAAGAAGGAATCATTATGTGAGTCCACACTCAACACACAGAGAGAACGCTCAAAGGTGCACAAACAGCAAACACTTCCTGGCTTAATGACTAATCAGCTTCCCACCCTGCAGGCATGGAACACACAGTTCACAAAACTCCACTGCAGAGGAAGCTGATTACACGACCAACATACAGCTCAATATAATAAGGTGTGAGGGACACCACATTTACTGACTGTATAAATGTTAGTCACAAAATCTAACGTACCTCAGGAAGTGTGCTGACGAGCGTGAGACCTCACCCCCTCCTCTTTCACAGACCATGCATCAAACCTGGACGTTCTCTGCATCCACTGATGATGAGATGGCTCCCGAGACGACGATCTCACCCGTCTGGTCACAAGGTCGAGTCTCTGGCAAACACACACTGTGCACTCCAGACTTAAATGCCACCTGTGCTAATTGACTGATAGAAACAAGGTCAAAGATGCAGCCAGAGGAGAAGACATCAACCGTTCTGTTAGATGAAGATTCTGTTGGAAGATGAATGCGGATACGGTTTCCAGCCATGGTCCCTGGAGGGGGGTGTTTCTCCTGGGCCAGGTTTGTGTGGTCACCGGGAGGCTTCCCGTGAGGGTGGGGTACTGTTGTATGGCTGGGGGGGGCCTGGCTGCCTTTTTGTTTCTGTCTTTTGTCCTGTCTTTTGTTTTTCCTTCCAGGTGGCTTGCATTTGGGACTGAGTGGCTGTGTAGCTGAGTTTATCAGGACCTCACCCTGATCACCTGAGGCTGATCACCTGCGGCTCGTCAGGACTCACAGCTGTGGTGCATCTACATGGATTGGAACATGGTGGCATTTAAGTCTGGAGTGCACAGTGTGTGTTTGCCAGAGACTCGACCTTGTGACCAGACGGGTGAGATCGTCATCTCGGGAGCCATCTCATCATCAGTGGATGCAGAGAACATCCAGGTTTGATGCATGGTCTGTGAAAGAGGAGGGGGTGAGGTATCACGATCGTCAGCACACTTCCTGAGGTACGTTTGGTTTTGTGACTAACATTTATACAGTCAGTAAATGTGGTGTCCCTCACACCTTATTATATTGAGCTGTATGTTAGTCGTTTAAATCAGCTTCCACTGCAGTGGAGTTTTGTGAACAGGGTGTTCTATGCCTGCAGGGTGGGAAGCTGATTTGCAATTAAGCCAGGAAGTGTTTGCTGTTTGTACACCTTTGAGTGGTCTCTCTGTGTGTTGAGTGTGGACTCACATAATGATTTCTTCTTTCACAGACTCGGTTTGTCGCGGCCACCTGGGGGGTGTCGGCGGGGTCCTTGGGTCCGAACAGTTTTCTGGCTCCGGACCGTTAGCGCTGCTGGGAGTGCACCACAATCCACCACGCCAGACCGCGCACTCTTTTGTTGTTTTCGTATCACTTCACTGTTATGTTTATTAAACTCTGTTATCCTTTGTACCGTGCTCTGCTTATTTCATACTGGGTCCTTCAAACGCTGGTCGGTTCTCCGGGCTGCGTCCGACACATAACAAGTTTGTGAGTTATACCACAGAGTCAGGCACTTCTGATTTAAGGTTCTTTTTTTCAGAGGAGCTACAGCATCCAAAGTTGTCCTCAAAGAGGATATAAAACTATTGACGAGATAATCTATCTCACTCACAGAGTTTAGGTAGCTACTCTGCCCTGTGTTGGTATATGGCATTGGAGAACATAAAGAAGGAATCATATCCTTAAACCTAGTTACAGCGCTTTCTGAAAGACTTCTACTGTAATGAAACTTATTCCCCACTGCTGGGTAGTCCATCAGAGTAAATGTAAATGTTATTAAGAAATGATCAGACAGAAAGGGGTTTTCAGGGAATACTGTTAAGTCTTCAATTTCCATACCATAAGTCAGAACAAGATCTAAGGTATGATTAAAGTGGTGGGTGGACTCATTTACATTTTGAGCAAAGCCAATCGAGTCTAACAATAGATTAAATGCAGTGTTGAGGCTGTCATTCTCAGCATGTGTGTGGATGTTAAAATCGCCCACTATAATGATCTTATTTGAGCTAAGCACTAAGTCAGACAAAAGGTCTGAAAATTCACAGAGAAACTCACAGTAACGACCAGGTGGACGATAGATAACAACAAATAAAACTGGTTTTTGGGACTTCCAATTTGGATGGACAAGACTAAGAGTCAAGCTTTCAAATGAATTAAAGCTCTGTCTGGGTTTTTGATTAATTAATAAGCTGGAGTGGAAGATTGCTGCTAATCCTCCGCCTCGGCCCGTGTTACGAGCGTTCTGACAGTTAGTGTGACTCGGGGGTGTTGACTCATTTAAACTAACATATTCATCCTGCTGTAACCAGGTTTCTGTAAGGCAGAATAAATCAATATGTTGATCAATTATTATATCATTTACTAACAGGGACTTAGAAGAGAGAGATCTAATGTTTAATAGACCACATTTAACTGTTTTAGTCTGTGGTGGAGTTGAAGGTGCTATATTATTTTTTCTTTTTGAATTTTTATGCTTAAATAGATTTTTACTGGTTGTTGGTGGTCTGGGAGCAGGCACCATCTCTACGGGGATGGGGTAATGAGGGGATGGCAGGGGGAGAGAAGCTGCAGAGAGGTGTGTAAGACTACAACTCTGCTTCCTGGTCCCAACCCTGGATAGTCACGGTTTGGAGGATTTAAGAAAATTGGCCAGATTTCTAGAAATGAGAGCCGCTCCATCCAAAGTGGGATGGATGCCGTCTCTCCTAACAAGACCAGGTTTTCCCCAGAAGCTTTGCCAATTATCTATGAAGCCCACCTCATTTTTTGGACACCACTCAGACAGCCAGCAATTCAAGGAGAACATGCGGCTAAACATGTCAGTCCCGGTCCGATTGGGGAGGGGAGGGGAGAGTATGTCAAATTCTGATGAACATTTTAAATCAAAGTACAAACTCACCTTTTTCTGTCACTTATAATTAGTTTATGGTCTTACTTCATTTTATATAAATTGATTGGGGATTAAATTGTTCATGTATATTTTTGACTTTTTGAGTTTTAACCTCTTTTTGTTATGTTTCGGACGCGGTCGGAGCACCGACCCAGCGTTTGAAAGGACCCAGCATAAAATAAGCAGAGCACGGTTCAAAAGGTAACAGAATTTAATAAACATAACAGTGAGTGAAGTGCTAAACAACTAAAAAGTCCGCGGTCTGGTGAGGTGGAAACACGGTGCGCTCTCAACAGCGCAAACGGTCCAGAGGGACCAGGGACCCCGCCGACACCCCCCAGGTGGCCGCGACAAACCAAGTCTGTGAAGAAAGAAAACATGGAGGTGAGTCCAACTCCACACAGAGAGACACAACTCAAAGGTGCACGCAATCAGCAAACACTTCCTGGCTTAAATCTATACATCAGCTTCTCACCCTGCAGGCACGGAACAACTCAGTTCAAATCTCCACTGCAGCAGAAGCTGATTAGACAATTAGCATAACGTGACAGCTCACTAACACAAGGTGTGAGGGACACCAAATCCACTGTCATTACTTCATAAAAGTCACCAAAACCAAATTACCACAGGAAGTGTGCTGAAGAGCGTGAGACCTCACCCAATCCTCCTTCACAGACTGTGGCATCAAACCTGGAGCGGTCTCTGCGTCCGTGATGGTGAGATTGTTCTCCTGACGTCGATCTCACACGTCTGCTCACAAGGTCGAGTCTCTGGCAATCACACACTGTGCATTCAAGGTTTAAATGCAGCAATCTCTGATTAAGACAAAATACACCACAGCTGTGAGTCCTGATGACCTGCACGTGATAACAAGCCTCAGGTGTTCAGGGTGAGGTCCTAATGCTCAGCCACTCAGTCCTGAATGCATACCACCTGGTGGGAGAAACAGAAAACAAAAACCAAGCCAGCCAAACACCCCAGCCCACAACACTTTTGTCATTTTCATAAGGTAAACTTTGTGTTTTTAACTTCTGTTTTAATCACAAGCTAAGCAATTAATTTAGATTAATCACACATAACTGTGTTTGAAAAAACCTTCAAATCATTAAACACAAAAGTAATAAACAAAAAAAAAAGCTTTTATTGTCATTAAAACATTTACAGAAATGTTTTATTGCATAAAAAGAAACTGTAATTTATGAACATTGAAAAAACATTAACACATTTAGCATGACTTGTTGCTGGGCAAAAAGTGTATTTTAATATATTTTTCCAATGATTTTGGAATATAAGAGTAATTCTGGGCCACTGAGTAGGGGGAGAGGTTAATAATCCGAGGTAAAATTAGAGCAATTGAAGTGTGCTTCTGTTACATATGTCACAGAGGTCTCAAACGAGCTGCGTCAGGCCTAAATGATGTTTATTACACAATAATTTCTGTGAACACATTCATAGTTGTGGGACATTGTAGATATTTATCATTATACATCAAACACATTAAAAAGTAAAAGATAAATACATTTTGTACAATATGACCCTTTAATAATTTGCTCATTTTGATCAAAACCATTTTTATGTTAAAATCTGCTCTTGAACCTGCTTGAAAAACATCAGGAATCAAACATTTCTACAAATTAAAATTTTTAACAGGTATGTGGCTGCTTTCACTATTTACCGTATTTACTGTAGTACACGTCACACTGGACTATAAACTGCACATTTTTCTGTATTATCAGCTCTTTAATTTGAGATTTTTGTGCATTGTTGTAATTTTTATTACTGGCATTTATTCTTCTATTATTAGAGTTTATTTTGTTTAGTGCTTTCATTTCAGTGAAAGTTCTGTATAAACAACTATAATTACTGTTATTAATAACAAACTTGTGATTTTTCGGTATATAAGCTGCACTGGAGTATAAGACATAGGGGCTCCAAAACTAGTAAAAAAAAAAAAAGCGACTTATACTCCGGAAAATATGGTAGCAATAGTTCAGTCTTAAAAGTGTTTTAGTGCAAAACTCTGCCAAATGTCTGCTACTTTACATGCCAAAAAAAACCCCCCAAATTTTAAATATGTCTATGACTGTTATTAATCATCGTCATCATCATCATCATCATCATCATGCATCACTGCTACTGTGACCCTGCAAATCTCCCCATATAGGAACTCCTATCTAAAAGCAAATTACTTCCATAAGAAAAATGCTTAACCAGGTGTTTGACTTATGTGTAGCAGAACAATGGGAAAAGTGAACAAAGGTCTTTAACCCTCAGGTTTCAGAACTACCTCAGCAGCTGATCTGAGCATTGTCAATGTGCTGAAATCATTATTTAATAACAGCAGAGTAGATAGTTAGCATTATTTTTCATTGGTACTATAAGAAATATTTCTGGCCTGGCACTGATATTTAGAAAACCACCATGGACAGAGTAATGACCTGGTCAGAAGGCAGTGAGATTATTTTTTTTATGCATTATAGATTGTATCATTATAAATTAATGTTATTTTAACAACCGTAGTTTAATGTGTTTGATTTTGTAGAGCACTTGGAAATTTCTGAACTGAAAATGCTGCACAAATAGATTACTGTTGTTACGCTTCATTATTCATCACATTTAGCAACAAAGATAAAACCAGAGATAATCTGTTTTTTTAATCCAGATGAAGTCCAGGTATGAAGATGTGAGAGACAGCTGTGTGTTAGCGTGTTGTTTGTTCTCTGGCGCGTCGTCTGTTGTGTGTCGCTGTGGCGTGACATGTTACAATTTTTTCTTTTTTTCCGTTACAGGTGTCGTTCCCTTGACAGAATCCAAACGACGTCTCCCTCACCGTCCACCTCCGTCTGTGCCGTGCGCTCATTTAGCCAATTACACACAGGTGTGATGCTAATTTCCCCGAGCTGCCAGCGGCTCCTAGAGGAGGTAAAAATAACATAATTACACCCATCTGTCCCCCTGCAGGCGGATCTCCCAGCAGGCTTCTAATCCAGTGCCACTGAACACACACAGGAAATACACACACATGAGGTACACACACACACGCGGTACACACACTTTGACCGTGGATGAGTGCATGGACAGCGAGCACGTGGAGGAATCCTGGATTCTTGTTTCTTTGATTCAGCTAAAGATAAAGACACCAGGAGCATGCGGATAATTAGGGGACACACTTTGTTTCTGTCTGCTGGCTGAGAGACAGGGAGGAGGTTTAGTTTTCCAACAAACACAAACTATAATGTCAGGCTGCAGCAGACAATTACAGTGACTTTCAAAGCACAAAACACACAGAAGTCAAAACGCAAACTAGTTTAGCCCCATCGGGAAGCTCACGGTAAGAAATACCGGTAAACCACATTCAAATCATCCTGGAGAAGAGAACCAGTACTGATGTCTCAGAGATCCAACTTCTGGAACTATACAGCACAGATGTCTCGGAAAACCAAGATTTGGAACCAAAGACCACTAATATCTCAGAGAAACAACCTCTGCAACACAAAGTTTCAATCTTTGTTTAATGATGAACGACAAATGGGCTGCAGAAAAAAAATCATTATCACGTCATTAGTTGTTGCGGTGTGTAGTGGGCGCCTTGTGTGGCAGCAGCCTGACATCGAGGTAAATGTGAGGCATTGATGTGTACTCGTAAAGCGCTTTGAGTGTCTGATGCAGATGGAAAAGCGCAATATAAATGCAGTCCATTTACCACGTGCCGTGTTTAGTCTTTTTTCCGTTTCATGTCTCAGTGAGCAGATTTTTTTTTTATTTGGTTCCTCTTACTTTTACAAATTTATGTTGCGTGACATAAATGCATTTGCTGTGTCTTGTCTGTTCTGCTGTAAATGATATTAGTGTAACACTGAGTGCAAAATGTGACCCCAGCACAGAGAACAGACCTGGGGCCTCATGTAAAAAACGTGTGTACGCACAAAAACCTGGCGTCGGTCCATCTCCACACCAACATTCAGATGTATCAAAAGTGAAATGAGCATGGAAATATGTGGTGCGTCACTCAAAAATCCTGGCTGGCGTACGTACGTTTCTACAGCTATTGTTCCTCTGTTGACACGTAGAGGTGATGCTGGGAAACGTTAATACAGTGAAAACATGAAGTCATCAGAGTGATGTGCACATCAGAGACACACTGATGAACATTTAACACACCCACGTGTTTGCAAACACGTGGGTGTGTCCATCATATATGGATGGATATAAAAGCATGCTCAAAGTGATGCATAAAATGGCACTAACAGTGGCGTTGTTAGAGGACCTTGCAAATGGTGAAATGTGACATGAGCGTGTATTCAGGGAACGCCAGGATTTACTTCCAAATGAGGATAATCGGCTCATGAACCAATTTCGATTACCAAGGCCAGTGTTACTGTAGGTACACACAGAACTGCAGCTGGCCCAGAGCGCAATACGACGAGGAGCCAGGGGTTATCTGTGCGCACACAGGTGCTGACCGCACTGGGTTTCCTGGCATCAGTGGCATTCCAGCGTGAGATGGCTGATCAGTCAGGCATGTGCCAGTCAACCTTGCGCCGAGATGCAATCATCCAAATGTCATCAAGTACATTCCAACATTTTGCAGCGAGAGCCGTTTTCCCGAATGTAATTGTAACTATTAACTGCACACATTTTGCTATAAAGGCACCATGACATGATGAATTTCTTTCTGTTAATAGGAAAAATTTTCATTCCATCAATGTTTAAATCATGTGTAGAGGCTGCATAGTGTGCTGAAGTGGGGGTGGGGGGATGGGGGGGGGGGTTGTGTTTAAATAATTTATTTGTGTAATTGTTCCAAACAAAAACCAGAGCGGGCACATTTGCACATTTGGGGATGTGTGCATTCAAATATGTTATTATTATTATTATTATTATTATTATTATTATTATTATTAATGTTGTTTTTAAATTTTTGTTTGATGGTGAGCTGCAGAGCTTACACAGAACAGACACACAGAACATCAATCAAAACACGTTACAGTCTTTCAGAGGGAGGCACCAGACAGTTATAAAAAAAAAAAAAAGGCAAAGATCAGTAATAAAAGATTTTCATACTAGGCAATCAATCCGAAATGGAATACAGGTCAGTAACAGTTGCATCATGGAGAAAAGGCATTGTAACAGGAACTAGGAACATGAGGAAAAATGCTTTATAGTTCAGCAAAGGTGACAAGATTAGGACACACTAAAATGATAAAGGGAGATGATGACAATCTGTGACAGCTGTGGAGACAATGGAGCCAGAGACCAGAGAGAGATGGGGGGAAGGCATAACCAGGCTGGGAAAACTGAAATATGAGAATGATAATATGCCACAGATTATCAGCAACAATGGACATATAAAATGGAGAATAATAACACTTGAGACAGAATAAAATGGAAAGAAAACCAAACCACAAAACATGGTGGCCATGAAAATCATCTTTTTACAACAATTTGTTACAGTAAAACTGATGACAGCAGTGTTTTCTGTTTTTGACAGTTTGTTAATTGGAAGACTGAAGGCAACATGAAATGCAAGTGGAAAAAAATTGGCTCCTGATGTCTCTGATCACATTTACAGAACAAAGCATGTTTCAAAGTAAAAGGTTTTATTTTCTATTTTTTGAAAAGGAAATGTTGGGTTCGGCGTTTTTGTGTTCCATCTGCCTTTGAGAACCTGCATCAGGTGGAAATGCAAAGGGCATGATGGGATTGATTGTTATCACCTATGTGGACCAGAGCGTCTTCGTCTACATTCAGTTTGAGAGGATTTCATTACTGAGACGTCTGCTGTGTGTGGACGTGTGAAGTGTGTCTCAGAGGTTTTCCCACCCTGCCAAGAAAAATAAATTGGCCCTCACGCATAACCTCCTTATCTACATTGGTGCCAGCACGCCATGGCAGTCCCTGCTGAGCCAGTGTGAGGACGTGGAACCTGCAGGTTGTGTTATTCTAGATGGACCTGTCACTCAGTCTGCTGCACAGCCACGGGGCCCCGGGACCCCACTGAGCCCCATCACGAATAAAAGTTTGAAAACCAGAAAGATCTGATTTGATGCAAGAGATGCACAACAGAAGCAAATATTAAATTATCGTCAAAAACACAACGTATGTGCTGATCCCTTAATACAACACAAGTCCACATCCAGTCGCTCATCAGCCCAGTTTGGAGCTCTCAGGAAGACACCAGAACAATCAGCTCCCAGACAGCAAAACCTCAGAAAGGTCCAACAGTCCTCTGTTTTTCTTTTTTCATGACAGTTACTCCTTTGCTTTTTGCTAATCTTCACTGATGCTGATCGCTGAACGAAAGTATCCTGATTACCAGATCCAAAGAAGCAACAAAACCTCCTTGGTGGACATAATAAGTGAGAAAGACTTGAGCCAATCCAAAGGATCTGTATCAGGTCCAGACTGTGTTACCAGGATCCTGTTGGCTGAAGGAAGTTTAACATTTAAACATCGTTGTTGTTTTTTTATGATGTTTATATAGTATTAGAAGGATAAAGTGTGAATAAAACATTAGTACTGATTTGTCCACAACTCATTAGGAGTCAATATTTCACTCAGTTTAAAAAGATGAAGCTGTGCTGAGACAGGCTTCGAAGATACAGAGAGAAGGTCCTGGGGTTGCTTCCCTTTCTGTGTGGAGTTTGCATGTTCTCATTGTGTTTGTGTTGGTTCCCTCTGGGTGCTCCAGGCGCCGCCGAAATCTAAACTGACCGTAAATGTGTCTGTCTCTATGTGGCCCTGCGATACATTGGTGTCCAGTCCAGGATAAGCTCCGCCTCTCATCCAGTGACTACTGGGAGAGGCTCCACCCCATCACCCTTAATTGGAATTTAACCAAGTTCATAAAATGAATGAATGAATGTGCAGTGACACTAAAACAAGATTGATGTGAAGATCAATGTTATATAGATATTAACCATAATTTTTTTTAATTACATGGTGAAGGAAAATAATAATAACAACAACAACAATAATAATAATAATAATAATAATAATAATAATAATAATAATGATTCATTCATTCATTTTCTGATGCTTATCCAAGTCCAGGTTACAGTGGGAGCAGACTCAGCAGCTCATTCCACACTTCCCTATCCTCGGCCAAGTCCTGTAACTCTTCCCGGGGGGATCCTGAGGCATTCCCAAGCCAGATGGGAAATGTAATCCCTCCAGCATGTTCTGGGTCTTCCCCAGGGCCTCCTCCCAGCTGGAAATGCCTGGAAGACCTCCCTAGTGAAACCACCAGGTGGCATCCTCACCAGATGCCCAAACCACCTCAACCAGATCCTTTTGATGTGAAGAAGTAGCAGCTCTACTCCGAGTAGCCCAACAACAGGCCCTGAACTGGACCAGATACTGGCCTCTCTCTCCTAGCCTGTGATTGGTTGGCGGTCGAGACGCTGGCGTCAGTCCATGTGTCAGCCTCATGTTGATGTGGTCTGAGCGCTGCTCTCCTATTGGTCGTTTAGGAGAGTAGAGAACCTCTTGTTTAAAGGTTGCTTAGTCTCACCTATGTAGTGTTCATTACAGTTTTCCTGACATCTGATATGATACACTACATTGCTCTGTTTGCAACTAGGGATCCTGTCCTTAGGGTGAACTAATTTCTGTCTCAAGTTGTTAACTGGTTTAAAGTAAACTGGGATTTTGTGCTGTCTGAAGATCCTCTGTAGTTTTTCCCATACTCCTGCTAAATAAGGGAGAGACACTCCTCTTCTTCTTGTCTCCGTCTCCTGTCTATCTGGTCTCTTTGTTTTCTGGGACTTCTGCACTTTGTCCAGGGACCTTCGTGGGTACCCACATACTGTGAGGGCTTTCCGTACAAGTTGTTGTTCTTTAGCCCTTCCCTCTGCAGTTGTGGGCACTTGTAGGGCTCTGTGTTGAAGAGTCCTGATCACCCCGAGCTTGTGTTCAAGGGAGTGGTTTGAGCCAAAGAGCAGATATTGGTCAGTGTGAGTGGGTTTTCTGTAAACCTCTGTCTGGAGCTGCCTGTTCTCTCCAATCGTAACATCACAGTCCAAGAAGGCTAAATGGTTGTTTCTGGCATCCTCACGAGTGAACTTGATATTGGAATCCACCGAATTATATCAGATTATATCAGATGTCAGGAAAACTGTAATGAACACTACATAGGTGAGACTAAGCAACCTTTAAACAAGAGGCTATACCAGCACCGCAGAGAGGTCGCCAGTGGACCTCAGTCTGCAGTTCATCTCCACCTGAAAGACACTAACCACACGTTTGAGGACAAGGAAGTTAAAATCTTAGCCAGAGAGAAGAAATGGTTTGAGAGAGGTGTCAAGGAAGCATTCTTTGTAAAACAGTTGAAACCCAGCCTTAACCGGGGGGCGGGTCTCAGACACGCTTTGTCCCCTGTTTACAATGGGATACTCAGGTCAAAGCAGTTTCAGTCTTTTGTTCATGGTAATGAGTCATTCACGTCATCAGGAGAGTCATCAAGGGAGCCATCAGGGGAGGCTTCCATCCCATCATTAGGAGAGTGCACAATAGGTGCTAATTAGAGCTATTGTTTAGTCACTAACCTATAGCAGTCGGCCTCTCGGTAGGAGGGGTCTGGTTAGGTTAAAAACTCCAGCTTTTGTTGGCTTCTGGTTTATTCTTCTCTACAAGAGTCAAGACAGAAGTCAGACTACCAGAGCAAGAATTTTAGCTGAGGAAGCTTCTGTGATTTGAAGCGAAACGTTCTCACATCAAGCAACCCAGTTCAGTCGAAGATTCAAGCTTCTCTACTATGGAAACCACCTGGACAACTGAGAGCCTACACAGAAATATTTAGGAGAGGGAAGCCCAGTGTTGCTGTCCTATTGGTCATTTAGGAGTGGGAAATATCACTCCAAAATGGCGGCCGCTATCCAGCCCAATTCATAGCCGGGCCAGTTGTCGGGCTATACTCCGAGTCCCTCCCATTTAGTTAAACTTCTCACCCTGTCCAGGAACGTAAGCCCAGATACCTGACAGAGGAATCTCATTTCTGCCGCTTGTATCCGCAACCTTATTCTTTTTGACATTTCTCAAAGTTCATGACCACCCGTGAGGACAGGAGCATAAATCGAGAGTCTCACCTTCTGGTTCAGCTCCTTCTTCACCGTGACGGTCCAGTACAGTGTCCGAAAAAAAAAAAGAAAAAAAAAATCACACGCCGCCCCAATCCGTCTATTGATTTCACATTCCAACTTACCCTCACTCATGAACAAGACTCAGAGATACATAAACTCCTCCACCTGGGAAAGTAACTCTCCCCGGACCTGAATGAATGAATAAATAAATCAGATTTGTAAGTATTTGTATTTGTAAGTGTTTGCACTTTAAAGTGTTAACGATCGACTCAGGCAGTTTTATTATTTACAACATGGTCACATTCTGATTCTGGAACATTCAACTTTTTCTCCTTTTGTACTTTTAGGTTTCCTTTAAATGGGCCAATTACTGAGCTCCGTTAGCACGAGAAAGAGAGAGAGAGATAGAGAGAGAGAGAGAGAGAGAGAGAGAGAGAGAGAGAGAGGAAGAGCAAACCAAAGAAGAGAAAGAGGAAGAAGGGAGGTGAGAGACAAAAGTCCAGCTGTGAGAAGAACGGAGTAATAAAAAAAACCCACGTTATTGACATGTAAATGTCATACACATACACAAACGCACACTGCTCAGGCTGCATCTGATTGGCTGCTTGTCACTTACATCCCGCCTGATGACTTAAGTGAATTCTTTTTTTGATTTTAATGGCCTTTTTTTTGTGTGGCTGTTGGAGTGATTTTTGAAGTATTTATTGGTATTTTAATGAAGTATTATGTGGCTACAGACTCCAGGGGTTGGGGAGGGGGGCACACACACACACACACACACACACAGCAGGTGGTCCACACACACACACACCAAAACATACCAACAGACACAAACACACATATGTGAGAACCGTTCTTCAGCCTGGATCACGGTTCTGTTCGGACAAAGCTGTGACTACTGATGTCACATTCGGTTCTTCTGCCAACTTCAGCCTGTCCAGCACCTTGGACCAGCTATTCTCGGCTCGGGGGGCACCTGCCCACCCTGTCCGGTCTGATGGACCCACATCCAGTCCCACAACCAGAACTCACCTGCACAAATGAGTCAAAGTTCTGGGCGTGCCTGCATCAGCCACAATCCGATCCTTTACATCATCTTCAAATTCCTAATCAATTCCTAAAGAAGAAGGACATTCCCAACCTGTGACAGATAGACGGCCAATTTCAGGAGACAGACAGAAGAAACCCTGAAGGTCAGTGTAGCTCAGTTGTCGTTAGCTTTTGCTGCAAAAAAACTATGTGGGAGTACGGTCTGAAGGTCCAGGGCTGGATCAAACAGAAGGTGGACAGACAGACCTGAAGACAGATGAGGAAATCACGGCTGGATTGGGGATGCAGATGACAAGTGGACCAGCGAGCAGAAAGTGGACTTGAGCAGGAAAACAAAGACAAAGTGAAATCTAGGACATGATGACAGATCAGAGAACAGGTGTGCAGACTGAGAATGGTGTAGTACCCACACATAGACACCAGAGGGAGACAGAGACATACAGCAGACCAATTAAACCCCAAGATAAAACCTGTGCACCCGCTGAAAACACACAAAAATAGTTGGACTGCAGTAGGTAGATGGTTACTTTGGACAGGTAGGGATGGAGTGGTTGTCTGCCTGTTTCCTTTTGTGCTTTTATTCTGACAGATTCTTCTTTATGTATGTCTGTGGATTTACTTCCTGTCACATGGGCACTTGGGTTTCTGGTTTCACATGCATGCTCATTTCACTGCTTTTTGATACAGTTCTTCTCTCCAGTGCCAGATTGTCTCGCTCCCGTGTTTGCACTCTTGCGGTGTTTCTTCGTGTCTGATCACAGTTGCTGAGTTATTGCTGCTAGCCTGCCAACATTTGGATTGCTCACCTGGTATGTTGCTCTTCTATGGTTTGACCTGCAGCTTATTTTACTGGCTAGTCCGTTTGCTAACTCCTAACTGACACGGTTGGCCTTTGGACTGCCAATCTGATGTCGGAACATTAGTTCTCATCCACAGTTAACCCTGGTCTCTGTTTCCACCTGGGAACCATTTCTGAATGGACTGCTGTTGCTGTGCTGCCCCTGAGCTGCCTAGCTTTGACAGCCATTGTTAAAGACTGTTTCCTCTTACAGCCAGTGTGGTTCTCTGCTCAGGGGTCTAAGACAAAGCCACCTGCCATTCTAACCTTTGTTTATCATGCTTCATGAGGACATTCTGTCCTCAGGAGTACTGTCCAGGGTGACTGCTGGCTCTCACCCAGTGACCACTGGAATAGGCTCCAGTCCCCATCACCCTTAAATGGAAGAAGAAATAAGTCCTATATAGGCCCCGAGGCCTGCTAGTGCCAGTGCTTATCTCCAGATTCCGTAGCGTCAAGTGGATGAGAGTGTACAACTCCCCCTGGACAGGATGCCAATCCAACGCAGATTACTTCCCCAGCTGAGGCCATCACCCATTTCCAACTAGGTGGACTGAGACAGTGTAGATTAAGTGTCTTGTCCAAGGACACAGACAGGTAAGCACGAACGGGATTCAAATCCGGGTCTACACATCAGCAGGTCAGCTCCTGATCCACCATCACCCTTAACTGGAATAACTGTAAAAACACAGCAGAATATTCACCACAAAGATCTGCAAATTTCCCTCACCAAAAACAAAAACAGCTGGCTCGTACTGGACCCACCCTGGTCCTGTCAGGACCGCATGTCTAGGTAATAATATAGCAGTTGGAAGATCTTCCTGCAGACTGTTCCACACCTCAAGGATGTCAATATTGTCCCCAAGGGCCAGTACGTTGTACAGTTAGCAGCACCAACACAAGGATCCAACACAAATTGTATCATAAACCAATTAAAAAAACAAAATATAATGAATAACACCCAAATTTAAATTTAAATTTATTTTTATTTATACTGTGCCAAATCACAACAAAGTTGCCTCAAGGCACTTCACACAAGTAAGGTCTAACCTTACCAACCCCCAGAGCAAGCACACAGCAGACAGTGGTAAGGAAAAACTCCCTCTGATGATTTGAGGAAGAAACCTCAAGCAGACCAGACTCAAAGGGGTGACCCTCTGCTTGGGCCATGTTACCAACACAAATGACAAAACAATTCACAAAATGAATATACAGGAAATGTTGCTGGTGCACAGGACAGGAGGGTTAAAATCATAAATCATAATAAAAGTAGAAATAAGAGCCAAACTGAACAGTTCAGGTTCTTGGACTGTGGTACCTCATATAAACAGGTTAGACCTCATTCTTGGATGTCTTATTCTTTGTATTTGCTCCACCATCGTTCAACACGCAATAAATACCTGTTTATCTCCACCAGGATTTCATTTGGAAAAAGGTGAACCTGATCAGGGTAGGTGGGGCACATGGAGCTGGGAGAAGATCCTGAAGATGAAGGCCTTGGTCTTTCTGTGCTCTGATTGGCTGATGAATGTGCCAGTCATCCACTCAAACTTCACTCACATTTATTGAAAAGATTCATACCTCAAGCTGCTAAATGACTCACATTTCAGCACAGTTTGACACCAGAATGGTTCCACAATGACTAAAGTGTGACACCTCAAAGCGAACTCCACAATAACCATTAACTGTCGTCTTTTGGGGAGTTGCAGGTGTTAACAGCCACAGCTAATTGGAGTGTCGAGCCAATTACAGTCAGGAGGAGACTCAAGGTGTTAACGAGTCACTGTTTGTGTGTGCATTTTAATAACGTTTCTATTTTATTATTTTACAAGATTATCATAAGGTATTTTTTGAATTTAGATGGCTTATATAAAGTATGTAAAATAGAAAAATAATAACTAGTACTAGTATTAAGAGCTTGGTCACCTTCTGACTTGAAACGATTTTTAATCAGCGTTATTAGCTTGTTTTTTAAACTAAAGATTATTTCAGTTAACAAATTAAATGATCTGCAAAGCTTCACTACGACACATTCACCCATTCACAAACTGATGTCAGATCGCTGCCTTGTAAGGTAACAAACTGCACACATTAAGGACCTGACTCAAAAACTGATTGCCTGGGGAGGCAGGAACCCATCATTTACCCCAAAAGTCAAGGTCATGTCTGCAAAGGTGTGCTGGTTCTGCATCCACCCCCCAGCCCTTACCAGGATGGCAATCACAAAGACAGACAACCAGTCCATTCCCATCTCCCCAGAGTAACCCTCTATCTGCTGCATTCAGGTGGTCCTTGACCTTCAACTTCTGGGGTCCTCAACACTGGGACACCTGTGTGCTGGATCGTGTCCAGACCAGAGAAACACACCACATGGGCTAAATGTGGTATCTTCCCTGATGTTCCTTCATAGTGTCAGTGATCTGCCTCATCTGAGTCTCACAAAGGAACCATTCACTTGACACAAAGTCATTTCAGTGTGACCCAAGCATCCTCCAAAGAGACCTGGTACCAAAGACATCCAGTCTTCAGATGAGGTTTGGTGGTGCTGATATGCAATATTTATACATTTTATATATAGACCTCAGTGCCTTGCAGATGATGCTGATCTTTGTGGAATCAATGGATTCTCTGATTGCAGGACTTGAGAAGCTGAGTGAGGAATCAGAGTGTCTGGGTTTGTGATGATCCAGGCTTTCGGTGACTTCCTGGGCTGAGCCATCAGAGGTGTGTCTGCATCTAATCAAAGTGCTGAACTTGTAGAGTTATTCACTGATCTCAGCAGTGATGGTCGTGTCTCTGGGACCTCAGCCTTTAAGATCCAGAGAAGCCTGGGAAGAACTTATGGAGTCATGAGGTCAAAGGTCAGAGGTGTTTGGTGATGCTGATATATTTACAGGAGAACAAAGGTTCAAGTCTTTATGGTCCTGGTGCTTATATATATAAGCATGGGGAGGGTGGTATGTGTGTTCATCAAGCTCGGATGTTCTACCAGAGACCTGGGAGTTTGAGGTTTTGGCACAATATCTTAGCTGTTCCTGGGACTGTAGTCTTCCGGACAGAGATCTCTGGAATCTGCTGCAGCCACTCTTCCAGCTCGTCCAGCTCCTAGTACTCCTATTACCACTGGAGCCACTTTGGACTTTACCTTTCACATCTGCTCCAGTTGCTGGATTTTCTCGTGCTCCTTCTTTCTGATGTTGCTGTCAGCTGTGATTGCCACATCGATCACAACTGCAGTCTTCTTTCCCTTGTTAACCACCAATATGTCTGGTTGGTTGGCCAGCAGCTGCTTGACTGTCTGGAATTTGAAGTCCCACAGAACCTCAGCCCCGTCATTCTCAACCACCTTTGGTGGCGTCTCCTTGCATCTCACATCCTGCTACTATGTGGTGGACTGTCTCTGGAGCACATTTGCACAGCCTGCAACTTGGGCCCTGTCAGCTGTGGTAGACTCCTGCCTCTATGGATTTTGTGCTGCCATGATCAGAGCCTCTGTGCTGTCCTTTACGCCAGCCTTTTCCAGCCACTGGTAGGTCTTCTTGATGTCAGCCACTTCCTCTATCTGTTGATGGTTCATCCCATGGAGGGGTTTGATCTTCCATGATATCTCCTCCTCATGTTCATTATCACCATCTGTCTTCAGCTGTGTTCAGCATTGTTGTAGCAGTTGATCTCGGGGGGAGGGGGGCATCTTTCTGATGTATTCATGGAGGCTCCTCGTCTCTCCTCGATTGTGGCTCTGACACTCACTAATGCTCTCCCTCCCTCTTTCCGTTGCTCTTAGAGCTTCAGGGTATTGGAATTTGCATGGAAACCTCTGTGCATTGTGAGGAGTTTTCATGGCATCTACAAGTATCTCCTCTTGTGGGCAACTTAGTATCTCAGCTGGGTATCTGATGACTGGAAGGGTGTAGGTATTGATGGCTCAGATCTTATTCCTACCATTGAGCTGGCTTTCAGCACCTCTGTTACCTTCTGGAGGTATTTGGCTGTGGCTGACCTTCTTGCATCTTTATCATGGTTCCCATTGGCTTGTGGGATTCCCAGGTACTTGTAGCTGTCCTGTATGTCTGCTATCATGCCTTCTGGAAACTCCGCCCCCTCAGTTTGGATCACTTTCCATCTCTTTGCCACCATTCAGCTACATTTATTCAATCTGAATGACATCCCAATATCCTTGCTGCAGATCCCTTTGAGGTGAATGAGTGAGTCAATGTCTTGCTTGCTCTTGGCATACAGCTTGATGTCATCCATGTACAGGAGGTGGCTGATGGTTGCTCCACTCCTGAATTGATATCTGTATCCGCTCTTTGTTATGAGTCGGTTGAGGGGGTTGAGGCCTGTACAGAACAGCAGCGGGGACAGTGCATTACCTTGGTATATTCCACACTTGATGGTGACTTGTACGATTGCCTTGGAGGTGGCCTCCTGTGATGTCTTCCACAGTCCAACTGAATTCCTCATGAAAGTTTCAGTGCCCTGATAGCCTTGTATAGTGCCAAACACTTCACTATCCATATGTAAGGCACTGAGTCATTGGCTTTCTTGTAGTCATGCTCAGGCTGATCTGCCTGGTCTTCAAGCCTGGTGTGCTGGCTCTGTCAACCAGTAACTGGTGCTTTGACCCTCTGGTATTGTTTCCAAAGCCCTTCTGAGTTTGCTCATGTGATGACTCATGTGCCAACTCAACTTGGTTGCTATGACGTCTGATAGTGAGCTTCTAGAGGCAGCTTGTGGAGAGGCAGATAATTAGCATATATATATATATATATATATATATATATATATATATATATATATATATATATATATATATATATATATATATATATAATTTTGATACAGCTCCTTGCATTTTTCTTTTCAGGGGCTATAATCACGGTTTCATAGGGTGATGATCCAAAAAAAAAACGACCCTCAGATTCTGCCGCTTGTTGAAGAACTGAACTGAAATCGTAATATGACGTGTGATTATTTATTGTTTTTATTGTTGAATGTAATATTGTGAAGCATTTGTGTTGTTGTAATTATTATTGTTATTGCTGTTTTTTTTCTGTGTGCAGTGAACGTAGGATCTGCGGTGACATTTCAATGGCAGGAACAAGTTTTAAGAACGCAAACACATGACATCAAGGGATCACTGACACTGAAATTCTGCAGGTTCACTTACGAAATAAATCCAGTTATTCTCTGCAGTGTGTGTCTCCTTTCCTCCTTTAATTCCTTCTATCCTTCTCTTGTCTCCTTCCCAAATGTCACAGTGTTGGTCTTGTGACACATGATGTCATCCTCAACCCTCCAATCTTTAACCCCTCTTTGCCCTCCCCTTCTCACCCACAGCAGTTGCTAAGCAACCGAGCCCTTGTGTAGTTCATTTCCTCGTTGCCTGCAAATACGCAGACAATTAAGCTCATCTGTTTGTATCATAAATGGGGTGGGGGGGGGTCATCCGGGCTGACAAAATAAACGAGTGGAGAGAAAGAGAGAGAGAGAGGGAGGCACCGATAAAGAGTGTCTTCATTCGTTCACTCCTCATAAAGATGCTGAAAATTACCCATAGTGCAACACTCACAGGCTGAAAGTCAGACGTACACGTGCACGCAGCACAAACGTTGTAATTAAACGCTGCGCGGTGCTCAGCCTCCGCTCGGCAGCCATTCATGTGTAGATGAAGATGGCCGCTGCGTGTTTGTGCGCTCAAAGAAAACCTTGTTTTGGGTGGAATCTGTCAACCGAACAGCTGGATCGCCATTTTGACTCAAATTAGATTTCGGTTGAAGCACCGGCGCGGGGGAAATTAAATCGCTCGATGAGAGTTGAAGAAGAGAGCAAACACTTTGTGTCTTTGTGTCTTTTCATTCACACAGTAATTCAGCACCAAAGAGTTTAGAAACGAGCACAGCAGCACATCGAGCCGCATCCATCCATCCATCCATCCATCCATCCATCCATCCATCCATCCATCCATCCATCCATCCATCCATCCATCCATCCATCCATCCATCCATCATGTCATCCAGCCATTTATCCATCCATCATCCATCCAATTTTACATCCATCCAGTTTTCGATCCATCCATCCATTCATGCTGTTATTCATTCATTCCTCTGTTCATTTATTTATGGTCATGATGCCACGTAGCATGTTAGCATGGATCTAGCTTTAAACTCATCTTGCGTTTATCAGATGACGTCATGTAGCAGGTTTAGTGCTTTTATGCAATAATTTGTCTCATCTCAGCGGGGACCTGTGATCAATGTGATGAACTACAACTGTGACCTGGATGCTTTTTGTTTTGTTTTGTTTTTAAGGTGTGTAAGTAGGCGGGTCCTTTTCCTACTATTTATTTCTTTATGTGGCATTTTGTTGATTTTCTGTCATGATCTTTTAGTTTTTAATATCTTCTGTCTGGCTAGCTGTAGCGCTCATGATGATGATGATGGTGATGTTGATGGTGCTGATGATGATGATGCTGGAGCTGATGATGATCATGATGATGGTGGTGGTGATGATGATAATGACGACGATGGTGATGATGATGATGATGGTGTTGATGATGATGATGTTGGAGCTGATGATGATCATGATGATGATAATGACGATGATGGTAATGATGATGGTGATGATGATGCTGCAGCTGATGGTGGTGGTGATGATGATCATGGTGGTGATGATGACAGTGATGATGATGCTGCAGCTGATGATGATGATGACGATGATGATACTGATGCTGCAGCTGCTGCTGCTGATGAGCACGACCACGACGATGATGATGATTATGATGCAGATGGTGATGATGATGACTATGATGATTATGATGGTGATGATGATGCTGATGCTGATGACAATGCTGATTATGACTATGATGATGATTATGATGCTGATGGTGATGATGATGACAATGCTGATGATGATGACGATGCTTGTGATGATGACTATGATAATGATGATGATACGACTGTAGGCAGACTTGTAAATATCTGCCACTGATGGCTTTCAAGAAAAGGAGAAGGAGAGGTGACACAGTCACTTCAGTGTGCCCAGCGTGGGAATCAGTAGACCATGA
The DNA here is from genome assembly GCF_902500255.1 of Thalassophryne amazonica. Taxonomy (NCBI): domain Eukaryota; kingdom Metazoa; phylum Chordata; class Actinopteri; order Batrachoidiformes; family Batrachoididae; genus Thalassophryne; species Thalassophryne amazonica. The sequence goes on along the minus strand of NC_047121.1, from coordinate 58,635,173 downwards.
ACACTCATGTGGACCATCTCTCAGGTCACAGGAGTCTTTGGCTGTTTGTTTCCTATTGTGGTCCACTTACCACAATTTATCAACTGTAACAAACCGGCGTACCAATTCAGACACCTGAAGCAACAACAACCACAACCACAACAATAACAACAACAACCACAACAATAGCAGCAACAACAACAATCATAACAGCAGCAACAACTGCAACAACAGCAGCCATAAGAACAACAGCAGCAACAATAACAACCATAACAACAACCACAACAACAATAGCAGCAGCAACAACAATCATAACAGCAGCAACAACAGCAGCCACAACAACAACAATCACAACAGCAGCAGCAACAACAACCACAAAAACAATCACAACAACAACAGTAACAACCACAACAATAACAACAGCAACAACAGCAGAAACAACAGCAGCAGTGACAACAACCACAACAGCAGTAACAATCACAGCTGCAGCAACAACCGCAACAATATTAACAACCACAACAGCAGCAACAACCACAACAACAATAGCAGCAGCAACAACAATCATAACAGCAGCAACAACTGCAACAACAGCAGCCACAACAACAACAACAACAGTAACAACCGCAACAATAACAACAGCAACATGAACAATCATACCAGCAGAAACAACAACAGCAGTGACAACAATTACAACAGCAGCAACAATCACAACTGCAGCAACAACTGCAACAATATTAACAACCACAACAGCAGTAACAATCACAACAACAGCAGCAACAACAGCAACAACAACAATCACAACAGCAGAAACAACAGCAGCAGTGACAACAACCACAACAGCAGCAACAGCAACAACAACAATCACAACAGCAGAAACAACAGCAGCAGTGACAACAACCACAACAGCAGCAACAATCACAACAACAGCAGCAACAACAGCAACAACAACAATCACAACAGCAGAAACAACAGCAGCAGTGACAACAACCACAACAGCAGCAACAATCACAACAACAGCAGCAACAACAGCAACAACAACAATCACAACAGCAGAAACAACAGCAGCAGTGACAACAACCACAATAGCAGCAACAACCGCAACAATATTAACAACAACCACAACAGCAGTAACAATCACAACAACAGCAGCAACAACAATCTGCTGATATAACTGTGCGGCAGGTTTGAGATTTTGAACTAAATATAAATGAAACTTTGCAGGCCCAGTATGTCAGACACAAAGTGCTGCTGGTCAGCATGGAAATAAAAACTGACATTCCAGACTGTCTTCACAAATTAGACTTTTGATGTCAAATCCAAAAGTCTTCAGTCTGCAGCAAAAATACACTTTGGTGTTGCTGCTCCAATACATTCAGAGCAGATAACGAATGTCACTCAGCATCAGTTACTGATCAATATCAGCAAATATATTTAAAAATGTAACATGCTCCAGAAATATTCCAGAATACTGTTTACTCTATCGAAAATGTGTGGGAATAAAGTTTGTATTTCTGGGAGGTTTTCAATTTTTCTGACTTTTTTTAAATTTTACTTTCTGGATCAGCTCTGCCTTCAGACTTTCAGTCTACTACAACAAACGACTGACATATAGAAAATTTTATTCCATAATGGGGCAGCGCAGTGTCTTAATGGTTCACACTGTTGAAAGGTTCCAGGTTCTCTTCCCACCTGGTCCTTTGTGGTGGAGCTTGCGTGTTCTCCCCGTGTTGGCGTGGCTTCCCTCCAGGTGCTCCGGCTTCCTCCCACTTCTAAAGACGTGCAGTTTTGGTGAACTAGTGACTTTAAACTGACTGTAGGCGTGAATGTGTCTGTCTACAGTAGTGTTCAGAATAATAGTAGTGCTATGTGACTAAAAAGATTAATCCAGGTTTTGAGTATATTTCTTATTGTTACATGGGAAACAAGGTACCAGAAGATTCAGTAGATTCTCACAAATCCAACAAGACCAAGCATTCATGATATGCACACTCTTAAGGCTATGAAATTGGGCTATTAGTAAAAAAAAAGTAGAAAAGGGGATGTTCACAATAATAGTAGTGTGGCATTCAGTCAGTGAGTTCGTCAATTTTGTGGAACAAACAGGTGTGAATCAGGTGTCCCCTATTTAAGGATGAAGCCAGCACCTGTTGAACATGCTTTTCTCTTTGAAAGCCTGAGGAAAATGGGATGTTCAAGACATTGTTCAGAAGAACAGCGTAGTTTGATTAAAAAGTTGATTGGAGAGGGGAAAACTTATACGCAGGTGCAAAAAATTATAGGCTGTTCATCTACAATGATCTCCAATGCTTTAAAATGGACAAAAAAAACAGAGACGCATGGAAGAAAATGGAAAACAACCATCAAAATGGATAGAAGAATAACCAGAATGGCAAAGGCTCACCCATTGATCAGCTCCAGGATGATCAAAGACAGTCTGGAGTTACCTGTAAGTGCTGTGACAGTTAGAAGACGCCTGTGTGAAGCTAATTTATTTGCAAGAATCCCCTGCAAAGTCCCTCTGTTAAATAAAAGACATGTGCAGAAGAGGCTACAATTTGCCAAAGAACACATCAACTGGCCTAAAGAGAAACTGAGGAATATTTTGTGGACTGATGAGAGTAAAATTGTTCTTTTTGGGTCCAAAGGCCGCAGACAGTTTGTGAGACGACCCCCAAACTCTGAATTCAAGCCACAGTTCACAGTGAAGACAGTGAAGCATGGTGGTGCAAGCATCATGATATGGGCATGTTTCTCCTACTATGGTGTTGGGCCTATATATCGCATACCAGGTATCATGGATCAGTTTGGATATGTCAAAATACTTGAAGAGGTCATGTTGCCTTATGCTGAAGAGGACATGCCCTTGAAATGGGTGTTTCAACAAGACAATGACCCCAAGCACACTAGTAAACAAACAAAATCTTGGTTCCAAACCAACAAAATTAATGCCTCGCAGATGTGAAGAAATCATGAAAAACTGTGGTTATACAACTAAATACTAGTTTAGTGATTCACAGGATTGCTAAAATACCAGTTTGAACATAATAGTTTTGAGTTTGTAGCGTCAACAGCAGATGCTACTATTATTGTGAACACCACCTTTTCTACTTTTTTTACTAATAGCCCAATTTCATAGTCTTAAGAGTGTGCATATCATGAATGCTTGGTCTTGTTGGATTTGTGAGAATCTACTGAATCTACTGGTACCTTGTTTCCGATGTAACAATAAGAAATATACTCAAAACCTGGAATAATCTTTTTAGTCACATAGCACTACTATTATTCTGAACACTACTGTATATGTGACCCTGTGATCAACTGCCATCCTGTCCAGGGTGAAGCCCACCTCTCACCCAGTGACCGCTGGGAAAGGCTCCGCTCTCCTCTGTGACCTTTAACTGGAATAAGCGGCTTCAGAGAATGGATGGATGGATGGATGGATGGATGGATGGATGGATGGATGGATGGACGGACTTCACAGGCCGCATGCAGGTTCGTTGTTGTTGTTTGTTCTGTGAAAAAGTGCAGTAGCAGTTTGGGCCTGTAGATGGCAGCAGAGAACGGTGAATAAAAGAACGGTTTGTTGCCAAACGTCTGTTTATTAATTATTACTGTAAATGTCTGTTGTTATATTGAAACACAGAAACAAAAAATCTGATCAACACAACAGTTTCACTGTTCAACAGAAACTTCACATTTTATGGATTATGAAACTATTTTCAGCAGGAATGGAAGTTTTTTTTTTTTTCATCTTTTTGAAATCCATACATTATTAAAATATACATTAGCCACTAAAGTATAATGTTTTAATTAGAATATACTGAATGTTGATCTCAGGTTGTGTCATAAGATGAAATATAAAATAAATTCTCAATAAGTGATATTTGCATGTGATAATTCTATATCATAATTTGCACAAATGTTTGTTTCACTGATTATTAAAAGTCATTAGGTTTAAGTAGCGACATTAAATGAGACTTAAATCTTGCAGAGCTTCATGTTTATTTCCACGTGGCTTCGCTTTGAATGGGTCATTTCAGAATGTGTGAATGTGTGTTTGGTTCTTTCTGTGTGTGTGTGTGCGCGCGCGCGCGCGCGCGCGTACATCCTGTACATACGTGTTTGTTTTCTTGTGTATGTGTTTGTGTCAGTTTGTTTCTGTGTGTGTGCGCGCGCGCGCGTTTAGTTGTTTCTGTGTGTTTGTGTGTGTGTGTGCGCATGTGTATTTGGTTGTTTCTGTGTGTGTGTTTATGTGTATCAGTTTGTTTCTGTGTGTGTGTGTGTGTGTGTGTGTGCTTGTTTATGTGTGTTGTGTGTTTATGTGTATCAGTTTGTTTCTGTGTGTGTGTGTGTGTGTTCTTGTTTATGTGTGTGTGTTTATGTGTATCAGTTTGTTTCTGTGTGTGTGTGTTTGTTTATGTGTGTGTGTTTATGTGTATCAGTTTGTTTCTGTGTGTGTGTGTGCTTGTTTATGTGTGTTGTGTGTTTTTGTTTATGTGTGTATGTCTGTTTTTATCTCTGTGTGTGTCTGTTTTTTATCTGTGTGTGTGTGTGTCAGTTTTTATCTGTGTGTCAGTTTTTTTTTTATCTGTGTGTGTCAGTTTTTTTTTTATCTGTGTGTGCTTTGTGTATCTATTTCTTTTGGCTGTGCATCTTGTTGATGCACTGAAATTAATGGTTGTCTTAATAAAACTCTGCTGGTCCTCAGGTGAGTCTCAGCCCGCCTGTCTCGTGTCTTCAGGGACACGTGGTGGCAAATTAACAAGTTGCCACATGTTTCCAGGCTGTGAGCTGCTTTTAATTACACCTGGACGTCACACTAAAAGGCCTAATGTGGCACAAAGTGAAAAAAACAGAGTTTTAAAGTTCATGAAGTTTGCTTCATATAAAAATCTATGAATATTTAGAATTTAAACATTATTTAATTTCAGAGACTGATTTGCATGTTAGTTTTACTCCAGATGTCCGTCGGAGCGCCACTTCACATTACACAGAGAACAGGCAGGGTAGTCCACAAATGGGAACCTTCTGATCTTCCGGTCATACTGCACAGGACAGAACTCACAACAGCGTCCACACAACAACAGTGGAACATGAATAACACTCAGTTTACAACACCATCCACACAACAATGGAACACAAATAACAGTTTACAACAATATCTACACAACAATGGAACACAAATAACCCTCAATTTACAACATCGACACAACAATGGAACACAAATAACAAGTTTACAACACCATCCACACAACAATGGAACACAAATAACAGTTTACAACAATATCTACACAACAATGGAACACAAATAACCCTCAATTTACAACATCGACACAACAATGGAACACAAATAACAAGTTTACAACACCATCCACACAACAATGGAACACAAATAACAGTTTACAACAATATCTACACAACAATGGAACACAAATAACCCTCAATTTACAACATCGACACAACAATGGAACACAAATAACAGATTACAACACCATCCACACAACAATGGAACACAAATAACAGTTTACAACAATATCTACACAACAATGGAACACAAATAACAGTTTACAACACCATCCACACAACAATGGAACACAAATAACAGTTTACAACAATATCTACACAACAATGGAACACAAATAGCCCTCAATTTACAACAACATCGACACAACAATGGAACACAAATAACAGTTTACAACACCATCCACACAACAATGGAACACAAATAACAGTTTACAACAATATCTACACAACAATGGAACACAAATAACCCTCAATTTACAACATCGACACAACAATGGAACACAAATAACAAGTTTACAACACCATCCACACAACAATGGAACACAAATAACAGTTTACAACAATATCTACACAACAATGGAACACAAATAACCCTCAATTTACAACATCGACACAACAATGGAACACAAATAACAGATTACAACACCATCCACACAACAATGGAACACAAATAACAGTTTACAACAATATCTACACAACAATGGAACACAAATAACAGTTTACAACACCATCCACACAACAATGGAACACAAATAACAGTTTACAACAATATCTACACAACAATGGAACACAAATAGCCCTCAATTTACAACAACATCGACACAACAATGGAACACAAATAACAGTTTACAACACCATCCACACAATGGAACACAAATAACAGTTTACAACAATATCTACACAACAATGGAACACAAATAACCCTCAATTTACAACAACACCGACACAACAATGGAACACAAATAACCCTCAATTTACAACAACATCGACACAACAATGGAACACAAATAACACTCAGTATACAGCAACATCTACACAACAATGGAACACAAACAACACTCAGTTTACAACAAAGTCCACACAACAAAGGCACATAAATAACACTCATTTTACAGCAACATCCACACAACAAGGGCACATAAATAACACTGTTTACAACAACATCCACACAACAAGGGCACATAAATAACACAGTTTACAACAACATCCAAACAACAAGGGCACATAATTAACACTCAGTTTACAACAACATCCACACAACAGTGTAAAACTGTGTGTTGTTTTCATGCTGTTGTTGTGTGGACATTGTAAACTGTGTGTTGTTTTTGTAGTGTTATCGTGTGGATGTTGTTGTAAACTGTGCCTTATTTGTGTGGTGTTATTGTGTGGATGCTGTTGTAAACTGTGTATTATTTGTGTGGTGATATTGTGTGGATGTTGTTGCAAACTGTGCATTGTTTTCGTGGTGTTATTGTGTGGATGTTGTTGCAAACTGTGCATTGTTTTCGTGGTGTTATTGTGTGAATGTTGCTGTAAACTGTGCATTGTTTTCGTGGTGTTATTGTGTCGTTGTAAACTGTACATTGTTTTTGTGGTGTTATTGTGTGGATGTTGTTGTAAACTGTGCATTATTTGTGTGGTGTTATTGTGTGGATGTTGTAAACTGTGCATTGTTTTCGTGGTGTTATTGTGTGGATGTTGTTGTAAACTGTTATTTGTGTGGTGTTATTGTGTGGATGTTGTTGTAAACTGTGTATTTGTGTGGTGTTATTGTGTGGATGTTGTCGTAAACTGTGTGTTATTTTGGTCCCGCTGTTGCTGTTTGTTAATTTGTTTGTGATGTATTTACAACTTCTTCTATCTCCTGCTCTTCTTTGTTTTCTCAGCTGTTTTTTTGCTCTTGTCTCGATTCTGTCATGGTCTCGTGTTCTCGGTCTAATTGGTCTCCTCATGTTTTTCTGCTTGTGCGCTGCGTTAATTATCACAGTTGTCAGTCGAGGACAGTGTGGCTTTATTTGCTCCTGTGGGAGTGTGTGCGTGTGCAGGTGATATCCATGTCCATGTTGTCTACAGCTGAGCTCTTTTATGTCTCATTATGAATATTAACACACCTTCAGTAGCTGCACGTGTGCCGTCTTATAGGAGCCAACACGGCAAAAAAAAAAAAAAACAGAGTTGGTGCTGTCATACGCACAAATGCTCCAAACTCTGCTTTTCTTCCTGTTTCAGCTAAAACTGCACAATCTCATCGGACTGTCCTTATGAATAGTTTCCTGTCTACAGCTGTACACACACACACACACACACACTCAGAGGATGGTGCAATAGATGCAGAATGGTTACTGGATAAGACAATCAGGAAAATATGTTGACAGAAATGTTTAAACCCTGGCCCCCCAAAAAATAAAGAAATACGAGGTCTGTTAGAAAAGTAACGGACCTTTTTATTTTTTGCAAAAACTATATGGATTTGAATCGTGTGATTGCATAAGCCAAGCTTGAACCTTCGTGCGCATGAGTGAGTTTTTTCACGCCTGTCGGTTGCGTCATTCACCTGTGAGCACGCCTTGTGGGAGGAGTGGTCCAGCCCCTCGGCGGATTTTCATTGTCAGGAAATTGGCTGATCGACTGCCGCTTTGCTTCATCAAAATTTCTTCTGACAAAAAACTCCTGTAACAGTGGAATGTGCCGTTCATTTCCAAAGTAAACGCTTTGTTGATCCAGGACGTCGTCTGACTACCACAGAAATGGCAGAAGAGTTTGACATCAGCACTTTTTCGGCATGAAAAGACGTGCAGAGGAATTCGCGAGTCGGGACGGAGGCACAGGGCACAGAACAAAAAGCAACGCCGTGATGAAGCCTCACAGGACATGTTGTGGCATGTGCAGCTCGTCCACAATTTCTCTGATAGTCACAAGACTGAAAAGCCACCGAAAGCCGTCTGAATCTTCCGAATGGTGCAAGAGATGGGCATGTTAGGGCTTGTCCTGTGAGACCAACACGGAGATGCTTTCGTCCCACGCCATGAGCAGCTCCGTGGCGAATTTCTCCGCTCCTCTTTCCATTACAAAAACTCCTTTAACAGTGGAATGTGCCGAAAAAGTGCTATGTCCAGCTGTCTTGCCATTTCTCTGGTAGTCAGACGACGTCCTGGATCAACAAAGCGTTCACTTTGGAAATGATCTGGTCGTTTGAGCCTGTCGATTAACGCTCGGTGCGCGGCGCGCCCTCACCCGCTGTGGGCCGTCTTTAATCCAGTTGTAATTGTCCTTAATCTGTGTGATCCCCATAAGAGCTTCACCGAAAGCCATCTGAATTTTCCAAATGGTTTCCACCTGGCTGTCTCTCACACTTTCTGAAAAAATTTTGATGAAGCAAAGCGGCAGTCGATCAGCCAATTTCCTGACAATGAAAATCCGCCGAGGGGGCTGGACCATTCCTCCCACAAGGCGTGCTCACAGGCGAATGACGCAACCGACAGGCGTGAAAAAACTCACGCATGCGCACGAAGGTTCAAGCTTGGCTGATGCAATCACACATGATTCAAATCCATATAGTTTTTGCAAAAAATAAAAAGGTCCGTTACTTTTCTAACAGACCTCGTAAAGCTTCAGGCACTGTAAAGACACCAAAAATCATTGTTTTGGCTTTGTTTCGTTTTGTGCTGAGGAGTGTAAACGCTGGATGTGTCACTGAGCTTTTGGATGGTTCAACTTCGGTTTTTCCATTTGTTTCATTCATGCTTTCACCCAGAGACATTTGACTCGCACACTGATGTCGGCAGCTTCTCTTCGGTTTAAGGCTGGTTTACACACAGACGGTTTTGTCGGCAAGTAGTACGTAGACCGAAGTTCACGGTAGTTCCGGCTGTTTTCGCGAGGAAAGGGGCGGAGCTCGCCGGCTCCGGTTGTCAGTCAAAATTAACATGACGGACCTTGATCACACGGAGCGAGTTGCTGTGGAAAGCTCCCAATACAGAGAGTATCTGTTGTGTGGGCCGCTGAAGAGGAGGTACTACTGGCCCACCACCAGTGGGCGCCCTGCCTGAAGTGCGGGCTTCAGGCACGGGAGGGCGCCGGAGCAACCAGGAGTGACAGCTGTCACTCATCAACAAGCACCAGCTGTCACTCATCATCACCACTACCATCACCATAAAAGCCGGGCAGCATCTCCACCTCGCTGCCGAGATATCATCTACCTTATAGGTAAATTTTCACCCTTGATTGTGCCTACGCACGTACTTGCTGTTCTGGTTTTTGTGATCTGTTGCAGGATATTCAACTCGCTATTTCCAGCGGGAGGCTGGGGGTTCGTGGATTGACGAGGAGAGAACGGTTTTCACTCCTCACTCCGAACCACGTAAAATAGGAGATTGATTCTGCACTGTGATCTGGTGTTAAGGTGGAGGTGTTTTTCCCCACCCGACTACTGAAAGAACGAACTTGCTGACTGTTTACTGGGCGTGTTTTCACACACCCACCATTAACTGTTTTCTGCCCTGCCAGCAGTACCTGATCTGACAGCTGGAGACGGTGGCCACCTAGGGATTCGGGACTTGGCGGCTCCGGTGTGTTCCAGATCCGGTGGCAGTAGAAATCGTGTGGGACCCGGCTCTTCTCTGGACGGTTGTCTCCTACCCTCGAGCCTGCCCACATGTCACCCTTGTATATTTGACTGTAATCCAAATTCTGCATCTGTCTGTATTCCGTTGTGCACATTTCACAACAGTAAAGTGTTGTTATTTTTTACTCATCCATTGTCCGTTCATTTACGCCCCCTGTTGTGGGTCCGTGTCACTACACTTTCCCAACAGTATCATTATTATTATTTGCTCCAGGAGCTGTCTGGATGACGGCTGCTTTCAGCAGTCCTTCCGCCTCTGCAGGAGCCAGTTTGAGGATCAACTGTCCCGTTCACGCGCGCACATGTAAACAATTAAAAAAATAAACTCCGTTGCTTGCTGCAGCTCGCTCTTCCCCCCAAAAAACTCTGTCATAATTGTGTTTAGAAGGCAGTCACATTTGTTTTATTATACATCTGTGTAGTTAATTAATAAAATATTCTCTACAGACGATTCGCTCGCGCACACACGTAAAAAAAAAAAAGAAAGAAAAAAAGAAAGTCCGCTCCCGGCTGCTGTTTGCTGCAGGGCTGCAGCTCGCTCTATCCCCCAAAAAACTCTGTCATAATTGTGTTTAGAAGCCAGTCACCATTTCCTTCATTATACAGCTGTGTAGCTAATAAGTAAAATAATCTCCAGGACGATTTGCGCGCGCACGCACGTAAAAATTTTTTTAAAAAAATTTAAATTTAAGAATTTAAATTTTTAAAAAAAATTTAAAAGAACCTCCGCTCCACGCTGCTGTGGTGCTGCTGCTCGCTCCAAAAACTCTGTCATGATTGTAAAATAAAGGACAAAAGAGACATAAGTCCTGCTCACAGGCTGCTACTAGATACAGGACATGTTCACATCTTCAAACTCCAGACATCTCCACGTCACTACATATTCAGTCCCTGATTGGTCATCGCGGTGCGACGAGAACTGCGGCACTACAGGAAGCGGCATGATGAAACGGCGATTATAAAGTATCACGCCGTTGTTCGTCATCACGGGAGGTCTCCGGGAGCGCTCCCGGAATTATTCGACATGTTGAATAATTCCGGGAGCGATTCCCGGTAAAGCCGGAACTAAACCACGCCCCCTAGTGCCGGCGTTAACAACGCCGTGTGATTCTTAAGATGGCCAAAAACTCTTCTGGGATGCTTCCAGGAGCTCTTACCGTCTGTGTGTAAACGGGGCTTTAAGCACTGGGATCATTTCAGCTTTCACGTCCTGCATGAGGTTACACTGAGGCCAACAAAACTGTGCTCAGGTATCCAACGCTGGAACTGGACTGGCTGCTGAGGGAGACCGTGTGCTCCTGAGCACCACTGAGAGCTGACTGTCCAGCAGTGGACATTCAGAAAGTCAAACTGTTCCTTTCATTGAGTCCACTTGTAGTGGGATGAAGGTCCCGGGTCCTGATTGAAAAGACGTTCCCGCTAGCTTGGCTAATGGGGAATTCCCCTTGGCTGATCTGGTAGAGGAATGGTCTTTAGTGCGAGCCGTCCGGGTTTGATCCCACCACCGTCCCGGCCACAAAGGTCCTACGGTCACAATCTGGCATCACGAACAGGATGTGGGTAGTCACAGAACATGCTTAAACGCACCTGTGAATTCGGGACGAAGTCAAAAATGGTGGGGAGATTTCACTGATTAATGTCACTTTGAGCAAATGGGATGAGTTCATCAATGAAATCACCTGGTGGAGTTGGTGGTTACAAAGAAAACCTGCACCCTCTTGTCCCTTATTGGAATCAATTTGACACCTATGAACATGCTGGAACCAGGATCCAGTCCTTGACATTTTGCAAAGTCAGTGAGCACTGAGCCACTCCAACCATAGTTAGCAGATGTTTGAGGTCCAACAGAGTCCTTATCCAGTCTGTACTTGCAGATTCAACAACCAAGTGAATCTACAAGTTTAAAAATCTCCCTTCCTGACACCTCACTGACAGGGTAACGTCAGACCATTGGAAGTGCACCTCAGCATCTGTCACACCAACTGTTGGAGGGACCTGACTCCAGACACGTTTTTGCTGAAGCAGGGGTGCCCAAGTTCGGTCTTCAAGATCTACCTTCCTGACACTCTTAGTTGTCTCCCTGTTCCGACACACCTGAAGCCAATGAAAGACTCCTTTCATTGGCTTCAGGTGTGTCGGAACAGGGAGACAACTAAGAGTGTCAGGAAGGTAGACCTGCAGTCCTGTAATTTAACATCAAACATGAAAAGAAACCTGGATGTGTTATTTAATTTAGAAGGAAGTTAAATTATTGTTTGACTGGAAACACAGAAGACTTGAATTTTTGTTAAACTATTTTGGAATGATTATCCTTTGTCAAATGAGGAGACTTATTTCAAAACACATTTTGAGAACATGAAGTGTGTTTCTGTTCAAAGTTTGACTGAGTTCTTAAAATGTGGGAGAGAAAAAAAAGTCTAAACATGTCTGGGACACGTTTGGTCATCTGGTTGATGTGTTTTATCACATTTTGTCATCTGATCTCAAATCATCACCATCAATTATCACAGCCAATTAAATCATCAGCAACAGAACGCGTTCAGCGCTCCTCCACCACAGGGACCAGCTCCTGAGGACGCTGCTTCCTGGTTTTCAGAGACCAGCCTCATTTCCTGCTTTTCTTTCAACCAGGCTGCGTACATCCGGATCCATCACATCCGGTCTGGACTAAAATCCCAATAAAGATTCACACAATTTAATATAATATTTTCATAATAAAAGCATGTCATTTCTGCATGGAATTAGAGTCTTTGTAAATCTGTATTAGTGGTAGGAATCCCGTGTAAAACATGTGCCGAAAGTGAATTAATTCAACTTACTGTGTGACATTTTTACACTGCTGTCCGCATCAGAAGGGCCAAAATCCTTTACTTTGAAGCATCGGTTTTCGATTCATTCATTCATTCATTCATTTTTGCCAGTTATCAGGGTTTGTGTTGTGGTGGCACCATACAAAGCAGCTCATCTCACACTTCCCTAACCTCGTCCAAGTCCTCTAATTCTTTCTGGGGGATTCCGAGGTGTTTCCAAGCCAGCTGGGAAATATAAATTCCAATTAAAATTAATGTTTTTTAAAACTGACATTTAAATTAAAAATAAACATTCAAAAATCATAAACCGCAGGCCTCACATTGCACAGCCCTGATCACACCAAATCATGAATCTATTTCCTCTGTTTTCTTAAAGCTTGTTGGAGCGTTGTCAAGTGAATTCCTGAAAATATCGCTGAGTCATCAGTGAAGCAGCTATGCTAACATTTAGCACTGTGATGAAAAGAAAATCTGTTTTGTGTGTGTGTGGACAGTATAACTCAAAATCAGTTGCACATATTCCCTTCAGAGTCAGTGTGAATATTGTACTTTGAAAGGTATTTGAGGGTGATTTTGGTGTGCAAATGTTTTTCCTTATTTTCTATAAACTGACACGTGTTTTGTGCACGTCCAGTAGTGATGGGCAATGACTTTACTGTCCCATGACGACTTGGTGTTCAGAGAAGAGAAAAATGTCAGTGAAAAAAAAGAAAGCAGTAGTTTGTCTGAAACCAGCAACATCGCCTCCTACTGGAGACAGCGAGAGACACTAATGAGCAAAACACGCAGAACAAATTAATCAGCCTGCAGATGTGAACAGAAGTCATTATGAAGACATCCAAACACATGTGCACGCTCAAACGTGTGACCACGTGCACAGACAGTTGAGATATGCATGTGATGACTTTACTGTTTTTAACCGTTTTGATGATAGGCGGGGCTAACATGAGCGTCCATTGGAGCTGATGCGAGCATGGTTTAAAACAGCGTCCCAGTTTCTTAAGTCCCACCCACTTTCAAAGTGTCCATTTACATACTTTTTTGTTAATGTGACACAGAACATTTGTTTGTTGGCGTGTCAGCACTTGTTTTCTGTGTCATATTTGCTGTTGCCCTGGTTACCAGTCTGCCTGAAATCAGAAGGGCCTGTGGGACCCCTCCCACAGTGGGCGGGTCAATTTACAGCTTGCTACTGTAGACTTCCTGCTGTCCCAGTGGGCGCTGTTAGCGTGTCTGCTGAGCTGTAAACAACAAGGGCATCATGGGTACAGCTGAGAAAACAGCACGTGCACACCGCCAAACACGCGTTGATATGTCATCTGGACAGTCACCCCGCCCCTCTGCCAACACACACAACACAAATAAGTCCTATAACAGTCCTGAGGATCACAAGGACCATGATGAACATGAGGACCATAATGACCATGAGGGCCATAAATGGTAAATGGACTGCATTTATATATCGCTTTTCCATCTGCATCAGATGCTCAAAGCGCTTTACACATCAATGCCTCACATTCACCCCGATGTCAGGCTGCTGCCATGCAAGGCGCCCACTACATACTGGGAGCAACTAGGGGATTAAGGACCTTGTCCATGGGCCCTTAGTGATTTTCCGGTCAGGCTGGGAATTGAACCGTGGATCCTCTGGTCTCAAGCCCAACGCTTTAAATACTAGACCATCACCTCCCCCCATGACCATGATGACTACAAGGGCCGCGAGGACCACAATGACCATGATGACTACATGGACCGCGAGGACCATAATGACCATGAGGACCATGATGACTACAAGGACTGCGAGAACCATATTGACCATGAGGATTGTAAAGACCACGAGGACCATGATGACTACAAGGACCGCAAGGACCATAATGACCATGAGGACCATGATGACTACAAGGACCATGAGGACCATAATGACCATGATGACTATAAGGACCATAATGACCATGAAGACAATGGGGACTGTAAGGATCACAAGGACCTTTGGTGTTGATGCTTATCCCACACATGCAAACACTCCTAAAACTAGCCCTACTGATGAGGGTGGGAATGAGACCTCAAGGACCAGCAGACTAGTGAAGGGGCTAAAATTCTGAATCAGGTACCAAAAGTTAAGGTGGTATTGACAGATCCTGCTAGTATGAGAAGAAGAATCCCTCACGCCTACTCAGGAAAGTGCAGGATCATCACAGCGGTGACTTGTAGAGCAACTGAAGCAGAACTTCTAAAAGGTTTCACTCATGAAGACACCGTGAGCATCAGACGCCTCTAAAGGGCTGGAAGTGGTGAACGGTGAACCGTCACTCATTAGTTTTGAAGATGTGATTGTGTGTGATGATTTTTGTCTTTTGATGTCAGATGTAAGCAAATGTGTTGTGTGGAAATCAACGTGAAGGTCAAAGGGTCAAAGGTGAGCTGCTGTAACAGAGGTCGTTAAAAAGGTCACCGAGGAACAAAGGGTCATGAAGTGGGCATTTCCTATGAATATATGTGGCTGGACTTTTACTTTCTGAAAATGAATTTGACACCTCTGATGGCCACCAACTGAAACATTTTCTGTTGTTTTTTTTTTCCGCAGTTTATTGTTTGAACACTTACATCTTAATTAAATAAACATCTTTTGCATTATCTCAGTCTGGAGACTTAGGGGTTTTTTTTTTTTTTTTTTTGGCTTTCCAATCCAGACCATTTCGCTTGCAGGCATCTTTGTTATTCATTGGACTTTGTCTTCATTTCCCACTCAACCAAAATTTTACTTTTCTGATGCCACAAATCGGTGCACTTTTATAAAACTGTATCATTTTCCTCACACGCCTGGAGCCACACGAATCACATCACAAGACCCGACATGGGATACAGGCCAGGCCGTTCCCGACAAAGACGGTCATTATAGTTTTGTGTAAGTCATGTTCAAGTCCTGAATATGAGTAGAATTATACAGGTGAAGCACTGATTCATGGGTGGGGCTTAGACAGGAGGGTCCGCCTGTAGCTAAGCTGAAATAAAGGAGAAAAAAACTAAGTGAAGCAGTGTTGAAGCACCGCCTCACCTGTGCTCCCACTGTAGTCCTGCAGGGGGAGCATCCTGTGCCACAAACGGTGAAGTAGCCCAATTCAGGGCTGGCTGTTGGACTAACAGTGAGGGAGGACCTGCTGCTTTTGGCCGAAGTGTGTTTCACTCTGAACTCAAACCATGTCAGAATTGTGCTATGACACGATGACGACTGCATTGGTTCTGGGTCCAGCTGCTCTTTAAACCAGAGTTTGCTTGTTTTTTCCCTGAAGTTGCTGTTTTCTCATCAATCCAGTTGGTGGCAGCAGCACACAGCTTGGGTTGCGAACTGGTAATAAAGTCAACAGAAGAAGAAAAATTGCCCTGTCCATGGTGAACCCTGCCTCTCGCCCTATGACCTCTGGGATAGGTTTCACCCCCAACCCTTAACTGGACTAAATGTGTTTAGAGACTGAATGAATGAATGAATAGTTCCTTGGGTGTGTGGTTCCGGTCCCAACCTGCACTCGCTGAGTCGTGAACAGATGTGGTGGAAATCGGTCTTTTGAAGCAATGAAGGCTTTTGGAACTCTTGCCATGCGCTGTAATCAGAGTGGAAAAGACAGCTGATGTCTAACGACTCATTAAGGAGTTAAATTGGATGAAATCAAATTCATAGACTTTGTTCAAAAAGTTTGTTGACGTCCAGAAATTTAAATTGTTTATTTCTTTTTCAATAACTGGCTGTTCAATACTTAAATTGTATGTTAACACAATGTTGATGTTAACTCCAGTTAACGCACAATGACTCGTTTGTACCATGTCATCCCATAATGACCCATAATGCATCACTCATTTCCAAACGAGTGATGCATTATGGGTCCTTGAAAGACCGAATAACTTAACAGTGAAGAAGAAGAAATCAGAACGATAATGATTCCATCATCGTTTTTAGGTTCTTCACTTTCCAGAATGAGCGTTGGATCCAATCGTGTGTCCGTCAGCTGCGTTTGGCGAGTCAGGTGTTTTTGTGGATATTTCATTTGTGTGGTTACCTAACAGGTGATTTGTGGGCGTGGCTTCATCGGATCTCTCTGTGGTCCTGGGTTTTTGGTCTGTTTCCTCTCTCGGTGGTTTCCTTGCTGAGCTTCGCCTCTTCACTGCTGACTAATAAAGTTCTTGTGCCAAACTGGTGACTCATCGCGGTTCTGTTTTAAAACTTGGCTCTATAAATAAGGACGCTTACAATAAGCCTGCTGGATCTGCAGAGACCTGACCCCTGCCTCTGTGTGGGATCCAGACTTCAGCTTCAGCTCTGCTCTGTAATATTGATCCTTGTCAAAGTCATCTGAAGACAACTGCTCCGCCCACATGAAGGAAGTAGCTTTTGTGTCTATTTGTGAGTCAGCGTTTAATTCTCTAAATCATGCTTAATCCTTGTGGACGGTCAGGAGGACGGTCTTCAGCTGGACCAGGATCAGGTCACATGTTCAATCCTGGTCCAGCCTCCAACACGGAGCATCACGTTTTGGATTTTGGACCCATTTCTATGGGTCACTGTGTAGGTAAAAGGAGGATCCACGAAGATCCAGATCGATAGATTTGTGTAGGTGGCAGAGTCGAGACCTGATCCGTCTGACTGATCCCTAGTTGAACCAGAACCCCTCCTGACGCCTGTGTTCTCTTCTGCACTCATTATGGAATCATGTGGTTGTTATGGCAATGAGGCCTGAGGGGCTGTCATGCCGTTTCCTTCCATTTATACTTAGAAATGTGTTAGAAACCAAAATCTCAAAAGAACTTGTGTATCAGAAATGATGTACGGTTAGGTCCATAAGTATTTGGACAATGTTTTGTCTCTTTTCACCAGTACAGTGGAACTAAAATGAAACAATCCAGATGTTCTTGTCATGTCACCTTTCAGTTTTAATTAAAAAAATATTGCATACATTATTTAGGAATTACAGACATTTTTGTCCATTGTCCTTCCATTTTCAGAGCCTGTAAGTAATTGGACGAAGTCAATATGAGCATCAAGAAATGCAAACATACAATACTGTACAGAAAATCTGTCTGGAGGAGGCAGTTTTCAAACACTGACTGACTGTGCAAGAAGCAGATGAGTGAGGGAAGCCACCAAGACACCCAGACACCTCTGAAGGAGTTTTAGGCTTCTGTGGCTGTGAGTAGACAAACTATGCACAGCGCAACTTTTTTTTTAACATCTACTATTATACAGCCTCACAGTGGAACAGAGATTTTAAAAAACCCACCAAAGCTAGGCACCAGTCTCCCATGTACCTTCTGTCAAACAAATACAAATTTCACAGCTTGTTTTTAATGAAAATTCTTCTGTCAAAGTTGCGGAGTGTAAGTTCTGTCAGGAGGACTCAGATTTACCTAATCAATATGAACTCTAATCTAACAGCAATCAGCTGGTTCCTCTTTCAGTCTGCCTCAGTGGCAGACTGAGGCACCCTCAGTGCAAGAAGGAATGATATCACAGGTCGTTCCTCCCTGCTGCTGTCAGGCTGTAAAATAACACTGTGAAATAGCCACATGCAATAATATGTCCACAAATCACGTGCAATAACAACTTGTTTACAAATCCCAGCGCTAATGTCACCTTATCACATCTAAATTCCACTTCACATATTGTAAATAAGATGCTCCTATCTTTTTTCAATTACAATCATGTTTATATATATATATATATATATATATATATATATATGTGTGTGTGTGTGTGTGTGTGTGTGTATGTACAGTAGTGCTCAGAATAATAGTAGTGCTATGTGACTAAAAAGATTATTCCAGGTTTTGAGTATATTTCTTACTGTTACATGGTAAACAAGGTACCAGTAGATTCAGTAGATTCTCACAAATCCAACAAGACCAAGCATTCATGATATGCACACTCTTAAGACTATGAAATTGGGCTATTAGTAAAAAAAAATGTAGAAAAGGGGGTGTTCACAATAATAGTAGCATCTGCTGTTGACGCTACAAACTCAAAACTATTATGTTCAAACTGCTGTTTTAGCAATCCTGTGAATCACTAAACTAGTATTTAGTTGTATAACCACAGTTTTTCATGATTTCTTCACATCTGCGAGGCATTAATTTTGTTGGTTTGGAACCAAGATTTTGTTTGTTTACTAGTGTGCTTGGGATCATTGTCTTGTTGAAACACCCATTTCAAGGGTATGTCCTCTTCAGCATAAGGCAACATGACCTCTTCAAGTATTTTGACATATCCAAACTGATCCATGATACCTGGTATGCGATATATAGGCCCAACACCATAGTAGGAGAAACATGCCCATATCATGATGCTTGCACCACCATGCTTCATTGTCTTCACTGTGAACTGTGGCTTGAATTCAGAGTTTGGGGGTCGTCTCACAAACTGTCTGCGGCCCTTGGACCCAAAAAGAACAGTTTTACTCTCATCAGTCCACAAAATATTCCTCCATTTCTCTTTAGGCCAGTTGATTTGTTCTTTGGCAAATTGTAACCTCTTCTGCACATGTCTTTTATTTAACAGAGGGACTTTGCGGGGGATTCTTGCAAATAAATTAGCTTCACACAGTCGTCTTCTAACTGTCTCAACACTTACAGGTAACTCCAGACTGTCTTTGATTATCCTGGAGCTGATCAATGGGTGAGCCTTTGATGGTTGTTTTCTGTTTTCTTCCACGTGTCTCTGGTTTTTTGTCCATTTTAAAGCATTGGAGATCATTGTAGATGAACAGCCTATAATTTTTTGCACCTGTGTATAAGTTTTCCCCTCTCCAATCAACTTTTTAATCAAACTGCCTCGCAGATGTGAAGAAATCATGAAAAACTGTGGTTATACAACTAAATTCTAATTTAGTGATTCACAGGATTGCTAAAACAGCAGTTTGAACATAATAGTTTTGAGTTTGTAGCGTCAACAGCAGATGCTACTATTATTGTGAACACCCCCTTTTCTACTTTTTTTTACTAATAGCCCAATTTCATAGCCTTTAGAGTGTGCATATCATGAATGCTTGGTCTTGTTGGATTTGTGAGAATCTACCAAATCTACTGGTACCTTGTTTCCCATGTAACAATAAGAAATATACTCAAAACTGGATTAATGTTTTTAGTCACATAGCACTACTATTATTCTGAACACTACTGTATATATATATATATATATATATATATATATATTCATTCTATTTCTACCTCATTCTCTTATCTTATTGTATTATTACAAGTATCATTATTATTGCCTATCCTTGCACATGCTGTTTGATGCACACTTTCCTCCACTCGCACCCATCTTGTGTGTCTTTTTTTAAGAGCTGAAGTAACATGTGAATTTCTCCACTGTGAGATCAATAAAGTCTTATCTTATCTTTCAGTCATTCACTCACAACCTATAGGAAATGTGCACTTACTTAAAAATGGTCCGTTCTAACTCATGTCTCTACTGCTTGCAGTCACTGATCTTGACTCTTCCTCCTCCATTCTGCTGCCACCAGCCGGTCCCTGTTTGACACCTGGGGTTGGCTCTGCCACTGCCTTCCCTTGACAGTGGGACAAGAGAGCTATGTACCCATAAACCATAGTGACGGGGACTTCTGCAAAATATTGTTCTAACATTCTGTCCATTATCATTATGAATGAAAATCTTTGTTTTTCTTGTCTCTGGAGTCTTTATGGGAGGACTGCTGATTATCACACAGTACCACGCTGTGTGCATTTCATAATGATTAATGGAAATGCTCATGTGTTCATCCCATGACTGGAAAAGCAATGGACTGGATCAAACATAATCCTTGTATTTACATTGTCCAAATACTTATGAGCTCTGAAAAGGAGAGACTGGGCATAAAAATGTCTGTAATTCCTAAACCTTTGATGTGATATTGTTTTTAAACCCCATGAATTACATGATTTAATATTGAAGTTGTGACCATACTTGAATAATTAAAGCATCTTCACACCATCAAATGTGGATTTGGTGCTTCAGATCAGGGAGCTGCAGCGACAAAAATAGACCATATTATTGTTATGTTAAATATTACTGTCACCGCCGCCATCCGTGTCAGATAACAGTGATTCTCACCATCACTGACAGGCTACATTTCACCAGGTCTGAAGTCTCGACCAGCTGGGGGAAGCCTGAAAACTTTTAGTTCTTTGGATTGTGGATGGGTACCAAAAAACCCCAGGTTGGGATTCAACCCAGAACCTTCCTATCATGAGAGGACAGCGCTGACACCTGCATGGCCCCTGTGCATGTTATCAGGTTTTAAAAATGAATTTTGTTCGTGGACCAGGTTTCGTCATGAGTGGAAGTGAGTTTGCACGGCTCGGTCCGTGAGACACAGTGTTGCATCATCTGCAATCATAAATGGAAGGGAAAGGAGGCGATACTGATGCGTAGGAGGCATGATGAAGTGTGCCTTTATAAGGGTGAATATTGTGTGTCGCCTAGCAACCAACCATAGCGACACTCTGAGGTGATGCAACAAGTGTTTGTGTCAAAGTCTGACTTTCTATTTTTTCTTTACAATATTTCAACTACAAACACAATAAAGATAAAACCCAAAATTCCAAACAAAATAAAATAAAATAAAGTTTTACACAATCAATTCACAATCTGCAGAGAACACCTCAACACATTTTATTCTAGCTGCTGATAGGCTCCTCCCACCCAGCCCATGGGTGGGTGGGAGGACCCACCCATGGGCTGGCTTATTAAATAGAATTCTGGCTCATAACTGAATTGAGTTCATCCATTGCATTAGTTTTTTGAGTGTACTTTCTTCAACATCAGACAATATGATGAAAATAACATTTTAAAACACATTTCACAGAAGGTGAGACAGGTGAATTTCAAAAACATTTCACAGGATGTGAGACAGGAGGTGAGACAGGTGCATTTCAAAAACATTTCATAGATAAGACAGGTGGGGAGACAGGTGCATTTCAAAAACATTTCACAGATAAGACAGGTGGGGAGACAGGTTCATTTCAGAAACATTTCACAAATAAGACAGGTGGGGAGACAGGTGCATTTCAAAAACATTTCACAGATAAGACAGGTGCATTTCAGAAACATTTCACAGATAAGAGAGGTGGGGAGACAGGTGCATTTCAAAAACATTTCACAGAGAAGACAGATGGGGAGACAGGTGCATTTCAAAAACATTTCACAGATAAGACAGGTGGGGAGACAGGTATATTTCAAAAAACATTTCACAGATAAGACAGGTGGGGAGACAGGTGTATTTCAAAAAACATTTCACAAATAAGACAGGTGGGGAGACAGGTGCATTTCAAAAGCATTTCACAGATAAGACAGGTGCATTTCAGAAACATTTCACAGATAAGACAGGTGGGGAGACAGGTGCATTTCAAAAACATTTCACAGAGAAGACAGAAGGGGAGACAGGTGCATTTCAAAAACATTTCACAGATAAGACAGGTGGGGAGACAGGTATATTTCAAAAAGCATTTCACAGATAAGACAGGTGGGGAGACAGGCATTTCAAAAACATTTCACAAATAAGACAGGTGGGGAGACAGATGCATTTCAAAAACATTTCACAGATAAGACAGGTGGGGAGACAGGTGCATTTCAACAGCATTTCACAGATAAGACAGGTGGGGAGACAGGTGCATTTCAAAAACATTTCAAAGACAGGTGGGGAGACAGATGTATTTCAAAAAACATTTCACAGATAAGACAGGTGGGGAGACAGGTGCATTTCAAAAACATTTCATAGATAAGACAGGTGGGGAGACAGGTGCATTTTTGGTAACAATGTGACCCGTTGAAACAGAGTGATGTGAAACATGATCTTAGTCCCTGAAACCATAAGAGGGCGGACTGCCGACAGATATGTCTGTGGCGTGGGTAACTTGCATGTCAGTGAGTGCGTGAGGGGGTGTGCCAGCATCCATGGAGTGAGCAACGTGCTCTAGACCAAGGTTTGGAACCACTGGTCTAGATGTGAACGTGATTGATTCAAGACCAGAGGATCTCCATCAGACTGTAAAATCTCTAAGAACCCATGGGCAAGGTGCTTAAACTCCAAGTTGCTCCCAAGTTGCATCACTTTGGCATCACCATGTGTGTGAATGGGTGAATGTGAGGCATCACAGAAAACAGAAATTCAGTCCGTTCATGCTTGATTTCTGTTGGTTTATATAGATTCTTCATATGCTTCTGCCCTCACAGACACGGTTGCCTGCTTTCCCCGAGTCCTCGCTCACAGTACCAGCTTGGCCTCACATGGACATCTTTGTTGGACAGAGTGCTGTTAGAGTTCCACCACACACACGAACAAAGACTGTTTGAAGCTTTCACTGGTGTTGATTTCTGGGTGTCTAATTGGGCTGCGATCATTATACAGCACAGCACCCAAAGATAACGGCAAACAGCAGTGAACACATGACTGTGACAACTTTTCTCAGACATGTTGGCTGGAAATTAGTTTATTTTTATTAAACAAAGAGGGGGGGGGGGAAATCCAAACATCATATTGTCTGATGTTGAAGGAAGTACACTCAAAAAACTAATGCACTGGATGAACTCAATTCAATTATGAGCAGGAATTCTATTTAATAAATATATGTAGCCCCAACTCAAATAAAACACATCCATGCAAGATAATTTAATTTAATTTAGTTGAGACTACATATATTTATTAGATGGAAATCCTACCCATAATTTAAATGGTAAATGGACTGCATTTATATAGCACTTTTCCATTTGCATCAGACGCTCAAAGCGCTTTACAATTATGCCTCACATTCACCCCGATGTCAGGGTGCTGCCATAGATGGAGCTCACTACACAGCGGGAGCAACAGGGGATTAAGGACCTTGCCCAAGGGCCCTTAGTGATTTTCCAGTCAGGTGGAGATTTGAACCAAGGATCTTCTGGTCTCAAGCCCAACACCTTAACCACTAGACCATCACCTCCCCAATTTAATTGAGTTCATGCAAGGAGTCATTTTTTTGAATGTATGAATGGCCACACGAGTGATGTTTAAATCTCATCCTAACCCAAGAGCAATCACGTTGGCATCACGAAAAACTACCTCAGGTGTGTTTTATATAATTAATTAATTTATTTATTTATTTGATATATCAAGAATCTTCAAGCAGACCAGATCCAGGAGGTGACCATCTGTGCTGGATACTACAATGGTCAGGTCAGCTCTGGGACCATGCACTTGTCACATCCACTACAGCATGGAACTGCCTTGAGCCCTGGATGACAACCACCCAGGCAGATAACCTGTCCATCCCCATCTCTCTAATATAGTCCTCTACTTGCTGTATAGCCAGGTGAAACGTGGGTGTGTCACTGACCTTCTCCAGCCACTGGGGTCCTCAACACTGAGGCACCTGTGTGCAGAATCATGACCAGAGAAACACACCACATGGACAGAATGTGGTGGCTGATGTTCCCTCACGGTGTCAGTGATCCACCTCATCTGAGTCTCACTAAGTAACCGTTCATTTAACACAAAGTCATTCAAGCGGGACCAAAGATCCTCCACAGAGATGGAGTTTTAATTCTAACTAGGCAAAACTAAAAGACAAGGTTAGAACATTCAGAGCTACAAATCTTGCAGCTAAACGCTAAACATCCAAATACAGTCCCAAGTTCCCACAGATGCAGATTAGAGTCCCAGCAAAACAGGCGGTTAATGAGTCAGTACTGATCAGAGGTGGGACGTAGTCACCATCAAGTCACTCTCAAGTCATGAATCAGTAAGTCCCAAGTCAAGTCACAAGTCATAATGTCCACCAATTGTTTGCAAGCTGACTTGAGACTTGACTTGGGACTTGCAGATTGATGACTTGAGAATGACTTGACAGTGACTTTGTCCCACCTCTGGTACTGATACCAGATCAGCCATGACGAAGCAGATTTCTCACAGCTCAGCCTAAACCTGATGTTCCTCCAACTTTTCCCCAAAACTTTAACACTCCACCTTTCAGCAAATGTCCTTCCTGAGTTCAGAGGTTCCAATGTCCACAGCACACAAATTTACAGCCAACCGTGCATGAGATAATGATAAATTCATCCCACACACTCAAAGCCATTAAATAATTAATTAACTAATTAATTAACTATTATAGCAATCAATAGTGTCCAATTTAGAGCCAGATTCAGAGTCTGGATCAGTCTCTCTGAAACTCCCTGATCTAATTAACAACATATTCAATCATGTCTAAAAAGGCTCCAATGTACAGAATCCAGTTTGGGATATTTGGTTCCTCCAGTCTCCAAGTGACCATGCAAGCCACCAAGACACCCAGACAACTCTCAAGGAGTTATAGCTGCTGTGGCTGTGACTGGAGAAACTGCTCAGTCAAACCTTTGTCTATTGAATCAGCTTCAGAGGAGGATTTTCTGCAAAAGAAGACACAAAATTTCAGCTCCAGTTTGATGGAAGCTTGATGGAAGACTCCAGGCCAGAGTTGGTCAGTCGTTTGGCATGAAAACTAACTGAAGTTGTAAAAAAAAAAACATGGAACAGCTGATGGAGCGGATTGCTTCAGATTTAAACTTAAGGTGAGCATCAGCCGTTTTTTAAAAAATATTATTATTATTATTATTCATTTTTCGGTTTAAACCGTTTGAAAGCTTCAACGGATCATGCGTAAATATGGACCAAACGTCAATCAATAATCCTGATTAAATACCAAACATATTTGCATATGTTTCTTTTCAATCAATAATCCACTTCAATAAATAAATAATAATAATAATAACTCCCCCCCTCCCCCTGCCTCGTTTGACGCGCGCGCCGTGGAGCGCCTGCAGTCGTCATGTGTTCATAAGTCAGTGTTCAGTGTCAGCCTTCACTCATTCATCTTCCATGGCTGCTGCTCGCTGTGTGACTTAGTTTGGTTCTGGACTTCAGCGGTTCTGTGGACTTTGTGGTTTTCCTGGAAAACAGCTGACATGAGTGCGCCTCCGCTGATCCGTGCGCCCAGCCCGCTCCCGTTCTCCGGGGGTCCAAACAGCACCGGCACCGGGGACGGAGGAGGAGGAGGAGCAGGAGATGTGATATCCTTCCACATCCAGATCGGTCTGAGCCGGGAACCGGTCCTGCTGGGCGCCGCGGAGCTCAGCCTGAGTCAGGTCCGGGAGGTGGCGTGTTCCATCGTGGACCAAAAGGTAACCGAGTCCAAAAACCCTCAAATCCTTTCCGTCCAGAATTGCTGCACTTTAGTACGGCAGCATTAAAATGCAGTTTTGTTTTGTTTTGTTTTTTGTTTTTAAAGAAGTTTGTCTCTCACTTGAACATTCAATAAAAATATATAAAAAAAACGTTTGTATGAAATTAAAGTACATCAAAGTTCTTCCAGCTGCTAAATTAAGTTCAGATCTGTTTCTCTTCTTTCTGCTTCCCCCCTCTTTTAATCTGGGGTCGTGAAAATCCTACTTTTAATATGTAAATGTGTGATTTTTGTGATCATTTTAAAAGGCTCTGATTGGTCTATTGTTACAGATCAGAGTCTTTGGTTCCTGCCCTTCTCAACCTCAAATGTCATTTAGTCACCAGGTTCAAAGCAGACTGACATGAAAAAATGGTATAAACACACCATTCAACACTGTGCATCATCTGAAGTTCATTTACTGTGAAAAGAAATGATTGTGGGCAGAGGAGATAAAGAGAGATGGAAATTAAAGCTGCCTGAGATGACTGAGGTTCTAATACGACCAGGAGCCGTCCAGCAGGTTTATACTAAAGTCCGCAGCCAGTGGAGCTTCACCATGAGCTAAAAGGCCTTAAACCCGCCATCACCGCGCTGGAATTTTATCCAACATGCAAAACTGGTCCTTCAAGCTCACATCCCCACAAAACTATCAATGGACATTTTATGAGAACTCCAACATGGATCCCAGGCCTGACTACAGTCTCTGCATGGACCTTTGGGACCTTCAGCAGTTATATTAGTTTTCAAAGACATTTCTCCCACGTTCACGCCATGTGTAAAGGAAATGTCCTCAGTGAAACGCCTGTCCCAGATCACACTGAATCTACAGGACAGGATAGTGTAAAAATTTCTTGGGTGTTCATCAAGGTCTAATCTCAAGTCCAGGCTGTAATGACTTGCTGGACTCAGCCATCAGAAATGTATCTGAATGTGGTAAAAAACGCTGGTGTACGTCTAATAAATTAGGTGCAAAGAGTCCTCATCAAGCTAGAATGCAGTCAATGCTTAATTTCTTGGGTGAGAAACTAGACTTTTCCTGTCACTGAGCGGCAAGTAGCTGAAACTGAATCTGAAACTGAAGTTAGATTGTTGGACACATATGAGAGGAGCTACAGGATGAGACCACCACAGAAGAGGAGATGTTTGGTTTAACATCAGAAACACCTGCTGCAGTGTTGAGATACATCATGGAGAAGTCTTGGGAGGGTATCAAGAGGATTCTGTGCTAGAAAAATTAAGCCAAGAGTTAAAGGTTAGGTATATGACACATTGGTAAGAACCCCCACCAATGATGTATAGTGCTGAGAAGAGTGCAGGAGGAGAAATGACAGTCCTGGGATGGATATGTGGAGTTACAAATCTGCACAGAATAAGCAAGGAGCCAGAAGAACAATTAGAGCAACAAATTCGGTTTCGGTTCGGCAATTCGGCTGGTTTGTCAGGGACTGTTCTAGCGTGGTTCATCTCTTATTTGTCAGGTCATAGCTTTAGTGTCACTGCAAATCAGATCATTTCTGACTCTGCCAGTTTGACGTGTGGTGTATCCCAGGGTTCTGTTTTGGGGCCAGTTTTGTTTTTGCTCTATGTTTTCCCCTTGGGAAAGATTATCCAGGAGTTCGTTGATGTTTCTTATCATTTATTTGCTGATGACATCCAAATTTACTGCTCATTTAAAGCCCCTGAGATCCAGAAATTGGACTCTCTACTGAACTGCCTTGAGAAAATAAAACAATGGCTTGGTGCAAATTCGCTGCAGTTAAATTCGGATAAAACCGAGGTGCTGGTGGTTGCCCCCGATGATGTAATTCCGGGGATTAAACAGTATTTAGGTCTTTTGAGCTCATCTGCAAAATCTAGCCTGAGAAACCTAGGTGTTATCTTTGAAAAAGAAATGTCATTTGAGCATCATTCCAAGCAGCTAACCAAAAACTGTTTCTACCAGTTGAGGAAGATTTCCGAACTCAGATCAGTCGTTTCGAAAGATGATCTTGAGTTGATTATTCATGCCTTTGTATCTTCTCGTTTGGACTACTGCAACAGTTTGTTTTCCTGTCTGAACAAAAAGGAGCTGTCCCGTCTGCAGCAGGTCCAAAATTCTGCAGCAAGGCTGCTGTCTCGCTCAAGCAGAAGAACTCATATCTCTCCTATTTTAAAGTCTCTTCATTGGCTCCCAGTGTCATTGCATTTCCATTTTAAGATCCTAGTGTTGACTTTTAGAGCTTTGCATGGCCAGGCTCCCTCCTACATTAGAGACCTGTTATGTCCCTACACTCTTGCTCGTAGACTGAGGTCAGTGGATCAGAACCTTCTGAGGGTCCCTCGTACACACTTTAAGACCTGAGGAGATCGCTCTTTCCACGCCGTTGTGCCAAGGCTCTGGAATGATCTCCCTTTGTCTCTTCGTTCGCTGGACTCTGTTGATGTTTTTACAAGCAAACTTAAAACCCTTCTGTTTCTCCAGGCATTCCATCCTTAGTAGTGATCTGGCTGTTTTATGACCACTGTGTGTGTCTTAGAGTTATTTTAATGTGATGTACATTGTCTTTTTTTCTCAGAATTTTTATCTGTGTGTCTTTTGTGTTATTTTAATGTGATGTACGTTGTCTTTTATTCTCAGAATTTTTATCTATGTGTGTCTTTTGTGAAGCACCTTGTGACTTTCCTTGTCTGTGAAAGGTGCTATATACGTAAATAAACATTACTTACTTACTTACTTACTAAATACCTAAAAGTCCAGGAAAGTAGGTTGAGGTGGTTTGGATGTGTGATGACATCAGGAGTCTGGACTTTAAAGTTGGTTTTTAATGAAAATCTCAGCTGCTAAGATTACATCATGCAACACATTACAAACTCAAATCCCACATTCCAACCTGAACAGAAAAAGACTCAGTCCATGTGTACGTCAGCTTGAACAGTTTTTATCTTACTGTCGAAGGAGCCGCAGCTGTCTCGGCGTGGGATCTGCTGAAGTCTGTATTCTTTCACTCAGTCAAACTTTTGTGTGTGAGTGTGAAGTCCATCTCAAAGATCATCCTACATGCATGGTCCATGGGCTGCTTGTGGTCAGTGAAACAAATTCCACAATCCTGAAAGTGAATTTTCACATAAAGCAGTGAATGCACCAAGTGCTATTCAGAGCCCCAGAAAGGAACACACAAGTTATCAGGTGAATAAATAAATGGATGCATTTCAAGCTGCCGTCGACACTCAAAGTGATTTACAATGATGCCTCAAATTCATTCATACACACACACACACACACACACACACCACCAGCA
This sequence comes from Thalassophryne amazonica, assembly GCF_902500255.1. Classification (NCBI taxonomy): domain Eukaryota; kingdom Metazoa; phylum Chordata; class Actinopteri; order Batrachoidiformes; family Batrachoididae; genus Thalassophryne; species Thalassophryne amazonica. The sequence continues at coordinate 58,605,954 of NC_047121.1, read as the reverse complement.
ACTCTGTGATAAGGACCTTGCCCAATAGACCAAAAGGGAATTTTTGAATTCTCTGTTAAGGAATTGAACCAAGGATCATCTGGGCATATCCCATTGACCATCACCTCCACAACCACAACCATTGTACACATTGGAGTTGACATGCACCAAATGCACGTGGCTTGAGCTTTAGTTTGTGCATTGCACAACCTGAAATTGGGGAAACTTGGGATGATATGAAAATGAAGTACAGAAACAAACAAAAAACCCTCAATGATCCTTTCATGTTTTATTTTTCTGGTCAAAGTTGTTTCATTTGTTAATATTCATCCATTCCTACATTTAAGGCCTGAAACACTTTCAAAAAAGAAGTGGGGATGGAGGCAGTTTATGCTAAATGTAAACTGAACAAAAATATAAATGCAACACTTTGGTTTTTGCTCCCATTTTTCATGAGCTGAACTCAAAGATCGAAAACATTTTCTATATACAGAAAAGACCTATTTTTCTCAAATATTGTTCACAAATCTGTCTAAATCTGTGTTAGTGAGCACTTCTCCTTTGACAAGATAATCCGTCCCACCTCACAGGTGTGGCATATCAAGATGCTGATCAGACAGCATGATTATTGCACAGGTGTGCCTTAGGCTGGCCACAAAAAAAAGGCCACTCTGAAATATGCAGTTTTATCACACAGCACAATGCCACAGATGTTTTGAGAGAGCGTGCAGTTGGCATGCTGACTGCAGGAATGTCCACCAGAGCTGTTGCCCATGACCTGAATGTTCATTTCCCTACCAAAAGTTGTCTCCAAAGGCATTTCAGAGAATTTGGCAGTACATCCAACCGGCCTCACAAACCACAGACCACATGTAGCCACACCAGCTCAGCACCTCCACATCCAGCATGTTCACCTCCAATATCATCTGAGATCAGCCACCCGGACAGCTGCTGCAACAATTGGCTTGCAGAACCAAAGAATTTCTGCACAAACTGTCAGAAACCGTCTCAGGGAAGCTCAGCTGCATGTTTGTCATCCTCATTGGTGTCTCAACCCAACTGCAGTTCGTCACTGTAACTGACTTGAGTGGCCAAATACTCACATTTGATGGCATCTAACACACTGGAGAGGTGTTCTCTTCATGGATGAATCCCAGTTTTCACTGTTCAGGGAAGATGGCAGGCAGCATGTGTGGTGTCGTGGGTGAGCGGTTTGCCTATCAACATTGTGGGTCGAGTGGCCCATGGTGGCGGTGGGGTTATGGTATGGGCAGGCGTATGTTATGGACAATGAACACAGGTGCATTTTATTGACAGCATTTTGAATGTACAGAGATACCGTGATGAGATCCTGAGGCCCACTCTTGTGCCATTCATCCACGACCATCACATTTTAGATCTTTGAGTTTAGCTCATGAAAAATGGAAGCAAAAACAAAATTGTTGCATTTATATGTTTGTTCAGTGTAATTATCAAATCATCACTTTTACAGACAGTTTTCTTGATACAAGTCAGCAGATGAACACATGAACATTTCCAAGTCACTGAATATGTCTCAGACTTCATTTCCACCAATCATGAAAAAATACAACCACTGTGGTACGGTAGGGTAAATCTGTGTCAGGTAGGCAGTTCTCAAAAGCTGAGTGAGTCTGCTGGAAGGAGACTAGTGAGGGTAGCCACCAAGACATCCAGAGACCTCTGAAGGAGTTACAGGCTACTGTGGATGTGTGTGGAGAAACTGCATGGTGCAACTTTTGTCTGTTGTGTCAGCAGTCATACAGTTTCATGATGAACAAGCATAGAGGACGATTTCTGAAAAGAGAAAGTGTGAAATTTCAGCTGCAGTTTGCCAGAAGGCACATGGGAAAACCGAGCCTCGATCTGATCTGTTTTCTGGTTTTCCAGTCCCTCTCTAGTCCACTCCAACATGAAGCTGTGAATGGAAATGCAGCAGGCAAATGTTGCACCATGAACAGTTTCTCCACTCACATCCACCAGCTTATAATTCTTTAAGAGTTGTCATGGGTGTCTTGGTGGCTACCCTCACTGGTCTCCTTCCAGCACGGTCACTCAGTTTTCCTGACACAGATACTCCATACAGCACTATATTGTTCATATTTGTTAAAGTAAGTCCTGATGGGCCTTGAGGCCCGTCGGCTGGAGCGTACCTCCAGTTTCCCTGCCGCAAAGTGGATGAGAGCCCATGATTGCCCCTGGATGGACGCCAGTCCATCACAGGTTCCTTCCCAGCTAATGCTGGGACCTATTTTACAGCTTGGTGGACTGAGACCATGCAGATTAGTTGTCTTGTCCAAGGACACAATGGGATTCGAACCCAGGTCTACGTGTTGGCAGAGCAGCTCCTTGTTCATTCTGTGACCTGCTCTGATTTCTTAATGAAGTCTGTGACATATTTAGTGATGTTGAAATGCTCATCCCCGGGCTTCTATAGAAAACTGGACGTAAAAAGTGGACGTAAAAGTGATGATTTAATACTTATATTTACAATAAATTTCTCCTCACTCCAAAAAAAAAAACTGTCTTTCAGGCCTGAAATGTAGGAATGGAAATGACATGAACTTGAGCATAAAAAAAACATGAAATATCTCACAACCCTCCCGTGGGAAGTACTTTTCTTTGTTTTTTATTTTTATTTGAGATGATCACTGCTTGGAATAAGGCCTCAGAAAAGAAACATTTCAGATAAAGTAAACTGATTTGTTTCACTGTTGATGGATTTATGTTTCACTGAACTTCCTTTTTCTAATTGTAATAATAAATCTGTTTCTCTCAGTAGCGGTTTCAACTTGTTGCCAAGCAGCAGATGATGACTGCAGTGGTGAAGTGTCCTTCACTCGCGGCCTTTCTCTTCATCATATTGTGCTCTCGCTCTCTCACTGTTGGACGGCGCTGCCCACTGCCCCTAGTGGCTGGATTGTGTTCATTCATGCATTTTCTACACCTGTCTATGCCAGTCAAGAGTCACGGGGGTGCTGGAGCCTATCCCAGCAGTCACAGGATGAGAGGCGGATTCACCCTGGACAAGACGCCAATCTATCACAGGGCCACATACAGATAGACAGACAAACACATTCACACCTACGGCCCATTTAGAGTTTCCATTTCACCAAACATGCATGTGTTTGGAAGTGGGAGGAAGCTGGAGGGAACCCACGCAAACATGAGGAGAACATGAACTACGGCCTTCTCGCTCTGAGGCAACAGTGCTAACATCTAAGCCACCGTGCCTCCCTGGAATGTGTCTGCTTGTGATTACTTACAGAAAACAACTTGCATGAATCAACTACTTCTGATTTCTGCCACTTTTACATTCTGTCTTTACTTCCTCCTGTTAGTTTAAATGTTTGTCAGCAGGTAAAATACAATGCTGTCAGAGGTCAAAAGATGCTGTGCAAGTAGGTTTTCTCCCCATTATTGATGCTACTGGACTATCTTTTTTTTAAAATCTCTTTTCAACCTGCTCATGCGGACGGATGAGGAAGCAAATTCTTCCCAAACATTTCCACATGTCAGAGATGCTAAAAAGTGTGTGAGAAACTTTAGAAATGAGTGTGAAGTTAGAATCTGAAGGGATGATGACGAATGTCATCAGTGCATATGCCCCACAGGTAGGTTGTGAGATGAAGGAGGATTTCTAGAAAGAGGATTTCTAGAGCGAGTTAGATGAGGTGGTGGAGAGTGGTGATTGGAGTGGACTTCAATGGGCATGTTGGTGAAAAGGAATAGAAGTGACTAGGAAGTAATGGGTAGATATGGTATCAAGGACAGGAAGGCAAAAGGGCAGATGATAGTAGATTTTGTAAAAAGGATGGAAATGGCTGTGGTAAATACCTACTTTAAGAAAATGGAGGAGCACAGGGTGACATATAAGAGTGGAAGAAGGTGCACCCAGGTGGACTACATTCTTTGTAGGAGATGCAACCTAAGACAAATTGTAGACTGCAAGGTGGTGGCAGGGGAGAGTGTAGCTGGACAGTATATGATAGTGGTTTATTGGCTGACTTTAGAGGTGAAGAAGAAGAGAGTGAGAACTCAACAAAGGATCAGATGGTGGAAGATGAAGGAGGAAGACATGGAATTCAGGGAGGAGGTGAGAGAGGCACTAGATGGAGGTGAAGTGATTGTGGACAAGGGAGATAGCGAAGAAGGTACTGGGTGTGATACCTGGACAGAGGAAGGAAGAGGAAAGGGATATATCCGTGACACTAAGTAAAGTAAGTCCTATTGGCTGCTCCCTTGTTTACACTCTGGGTTGCCACAGCAGATTCAAGGTAGATCCACATGTTGAATTGGCACAAGTTTTACGCTGGACGCAACTCCACATTACATGGAGAAATATGGGAGGGATGAGAGTTGAACCGGGAACCTTTTGCACTGAAACCAAGTGCACTAACCACTTGGCCACCACCGCTGCACATATCCATGACAATGACGGTAACAAAAAAATGTCCATGACAAAAGCGATCTTGCAAGCATCAAACAGTCTGGTGTGTCAGAGCAATAAGTCCATATCTATATCATGAGTTGTGTGATAAAGAGAGGAATGAGACCTTGTATCAGTGTCACACCGAACCCATGTCACCCCCACCCTCGGACATGGCAGGTGCCCCGTGCCAAATACACCAACCCCTGTGAGAGGGGACAGGTGGGCTGAGGGTCAGTCACCCACACCACCAAGAGGCCCAGAGTACCATTAGGGAACCATTCTAAGGTGCCTCAAAGCATCCCTTAGGCAAGGACAAACCAGGTCCAGGAGCACAAGGCATAGGACACAGACCGCTAATCCAGCCTCAGACTGCACCCAAACCTCACAGAAAGGACGGGCCAATGCCTTACCTGATCCCGCCTTCTGCGGCAAGACCAAGCAATGGCCCCAAGCAAACCGCCAGTGCCTGACAGGTATTAGTACCATCAAGAGCACCATCCACCCAGAGGGTTACCCACACCTGGTAACCGTCTGGACATGGACAAGGACAGCTTGCCCCACAGGTTCCCTGAGCCACTGTTCATCACCCCCAACCCACCCCCATGAAGCACTGGATGTAATTATATTGATTATTTTAGTCATTGGATCACTGGAGTACAGGAACACATCTCACTCTCTCTGTCTGTCTGTCTGTCTGTCTGTCTGTCTCTCTCTCTCTCTCTCTCTCTCTCTCTCTCTGACAAATTGAAAATAATGATATGTAACAAGCTGTGCAATAAAACAGCAGAAATGTCCAACATCGACATCAAAGACTGAGGGCACCTGAATGCAGCAACCTTCAGACAAATATCACGACGTTGTTCCGAAACCTACAAGCGTTTATGCTTTGACCGTTTTTTACACGTTTTGAAGCCATCAAACATGATTATTACTGAATCGAACGGGCTGATCGATCAGACCCCCGTCCCAGACTCAGGATGCTGATGGACACAGTTCAGCCTGCAATTGATGATGATGCTTAGCCTGTCTCTTTACAGGGCTGCAATACCCACAATGCCCTGCAGCATAACGAAGGACTATAGTTTAATGTACGACACAGCATATTTAATACACGGAGAGAAGGCAGCCTTGGTTTCTTGCTGCCATGACAACAACAACTGCTATGGCAACACACAGTGACGGATGTGTGAAGTGTATTGTTGAGGCTCTTATTGAGGCACATGGGTGAAAAGAAGAGAGCGACCCGGAGAGAGAGGGAGAGAGATGGGGTGGGGGGGTGGGGGGGGGCAATCAGTGAGAAAGGTCGTTCTTCTTTTCACTTCCTCTACATTTTAGATTCCACTTTGATCAACCTCTGCAGACCTTCGTCCCCCTGATCAGGTCCATAGAACGGGTCTGACTCCAAAAAATTATTTGAAGTCCATCATCTGAAAGGTCTGCAGAAAGGTCGAAACATGCCTCTCTCCTCAGACCCGTTCTTAAACCACAGTCCAGATATCACAGGACAGAGATGGTCGGGGGCAGAGCCTCATCATTTCCTCATAATTACATTTAAATTTGTCTATATGGCTTCTGTTCACCAACAAAAGGAACACAAACTCCAAATTCTGTCTACATGCTGCCTTCAGTGATCACCAGATAAACATCAACATTTACATGCATTTATTTCGCCATCATGACTGAGAGTCAGTTTGTGTGGGCGTTTGCCACCGTCCGGTGCCTGTAGGGCAGCGCACCAGGTCCTCTGTTCTCTGCTTGTCCGTGGTGACCCCACATGGAGCAGACACCATGTTGTTTCTTTGGGATGAGACCAAACGAGCTCCATGGCTATAGACCTGTCCAGCAGCGAGCGAGACCCCCCACCAGGCCTGTCTCCAAGATGGAAGGGGTGGACTGTCTCCTCTGGGTCAGGGCAGACCCAGATAAGCACGTAGTGCAGCACAGGCACATAGATATGGAACAAAGCCGTAGTCACTCTCACATTTCAGCTGGGTGGGGCAGATTGTTTGGTGAACGGGATGCGCTGTTGCCAGGCAGGATGTTGGGTGGTTTCCTCATGGGGAGGATGTAGTTCCAGTGTTTAATTCCACACCTGTTCTGACCTGACTGTAAAAGTGATGACACTCTATCTTCTATGTTAAAGACTGTGCACACTTGTAGTGATTTTTAAGTTTTGAGTTTCTCTTTTGAGGGTTGTATTTTCGATATCATTTTCCTTTTTGATTCTTCATGAGAAGGAATACCTTTCTTTGTAACTGAGAAGAAGAAGTCCTACAGAGGTCCTGTGTCCCGCTGGTGCCAGTGCTTATCCCCAGATTCCATAAGATGAAGTGACAAGAGTCTATGACATCACCTGTACGGGAGAAGACCAGTCCCCATTTACAGTTGGGTGGACTGAAACAAAGCAGATGACATGTCCAATTGGAGGATGTTTGTTAACTAGGACAGTGTGATTACTGAGAGCTGATACAATTTGGAATAATTTAAGTGATTCTGCATATGAATGTATTTCTGTTGTTACTGAATGTTGCAAAGAATTTGTAGTTCAGTCCAGAGAACAGCAGGTGGTGCTACAGATACTAAAAGTCTGCTTGGCAAAAGTCAACCCTCTACCGAGTGCCTTTGTAGTCTCCTCCATCATACATGTTCTGATTTCTTGCATCTGTTTGTTGAGATTCTTATGTGGATGTGTGTCTCTCTGTCTCAGTTACCAGAGTGCGGTTTTTATGGGATGTATGAGAACATCCTGTTGTTCCGTCATGACCAGATGTCAGAGAATGTTCTGCAGCTGCTTCGCTCCGCCTCTCAGATTCAAGATGGTGACCTGGTGGAGGCGGTCCTGTCAGGTAGGAAGGGCTCCAGTGCCTGTGGAGATGGGCCTTGTGTCTGTGTTTGTGTTGCTACATGCTCAGGTTGACGTCCACACCTGTCTAATGGTCACAGGGATCTCCAGCAGGAGATATGTGGGCGTGTCTTTGGTCTTTTCCAGTTATGACATCATCTGTGGTCTGGATCATGCAGAAATGTGCCACACGGGCATCATGTGGTAGCTGATGTTCCCTCACAGGGAAAGCTGCGTGTCTCATGTCCATTGAGTACTGTAATGATTGTTGATCTGAAAGAAGTCTGGGTGATGTCATGCAGACTGTTGCCATCCTATTTGTTCAGGTACAACCCCTGGCAAAAATTATGGAATCACCGGCCTTGGATGATGTTCATTCAGTTGTTTAATTTTGTAGAAAAAAAGCAGATCACAGACATGACACAAAACTAAAGTCATTTCAAATGGCAACTTTCTGGCTTTAAGAAACACTATAAGAAATCAAGAAAAAAAGATTGTGACAGTCAGTAACGGTTACGTTTTTAGACCAAGCAGAGGAAAAAAATATGGAATCACTCAATTCTGAGGAATAAATTATGGAATCACCCTGTAAATTTTCATCCCCCAAACTAACACCTGCATCAAATCAGATCTGCTTGTTGACATTGACCCTATGCCATGACATTGACCCTATGTGTCTTTTTGCAAGGAATGTTTTCACAGTTTTTGCTCTATGGCAAGATGCATTATCATCTTGAAAAATGATTTCATCATCCCTAAACATCCTTTCAATTGTCCAAAATATCAACGTAAACTTGTGCATTTATTGATGATGTAATGACAGCCATGTCCCCAGTGCCTTTACCTCAGTGATTTTCAACCTTTTTTGAGTCGCGGCACCCTTTTTATATTTACAAAATCCTGCGGCACACCACCAACCAAAATAATATTATAATTCTATTACCTCTTGTTTTGCGCAAAACCCAATTATCGCAATAGAAAATCAATACAGAAAACACCGCATTTCGAAAATCCTCAAGCATTTTGCACTGTGATCTCAAGTAGGGCTGTCACGATTAGGAATTTCTGGAGACGATTAATTGTCAGACAAATAATTGCGATTGACGAATATATTGTCTATTTTTTTTTCTTTTTTTCCCCTTCTTTATATTCTACTATTGTAGTATAATTACACAACTGTGGAAGAACGTTTGGCTTCTGTGAGTGGAGAAACTGGGAATGGTGCAACATTTTTATTTTTATCTTCATTTTACATACAGTCCCAACTTTTTCTGATTTGTGGTTGTTTCTGTTGCATTTCTGAAATTGTTTCTCCTCATCAGTCATGTTTTGTGCTTCAACACTGCATTAAGCTCAAGACTGAACAAATAAATACCTTTGGAAAATAACAGCTGTTAATGTTCAGATTTCTCACCTGCTTTTTGTGATCTCTGCGTCTGAACATTTTTTTTTTTTTTGTGGCTCAGTTCATTCATATATTCTCATTTTTTAAATATGTTTTTAAAGATATTTGACCGTTTATTTCATCTCATGATCTCATAAATTCAGCATACGACGCGCACATGGTGAGAACAGGACGGTAACGGCAGAATCACACCTTTAGAGAAAGTTCAGTGAGAAGTAAAGGCAGCTTCACGTTTCCGTTTTGTTAACGTTCACTCGGTTTACAATCCTCTCTCTGCTCCGCGCTCGCTGCGCACTGAACGTGTCGCGCCTGCATTCAGGAATCTCCCTCACCCACCCCCTCCCTCGCAGTCTGCAGACTGTTAACTCCGCTCGCGCGCACAGGCACAGACACACACACCGACAGCTCCGCATTTTAGAAGGCTTTTGAAGGAGACGACACTGTTTTAATCGGCCGTCAACCTCCTTGTTATTGTCCCGCCTTAAGACGAGAGCGAGGCTGCAGCACGTTTGACATCAGATTCTGAGTCGTTTTATGCTTTATGGATAAAATAAATAATTCACGTAATCGCGAATATGAAAAATACCCACGGCACCCCTGAAGATCGATCACGGCACCCTAGGGTGCCGCGGAACCCCGGTTGAGAATCACTGCTTTACCTGACATGCAGCCCCATATCATCAATGACTGTGGAAATTTACATGTTCTCTTCAGGCAGTCATCTTTATAAATCTCATTGGAACGGCACCAAACAAAAGTTCCAGCATCATCACCTTGCCCAATGCAGATTCGAGATTCATCACTGAATATGACTTTCATCCAGTCATCCACAGTCCACGATTGCTTTTCCTTAGCCCATTGTAACCTTGTTTTTTTTCTGTTTAGGTGTTAATAATGGCTTTTGTTTAGCTTTTCTGTATGTAAATCCCATTTCCTTTAGGCGGTTTCTTACAGTTCGGTCACAGACGTTGACTCCAGTTTCCTCCCATTCGTTCCTCATTTGTTTTGTTGTGCATTTTTCGATTTTTGAGACATATTGCTTTAAGTTTTCTGTCTTGACGCTTTGATGTCTTCCTTGGTCTACCAGTATGTTTGCCTTTAACAACCTTTCCATGTTGTTTGTATTTGGTCCAGAGTTTAGACACAGCTGACTGTGAACAACCAACATCTTTTGCAACATTGTGCGATGATTTACCCTCTTTTAAGAGTTTGATAATCCTCTCCTTTGTTTCAATTGACATCTCTCGTGTTGGAGCCATGATTCATGTCAGTCCACTTGGTGCAACAGCTCTCCAAGGTGTGATCACTCCTTTTTAGATGCAGACTAACGAGCAGATCTGATATGATGCAGGTGTTAGTTTTGGGGATGAAAATTTACAGGGTGATTCCATAATTTTTTCCTCAGAATTGAGTGATTCCATATTTTTTTCCTCTGCTTGGTGTAAAAAAGTAACCGTTACTGACTGCCACAATCTTTTTTTTCTTGATTTCTTATAGTGTTTCTTAAAGCCAGAAAGTTGCCATTTGAAATGACTTTAGTTTTGTGTCATGTCTGTGATCTGCTTTTTTTCTACAAAATTAAACAACTGAATGAACATCCTCTGAGGCCGGTGATTCCATAATTTTTGCCAGGGGTTGTAGATGGAGTCAGGTCAACTGGACTTGCTTAGTTCCTTTGAAGATGTTTCACTCTTCATTAGCATCATCAGATCTACAACTGACTTCACTGACCATGACCTGGATGACAAAGAAGCTCCACGGACATTCTGGGCATTGTTCTAGTAGGTCAAAAGTCAGTCGAAGCAGGGAGCTTGTGATTGGTTGGCTACATTAAATCATCAAAGCTATGCTAGTTACCAATGATTTGAAGAAACTGAGGAAAAGTGCTTCCTCTAGTCAAAACCTTCTGCAGGAGTGTGCTGTCACCAGTGTTTGCTCATGGCCTGGGTAAGGTCTAACTTCTAAGGTGTGACTGTATAAATAAAACAAATCCAAGTGAACCAACGAATCTGCACCAACGACATTAAAATGAATCTTTTATACCCAAAAACCTGCTGGCGGGATTCAAAAAGACAAACGGCTACAATGACATGGTTTATTAAAATTTGAAAGTCTAAAAACTCAGAGGGGTGAGGGTCCAGGTGACCGCTCGTTTGGGTTCAAAGAAAGCACGAGTGTCATTTCCTCGTTGTTTTATGACACATTATTTCTGTGGTTTGCAGTACAACAAATAGAAACCACCTAATGGAGATGTATACACAGCAAAACATCCTTCTCATCCGTGAGCTCCAGCTTAAAGTGCAGGTGGATTCTGGGTAAAAGAAAGAAAGAACATTTTGGGCAAAGCTGAAATAATCCAGATGTGAGCTGTTGTTTGGATGAAGTTTGTTGTTCAGCCGCTGATCACGAAAAAATGCTAACAACTGTGTGTGTGTGTGTGTGTGTGTGTGTGTGTGTGTGTGTGTGTGTGTGTGTGTGTGTGTGTGTGTGTGTGTGTGTGTGTGTGTGTGTGTGTAAAACACTGCGTCTGCATCATCTGACTCAGTGCTGTTTGAGCCATTCCAGTTTTCAATACAGGTCATGGTCTTACCAAGATCCAAGTCCATATCTCATTTCGGATCCCAGCGCTCATTCTTTTCCAGATTTCAGTCTGGGTTCTTGTCCAGGTTCCAGGCCATCTCTCAGTCCAGGTTCCAGTCTGGGTTCCAGTCCATCTCTCAGTCCAGATTCCAGTCCATCGCTCAGTCCAGATTCCAGTCTGAGTTCCAGTCCATCTCTCAATCCATATTCCAGTCTGGGTTCCAGTCCATCTCTCAGTCCAGATTCCAGTCTGGGTTCCAGTCCATCTCTCAATCCATATTCCAGTCTGGGTTCCAGTCCATCTCTCAGTCCAGATTCCAGTCCATTTCTCAGTCCAGATTCCAGTACATCTTTCAATCCAGATTCCAGTCTGGGTTCCAGTCCATCTCTCAGTCCAGATTCCAGTCTGGGTTCCAGTCCATCACTCAATCCAGATTCTAGTCTGGGTTCCAGTCCATCACTCAATCCAGATTCCAGTCTGGTTTCCGGTCCATCTCTCGGTCCAAGTCTTCGTCCAGATTGCAGTTCAAGTTCTAAGGGAATTAAAAACATCTTATTTGTGCGTTTTACTTTATGATGTCATGAAGTCGTGTTATGTCCAGATTGCTTCCAGTAATGAAGGGATGAGGATGAGTGAATGAATGATAGTTATGAGATAGTAGTGATTCGAGAGCCACTGTGGTCCTCGCCTCCTTGCCGACGCCTCCTTGCCGGTGGCTGCCTGCCAGTAGCAGTGACGGCTCTCCTGTTGGTGTGTGGAGGAAACAATCAGGAAATTAAGTTTGTACGGTGTAACAGGCAGCTTCAGCCAACGGCGCCGATTGGACCTGCTGGTACTTCCCACAGTCCTCAGTCACACATGTTTCACTGTCTGCAATGTTAACGAGGCAGTGAGTTCACCACGAGAGGCGGCGCAGACGCTGATTAACACACTGAGGACAGTGACGCTCCGTTTGTTGTGAAGACAAACAAAGCAGCTGATCCACAGAAAACACAAAGTACACAAGAGTGGCATTGCAGCAGGGGGGCGCTGTGGAGCACAGGGCTTTTTAGCTCCTCACTGAGAAAAAACTTGATCTGTGAACATCATGCTCCTGAGCGCCCCCTGTCCTCCACACACTGCATCAATCAGGAGTCTCTTTGCTCTCTGATTGGCTGATGCTTAGCGAGGTGACTTTGTGCTATCAGTTCTTCATTGAAGCACACGAACACATCAGTCAGCCTGCCGGTGCTTTAAACGAGTCTTTCCACGTGTGCGCTGAGTCCTTCTTGAGCCGCGGTGTTTGTTTTTGCCTTGTGGCTCCTTAATGCCGCTAATTCCAGCACACAAACATTGAGACAAGAAGAAGCTGAGAACACGGCGCACAAACACAGCGAGTCATTTTCTGAAGCATATAATAACAGTTCAGGAGCTCGTTCACGCTCGCGAACCAACGCCGGCCCTCCAAACAAAAGCCATAAACAATAATTTGAATAAATGGAGGTAATTTTCTGCAGCAGAATGTCTAATCAGAGCTGCATTCTGCTGGAGGACCACAGCTCCGAGGGTGAGCGCCGCGCACCAATAGACACGCACAAACAAAAGAAATACCCACCATGCTTTGCCAAGTCTACTGGCCAACCAAACAAACACTCGGTCCATCTGCAGCCACTAAGATCCACTTGTAGGTTCCAAACATTGAGAGACCCGCCCGTGAGGAGCCGGTCATTAATCTTTGTCTCTGATCACTCTTTCACTCGCTGTTTGTTTTCACTCTTCAACACTTTCCTCGCTAACGTTTGTAGCTTCTGCTCAGAGTATGGAGTGTCATCGTCCCCGATGCCGCCTGTCCGCCTGTCCAGCTGTCCATCTGATTATAAAAAGAAACAAGTTCACAGTCAGATTTTTCTGATCTTTCAGTAGTTTGAGGGTTGTTATGTTTACAGTGATTTGGCCAAAACAAAATCATGTGATGGAAAAGGACATTGATTCCATCCATCCATTTTCTATACCCGCTTACTGCAATTCATGGTCACTTGGTATCCCAGCAGTCATGGGGCATGAGGCAGGGTACACCCTGGACAAGATTACAGTCTATCACAGGCCACATGTATGGTGCATCCAGCGCTTCACTTTTTACACATTTTGTGATGTTACAGCCTTATTCCAGAATGGAGTAAATAAATTATTCCCCTCAAGATTCTACTCACAACACCCCATAATGACAACATGAAAAAAGTTTTGCAAATTTATTAAAAATAAAAAACTAAGAAATCGCATGCACATAAGTATTCACGCCATTTGCTCAATATTTTGTTGATGCACCTTTGGCAGCAATTGCAGCCTCAAGTCTTCTTGAATATGATGTCACAAGCTTGGTGCACCTATCTTTGGGCATTCCTCTTTGCAGCACCTCTCAATCTCCATCAGGTTGGATGGGGAGTGTGAGTACGCAGTCATTTTCAGATCTCTCCAGAGATGTTCAATCAGATTCAGGTCTGGGCTCTGGCTGGGTCACTCAAGGACATTCACAGAGATGTCCTGAAGACGCCCCTTTGATATCTTGGCTGTGTGCTTAGGGTCATTGTACTGCTGAAAGATGAACTGTCACCCCAGTCTGAGGTCAAGAGCACTCTAGAGCAGGTTTTCATCCAGGATGTCTCTGTACATTGCTGAATTCATCTTTCCCTCAATCCTGACTAGTCTCCCAGTTCCTGCTGCTGAAAAACATTCCCACAGCAAGATACCGCCACCACCATGCTTCACTGTAGGGATGGTGGCTGGTTTCCTCCAAACATGACACCTGGCATTCACACCAAAGAGTTCAATCTTTGTCTCATGACATCAAAGAATTTTGTTTCTTATGGTCTGAGAGTGCTTCAGGTGCCTTTTTGAAACTCCTGGTGGGCTGCCATGTGCCTTTTACGAAGGAGTGGATTCTGTACTAATTCCTACAGTGGTCTACAGTTCTCTAAGAAAACAGCTTTGGTTTGTGGTTCATCTTTTGCTGTACACTGGAGCCATGTGACACTGTTTGTTTTTCTGCAGCTTCAGTCACAGCAGAGGATTTCCAGATCCGTCCTCACTGTCTGCTGGTCCATTCGTACCGAGCTCCGGCCTTCTGTGACCACTGTGGAGAGATGCTGTGGGGACTCGTGAGGCAAGGACTCAAATGTGATGGTACGTATAAGGTGACCACTGAGGAGGAGAGAGGTTTGAGTCCAAGCATCATTAATAGGCAGAGTTTGAGGGCCCCATAGTGCTCCACAGAGCATAGACCTGAAGGGCTGATTTCAGGTACAAGAGTTCCTATTTAATCATGCACCTATAGACCAGCAAGAACCTAAATCAGGCACTCTGTACTGTGAGCCGGTGCAGAGTGGTTTAAATGTTAATGACAGTAAAACCATCAAAGGCACTGCGGCCACTGAGGCAAAGAAACCACGTGTCTGAGCCGAGAGTTGAGTTGCATGATGGGACAAGAATGATGTTATTTTCTTCATTCTGAAGAAAGTAAATCTGATCTCTAGGCAAAGGGAACCATAACCCTTCGACAGATCAATCTGAAGCTGGCATGTCAGACAGACAGGTGAGCCTGAAATCCACAGAGTCTGCAGAGTGGTTTGGCAGGAAGGATCAGTCAAGCGAAGTGTCATTGGCGTAGAAGATTATGACCAGCCATGTTAGCTGATGGTGTAATTAGACAAGGAGACCAAGCAGTGACCCTTGCGGTACCCCAGTGGACAGGTGTTCCTTTCAGCACACTCTGAAGAACCAACTCAAGATACTGACTTAAACCAGATCCTAACATTCCCAGAGGAGAGTAAGGCAGAAGTACAGGAAACTGATTATCAAAGACTGCACACTGTAAAAAGTTGAGAAAACTTAAAAACTTAAGACTTCTAATTTTACTCAACTTACAGATATATCTAACTAGCAGGGGTGGTGGTGACCAAGTGGCTAGTGCACGTGGGTTCCGCGCAGAAGGTTCCCGGTTCAAACCCCACCCCTGCCATATTTCTCCATTTAATGTGGAGTTGCGTCAAGAAGGGCATCCAGCATGAAACGTGTACCAAATCAACATGCAGATCCACTTTGGATCTGCTGTGGTGACCCCGAGTGAAAACAAGGGAGCAGCCGAAAGGACTTACAGATGTATCTAACTAAGATTTGATTTTTTTTTCTCAATTTTTTGCAGTGTAGAAATGTTTTTTGTTTGTTTGTTTGTTTGTTTTTGCAGTACAGAAATGTGCTTTTTGGGTTTGCCTGAGTTTTCTTTGAATATAGTTTCTCTGTAAGTGTCACTAACACTTCGTTGTGTGGCCCTGTCCTTATCAACAGAAGTTCTGCCCATTGAAGTGTCTCACTTGGAAAACCTCAACATGCAGGAAGTATCGAAGGAAAGTTCTGTTGTTACGTCACCTGACATGACGCATCTAACTCTGCTGTTCCAGGCTGTGGTCTGAACTATCACAAGCGCTGTGCCTTTAAGATTCCAAATAACTGCAGCGGCCTCAGGCGGCGCCGTGGATCCAACATTTCCTTGACAGGGGGTCTGGTCAATATGGCTCGTCCCCTGTCGGCTGAACCGTCACCGCCACATTATGGTGATGACGCCTTACTGGTCAGTACCCAGCAGGTCACTTAACCCTGAGCGGTTTGGAACAAGTTCTAACTGTGATCCTGTAAAACAAAGAAAGAAAAACATCTGTTTCCCATCATAATGATGTAGTAATTTCTTTTATATTACAAGCAAAGCAATTTGTTGGGAACCACCAGTTGCAGATTAATTAAATTATGACCAGCTGATTATGACCCTCATGGTCTGGAACAACTTGCTGGTACTCTTTAAAGTGCATTTCTCAAAATGCTTCTGTGCTTCTCAATGTATTTTTTGTTTTACTTAAATGTCACCATAGTAACAGTTTTCTTTCTTCACCTCCAGTCTCCAGTCAGTCCCAATATGGAGGTAAGAGTAAAAAAATATGAACTGTATGTACCTTTGCTTCTATTTATTTTGCTCACAGAGCTTCTTAATAAGTTGCCGTGCTGTGGCGCCATCTGTGCAATAAGTTGTAGTGGTTCGAATCCATGGAATAAGTCATAGTGGTTGGAAACTGCCGAAAATGTCATCTTGGCTGGAATCCATGCAATAAGTCTTAGTGATTCAAATCAGTGCAATAAATTGCCATGGATCGTGGATATGAACCATTGTTGTGGTTCAAACGAACGCAATAAGTCAATGTGTTTCGAATCCATACAGTAAATCGTGGTTTGAATCTGAAAAAATGGTAGTGGTCTGAATCCGCACAATAAAATCGTCATCTCTGAATCCGCGCAAAATGAAGCCATGGTCTGAACATGCATAAAAAGTCATCATGGTTCAAATATGTGCAAAAAGTCACCATGGTTCCAAGCTGTGCAGTAAGTCCTGGTCTTAATCTGTGCAAAAAGTCACTGTGTTTTGAATCTGTGTCCAGTGTTTCCTTGACAGGGGGTCTGGTCAACATGGCTAGTCCCTGTTGGCCAAACTGTTCCTGCCACATTATGATAATGATGCTTTACTGGTCAGTACCCAGCAGCTCACAAAACCCTGAAGAAGTCATTGTGGTTCCAAGCTGTGCAATAAGCCGTTGTGGTTCAAATCTGCACAATACATCATTCAGATCTGCACAATATGTTGTTGTGATTCAAATCTGCACAACACGTTATTCAAATCTTCGCAATAAGTCAGTGGTTCGAATCTGAACAATAAATTGTGGTTCAAATCTGCACAACGAGTTATTCAAATCTTTGCAATAAGTCAGTGGTTCGAATATGGACAATAAATTGTCGTGGTTCAAATCCGCACAATAAGTCATTCAAATCTGCACAAAAAGCCACTGTGGTTCAAATCTTCATGTCATTCAAATCTTTGCAATAAGTCAGTGATTTGAATCTAAACAATAAGTCGCCATTTGAATCTGCACAATACATCACTGTTGTTCAAATTATTGCAATAAGTCCTTGTGGTTTGAATCTGCACAATAAGTCATTCAATTCTTTGCGATAAATTGTGGTTTGGATCTATGCAATAAGGCATTGTGGTTCAAATTTGAGCAGTAATTCGCCATTGTTCAAATCTGTGCAATAAGTCGTCATGGCTCGAATCTTCACAGTAAGTTATGTTTCAAGGCTGCACAATAAATTGTCATGGTTTAAATCTGAGCAATGCATCATCATGGTTCAAGTCTTCGTAATAAGTTGTATTTCAAAGCTGCTCAATAAGTCGTTCTGGTTCATTATTATTAGATTCAATATTAAGGAAATTTTCCATCACAGTGTCCTGAACGTTATCTCCATCTTGCCCCACAGAAGAATCAGTTGGACTTCCTGCCCGGTCGAGAACGCCGATCCAGCACCCAGTCCTACGTTGGCCGTCCCATTGAATTAGACAAAATCTTAATGTCAAAGGTGAAAGTTCCGCACACGTTCCTCATTCACTCGTACACACGACCCACCGTGTGCCAGCACTGTAAGAAGCTGCTGAAAGGTCTGTTCCGACAGGGCGTGCAATGTAAAGGTGAGCATTTTAACTCCACCCATCATAGCTACCCTGGCTAAATCGTGCTTGTAGTAGTTAGTTCAGCCATATACCATTCCATGGTAGAACTCCATAAGTTAATTATGGAGTTCCACAAGGTTCTGTGCTAGGACCAATTTTATTCACCAATATGCTTCCCTTAGGCAGTATTATTAGACGGTATTGCTTAAATTTTCATTGTTACGCAGATGATACCCAGCTTTATCTATCCATGAAGCCAGAGGACACACACTAATTAGCTAAACTGCAGGATTGTCTTACAGACATAAAGACATGGATGACCTCTAATTTCCTGCTTTTAAACTCAGATAAAACTGAAGTTATTGTACTTGGCCCCACAAATCTTAGAAACATGGTGTCTAACCAGATCCTTACTCTGGATGGCATTACCCTGACCTCTAGTAATACTGTGAGAAATCTTGGAGTCATTTTTGATCAGGATATGTCATTCAAAGCGCATATTAAACAAATATGTAGGACTGCTTTTTTGCATTTACGCAATATCTCTAAAATCAGAAAGGTCTTGTCTCAGAGTGATGCTGAAAAACTAATTCATGCATTTATTTCCTCTAGGCTGGACTATTGTAATTCATTATTATCAGGTTGTCCTAAAGTTCCCTAAAAAGCCTTCAGTTAATTCAAAATGCTGCAGCTAGAGTACTGACGGGGACTAGAAGGAGAGAGCATATCTCACCCATATTGGCCTCTCTTCATTGGCTTCCTGTTAATTCTAGAATAGAATTTAAAATTCTTCTTCTTACTTATAAGGTTTTGAATAATCAGGTCCCATCTTATCTTAGGGACCTTGTAGTACCATATCACCCCAATAGAGCGCTTCGCTCTCAGACTGCAGGCTTACTTGTAGTTCCTAGGGTTTGTAAGAGTAGAATGGGAGGCAGAGCCTTCAGCTTTCAGGCTCCTCTCCTGTGGAACCAGCTCCCAATTCAGATCAGGGAGACAGACACCCTCTCTACTTTTAAGATTAGGCTTAAAACTTTCCTTTTTGCTAAAGCTTATAGTTAGGGCTGGATCAGGTGACCCTGAACCATCCCTTAGTTATGCTGCTATAGACGTAGACTGCTGGGGGGTTCCCATGATGCACTGTTTCTTTCTCTTTTTGCTCTGTATGCACCACTCTGCATTTAATCATTAGTGATCGATCTCTGCTCCCCTCCACAGCATGTCTTTTTCCTGGTTCTCTCCCTCAGCCCCAACCAGTCCCAGCAGAAGACTGCCCCTCCCTGAGCCTGGTTCTGCTGGAGGTTTCTTCCTGTTAAAAGGGAGTTTTTCCTTCCCACTGTAGCCAAGTGCTTGCTCACAGGGGGTCGTTTTGACCGTTGGGGTTTTACATAATTATTGTATGGCCTTGCCTTACAATATAAAGCGCCTTGGGGCAACTGTTTGTTGTGATTTGGCGCTATATAAAAAAATTGATTGATTGACTGATTGATTGATTTGGCGCTATATAAAAAAATGGATTGATTGATTGATTGATTGATATCTCGGGTCAGAGGTCAATAATGTTCTTTTTCATTTATCAAAGTGTTGCATTTTTATATTTGAAGGAGAGTATTTCACTCATATATTTGTGACATCACAGATGATGAAAATGCTCAAGCTTGAGTTTCAGTTTTTAGCCTCTGGAAAGTTGCTGGTTCGAGTCCCAGCAGTGTCTTCTGTCTGTTTGTGTCTCAGATTGCAAGTTTAACTGTCACAAGCGATGTGCACCCAAAGTGCCAAACAACTGCCTAGGAGAAGTTTCCAAAAATGGTGGTAGATTTCAACACACACACACACACACACACACACACACACACACACACACACACACACACACACACACACACACACACACACACACACACACACACACACACACACACACACACACACCATGTTCATCCAGCCTTGTGAGGACTATCAATGTATTCCCTCCACCCAGCTGTGAGGTGTAGGCGCAGGGGCGTAGGTTTGGATATGGACCATAGGGACAAGTCACAACCAATATTTTGGGATGGCAAAATAGTCCCTACCAATATTTAGCATTTTTGTTTATATAACAAAATCATTCACTATTTTTTTGCGAACTCGATACTATAATTTTAGTCGTCATGTTTTGTGTTTTCGACGTGCCAGAGTGACAGGGTTACCCATGTTGCAATTTCATTAGCTCACGTTCTTCTCACATGGACGTAAACAAAGTGCATCTCGTGGCAGGCAGTGCTTCATTTGTAAAGTGGGAGGTCCCAGAGCGCAGAGGATGGGTGGCTCCGGTGCAGTGTTGCCAGATGTACGATAATTATCGTATTTGTACAATAGTTGTGCCCTCTGTACGATGTACGATCAATAATGGGAAAAAATCCAATATGTACGATAATTTCAGTTGGTTGGCCAAACACGCATCTCTCTCTGACACCCAAGAATCATTTTGCAGGCGTTGCACTCAGGCGGCATCAAAGACACAACACACACAGGGCTGCTGCTGGCTTTCGGCGACCGTCATTTGAAAGCCCGCCCCCTCTCATACAGAGTAATGAGTTCCATCCAATCTCTGCCGTGACAGGAAGATTCCCCAACCATCTTTTTTTTTCGAAACTTTATTTCAACAAATGCAATAACAAACGAACAAAACACAAGAGCAAAGAGATATACAAGAAAAATAAAAAAAGTTCCAAGTTCCTTATGGAGGTGTCAACATTTTTTCTGTGTTCAACAAAATCTGCACAAGTGGCCATGGCATCGGATGACGACAGCGACCTCGAGGTTGAATTCGACTCTTTCTAGTCTGGTAATTAACACGTTTGTGTCCCTTCACAGAAAAAAAAATGTTTCTAGTCTGGTAGTGCATTTGCGTTGTTTTGTGCCATAGTTTCCCCATTACTATAATTACTGTTTAAAAATGTGACATAAAATTCTTTGTAAATTAAAAAAAAAAACGCTAAAATAGCTACGGTATATGCGTTTTGTTTGTGTACGATAATTTCTCCCAAAATACGATCATTTTGAGGTTTTGGTACAATAGTTTCATATTTCATATCTGGCAACACTGCTCTGGTGCAGAAAAACAAGAAGGGCGGGGTGGAGGGGTTGCGAACAATGCTGTGCGCCACACTTAAAATAAACTGCACACCCACCTTCACAAATGACACTAACATCCTGCCTTTTCCTCAAAAATTACTACATTTATGTTTGCTGTCTGTCTCTGTACTTTTCTGTCACTTTTGCGCTCTTTTTCATACTTTCCCTTGTTTCAAAAGTCACCGAACGCACTGTTGGAAAGAACGGGTTCTTGGCTTGCTGTCAAATTTTTCAGAGTGAGGGCTTATATGAGAACGTACGGTAATGAGAATCAGCGGCGCACTAGTTTTTTTTGTTTTGTTTTGTTTTTTTCAGCGGCGCACTAGTGTGAAACTTCCGTGTTTTTCCTTTGCGTTATGACATCACAGGCTTACGTTTACCGTAATACACCATATATATCATTGGAAATCTTTTTTTTTTTTTTTTTTTGGCAAATTAGGTTGCCAGATACCTACAACTGCATTATTGATGAAGAGAATAGATTATACATCTTGGTTGCAAAAACTTTTTTTTTTTTTTGTTAGCTCCACAAGTATTTTTTTGTTGTCTTGTTCTCTCAGGTGTAGGCCTATAGAATAGATTAGTGATTTTGGGTGCAATTTTGTTATTTAAGCTATTTGTTTGTTTGCCTACACACTTAATAATGTAAATAAAGTGTTAAATTATTCAGCATTATGTCGTCATATGTTATGTATTATGCTGTACTTGTGCGTCTAATGGTATGAGTGGGTTAGGGGGTGGTGGTGGTGGGAAGGGGGGCCGGGGGGGGGTACTGTCCCTACCAAAGCTGAGACCAAACCTACGCCCTTGTGTAGGCGTCACCTAAAATGAGTATATACATTCTATACACTATAGAACTTTTGAGCCCTGGAGCCGACTCTGATGTCACCATGGTGGAAGGTTGCCTTGATGACCATAATGATGAGAGAGGCGGGGGTCTGATGAGTGACATGGAGGAAGTGCTGACATCAGATGATGGTTTACTGCTGGAGGTGGGGTCTGGGGAGCTGTGTGATCTGCATGACCCTGACCTGGATGAGTCAACCCGGGCCATCAGGTACACACAGTTCTGCACGCGTGCACGCACACACGCACACACACACACACACACACACACACACACACACACACACACACACACACACACACACACACACACACACACACACACACACACACACATGCACAAAGCTGATAGAATGGTTTGCTGTGCCCCCTGCAGCCCATCGACCAGTAACAACATTCCTCTGATGCGTGTTGTTCAATCTGTCAAACACACCAAGAGGAAGAGCAGCAACGTGATGAAGGAGGGGTGGATGGTCCACTTTACCAGCAAGGACTCACTGGTATTGGTTTATCTGCTTAACTATGTAAACATCTTCACTGACATCATGAACACGTGCAACAACTCACGTCTGCAGTGTTCACAGCAAACTGAGTGAGAGCAAAAATACAGTTAAAGACAAACCAATCCCTAATTCCACTTACCTGAACAGGTGGTGCAGGTGTCGGGTCGTGGTACCTTCAGGAGTCTGTGTGCGTTTCATCTTTAAGGCTGAAACAGCTGCAATGTGGCCTGTAAATCTCTTCTTCTTCTTTCAGTTGCTTCCATTAGGGGGCGCCACTGCAGATCATCGTCTCCATCTCACCCTGTCTTCTGCATCTTCCTCTGTCACACCAACCAACTGCATGTCCTCCCTCAGCCTATCCATAAACCTCCTCTTTGGCCTTCTTCTTCTGCCTAGTGACTCCATCATCATCCTCCTCCCTCTATACCCTGAGTCCCTCCTCTACACAGGTCCAAACCATCTCAGTCTCATCTCTCTGAGTTTGTCTCCAAACTGTCCTACCTGTGCTGTCCTTCTGATATGTTCATTCCTAATCCTGTCTATCTTCGTCACTCTCAGCTCTGCTCTCTACACAGTCAAATCCCGAGTAAAACTAGCACTGACAGTGTTAAATTAACATGGCCAGTGTACATATGGTCCTACTCTGGTCAGAGTGGGACCATATGTACACTGTGAGTGTTAATTTAACAATGGCGATTTTATTGTGTAGTCTCATTAGAGATCATAATGTCATCTGCAGACAACATTGTCCATGGAGACTCCTGTTTGGTTTTATCCATCAACCTGTCCATCACCATTACAAATAAGAAACAGCTCAGAGCTGATCCTCGATGTAATCCCACCCTCACCTTAAATGCATCTGTCATTCCTACTGCACATCTCACTGTTGTCACACTGTCCTTGTACACATCCTGCACCACCTTCACATAATTTTCTCACTGCGGACGTCCTCATACAATATCACAACTCCACTTGGCACCCTGTCATAAGCTTTCTCTAAATCCACAAACACACAATGTAACTCAGAGCAAACATTGCATCTGTAGTGCTCTTTCTCGGCATGACTCACAGATCTTTACCTCGTTTTTAAGTCCAGTTTCTACTACTCTTTCCCATAACGTCATGCTATAGCTGATCAACTTTATGCCTCTGTAGTTACTGCAGCTTTGCACATCACACTTGTTCTTAAAAATCAGAACCAGCACACTTAGTCTCCACTCCTCAGGCATCTTCTCGCTTTCCATGATTTTATTTAACATTCTGGTTAGAAACTCCACTGGAATGTCATCTGGACCAACTGTCTTTCCACTCTTTATCCTCTTCATAGCTGCCCTCACTTCATCCTTATTAATCCCCACCTTTCTGATTTACTCTCGCCACATCATCCAGCCTTTTCTCTCTCTTGATTCTACATTCATCAGCTCTTCAAAATATTCTCTCCACTTTCTCAACGTGCTCTTCTTACTTGTCAGCACATTACCATCGGCAGCCGAACCTGCTGCACATCCTTTCCAGCACAGTTCTTTTCTCTGGCCAATCGGTACAAGTCCTTTTCTCCTTCCTTAATGTTTAACTTTATGTACAGTTGCTATATGCCTATTCCTTAGCTTTTGTCATTTCTCTCCTTCTGCCACATCACCTTGTACTTCTGTCTACTTTCTTCTTCTCTCTAACAAGCCCAACTGTTTGTAGCCAACCTCTTTCTCCTTATGTTTTCCTGAAAATCTTTGTTCCACCACCAAGTCTCCTTGTCTTCCTTCCACTGTCCAGATGTCACAACCAGCACTTTCCTGTCTGTCTCCCTCACCACATCTGCAGTACTTTTCCAGTTGTCCAAAACTGCTTCACCTCCTTCCAGGGCCTGTCTCACCTCCTACCTTAACTTCACATAAGTTTCCTTCTTAAACAAACTTTTGTGAATCAGTCATAATAACATCTAGCATTATGTCTCTTCTGGCTGACAATTCCACACACGTGCATGCTGTGTGTCAGACCTGTTTTCTCGCAGTTAAGCCTTCATTCCTGCCTTTGTTCTCTAAATAGCAGTGCACCAGGTTCCAGCACATTTTGGCCACTAAAATTTGAAATGGCAAATGGACTGCATTTATATAGCACTTGTCCATCTGAATCAGAAGCTCAAAGCACTTTGCAATTCACCCATTCACACACACACACACACACACACACACACACACACACACACACACACACACACACACACACACACACACACACACACACTGTTGTCAGGGTGTTGCCATGCAAGGTGCTCAACTGCACACCGGAAGCAACTGGGGGATTGAGGACTTTGATTTCCCAGCCTGATAGGGGTTTGAACTGAGGATCCGCTGGTCTCAAGCCCAACGAGTAACCACTACAAGATTGATGACAAGCTGTTGTGGGTAATGTGGTAATATGTGTCCTCATGATAGTTCCTGCCACTGAAACAGCAGTGTCCACTTGGATACACCCCTCAAGTCAAAATATGATTTGACACTCATTGATCCAGTGACCTGATTAATATGTCAATCAGGTCATTGCTGCTATGGTGATCCCCCCTTCCAGAGGGACTACTCATGTTAAAGTTTGGTTCATTCTTGGACATAGTGGCAAATGTCGGCACAGATGGAAAGTGCTGTTGATTGTTTCCCTCACTGATGTCTGTGCTTGATATTTTTGATGTACGAGGTCTATTAGAAAAGTATCCGACCTTATTATTTTTTCAAAAACCATATGGATTTGAATCACGTGTGATTACATCAGACATGCTTGAACCCTCGTGGGCATGCGAGAGTTTTTTCACGCCTGTTGGTTACGTCATTCGCCTGTGGGCAGTCTTTGAGTGAGGAGTCGTCCACCCGCTCGTCGATTTTTTTCATTGTTTAGGAATGGCTCAGAGACTGTTGCTTTGTTTGATAAAATTTTTTTCAAAACTGTAAGGCACAACTGAGTGGACACCATTCAATAAATTCAGCTGGTTTTCGTTAAAAATTTTAACGGCTGATGAGAGATTTTGGTCTGGTAGTGTCGCTTTAAGGACGGTCCACGGTGCCTGACGGCGATCTGCGCTTCGAGGCGGCAGCGTCTCGCCGTTTCAAGTTGAAAACTTCCACATTTCAGGCTCTGTTGACGCAGTAAGTCGTCAGAGAACAGAGAACTTTCAGAAGAAGTCGGCATGAGGAGTTTATTCGGACATTCCATTGTTAACGGTCATTTTGTAATGAAAGAACGTGCGGGCAGAGTCGCATGTCGGGCTGGACCCGACCGCGGGGGGTCGCGGCAGGAAAAACACCTCCGTTGGAAATCTTAACGGGCAAGTTGGAACATGCCCAAGCTGTTAAACAATTTCTCAGTTACTCACTTGTTGAAAGCCATTAAAAGCCGCCTGAATTCTACAAATGGTTTTCAACACGGAGGTGTTTTTCCTGTCGCGGCGCACACAGATTTGCCGAGTCGTCACGGAAAGGACTCGGCGAATTTGCGCGTACGTCTTTCATTAAAAAAATGTCCTTAAACAGTGGAATGTCCGCATAAATTCCTCATGCCGGCCTCTTCTGAATCTTCTCTGTTCTCTCATGATGTTCTGGGTGAATTAAGCCTTAAATTAGGATGTTATCAGCTCGAAACAGGCCGACGACAGCGCCTGGAAGCGCTGCAGGGCGTCCCGCTCCGTGGGAAGTCCTTACACTGACAGAAACACCCCATAATCTCTCATCAGCCGTTAAACTTTTCACAGAAAACCATCTTAATTTCTCGAATAGTGTCCACTCGGATATTCCTCACAGGTCCAGAAAAAATTTTGATAAAGCAACGCGCGCCGTCTCGAGCAGCGTGTGAAACAAAGGAATTCAGCCGAGAGGGCGGGACCACATCTCACTCAAGGCCTGCCCATAGGGAAATGACGTCACCGACATGCGTGAAAAAACTCACGCATGCGCACGAGGGTTCAAGCATGATTGGTGTAATCGCATGTCATTCAAATCCATATAGTTAAAAAAAAAAATAAAAGGGTCGGTTTATTATCTAAGAGACCTCGTATATACATACAGGCAGACAACAATGTAGCCATCAATTTCACTTCCTGCTAGTTGGTAACAAATCAAACCTTAACAATTCATATAACTTCAAAGTAACAATGTCAATTTGTCAAAATCAACCACATGAATATAAACTTGGAAACAATGTACATCATCTAATATTATTAAATATTGAGACTTTGCAAGTCAAAATGTCCCTCAGCTCTTCTGACTCCTTTTTCTTCTTCTTTGCTTCAGAGGAAGAGGCATTATTGGCGATTGGACAGTAAATGCATCACACTGTTTCAGAATGATACGGGGACTAAATATTACAAGGTAAGTTACCACTAGAACACTGTAGGTGCAGTGTTTCCCCAATCATCGACCTGGAGACCAAAATAATGAACATTTTCCATTTCAGTCTGCTGTAACATCAAACTATGAGGCAAACTGGGTATATTCCATTGGACAGCCAGCTGCTGATTGGCCAAACACACCTGAATGATCACATCAGGGACCAATGGAAACTGTGCAGTACTTCGGATCCTGTTTGCCAGGAATGGAAAGCACTGCTTTAAGGGACATATGTGTGCTTCTCCCTTTGGTTCCTGAAGACTGCATTTAAAAAAAGACATGATAACAGAACACAAACAGTCAATAAAAGGAAATATAAAAGAGGCTAATTAATTAAGTAATATTTAAAAACAAAGATGTTATCATGTTTCAAATATAATAAGAGCAGGTTTACTTATTGACTATCAATTCTGATGATCAGAGAGAGAATTGGTTCGGGTCTGGGAGGACGCACTGGTGCCACATTAGGTTGATGCCACCACAATATGTTTCCACTCTGAGTCCTGACTGGGAACCACCAAAGCAGACCATCCATCCAGGGCCAGATTCTGTCCTTTTGGGGCCTCAGGCAAACACAGGTGTGGGGCACTCACATAAACACAAGCACTGATTTCATTTTGTCCCTCTTGGTTGAAACGTAACTCGACAACCTTTAAACTGTAAAAAGACCAGCAGATCATCATAGCCCTAATGGTAGTTCTTCTGAAATGCCAAAATCATTGGTTTGAAAGGTGCCTAAGTGCAAATCTTCACACAACAAACATTATTCATCCAATAATAACTAAAAAGTAATGTGAACATCATGTACACCCTATCACTCATCAGTGTAGCATCTAAGCCCATCACAATGCATGGAGGATTCCATCCAAAGTTCAGCACCCTGAGACTGTACCAAGAGGGGGCTAGGGGGTACTGAGTATCAAGGCCACCATCTAGGATGAAACAAGAAACATTCAAGAGTATGTCAAGAAGCTGTTCCCCAAGGGACACATTACTAAGGAGGTATGTCCGACAGAAGAAGACAGAAGATGGTGAACAGGAAGAGGAGATGACATGGAAGACCAGCAGGCTCTTCCATTGAACGTACCACCAGCAGATAGAGGGTGTGGCTAATATCAAGAAATTGCACCAATGAATAACAAAGGCTGAAGGACAGGACAGAGGTTCTGATCATAGCAGCAGAAGAACAGGCCCTGAGCACCAGGTCCATAGCAGCTGTGGTCTATCACCTCAGACAGAGCCTGAGGTTCAGGCCATGCAGAGTCGCAATAGCGTGCAGGAACATCTGTACCAAAAAAACACCTCCAGACTAAACAGGAATTGAAGACAACTGCAATAGAAGGTCTGGCAGAGTTCCACTTGAGGCTTGAGGCAGTCATTCAGTGCATCTGTCTGGCTGACGTGATCTACTGCCACCACTTTCATCTACTTCTTCACACAGGAGGTGAAATAAAAAATTCTGGTTTATATCTGTTTTATTTATATACTGTCAGGAAGGTGAAAATAAATATTATGGACAAAAATATGAGCCACGCCAACATTATTCTAACAACAGTAATCTCATGACGTAAACCGCGCTTCACCTGGGCGAAACCCCCAAAGCCCTCAGAAACTTTGACTGTGAGCTCACTGTCTTTAAACTTAATCAATCAATTAATCAATCAATCCTCATCTGTTGCTGTTCCAATAAAAACATCACATTTGCAAATGGGTAATTTCTGATTTATGGCTTTGGATCTTTCTGTTTTTGTCAGACCTTCTGACTGTTGGTCCAGTGAATCCTCTAAACCAGTCTCTGTCAATCCAGGACCTCTTATGCTGCGTTCACACCGGGGGCGACGCGAGCGACAGCAGCAACAGGTTGCCATGTAATCCCTATGGAACGACATGTTTTGGTGCCAAGTCATGCAGCGCAACGCGATGGACGTGAATGAAGCGACACGAGTGAAGCGATTTTGAGCAATTGGCACATTTGTGGCACGATATTGCGTCGCATCACGTCGCATTGTCCTCCTCCCCAAGTTGAAGAATCTGAACTTTTTCGTCTCATCTCGCCGCGATGACCAATCAGGGACTGAATATGTAGTGACGTGGAGATGTCTGGAGTTTGACTGAAGATGTGAACATGTCCTGTATCTGGTAGCAGCCTGTGAGCAGGAATTATGTCTCTTTTGTCCTTTATTTCACAATTATGACAGAGTTTTTGGAGCGAGCAGCAGTCCCACAGCAGGGGGAGCAGAGTTTCTTTCTCTTTTTATTTCACGTGCGCGCAAGCGAATCGTCCATGGAGATTATTTTACTTATTAACTACACAGATGTATAATAAAACAAATGGTGACTGGTTTCTAAACACAATTATGACAGAGTTTTTTGGGGAAGAGCAAGGAGTAGCCACTCAGCAAGCAGCAGAGTTTCTTTCTTTTTTTTGTTTTACTTGCGCGCGCGAGTGAATCGTCCATGGAGATTATTTTACTTATTAACTACACAGATGTATAATAAAACAAATGGTGACTGGTTTCTAAACACAATTATGACACAGTTTTGGAGTGAGCAGCAGCCCCGCAGCAGGGGCAGCTGAGTTTATTTCTTTTCTTTTTTTTTACGTGCTCGCAAGCGAATCGTCTGTGGAGAATATTTTATTAATTAACTACACAGATGTATAATAAAACAAATGGTGACTGGTTTCTAAAAACAATTATGACAGAGTTTTTTGGGGGAAGACCGAGCTGCAGCCCTGCTGCAAGCAGTGGAGTTTCTTTTTTTTTAATTGTTTACATATGCGCGCGTAAACGGGACAGGAGATCCTCAAACTGGGTCCCGCAGAGGTGGAAGGACCGCTGAAAGCGGCCGTCATCCAGATGCAGCTCCTGTAGCAAATAATGATACTCCCTGTATTGGGAGCTTTCCACAACAACTCGCTTCGTGTGATCAAGGTCTGTCATGTTAACCTGACTGACAACCGGAGCCGGCGAACGGAATGGAAGCTCCTCCTATTTGATGACGCACCGGGGCAAGTTTTCACAGCAAAGACACTCCGGGCGATGGTGGCGCGTCCGTCGCCACGCGACCCCCGCGGATTTGTGGCGTCTGATTGTGCCCGGTGTGAACGAAGCATTAGATAACCCAGTTGCAGTTCCACATGTTTTGGTCTTCATTGTCTTCTTCTTGTGTATCTTCAGGAGATACCTCTCTCAGAGATCTTATCCCTGGAACCAGCTCAGACCTTCTCACTGCTTCCCGATGGAGCCATTCCTCACTGCTTCGAGATCACAACCGCTTCACTAGTGTACTTTGTCGGCGAAAACCTGCAGAGGGCCGACTCGTCCATGGCCAGCAGCATTATCGCAGTGAGTGTCCTCATCATCTTTTATTTTAACTCATCGCTCTTTTTACAAGGCACCTGATTTTAAAATCTTGTTTGGTATGGGCTAGTGTCAGGTGAGTGGGGCGGGGCTTCTTATTGTAGGTTTTTTATTGGGGCTTTCAGGTGAGTGGGGCGGGGCTTCTTACTGTAGTTTTGTTTAATTGGTGCTGTCAAGTGAGTGGGGTGGGGCTTCTTACTGTAGTTTTGTTTTATTGGTGCTTTCAGGTGAGTGGGCGGGGCTTCTTACTGTACTTTTGTTTTTATTGGTGCTATCAGTTGAGTGGGGCGGGGCTTCTTACTGTAGTTTTGTTTTATTGGTGCTTTCAGGTAAGTGGGGCTGGGCTTCTTACTGTACTTTTGTTTTTATTGGTGCTTTCAGGTGAGTGGGGCGGGGCTTCTTACTGTAGTTTTGTTTTTATTGGTGCTTTCAGGTGAGTGGGGTGGAGCTTCAGTACTGTACTTGTGTTTTTATTGGTGCTTTCATGTGAGTGGAGCAGGGCTTTTTACTGTAGTTTTGTTTTATTGGTGCTTTCAGGTGAGTGGGGCGGGTCTTCTTACTATACTTTTGTTTTTATTGGTGCTTTCAGGTGAGTGGGGCGGGTCTTCTTACTATACTTTTGTTTTTATTGGTGCTTTCAGGTGAGTGGGCGGGGCCTCTTACTGTACTTTTGTTTTTATTGGTTCTTTCAGGCGAGTGGGGCGGGGCTTCTTACTGTACTTTTGTTTTTATTGGTGCTTTCAGGCGAGTGGGGTGGAGCTTCAGTACTGTACTTGTGTTTTTATTGGTGCTTTCAGGTGAGTGGGGCGGGGCTTTTTACTGTACTTTTGTTTTATTGGTGCTTTCAGGTGAGTGGGGCTGGTCTTCTTACTATACTTTTGTTTTTATTGGTGCTTTCAGGTGAGTGGGGCGGGTCTTCTTACTATACTTTTGTTTTATTGGTGCTTTCAGATGAGTAGGGCGGGTCTTCTTACTATACTTTTGTTTTTATTGGTTCTTTCAGGCGAGTGGGCGGGGCTTCTTACTGTACTTTTGTTTTTATTGGTGCTTTCAGGCGAGTGGGGCAGGGCTTCTTACTGTACTTTTGTTTTTATTGGTGCTTTCAGGTGAGTGGGGCGGGGCTTCTTACTGTAGTTTTGCTTTATTGGTGCTTTCAGGTGAGTGGGGTGGGGCTTCTGTACTGTACTTGTGTTTTTATTGGTGCTTTCAGGTGAGTGGGGCGGGGCAGGATGTGGCTCGGATGTGGGAGATGGCCATCCAACATGCTTTGATGCCGGCAGTTTCTACTGGATTTAACCAAAGTTCTCACTGCAGCGGACACAGTAAGAAACTGGACGTCATCACCACAGATATGATGTCTTGATTATATATTGGAATCACATTGATAGTTTTTTTTTTGGGGGGGGGGGGGGGGAGCAGCATGTGACATTAACACGGATGTTTATGTTTTCGGTGACTCGTTTGTCAAACTGAAGGTTTTGTTCGCTCACCAGATTCGATTCTAACAAAGTTAACAGATGTAGTTAATGAGGCAGCCTTGAATGTTTTACTTCTGATCATATTTGTCTCAACAGAAGAGGTTTCCATCAGTATTTCCGTTTCCAACTGTCAGATCCAAGAGAACGTGGTGAGAACATTCACAAGGCTCCTCTACAAACATATTTATGTCTTCAGAATCACAGGACCTGCACCTGCTCATTATATCAACATTCCTGCCTTCATATGTGTGTGTGTGTGTGTGTGTGTGTGCGTGCACGGGGGGGGGGAGTACACAGGGACAGAAAATGGAGAAAACAATCAGAGAGACAAACCAGGACAAAGCAGAGGGAGGAAAGAAAAACAACTGTGAGGTGATTAGTGACTGAAAACAGGTACAAACTAATTAAGTGAACAAGAAACAGGTGGGGGGAAAGTGTAATTCAGAAAAAGGACACCAGAGGGAGCCAAAGAACAGAGACAGACAGCGAGAGAACACAGAGAGAGCACAAGAAACATAACAAACACCAATAGACAAAATAAAGACAGACACCATGAGACAGAACAAAGAGAGACACTGAGACAGAACAAAAACAGACAGTATAAAGACAGACACCATGAGACAGGATAAAGACAAACACCATGAGACAGAACAAAGACAGACAACAAGAGACAGAACAAAGACAGACACCAAGAGACACAATAAAGAGAGACAGGCACTCAGAGACAGAACAAAGACATACAGACACCATGAGACATAACAAAGACAGACACAGAGACAGAACAAAGACAGACACTGGGAGACAGAATAAAGACAGACAGCAAGAGACATGGCAAAGACAGACACCGAGACGGAATAAAGAGAGACAGGCACTCAGAGACAGAACAAAGACAGATAGACACAGAGAGACAAAATAAAGCCAGAATAAAGACAGACAGATACCATGAGACAGAATAAAGACAGACAGACACAGGGAGACTGACATTAGGATCAGATCAGGATTAGAAACTATGGCTTGTTAAAAACTTTTTCTGCACTTTAGAAAAAAACTTTTTGCTGATTTCTCGTCTTTAAATTCTGACGTCCTCCTCTGTAAAATCCACAACATTTTTGGTATTTTGTCTCTGTGACCTACATGATGAACTCAAGCAGCTGGAGCGATGACAGCAGGAAGACCTCACCTGGAGGTTGCACTTTATTTTAACATCTGCATCAGTATCATGGTACAGGAAGTATGTAAGATGGACCATGGACCACGAGCAGGTACATGAAGGAAGACATGCGTCAGTAAGCATGTGTGATGCCGTAGACCCAAGCCTGAGACTGATGAGTGTCAGCACAGGATGAAGACGTCTCACAGCTGTGGACGTTTATCAGCTCAGATTCTGCCAGTCTAGCTGGACAAACATCCTTCCCTGTGATGAATGAAAGTTAGTGCAACATGGATCCAACAACAGACATGTTTCAGCACAACTGACCTCAAAGCAGCAACGTGGAGTTGCTGATCAGCTGAACTCCAGAGAACATGAGACAGCAGAATCATCCACCTCCTGCCCAGATCTTCAAACTACAAACACGGCAGCAAAAAGTGTTCAGTCTTTACTGAAATCGAATCATATTTCAACTGATTACATTTTCTATTCTTATTTATACAGTATTAGTTTGGTGACAAAGTCAGAGAGGTTTGGACATATGCAGAATATAGGAATCCAGGGTATATAGGGAGAAGGATGCTGAGGATGGAGCCACCAGACAGGAGGAGAAGGAGGGAGGTCAAAGAAAGGAGGCTCATGGATGTGCTGAGGGAGGACATGCAAGTGGCTGGAGTGACACAGGAAGATGCAGAGGACAGGGTGAGATGAAGATAGATGATCTGCTGTGGCACCCCCTATTGTGAGCAGCCGAAAGAAGAAGAAGAATATTTATGCAATATTAGTTTGGAAATTTTGTCTGAATTTTCAGGCCATAGTTATAGAATTTCTATCCTGTGACAAGAAAAGCAGGAAGTAAACATCAGAATGACATGAATCTGATCAGTGACTTCCAAACAGACTACGATGTACTATGAACTATGTACTATGAGGTATGGACTATGTACTCTGAAGTAAATACAAGAACCAACCAAAGCTCAATCTGAGTGCATCAAAGGGAACTTACAGTGAAACTGAGACCGACCCAAGTTCACAGTGTGACTTACTGTGGCCACGAAAGGACCTTCACACAATGAAACAGAAGCTTGTAGACAGAGTCCACGACAAGACAAGGACGCAGCAGAGACACGAAGACATGAACCGGCAGACAAAACAGGAAGTTACATTTCAGTGGATTATCAATGCCAGTGAGTACAGCACGTGCCGGCGGACAATCTGGTACGAGCCGAAACTTTCCACAATCCAAACTATGTTTTTCCTTCATCGGATCGTTTTCTGCTTTGGCTGACTTTTTTTGATTCTTATGTAAATACATGGAGGTTGTGTCACAGAGGAGGCGGGGTCATATCACTCACGCTCGGCTTTTACATCACAAAGATTTAAAGATTCACATCCATGAGCTCTTCTCATGCAAATAGAGACGTGTCAAACATGATGTGCTTTTCTGTCTCCAAGGTGAGCGCGTCTTCAAGCACCTCAAATGGAGATTACTGTGATTAGTCACTCAGCCGCATGGTTTCCATGGCAATGCATGGTAATTAGACAGCGCTAGGTGAAGGGGAAGAGGTTTACTAAACTTTATTTCTGTCCTGTTGGCTTGAGGTGTGATATTAGGCTGTCAGCTGACAAATGACCAATGGAGGAGAAATGATTTCCAGTTTTGGTGTCAGAGTTGATGAAATCTGTGATGGAGAGGAGGTGAACAAAAGGCTCTGTCCTGAAAACTCATCCCTCCTGATCTTGTTCCATGTTTTTCAGTTCTGTCAGCCGTGTATCATCTTTTAAATGTCTTGTTCTGCTGTTACACCAGAATAAAATGTGCAGCAGATGATGCTGGCTTTGAAAACAATCTTTGTCTCAGTTTGAGAGACAGATATCATCCCTCCAGAGTGGAAGAAAGGACTTGTCCCATGTTGGAAAGGAAAGGGTTGGCTGGCAGTGATTACAGGGATCTTAGACTGGTCTGTGGAACATCCTGAGAATCCACAGGATCTCCAACCAGTCACTTGATATCATATCCATCCTATACACAGGTGCAGTGAGTGCACAGCAGAGGTGGAGCGGAGTCTCTGAAGCATCCCCAGTGAATTTTGGTGTTCATCAGGGATGTGTTCTGATTCCTCCTCTGTTCGATGCTTGCATGGACTGAATGATGGCAAAAAGTTGTGGAGTCCAATGGTTTATGCGCGTTTGTTGGTGAGGAGTCAGTTTCTGGGTTTGAGATTGTCATGGATCCAGACTAAGATCCAGGTTTTTAGTAACTTCCTGAACTCAGCCATCTGAAGTGTATCTGTATGTGGTGAAAGTGTTGAACTTGTAGAGACGTTCAGTGATCTCAGCAGTGATCTTCATGTTTCAGCCTGTTGGTGGGCAAACAGATTGAAGGTGCTGTATGAAGCTCCTACAGTGAAGTACTTTAAATAAATATTCTAGAGGGCTGAAATCTTTGTGAAATAACTTATAATGCTCATTATCTTGGAAATTAGGATATACGAGGTCTATTAGAAAAGTATCCGACCTTATTATTTTTTTCAAAAACCATATGGATTTGAATCACGTGTGATTACATCAGACATGCTTGAACCCTCGTGGGCATGCGAGAGTTTTTTCACGCCTGTCGGTTACGTCATTGCCTGTGGGCAGTCTTTGAGTGAGGAGTCGTCCACCCGCTCGTCGATTTTTTTCATTGTTTAGGAATGGCTCAGAGACTGTTGCTTTGTTTGATAAAAAAAATTTCAAAACTGTAAGGCACAACTGAGTGGACACCATTCAATAAATTCAGCTGGTTTTCGGTAAAAATTTTAATGGCTGATGAGAGATTTTGGTCTGGTAGTGTCGCTTTAAGGACGATCCACGGCGCCTGACGGCGATCTGCGCTTCGAGGCGGCAGCGTCTCGCCGTTTCAAGTTGAAAACTTCCACATTTCAGGCTCTGTTGACGCAGTAAGTCGTCAGAGAACAGAGAACTTTCAGAAGAAGTCGGCATGAGGAGTTTATTCGGACATTCCATTGTTAACGGTCATTTTGTAATGAAAGAACGTGCGGGCAGAGTCGCATGTCGGGCTGGACCCGACCGCGGGGGGTCGCGGCAGGAAAAACACCTCCGTTGGAAATCTTAACGGGCAAGTTGGAACATGCCCAAGCTGTTAAACAATTTCTCAGTTACTCACTTGTTGAAAGCCATCAAAAGCCGCCTGAATTCTACAAATGGTTTTCAACACGGAGGTGTTTTTCCTGTCGCGGCGCACACAGATTTGCCGAGTCGTCACGGAAACGACTCAGCGAATTTGCGCGTACGTCTTTCATTAAAAAAATGTCCTTAAACAGTGGAATGTCCGCATAAATTCCTCATGCCGGCCTCTTCTGAATCTTCTCTGTTCTCTCACGATGTCCTGGGTGAATTAAGCCTTAAATTAGGATGTTTTCAGCTCGAAACAGGCCGACGACAGCGCCTGGAAGCGCTGCAGGACGTCCCGCTCCGTGGGAAGTCCTTACACCGACAGAAACACCCCATAATCTCTCATCAGCCGTTAAACTTTTCACAGAAAACCAGCTTAATTTCTCGAATAGTGTCCACTCGGATATTCCTCACAGGTCCAGAAAAAATTTTGATAAAGCAACGCGCGCCGTCTCGAGCAGCGTGTGAAACAAAGGAATTCAGCCGAGGAGGGCGGGACCACATCTCACTCAAGGCCTGCCCACAGGGAAATGACGTCACCGACACGCGTGAAAAAACTCACGCATGCGCACGAGGGTTCAAGCATGATTGGTGTAATCGCATGTCATTCAAATCCATATAGTTAAAAAAAAATATAAAAGGGTCGGTTTATTATCTAAGAGACCTCGTACAGTAGTGTTCAGAATAATAGCAGTGCTATGTGACTAAAAAGATTAATCCAGGTTTTGAGTATATTTCTTATTGTTACATGGGTAACAAGGTACCAGTAGATTCTCACAAATCCAACAAGACCAAGCATTCATGATATGCACACTCTTAAGGCTATGAAATTGGGCTATTAATAAAAAAAAAAGTAGAAAAGGGGGTGTTTGTTGTGAAAGAGTCGTGACATGGACCCACAACAGGGGGCGGTAATGAACGGACAATGGATAAGCCAAAAAGTAACAATTTAATGTTGTGAATCGCACAACGAAGTACAGACAATAACAATATGGTGGAATGTCAATTATACACAAGGTGACGTGTGGGCAGGCTCGAAGATAGAAGACGTCTGGCGAGAGAAGAGCCAGATCCCACACAGCTTCCACCACCAACGGATCTGAAGAACACCGGAGCCGCCAAGCCCTGCGCCCCAGGTGGCCACTGTCTTCAGCAGTCAGACCCGGTATTGCTGGCAGGGAACAGAAACAGTATTGATGAGTGCGAGTTGGCACACTCAGTAATCCCACAGTCTGTGTTTAGTTAGGAGGGAGCACCTCCATCTCCAATCACACACTCGTGCAGCTCCTGTCTAACCACTTATCTGGCTGGGGTGTGAAGCGAAGCCGTCGCTGATCACACCAAACGCCAATCCCACAGATAAGGCAAACACCACAGGAAAACGGCTGCAAAAGAGTTCAGACTATTATTCAGTTTTAAGTCAGCAGAGAAGTTACCTGAATGGTAGCTGATTTCTCGGCGGGGAGGTGGAGTTGCAGGCCTGCCTTTATGGTGGTGGTGATGTGAATGAGTGACAGCTGGTGCTGATTACGAGTGACAGCTGTCACTCCCGGTTGCTATGACGCCCTCTCATGCTTGAAGCCCGCACTTCAAGCAGGGCGCCATCTGGTGGTGGTGGGCCAGCAGTACCTCCTCTTCAGCGGCCCACACAACAGTGTTCACAATAATAGTAGCATCTGCTGTTGACACTACAAACTCAAAACTGTTATGCTCAAACTGCTTTTTCAGCAATTCTGTGAATCACTAAGCTAGTATTTAGTTGTATAACCACAGTTTTTCATGATTTCTTCACATCTGCGAGGCATTAATTTTGTTGGTTTGGAACCAAGATTTTGCTCGTTTACTAGTGTGCTTGGGGTTATTGTCTTGTTGAAACACCTATTTCAAGGGCATAAGGCAACATGACCTCTTCAAGTATTTTGACATATCCAAACTGATCCATGATAGCTGGTATGTGATATATAGGCCCAACACCATAGTAAGAGAAACATACCCATATCATGATGCTTGCACCACCATGCTTCACTGTCTTCACTGTGAACTGTGGCTTGAATTCAGAGTTTGGGGGTCGTCTCACAAACTGTCTGCAGCCCTTGGACCCAAAAAGAACAGTTTTACTCTCATCAGTCCACAAAATATTCCTCTATTCCCTCTTTAGGCCAGTTGATGTGTTCTTTGGCAAATTGTAACCTCTTCTGCACGTGTCTTTTATTTAACAGAGGGACTTTGCGGGGGATTCTTGCAAATAAATTAGCTTCACACAGGCGTCTTCTAACTGTCACAGCACTTACAGGTAACTCCAGACTGTCTTTGATCATCCTGGAGCTGATCAATGGGTGAGCCTTTGCCATTCTGGTTATTCTTCTATCCATTTTGATGGTTGTTTTCCATTTTCTTCCACACATCTCTGGTTTTTTTGTGCATTTTAAAGCATTGGAGATCATTGTAGATGAACAGCCAAGAATTTTTTGCACCTGCGCATAAGTTTTCCTCTCTCCAATGAACTTTTTAATCAAACTACGCTGTTCTTCTGAACAATGTCTTGAACGTCCCATTTTCCTCAGGCTTTCAAAGAGAAAAGCATGTTCAACAGGTGCTTCATCCTTACATAGGGGACACCTGATTCACACCTGTTTGTTGCACAAAACTGACAAACTCACTGACTGAATGCCACACTACTATTATTGTGAACACCCCCTTTTCTACTTTTTTTTTTACTAATAGCCCACTTTCATAGCCTTAAGAGTGTGCATATCATGAATGCTTGGTCTTGTTGGATTTGTGAGAATCTATTGAATCTACTGGTACCTTGTTTCCCATGTAACAATAAGAAATATACTCAAAACCTGGATTCTGGATCTGGATCTGATCTTTTTAGTCACATAGCACTACTATTATTCTGAACACTACTGTATAACTATTTGCTTAATGGAATGTTTTAAGGGAGTCAAACACTTTACTAATACAGCCTAAAGTTTCACTACACTCAGAATGATCTCCAGCCCACCAGAATATCATTTACACAGACTGTCTGGGTCACTACACATGCATCTGCAGTTTAATATTCTACAGTGAACTTCACCCAAGGAGCGCTTCAACTTCAAATCATTTCCATTCCCATCATGATTTATAGATTTTATTCTTTTGTCCTGTCATTAAAAACAAAACAAAATATTTTTCTGGGTGGTTTATTTGCATCTGCAACATTTCAAATATGCATGCAAAAAAGGTAAACCTTAATGTTGTGATTTACTACATTTCCCATGATGCATCACTCTCACATGATGTGTTGTGATTTTCAGGATATCAACTCTGTCTATCAAATCTTCCCTGATGAGGTTCTTGGCTCAGGACAGTTTGGGATCGTTTATGGAGGTAAAACATCAAACTCACCTCACATTCAAACTATGATTTTTATTTCACTACCAGTCCATGTGACATTCAGCCAACATTCAGGCGACATGCACTAATGTGAGAGTGCAACTAACAAATTGTTGCTAATTTGCCTGTTTTGTCGCAAATTTCTATTTCCAACTAGTTTCCAACAGTTGCAGCCCAGTGAGATAGCACCCTAACCATAATGACGCTGAGAGCAACAATCCTGCTTCAGCAGAACTAAGACAGATAATCCTCCAGATCCAGATCCCTGCTTGATGTAGTTTTAAAGAATTGATGCACACCAGAATTTGTTGATTTGGTGGATTCCTAGTTTAAGACAAAGCAAGGCTTTCCCCAAGTTAAACCAAAATCCATGTACATATTCACTTCCAGACAAACTAGGGCAGAAACGTCATATAACCATGTTGATGTAATGAACTGTCCATGGTTCTGAAAAAACTCAAAGATCCTTTCTGGTTTTGTGATGGTCCAGGATCCAGACTAAGTTCCAGACTTTCATTGCCATCCTGGACTCCTTCATAAGAAGCGTGTCTGTATGTGGTGACAGTGTTGAACTTGTGCTCAGCAGTAACGTTCATGTCTCTGGGTCCTCAGCCTTTGAGATCCAGAGATGCCTGAGGAGATCTTGCAGAGTCATGAGGTAAAGGTCACACAGGTGTTGTGTGATGCTGGTATCTGTGCATGAGAACAAAGGTCCAAGTCTTTTGGGGTCCTGGTGCTTCCCGTCTTAGTATATGGTTGTGAGATTTGGACTCGAACCAGTAACCTTGGGTTCCACTGGAATGACTGTGTCAAATGAGCGATTACTTAGTGAGACTTTGATATTGTCCTTGTGGTGTATTTCTGTGGACTTGATCCAGCATGCAGGTGCCTCAGTGTTTTGAACCTCAGCAGTTGGAGAAGGTGAAGGACACACCTACGATTAACCTGGCTGCAGCAGATAGATGATTATTTTCATGGCAGGTCAGTTGTCTGCCTGGGTGGTTACCATCCAGGACCCAGGATGGTTCTGTGGTGTCGTGGATGTGGTGAAGTGTGACACCAGCACATGCTCCCAGACATGACTTGTTGATGCTGCAGAAAATGGTCCTAAAAATGGTCCTGAAATCATGACTGGTTTCTATCTAATCCTCAGTTTGAGGAACATCTTCTGTACACCTGCAATTTTGTTGATGCATGAAGATCAAATTCTTTACATACAAACCAGAACAATTTTGATGGAAATTGGTGCAGATTAATTTTTTGTGATTCAGTGTTGCCAGATTATGGTTCTGCATCATTACTGTCCAAGACTGAAGCACTCCACCATGTTTAATCCACATTGGCTCCAAATTGTTTGAATCTAACAGTTATGACCTTGCGTGTGACCTTTCAAGGTCACCCATGATACGTGAGTAATGTCACAGTTAACTGGAAAGGCAACTCAAAAACATACAGTGAACAGACTGGGACTGCAGAAGCTGGGTTTGCCCAGCTTAATACTATTAATACTTCAAGTGAAGTATTAATATCTGTCATCCCAACAGATTGCATCACAAAAATACGCTCAAGATTACACAAGTCTGACTCACTTGGCTGTAGCTTGAAATTATGTACGAGTCGATGATAACAGGTGGCGGCAACTACGATAGAATGCGTTTGATACTCAGTCTCCGTCCCCAGTTGTTGTGAGTCAGTCTTGGCCTCAGAAACCCAGGACTCGGCCTTGGTCTTGGGGGAGGTGGAGACGAGGACAACACTGGTGACAACATGGTATCTAGTGTGAAATTCTGTTCATGTTGTTTGTCCAAGTCACAGAGCTTAGGACACCATTTTTTCCTGTCGGTGGGGTGTGTCCAGGTTTGAGTTACATGATGCCGTAGCTGTCTGATATTTAATTTTAGATTGATTTTATGGTTTCGACACTTCATAAAAATGAATATTAAACAAAATGTTAATAGTAATGTTTTGTGCAAAGTCAGAATTTTGTGTATCTGTAGGGA
The DNA here is from genome assembly GCF_902500255.1 of Thalassophryne amazonica. NCBI lineage: Eukaryota > Metazoa > Chordata > Actinopteri > Batrachoidiformes > Batrachoididae > Thalassophryne > Thalassophryne amazonica. Next base: position 58,564,790 of record NC_047121.1, on the reverse strand, counting down.
AACACAGGAAGTCCAGTCGAGATGTCGCCATCAAGATAATTAACAAGTTACGATTTCCTACTAAACAAGAGAGTCAACTACGTAATGAAGTTGCCATCCTGCAGGTATACACACACACACACACACAATGTTGAGGAGAAGAATAATGTTCACAGTAATGACAAAGGTTAGTTAATGGTTACAGGGAGTTGGGATAATGTTGAAAATGATAACATGAATGATGAAGAGGATGATGATGATAAATAGTGCTTTGAGGCAACGTGATTTGGCACAGTATATTTAAATAATTTGAACGATAAAGCTGAGAAAGACTGCATTAACAAGTGGATATTGATCATCTTTCGAAGAAGGTTAAAGTGGATGATGATGCTGAATGAGATAATGTAACAACACTGTAGAAAATCATAATCCTGGTGATAATGATGACGTGCCCCCTCTGCAGAGCCTGCACCATCCGGGCGTGGTCAACCTGGAATGCATGTTTGAGACGCCAGAGCGAGTGTTCGTCGTCATGGAGAAGCTCCATGGGGACATGCTGGAGATGATCCTGTCCAGCGAGAAAGGACGGCTGCCTGAGAGGATCACGAAGTTCCTAGTCACACAGGTGATTCATTATCCCCAATGGATGACCCCAATGAAGTTCATGACCCCTAACCTTTCTTACTGCACCAAAACATTTTCTGTTTTCACTTACGAATTATTATAAATTATAGTTGATTTCTCCAGAAGGAACTGTTTAAATGGTTCCTCGTGGTTCTATCTCCCTCTGTCTCTCTCTCAGATCCTGGTGGCTTTACGTCACCTTCACTTCAAGAACATCGTCCACTGTGACCTCAAACCTGAAAATGTCCTGCTGGCGTCAGCAGACTCGTTTCCGCAGGTCATGCCCACAATCACACAGAGCGACCTGGCCATGCCCACAAACACACAAAGTGACCGGGCCACACCCACAATCACACAGAGCGACCGGGCCACGCCCACAAACACACAGAGTGGCCGGGCCACGCTCACAAACACACAGAGTGACCGGGCCGCGCCCACAATCACACACTGTGACCGGGCCACGCTCACAAACACACAGTGTGACTGGGCCACGCTCACAAACACACACTGTGACCGGGCCACGCTCACAAACACACACTGTGACCGGGCCACGCCCACAAACACACAGAGTGACCGGGCCACGCCCACAAACACACAGTGTGACCGGGCCATGCTCACAAACACACAGTGTGACCGGGCCACGCTCACAAACACACAGCGTGACCGGGCCACGCCCACAACCACACAGAGTGACCGGGCCACGCTCACAACCACACAGAGTGACCGGGCCGCACCCACAACCACACAGAGTGACCGGGCCACGCTCACAAACACACAAAGTGACCGGGCCACGCTCACAACCACACAAAGTGACCGGGCCGCACCCACAACCACACAGAGTGACCGGGCCGCGCCCACAATCACACAGTGTGACCGGGCCGCGCTCACGACCACACAGCGTGACCGGGCCACGCCCACAAACACACAGTGTGACCGGGCCACACTCACAAACACACAGCGTGACCGGGCCACGCTCACAACCACACAGAGTGACCGGGCCGCACCCACAACCACACAGAGTGACCGGGCCACGCTCACAAACACACAAAGTGACCGGGCCACGCTCACAACCACACAAAGTGACCGGGCCGCACCCACAACCACACAGAGTGACCGGGCCGCGCCCACAATCACACAGTGTGACCGGGCCGCGCTCACGACCACACAGAGTGACCGGGCCGCGCCCACAAACACACAGAGTGCCCGGGCCGCGCCCACGAACACACAGAGTGACCGGGCCGCGCTCACGAACACACAGAGTGACCGGGCTGCGCTCACGAACACACAGAGTGACCGGGCCACGCTCACAAACACACACTGTGACCGGGCCACACTCACGAACACACAGCGTGACCGGGCCACGCCCACAAACACACAGTGTGACCGGGCCACGCTCACAAACACACAGCGTGACCGGGCCATGCCCAGAAACACACAGAGTGACCGGGCCATACCCAGAAACACACAGAGTGACCGGCCACACCCACAAACACACAGAGTGACCAGGCCGCGCCCACAAACACACGGAGCGACAGGACCACACCCACAAACACACAGAGCAACTGGACCACACCCACAAACACACAGAGCAACTGGACCACACCCACAAATACACAGAATCGTAGGTACTTGGGTCAGATATGAGGAGAACAGACCAGTGCATACATGGATGTCAAGAACCCATCATGAGCACTCTTGCCTCACAGCAAGACGGTCTGGGGTCCCATCCCACCCATGCCCAGTTCTGAGTGTCTGCGTGGGTTTGATCCATGCACTCTGGTTTCCTCCCACTATCAAAAACATACACATTAGGGTCTGTACCATGTGCCCTTTTAATAGTACAGAAACACTGTTTGACTTGGACTAACATGGTGACAAAACTTTGGTCTTTGTCAAACTCTCACCTGATGCAGGTGAAGCTGTGCGACTTTGGATTTGCTCGGATAATTGGGGAGAAGTCGTTCCGGCGTTCGGTGGTGGGCACTCCAGCCTACCTCGCTCCTGAGGTCCTGAGGAACAAAGGTTACAACCGCTCACTGGACATGTGGTCTGTGGGTGTCATCATCTACGTCAGGTAGGACCAGACACCTGGGGCTCCTGGGGTCAGGATTCAAGATCTTATGTTGACAGGATTACCTGTAACTGTTGAATAAACAATTTTTAAATAAATCTGATGAAAATGTTGGTTCTAATTTGAACTTTGTCATATCTTGATTAATGTTTTCAGTCTGTGCCCTGATTTGTGTCCCAGTAAATCTGATTGATTTTTTTTTTTACTTGTAGTTAGAATTTTACACATTTATTGTTATTGTGTTTTTTTCCTATTGGAAATACAGTAAATATTTTGCCTCAATCAGAGATAATGTTTTATAAATCCAGTCAAAAGTCTCTGAGCTAAAGCTTCAACACAATATAAAAAAGGTCTATTGAGTCAGAAGTGCAATATAATGATTCTTTCAGGGTGAACTCAAAGACAAAAGTTGTGTTTCTGTGGACTCCTGAGGGTTAAGGACCTTCACCGAGGGCCCTTAGTAATTTTCCAGTCTAATGATCTAATGTTGCTCCTCTCCCGTCAAGCTCTTCTAATATTGTTCTTCTACCCCAAGCTCTTCTAACAGTGTTGTTCTTCCATGAGTTATTCTAATGTTGTTCTTCTCCCCTGAGCTCTTCTTACATTGTTCTTCTTCCACCGTGTTCTTCTAATGTTGTTCTCCCCCCACCCCCCAGTTCTTTTAACATTGTTCTTCTCCCCCCGAGTTCTTCTAACATTGTTCTTCTCCCCCCACGTTCTTCTAACATTGTTCTTCTATCCCTGAGTTCTTCTGGCATTGTTCTTCTCCCCCAAATTCTTTTAACATTGTTCTTCTCCCCCCGAGTTTTTCTAACATTGTTCTTTTCCCCCCAAGTTCTTCTAACATTGCTCTTCTCCCGCCGAGTTCTTCTCATGTTGCTCCTCTCCCGTACAGTTCTTCTCATGTTGCTCCTCTCCCGCTGACGTCTTCGAATGTTGCTCCTCTCCCGCTGACTCCTTCGAATGTTGCTCCTCTCCTGCCAAGTTCTTTGAATGTTGCTCCTCTCCTGCCAAGTTCTTCTAATGTTGCTTCTCTCCTGCACAGATCTTCTAACATTGCTCCTCTCCTGCCAAGTTCTTCTAATGTTGCTCCTCTCCCGTAGAGTTCTTCTAATGTTGCTCATCTCCCACACAGATCTTCTAAAGTTGCTCCTCTCCTGCCGAGTTCTTTGAATGTTGCTCCTCTCCCGCCGAGTTCTTCTAATGTTGCTCCTCTCCCGTACAGTTCTTCTAATGTTGCTCCTCTCCCACACAGATCTTCTAAAGTTGCTCCTCTCCTGCCGAGTTCTTTGAATGTTGCTCCTCTCCCGCCAAGTTCTTCTAATGTTGCTTCTCTCCTGAACAGATCTTCTAACATTGCTCCTCTCCTGCCGAGTTCTTTGAATGCTGCTCCTCTCCCGTACAGTTCTTCTAATGTTGCTCCTCTCCCACACAGATCTTCTAAAGTTGCTCCTCTCCTGCCGAGTTCTTTGAATGTTGCTCCTCTCCCGCCGAGTTCTTCTAATGTTGCTCCTCTCCCGTACAGTTCTTCTAATGTTGCTCCTCTCCCACACAGATCTTCTAAAGTTGCTCCTCTCCTGCCGAGTTCTTTGAATGTTGCTCCTCTCTTGTCAAGCTCTTCTAATATTGTTCTTCTCCCTCAAGTTCTTCTAACATTGTTCTTCTTCCATGAGGTATTCTAATGTTGTTCTTCTCCCCTGAGCTCTTCTAACATTGTTCTTCTTCCATGAGTTATTCTAATGTTGTTCTTCTCCCCTGAGCTCTTCTTACATTGTTCTTCTTCCACCATGTTCTTCTAATGTTGTTCTCCCCCCACCCCCCAGTTCTTTTAACATTTTTATTCTCCCCCCGAGTTCTTCTAACATTGTTCTTCTCCCCCTGAGTTTTTCTAACATTGTTCTTCTACCCCCAAGTTCTTCTAACATTGTTCTTCTCCCCCCAAGTTCTTCTAACATTGTTCTTCTACCACCGAGTTCTTTTAACATTGTTCCTCTCCACCCGAGTTCTTTTAACATTGTTCTTCTCCCGTGGAGTTCTTCTAATGTTGCTCCTCTCTCCACACATGCATTCCACTGGTTCTTTTCGTTTGTCCAACAGTAGCACAGTTTCTGCCTTGATGGATAACGTCACCGTTGGCATGCCTTATGAACAGGGTGGAAATCTGATTTGAAATCTGTACCAAAAACATGCTTATTTAGGGTCTGCTCCTCTCTCTGCCCCAGACCAAGGCAGCGTCTACATCTGGAGTTGGCCCCTGGGCGCCGGACTGTGGCTTCCCACTGCTCCTAGTGGTTGGATTGTGTCTAACTGTAATTAGGATGGTTAAATGCAGAGGACAAGTTTCATTGTATGTATGTATATACCCTGAAAAAAGAGAATGTTTGAAGCAACTTTAAAAAGTGTTACAATTTGTATAAACCTGAATGAATTAAGTTGCTTGAACTTAAGTTTGAAAGTTAAATCAACTCTAACTTACAAACTTTAGTTCAAACAACTTAATTTATTCAGGTTTTTTACAAATTATAACACTTTTTAAAGTTGGTTCAAACATTCTCTTTTTTCAGTGTATGTGCAATGACAATGAAGGCTCTATTCTATTCTCTCTATTCTATTGCTTTGGTTTGAACGCCCTTTCTGATGCCGCCTCATCATTTCCTCTGGCTTTTTATTTCTGTCTTACAGCCTCAGTGGGACCTTCCCTTTTAATGAAGATGAAGACATTAATGATCAGATCCAGAATGCTGCCTTCATGTACCCTCCTCACCCCTGGAAGAAAATCTCTCAGGAAGGTATGTACATCTCCATGGTAACCTCTGATAAACCAAAACTGACGCAAAAACTTACATTTCAGACAAAACAAAACTTACCTTTTTGTCAAACTTATATTAAACCTATTTTCTTCAAATGATCTTTTCTTTATCTCCTGCATTAAAGATTCTCAATGTGATATGGTTGACCGAAATGTTTATTTTTTTTTGCACTCAAAACCAGGAAGACATGATTTTAAGCATCTGGTGTTCCTCAGGGATCAGATGCGAGTCTCTCTGGTTGTTTTTGTCATCCATAGCCAGGTTCATCTGGTTCATAGTCACACTGCCAGACTTTGTTTTTCCATAAATCAACATTTGGCTAAGACTAACTTTACAGGTGACATCAGCAAAGGGATAAAGAAAGATCTAGTGGATAAAAGTTTTAATCCACATCTCCCCAGTAGCTATGCCCACAGATATGACATTATTGTTGTTTTGATCCACACTGTGCAGGGAAACCAAAGCATCTTTAGCCAGGAGTGAAAACAGGAAATCACTACGGTTCTCTGTGCTCAAGCCATGCCCACTTTACGAACATCCAGTCAGCTGACTCCTTACATTATGTCCTGTTTCAGTCAGAAATGTGAAACATGACAGAAGACCCGCCCTGCAGTAGACTGGAGGCTCAATGCATGTCGGCATCATTCTCCGTGACATTTACACACGCACACACACATGCACGCACACACTTCCACACTGCCCAAAAATCCACTCCATTGTGCCAGAGAAAGGTGTGTGTGTGCGGACGCCGGACAGCACAGACTCTTGAGGTGCAACCACGGACCAGATGGATTAGATCTGGGCTTTGTGTTTGATTTTTAACAACGTGCTTTGTAGGAAGTCGGCCGGTGTGAGGCGGCAGGATGTGACGGTCATAGCTCTGATGTCTGAGACAAAAGTTTGCTGTGAAATGTTTGAATTTCCTCAGATGCTCTTTGAGGTATTTGATTGTGCAGATTTATTCATGTTGCTGTCATCTGGAATCGTGGTGTCACTTGGTGCTCCTATAGAAATAAACTTATTCCTGTCAACAGGATTAAAGGTCAGAAAAATCCTTGTCAACACAAAGAAAAATATTTTACATAAGTCACATTGTTCCCGCCTACATACAAGCAGTCACTTCACGTGTTTGGCATGAATATAGTATATTCCCTTGCCCGTCAGTCCGTCTTCATGGTGGTTGTTCCTCGTGGTAGTCTCTTTTCTTCACCTTTTGGCAAGATACCGGTCACTCTCAGGGTGACAGGTTTCATTTGCTTGTTTGTTTGTGTATTTAAATCAACTATTTGGAGAATGCACCTTATCCACAACACCACAGAACCTCCCTGGTTTGGTTCAGTTCCATTCAGTTTATTCATAGAGAGCCACATTACAACAAAGCTGCTTTAACGTGTTCCACACAGATCAGGCTTAACTGTCCTGGATGACAACCAAAAACTACAAAATCAAGAAGTTATTTCAACATTTGTTTTCATCAAGGAACAAGAAGGAAAAAAGTGAAAAAGAATGAAGGGGAGAAAGTTTTCAGCAAAACTTGAAAGCACACACACACACACACACACACACACACACTGTTGTTGGAAAGAGGAGGGGCGTTGCGGGTTGTGTAGGCGGGGTCTTGTCCTTTCACGTGAATGATGCACAGTGAACGTGGCGCCTGTGTTCAGACTGCTGACCCCTGAAGAAATGTTAACATCATGTTAGCTTTGCTCATTAGCCCTGACTGACCCCTCACTGCAGGGGCCGCGACACCACATCCTCCTCCTCCTCACCGTCATCATCCTCCCTTCACCAGATGTTCAATCACTGATTCAGCTACAATCTGATCATTTTTCTTTCCTCATTTCTCTTCCTTCTATTCTACCTTGCTTCTTTCCTTCCTTCCTTCCATGCTTCTGTCATACCTTCCTTTCTTTCCTTCATTCCGTCGATACTTCCTTCCTTATATTTATGCTTCCTTCCTTCTTTCAGCCATCGATCTGATAAATAACTTGCTGCAGGTGAAGATGAGGAAGAGGTTCAGTGTTGATAAGACCCTCAGTCACCCGTGGTTACAGGTAAGACACCATTCCACCTTTTAAACTCTTAAACTCTTTTTGTATTTTTTATTTATTTTTTCAAAGTTCTGGACGGGACTTTGGTTGAACAAGTTTGGGATGAGTGATTTCATAAAATACAAAGTGACCTTTAATAAAGGTTTGTCGTTACAGTGAGGTTGTGACATAGTTTATGGCATTGTTTTATTTTGACGTAAACATTTAAAGGATGGTTTGATGAGTTTTCTTGGTTTTATTTAGGACTATCAGATGTGGGTGGACCTGCGGAACCTGGAGAGCCGGATGAACGAGCGCTACATCACCCATGAGAGCGACGACCTGCGGTGGCATCACCACGCCCAGCTCAGCGGTCTCGACCATCCCATGCACCTCAGCATCAGTTCACATGGCAACGGGGGAGGGCAGGGGGCGGAGCGCTACCGTGAGCAGGAGGAGGAGCTGGAGACCCTCAGTGAGAGAGTCAGCGAACTCTGAGGATGAGAGAAAAACTACAGAATGAACAAAAGCACAGAAGTAAAAGAACGGAGGTGATGTTTTATTTAATGGGGTTAAAAGTCAAACAAAGAACATGCGACGTTTAAGAAACACAGGAATGAAATAAAGTCTGCAGCAGCAAAAACACAATCTGTCACTTTGTACTAAATTAGGTTACTGTTCACAATGTTATGTCACATGACCAGCACAGGTTCGATCCATGTAGTGAAATGGGCGGGGCTTGACATTTGGTTGCAGCTCGTGTGTCGTCAGTGTGGACTTAATCATTCTACAAACGTCACAACTGCAATTATTTTGACAGATCACCTCGTTTAGCTGATTAACATTTTATCACAAACAAGCTCACCACTCACTTTCAAGCTAGCTACAAAGACCACCAGTCGTTAGGAAGGGTGGCTAGTTTCTGACTTGACCCATTTATTTATTTATTTATTTTTAATGATAAAATGTTTGAGAAGAAGATTTAAATGTCAGACACGTCCTGCGTTAAAACAAAATACAGCGTCGCCTCCGTCTGTTATGTTATTTGTATTTTTGTAATTTAATGTACGCAAACAAGAAACACGACAGTGTCTGAACCCGTCCACCTCATGTGGTGCGACTCCGATTAGAGCCATCACCAGAATAACATCTTCCTGAATCACAAAAGGAAACGTCTTATACTGCCCCAAGTGGTCAGGATCTGCACTGCATGGGCTGTCAGGTGGTGCACGATGCACAGTGAGGGCTGTTCCGTTTGTTTGGGTTTTTTTTTTTTTTTTGGTCATTTTTGCATCTACATTGTTTGACCAGCAAATATACCAGCGTTCATCTGAGTACCCTGGGGGTATTTGTCTTAAAAGGAGGTGTGGTCAAGCGCAACAAAACGGATCTAAAGCAAAAATTTTAAATGAAATAAAACCAAAAACAAATGCAAACACCTGACGGCCCCAGGTTTACCTGGCTGAAAACACGCCCACGTTGCACCTGGCTGCAGCAGATAGAGGGTTACTTTGGCACCGTTGGGATGGACTGGCTGTCTGGTTGCTACCCAGCATGAGGGGCATTTCCGTGCTGTGATGGATGAAGTGATGCTCAGTACTAGTGCATGTTCCCAGACTGGAAATGACCACCAGTTGGGGGCGCCCTAGTCTGCAGGAATGAAATGCTCAGTTGCTGCTCACATCCTTTGACACTTCATTCACAGTTGGTGTGCAGGTAGGATTCAGGGCAGTCCAGGAAGCAACAATGTCCTCGAAGGAACAATCAGCCATTCAACCAGATAAACAGGCAGAATGTCAAAACACAGTCTGTGACCAGGCAGATGAACCTCAGGAACCACAAGACGGCGTGGGTCAGCAACAGCAAATTAAACACAAGGAATAAACACAAGAAGAGTGGAATGAGAGCTGGATGCTCTGAGGGTGCACGTGAACAGGAAGCCTGAGTCCTTGTCAACAGGAAGTAACACCACAGAAAAGCACAGGGAACAGACATGTCAGAATAAAACCATCGGAGCTGGTGACAAAACGTGAACCACTGTGAATAGCAAAGTTGATCTGGACAGACCCCAACTTTGGGACACAGCACTATGTGGTGTAGATTGTGCAGATGGTTCCCCAGTGTTTGTCTTCAAGGAAACGCACAGTTCAGGTCAAACACGTCAGTGCTCTTTGTCTGTGGTTGTGCTCCTGTGGCTTGAGATGTGCATTAATGTGTTTTTTTTTCTGAATTATGTTGAAATAAAGGTATTTTAAAATAAAGTTGTGAATGTGTGATGTGTTGCTGTGTGGCCACAAACATCAACAACGAGCTGTGATTTATAACGTTGATCGCTCAGTGCAAGCTCAAAGTTTACTGCTGAGGAAAGATGATTTATTTATTTATTTATTTGACTGATTTAGATTCCAAAAGCCAAACTGAAAAATCAAACACCTGGCAGAACATTAGAGTGCTCATTTAAATGTCATTATTTGGGTCAGATGTGATCAATGCAGTAAAATATTGGAGCAGAAAAGAAAAGAGACAGAAGACGGCAAATCATCAGGTTCCATCAGCAATCAGAAAAACTACTGTGGATCAGGAGATGAGAGACGGGTCGTTACACACCTGTTCAGGGAACACATAAAAGTCACCAGGTGTCGTAAAATTAAACATTAAGTTTGTCATCAAAAACGGACACAGATACTTTGGTCTCCATGCCGCCATGTGACTGTATCACCAAGTCACATGTTCAGCGGGTGTGTCCAAATCATTACTTTTGTGGCATTTGTGACTGAAATGTAAAAGGAGTCATTCTGTACTTCAGCATTTCCCATAATCTCCCTGGCAGCCCCCTGTGCTTCCCAGAATGCACCTTGGTGCCAGCAGAGTTCCGCCTAGCCAGACATCCAGCCTGAATTATGTTCTGCCGTCTCACAGTGCATGTAAACAGTGGCAAAACGAAGATGTGGATGGTGTTGATTTAGTGAGTTCACAGGTGATTATGATGATGATACACTCTCCAAAGTTGAGAGGGTTATCTAGAGGAGGTGTAGCACTTGTGATGGACTTCTGCTGTGCCCCAATATCATATTATTGTCCACACTTCACGGGATGTGTTTACACTGTGAGTGCTGAGCTCCTGACACCGGAACTCTGCTGAAACCGACCTCTCGCGTGAGTTACGGACCGCGAGATGGCATGAGATTCACAACTGCGAAACACTGAATTCTTCAGAGCTGTCTCCAAAGCCCCACCTCCAGAATGCACAGCTCAAGAACGCACATGACCTGCTCACAGGTACATGCAACTGGATATATTCTTCACATAGCTACCAAACACCACATCACCTATCCCGTTCAAAGCTAATCATGCATCATACCAACATCGCGCCAAATTGGCATGATGTTGTGCCAACGTGTCACGTCATGACATCATACCAACATTGCACTAACACTGATGCAATGTTGTACGAACACTGAAACAATGGCACTATACGCACATTGTACCAAAATTGTAACAATGTCATAACAATGTATCAAAGTAATGAACTCACTTCGCCAGCACAAACAGCGCCGCCATCACACCACTTTGCAGGTCTTCATGGTCCACAACCCCAGGGCATGGCAAAGTGGTGGCGCTGTAGAGCTGGCGGCAGAGGAAATGCACTGTTGCCACTGTTGAAAAGCAACACCAGTGTTTACTCTGAACAAGTTTGTTCCAGCCCTGCATTTCCCTCAGGTGACGTTTACGTTTCATTTGGATATTTTGTTAGTTGCTGATGGATGTAAAAAGGATTTCAAGTCAAACAGCCAGAAATGCTTCAGAGATGATCTCCTACCTTCAGAATGATGTCTGCAGCTCACGTGCATTTTCACACTCAAAGAACTGTGGGACACTGAGGACGTTGAACATGAAACCTCAAACACGTGAACATGTAGAAGGTTAAATGAAACATGAAGGAAGATGCTGATGTACTGATGTGCTCAGCAGAGCGCACATGGTGTTAATGACATCACAAAGAAAAGTGAAAACACAGACTGGATCAACTCAAGGCAGTAACCAGGTGTGTGTGTGTGTGTGCGCGATTATGTTATTTTCTTTGTACATTCATTTAATACCCACTTGTTGACACACTGGAACCATAAATCCATATTTTATTTTTCCTTAATAATGGTCTTTAATATTGATGTCTGTTATTGTGATTTAGATCATTTAGTTACAAAAACAGTGATGCTGTATTTTACTTTTCAAATAAGGAAAATGATATAAAACATAAACAGGAACATTGCTCATAAAGATGATGCTCTTGGCTTATGTTCAGTTCTTTAACATTTGTTCAGACTTTCTGTAGCGCTATTCCATCTCAAGCAGACGCGCTTAACAATGATGCCTCACATTCACCCATTCATCAAGATCAGCTGCACACTGGCAGCACCACAGGAATCAAGTACCATGTGTAAAGGCCCTGATTATCTGGTCTGACAGGGGTTTGAACCGAGGGTTCAGGTGCACACAGAAGAGAGAGACTGCTGCTGCATCATCATCATTATAAAAATAACCAATATTATTATTAGTCGTAGTAACAATATTATTAGGCACAATTCAAATATCTGGTGTGATTCAAAGTGCTTTACAGTAAAGTGGCCAAAGTAAATGGAGGGAATAAGCCAATAACAATAATAAATAAATAAAGAAATCAACAATTTCCACAAATTTTGCTAAAAAATTAACTAATTCAAAGCCAACCTCAATCTTATTAAAACATAAAAATCATAAATGATGAAGCCCTTTAAAATCATTCGTTTATTTGACATCAGCATTTTCAGAATAAATTGAAAGAAAGAAAGAAAGAAAGAAAGAAAGAAAGAAAGAAAGAAAGAAAGAAAGAAAGACATTTGTTTCGGCCGCTTTCCTGGTGATTCCGGCCACCAGATGGCGCCCTCCGAGTGGTTGTTTGTAGCGTGTCAGCGTGACTGTTTGTGTGTTTTGGGTGTTTGGTGTTTGTGCACACTGTGTGATGGTGCTCGTCGGGACAGCGGGGGCCACACCAACACAAACGCACACATTTAAGAAGCAGCAGACAACAAACACAAACAAGAAGTCTGATACAGCAATTAAAAAAACAGAGCGAAACAACAACACAATTACACAGCAAAGGTCAAAGACTGTGAGAAGATAAGTTTATCAAGCAAAAACAACCACAAATTCACACAATACAATACTTTATCTTCTACTATTTAAAAAAAGACTGGTTTTGAGTAGGTTACATCTGTGTACAACAACCAATAATAATAATAGTAATAACAACAAGAACAACAATGCACAAATATATATAAATTGAGCTCAGGTGCATCCTGTTTCCTCTGATCATCCTTGAGATGTTTCTAGACTTTAATTGGAGTGCACGTGAGGTAAATTCAGATGATTGGACATGATTTGGAAAGACACACACACCTGTCTATAAGGTCCCACAGTTGACAGTGCATGTCAGAGCACAAACCAAACATGAAGTCAAAGGAATTGTCAGTAAACCTCTGAGACAGGATCTGGGGAAGGGTACAAAAACATTTCTGCTGCTTTGAGGGTCCCAATGAGCACAGTGGTCTCCATTATGCGTAAATGGAAGAAGTTCAGATCCACCAGGACTCTTCCTAGAGCTGGCCGCTGTCTAAACTGAGGGATCAGGGGAGAAGCGCCTTAGTCAGGGAAGTGACTAAGAACCTTATGGTCACTCTGTCAGAGTTCCAGCATTCCTCTGTGGCGAGAAGAGAACCTTCCAGAAGGACAACCATCTCTGCAGCAATCCACCAATCAGGCCTGTATGGTAGAGTGGCCAGACAGAGGCCACCCCTTAGTAAAAGGTACATGGCAGCCCACCTTAGACTGGAGCGACGGTTCATCTTTCAGCAGGACAGTGACCCAAAACACACAGCCAAGATATCAAAGAAGTGGCTTCAGGACAACTCTGTGAATGTCCTTGAGTGGCCCAGCCAGAGCCCAGACCTGAATCTGAAAGAACATCTCTGGAGAGATCTGAAAATGGCTGAGCACCGATGCTCCACATCCAACCTGATGGAGGTTGAGAGGTGCTGCAAAGAGGAATGGACCAAACTGCCCAAAGATAGGTGCACCAAGATTGTGGCATCATATTGAAGAAGAATTGAGGCTGTAATTGCTGCCAAATGTGCATCAACAAAGTATTGAGCAAAGGGTGTGAATACTTATGAACATGTGATTTCTTAGTTTTTTATTTTTAATAAATTTGCTAAAATAAAAAAAAAAAACGTCATTATGTGGTGTTGTGTGTAGAATTTTGAGGGGAAAAAATGAATTTACTCCAATTTGGAATACGGCTGTAACATAAAATGTGAAAAAAGTGAAGCGGTGTGAATACTTTCCGAATGCACCGTATCCACACAACATATTTTGATTTATCAAAGACTCAAATTTGATCTCTCACTGTTATGGTTGGTTTTTATGTTTTATGGTTATTTACTATTATGCTTTTCGTTGATTGAGCATTAAATTGAACCTACCATTTTAAAGATGGCTTATAATGGATGATGATAATAATAATAATAATCCAACATATGATTTCATTTTTTTTCAACTAAGTTTAGCATTTACAGTAACCATTTCAAACATTAAATGTGATTTAAGAAAAGACAGCATTACAAATATGAAACCATATTATTTTGAACAAAGTTACAGAGCAGTGGTAAATTACTGAAGAAATGTAATAAATAACAATGGTGTTCGACCAAAATTCAGCAATGGTTAATTTACAAATTTTGAAGGAAAAAAAAAGTTCAGACGAACCAAAATTTTTACTGTCATAAAAACTTATTATTCGGCAACTGTAGTTATTATTACAAATGTAATTATTATTAATGATTTTCTAATGATTATAGAAAATGTAGAAATATATCAACATATTTAATTACAATTGTAAGCTGTTTTGCAGTTTATTTTTCTTTTTGTGTTGTTGAATTTTTTTCCACCCTTTGTGTGATTTTGCACCTTTTTGTACATTTTTGCAGCTTTTGGGTCCTTTGTGTTTCACTTGTCTGCAGCAGAGCGAAGCTTCAATCTGTACAGAAGAAAAAAATCCTTCTTTGTGTTGAATATCTCGTTAAGCGTTTGCCTGCTGTGGCAGCAAGCAAAGCTTCATATAGAAGCTCGTCAGTTATTCTGCAGCTCCACAATGATTCGCTGCAGGGAATTCAAGTCGAACCTTGACGACACAGACAAAAAGACTTTGTGTGCACAAATACGTCAAATATAATAGCTTCAATTTGTCAGCACAAGAAATAAAAATCAACATTTGTGTATTAAAATGACTGCAGCATGGAGAGAAAATTAAATCGGTTTTTACGAGGATGATGATGATGATGATGATGATGATAATAATAATAATAATAATAATAATAATAATAATAACACACTAGCATCATAAAAAAGACATAAACAGAGATTTTTGGAAACATGGAAACAAATCAGATCAGTTCAGATGAATCCTGCATCCGTGTAAACACACAACAAACAAACCAACTTAAAACAACTTTGCTATATAAAACAAAAAACAATATAAAATAGCTTTGACATATATATTGCGCCAATGTACAAAGTAAATGACACAAAGCACCACTGATAAACAAAAATGAAATGCAAAACACCCTTGATACAGAAAAATAAAACAACTTAACACCTCAATACTTGCAAAAATAATAACACAAAAAAATGTGAATATACAAAAACAAACTTTGATATCCAAAAAATAAAAAGTCTTTGCTCTGCAAAAATAAAACAAGTTCAAGCAGCTTCAATATACAAAAACAAACACACAAACAAAACAGAAAACAGCTTAGGTATACAAGAATAATAGAACTTAAAACCACTCCAAGATACAAAATAAAACAACATAAATCAGATTTTAGATCAAATAGAAATAATGAAACTGCAAAAATAAAATAATGACACTGCTTCAATACACACAAAATTAAAACAAAACTGCTTCGATATGCAACAATAAAACAGAAATTAGATTGATATACAAAAATAAAATCACTTTAAAACTGCATCAACATATAAAAATAAAATAATAAAACAACTTAAATATACAAAATAAATAAAACAACCTTTATATACATAATTAGATAACTTAGAACTACTTCAATAATCAAGATAAAGAAATAGAAAACAGATTTGATATACAAAAATAAAATAACTTAAAACTGTTCCAATAATCAAAATAAAAACATAAAACCATTTTGATGTGCAAAATAAAGCCAAATAAAATTGCTTTGAAATACAAAAATGAAAAAACAAAACAAAACAAAAAACAAACTTAAACCTGTTTCAATATGCACATTAAAACAACATTAAACAGCTTTCATACACAAAAAAAAAAATTAAACAGCTCTGATGCTTAAAATTATACACGAAAAATAAATTAAGAACAAAAATAAAATAGAAAACATTTGACATAGAAAAATAAAACATAAAACAGATTTGATGTACAGAAATGAAACTGTAACTTTGATATTTTAAAATAATACAATTTGGTACAATAAATACTCTGTCCTTTCTGTCTTTGTCCACTGTCTTTTTGCCTTTTATTTATTTTTTAATTAGATTTTCTAATTATACCTTTTTATTTGTAGGCTTTTTAATGTTTCTTTGATTTTTTACAGACTTTATTAATTAACATTTTATGCTTATTTATTTACTTTCTCTGTTGACGTGTTTATTTACAGATTGTTTATAGCATTCTATACAACAGTAAATGTAACAGTCATTTTTACCCCAGCATATTTTTCGTTTTATTTATTTTTATTCTTTTTTTCTTGTTAAAGTTTATGTGAAAAGATCATTTTTGTTCCTGATGTTTTAATATGTTATTATTGTTAGAATTTATTTTCCCATATTTACTGTACATATTTATTCATATGCAGTAAAGAAACAAACGTGTATTTATTTTCTTCCACATGTAGGATTTGTGTTTCCTCTGAGCTCAAATTAGCATTTGGGTTTCTCTCTCTCTCTCTCTCTCTCTCTCTCTCCTTGGCGTCTGGACGTTTTCATTCTTTTGTTCTGTTTGTTTTATCTCATTTAATTTTTTCACATTTAACAAAAAAAATCTGTTCTTCATCTCTTATTCTTTTCATTTTTTTTCTTTCTCCCTACTTGTTTCATTTTCTTATCTTTCCATTAATTTTTTTCATTCTTGCTCTGTCTTTTCCATTTTTTGTTTTTTTATTTAGTTTCAACGCATTTCGTTCGGTGTCTCCTGTTTTTCAAACCTTTTCTTTCTTATCCCATCTTCAAGTTTTTATCCTCTTGACTTAATATTTTCATCACTTTGCATTTTCTCCTTTTTTCCTCATCATCTTTCTTTCATATCTGCATTTCATTCTCTTCTTTTATTCCTTTCTCATTTTGTTTGTTTCTTTCTCCTGATCTCTCTCTCTCTCTCTCTCTTGCACTCTGTGTTCACGGCTTTTCTCTCTCTCTTACTGACAGGGGCATGATGGCTTTGTTGCCGTAGTAACTCCCTCATTCAGCATCTCTTTCTGTTGGCATGAACATCATCACCAAATGACGACACACAGTTTTCTCAGTCGAAACAAATGATTTATCTGCATCTGTTACGGAACAAAACCACACCAGACAACATGGACCATCGTTCTCGCCATCCATCTCTCTCTCCATCCAACTATCTTCCTCTTCATCAAACCCCCTCCATCCATCCCACTCCATATCATCCCTCTCTCTAACCATCTCTTCCTCCATCATTGTTTTCTCCATCCAACTATCCCCCTCTTCATCCATCCTTTTCCATTCATCCCTCTCTCCATCAATCTCTCTCCTCGTCCATCACGTTCTCCTTCAGTCTCTCTTCCCATCCATCATTACTCTATCCATGTACTCTTCTCCCCATCCACCCTTCTCTCCATCCATCCCTCTCCTGCTGGAATGACTGTGCCAAATGAACGGTTACTTGGTGAGACTGAGATGAGGAGGATCACTGACACTGTGAGGGGACATCAGCTACCAAATTTTGTCCATTGGGTGACTTTCTTTGGCCATGACTCTGTATGCAGGTGCCTCAGTGTTGAGGACCCCAGAGACTGGAGAAGTCAAGGGTGCGCCTACTTTTCCACCTGGCCAAGGACATGGCCATGTTTCACCTGGCAGCAGCCAACAGGTGGTCACTTTGTCTCAACCAAAGAAGTTTCCATAGTATGTTCCACAGTGAGAGGATCCAGACCAGCCCAGACCTGTACAGACATCAACACGTTGAAAAAGGACTGACGGTATGGTTTTAGAACAGCATATACACTGGCCAAAATATCTGATCTTCAAACAAAAAAAAAGTATTTAAAAATGTCACTGTTACTTCAACTTTTGAGGAACTTCCTAAAAAATGTACTTTTTAATTCTACCTCAAACTCTCCTGTCTCACTTGCGTTGGTGAAAACCTTTTATTATTATTATTAATAACAATGACTTGGATTTACAGAGGCACCCAAAGCACTTTACAAGTTGCATTGTTCATTCACTCACACTGGTGGTGGTAAGCTACTAGTGTAGCCACAGCTGCCCTGGGGCAAACTGACGGAAGCGTGGCTGCCATTCTGCGCCTACGGCCGCTCCGACCACCACCTCATTCATACGCAGGCAAGGTGGGTTAAGTGTCTTGCCCAAGGACACAATGGCAATATGTAGATTTTTTACTGGTTGGAGCTGGATTCCAACTGCCGACCCTCCGGTCATAAGCCAGCTCGCTCTACCAACTGAGTTATTGCTGCCCAAAGGTTTATTAAAGGTTCATATCATGAAATTTGCTGCCATAGGGCAGCACTGCTTGATGGAGCCGCTGTCTGTCTCCGCTCCACACTTATGAGACAGATGCACGCTGTTGATGATCTGTGTGAGTAAGACAGGTTTATTGTGAATTTGTAGCATAACGCTGAGGTGCTTTTAAAACATGCTCTCTATTGTGAAGCAGTATGCAGGACTTTCTTCTATAGTACAACCACAGTCATTCATTCACTCATTCATTTTCTGAACCCATGTAGATCAAGGTCATGGTGTCTATTCCAGTGGCCAGTGGGTGAGAGGCAGGGTACACCCTGGACATGCCACCAGTCTGCCTCAGGGCTGGGATCACAGTCATACATACATACTGAAAAATATTGTCACCAACTATTTTGTCTTTAAAAAAATAGTGCAATTCATTTTTGTGGAAACAAGGCTGCATTCATTGAAATGAGACAGCCTGCAGCTTTTGAAGGACTTCAGGTTTCATATGAACAAATCAAAATCAAAATAATATGAAACAGCTTCATGTAAATAAATTTCCAAATCAGATGAACAAATTAATCTGACGAACATGAACCGACTGAGTTGACAGCAGCACGGCTTTTGTTTCCATTTTTGTAAAAGGGTGAAATGTAAAAACTAATAATTAATGCTTTTATTGGCTTTGGGAAGAGATACAAGATGAGATGAGGAGAGGTAAAGACAGAAAACAATCCTGTCCTGAGGCCAGGACAGGATCGTTCTACACAAACAAAATCTGAAACAATGTTGTGTGTTTGTGTGTGTGTGAGTTCACAGCTGAACCTGCCTCTGGAAAAGTCAAAAAAGCACACACAAAGATCAGGGAAATCAAAATATTTCCCAGGGGGCAGGACTCTCTTTATCCACTGCAGCCAGGTAAGTCATGGGCATGTCCTTCACCTTCTCCAGACTCCGGGGTCCTCAACACTGAGGCACCCACATGCTGGATCATGTCCAAAGAAAGTCACCACATGGACTAAATGTGGTGGCTGATGTTCCCTCCCAGTGTCAATGATCCTCTTCATCTCAGTCTCACTAAGTACCCCTTCATTTGACACAAAGTCATTCCAGTGGGACTCAAAGATCCTCCACAGACAGGGGTGCCGACAAGGGGAGAATAAGGTTTAGGATTCTAGGTGCCCATCATTGACACGGATCCAGAAAGGCCCCAAATACAATTATAATACTGACAAAATAATATGGAGGTGGCTCAGTAAGATTTCTTTTCATGGGGCCCAAAATCCCTGGCGGTGCCCCTTCCCACAGAGACCTGGTTCATGTCAGGCTGCCCTCCTAAATTCTCCTGCCAAGCACAGTTTTTGGACTTCAGTATTTGCAAAACCTGCCTACGGCCACTTTACGTCCCTGAACACTCCATCGGGAACTCGTAGAAAACTGTTGTGTGGGCCGCTGAAGAGGAGGTACTGCTGGCCCACCACCACCAGAGGGCGCCCCGCCTGGAGTGTGGGCTCCAGGCACCGGAGGGCGCTGCCGCTGAAGAGGAGCAGCCCAGGTGACAGCCGTCACCCATCACCTGAAACAGCTGACAGTCATCAGCCGAGGGGTGTATCAGCTGGACGGCATCTCCATCTCACTGCCGAGATATCGTTCTACCAAGAAGGTAACGCACTCAGCCAGTCATCATATTTCTGAAGACTAACCTGTTTTTGCTTGTGCTTGAGACAGTTGAAGACTGAACTTGATCCATATCGGATAAGTACCCTTCACTGCAATATTGTTTGTGACTAGAGGTGGAGGTGGTGTTTCCACCCTACGTGTTGCTGGGTGCAGCCGCACCCACATCTGACTGTTTCTGTTCCTCGCCAGCAGTACCGGATCCGACGAGCGGAGGCAGTGGCCACCTGGGAGTTCGGGACTTGGCGGCTCCAGTATTCCCGGGGTTCGGTGGCAGAGGAAATCGGGTGGTTCCGGTTCGACTCGGACGGACGTCTCCTATCATCGAGCCTGCCCACACGTCACCAGTAGAATTGGTTTATTCTTACGATTGTGATCTGTTGTGTTTGTTGTGCGAATTCACAACAGTAAAACCTTGTTATTTGACTATTTCATTGTCCGTTCATTTGCGCCCCCTGTTGTGGGTCCGTGTTCCTCACTTTCCCCAACAGGAAACATTACTTCAGTTAGTACTACATACGCAAATAAAGGGAATCTTGAATCTTAAACACGTAGGTTTTAAATGTGAACCTTTTTATTTATTTATTCGTGTCAGACCAAAATCTTCATGCCAGCTTTGTTCAAAACCACTTCTTAAGCTTTTTCGATAACTGACTCAACAATCCAACAAACAGGCATAATTGCTTCAGGTGGAAGTGGGAGTGGCTTGGGCAGGGGGAGGGGGTCTACAGCTCCACTGTCAGTCCTGGTCTCTTTCAAGAAGGTACAAACCCGTCAAATTAAAGGTCTGATTTGACATTTAATAAAGGATGCGAACTCCTCAAACAGAAAGTGCAAAGACGGAAACACGGTCTGAAAAAGCAAACATGGCAACAGCGTTTCACTCATTTACCAGTATTTTTAAAATAAAGACTCGGCCGCTGTCAGTCACCTGGTAATGGTGAGTGAGGTCGTTATGACTCGATGAGGCATCTGATCTGAAGCTGATTGGATGAATTAGTGACCATCATCGTTAGCACTTGTGCTGCACGCTGTTTCCACTCTTAATGTCTCCATATTAACACTAATGGAATGCAATTTCAGCCCTCTCTCACTCTGCTCGCCATCACCTCGCTCAGCCGCCAACTCCGGGGCACTGCCGGACCGTCGTCTAGGTAACGGTAATCACTGGTGACGCCAGGTCCTCCTCCTCCTCCCATGATGCCCTGGGTGAGGCAGAGAGGAAATTAGAGACAGCTCTTAATAAGCGTCGTGGTGCTAAAAGAAAAGGAGCAATATTCTTCTCTGGGCGGGGAAATGAGACGGAGCAGCGGGGGACATTAGCTCGATTAAGGCCAGATCAGAGACTAGTCCAGATAATAAGGTCTCAGCCTGCTTTCACTTTGTGTCTGTCGACCGCTCAGACGTTATCCAGTAAATTAGAAACCAAATCTTACCACATCGGCATTTGTAGTTTCTCTCTGTATCATTGGTCAAACTCTCAGAGACACAGAGAGAACCAATGTGCCCGCCAACAAGCCAGGTGCTAAAATGAAGAAATCCAGGATGATGGGGAAAGCGAGGTTTGACCAATCCTCATCGCTGCACTCTGGCTTAATGTGCTTCAAGTTGGTCAAACCGGCCTGAGGAGGAGTGACTCGTTCAAGCCAGGTTCAACTAATCTAGACAGACACACCTTCACGGTTTCCTTCAGCAGACAATGAGGTCGACCACAGAATGATGGCCGCAGTAATGGAGAAACCATGGGCAGCGTACTTTACGCAACAGACGCTAGCCAGCAAGCAAAGCACATAAAGCATGTAAAGTAGGATTTTTCTGTTTCAGAAAACAGGTTCAACAAAGCCTGAGTGTAAACCTGAACTCTGAGTGAACTAACTCTGAACTGGAAAATGCACAGTTTTTGGTTTCAGAAGTGGTGATCTGAGTTAGTTCATGCTGAGTAAGTTAACTAAAAAATTAATTAAGGCCATGTTTGTTAACTCCAAGTTAATTCACTCTGAATTAATTAAGGCTGAGTTAGCTAAGTTTGAGTTGAATTAATGCTGAGTTCAATTAACCCAGAGTAAAGCGTGTCCATGTGGACACAAAAAGCTCACACCACTGGAACACAGAGAACATGGTTCACCATGGCAACAGGACCAAAAAAAAAACAAAAACAAAGCCCAGTCCTGCAATTTTGTCTCAGAGGAGTTAGAAATGTCAATCAATATTTATGCAAATTATAATTAAATATTTGTACAGTACCAGAAGCAAAACATGAAAGATGGTGTGACCGAAAATTACTGACTGACAAGGTGTATAAAGATGAAGAAAAACAATAAGAAAAGTTTTGCATTCTAGTTAGTCAACATTTTTATTTAAAACACACAGATTTCAAAAACAATTCAGTTTTTAATGCATAAAATGTCCATCTGTCTGTGTTTCATCGTCTTACTTTAGCTTATTAAGGCAAAGTGCTGAGTGACGAAAACATGTTCTAATGACAACAATAATAATAACTGCTTTAATAATAATAATAATAATAATAAATGCTTGAATTTTATAATAACCACTTTAATAATAACAACTGCTTTATTTTAATAAGTTATTTAATAATAACTGCTATAATAACAATAATAATAACAATAACTGATTTAATAATAACTGCTTTATTTTAATAACCACTTTAATAATATAAATAATAATAATAACTGCTATAATAACAATAATAATAATAACTGCTTTAACAATAACTGTTTCAATTTTATAATAACCACTTTACTACTAATAATAACAGCTTTATTTTAATAAGATATTTAATAATAATAATAATAACTTCTTTTACTTTATAATAACCACTTTATTCTGAATAATAATAAGTGTTGTACATTCTTTAATAATAATAACTGCTATAATAATAATAATAATAATAATTATTATTATTATTATTATTATAATAACAATAATTACTGCTTTATTTTAATCATGTTCTTCAATAATAATAATAACTCCTTTAATTTAATACTAATGACTCCAGAGCAGCCTGAGCGGTTCTGGCTTCTTCTGCTTGTTTGGGACTAATTCAGTATTTTACTGAAAAAGGTGCAGCAGCTTCTTTGGTCCATCTTATTGTTTTTAATTTTACAGACCAGAAGAAGCCATGACCTTTACACAGAGACAGAGAAGAAGAAGAAGAAGAAGAAGAAGAAGAAGAAGAAGAAGAAGAACAAGAAGGCTGTTCTGAAATCAGCCTCAGTCTGTGACATTTAAATGTTCCTGTGCACATGCACATGCTTTGCTGTCTGCGGACAGTTTACATCACGGTCTGATTCACTGAAACAGCCAATCAGAAGCTGGCTTTAGAGTGTCCATGACAACGTCAGCAAATAAAAGTTTGAAACAACAACATGGATTTAATATCAGCAAACAAAAACAAGCTGCACGTCCTGTTTCATTACATGCTCCTGCGGCTGGACATCGCCACTTCTGCTGCTGATGATAAAGAATGAATTTCCGTTACATGGAGGCTTTGTCGCACATGACCTTCAACACGTCATCACTTTGTGACGTTTGGAAGAAAATGAAAGGTCAAACTGACCACTGATTCCACAAAGATCCCAGCATCGTCCACAGAGTCAAGGTCAGTAACCTTTCCTCACCAACAAAGACACCAAAGCTGCTGGTTTCCACAACCTGACTCGACACCCAACAGTGCAGAAATCAGAGCACATCCCTGAGGAACACCAGCCTTCACTGTGGAAAAACTCAGACTGTGTCTCTGTCCAGCACTCACAGTGTCTGTGTACAGGCTGGCTATGATGTCCAGTAACATCTGGGAGATCCCACAAATTCTCAGGATGTCCCAGAGAGCAGTCCGATCAACGGAATCCAACGCTTCAAGAAAATAAACACAGGCTGCAGAGGCACTACTGATATCTGTGCTTGTGTTCAGCAAGCACAAAGCTCCTGTGGGTCCTTTGTTATTCAAGTCAACAGTTTGCTGCTGTGTTTTTTTTTTCCACAAGAAGAAAAGACACATTTCACACATTCATGCTTTTAATTAAATGTCTGGATGATCTTGTGAAAATCCTCCCCTCACATGTTTTTCTACATGACAGACGCTGACAACAGGTGATCAATAATCAATAACCTCAGTGACCGTGACAGTGATTTTCAGTCCAGATCGTCAGCTCAACCGGTTCTGTGTTTCGCCACAGTTTGGGTCAAACAGGACAACTTTGTTTCAGCTTCATTAACTAATTGGACAATATCACAGAACACTGGGGGGGGGGGGAGTCCACATGACCAAATCAGCATTAATCAAGTCATCCATTTCTCTTTATATCAAATCAGACACATGATTACTCACATTCAACCATCAAGAGCCACGCTGCAATCAGAGCGCCGCCCGAGAATTCATGTTTGTCTTCTTTAACTAAGTGTTTCATTTAAAAGAGAAAGATGATTGACAGAAGAAAAAAAAAGATTTCTGAGTGTCGACTGAAATAACATGACAATCTGAGAATTTTAAAATCCTCCTCACTCGGTTTCCATGTCTTCTCAGCGTGCACAACCCAACACCACAGAAGAAGAACAAGGATTTCATTTTAATCCCCACCACAGGTGGAGACATGAACACATGATTTTCATCAAACACCAATGTTGACTCACTTCCATCTAAATGTAAATATGAAGTTCTTTTGGCTTCCCCCTTTTACCTAAGGGTCGCCACAGCACATCAGATGTGGATCTGTATGGTGATTTGGCACAAGCTTTACACTGTATGCCCTTCCTGATGTAACTCCACATTACATGGAGGACAGACAGGATGGCCTTGAACCAGGAGTCTTCGGATCTGGAGCCTATCCCAGCAGTATTATTATTAATAATAATATAAGGAATACGTCCCTAATCAGAATTATTGGCAGTTCTAAATTTCAAACTCAGAATTAAAATTTTTTTCAGAAATGAATTCAAATGGAGAGATTTCGTACAAATAGAATATTTCATAAAATATTTAAAATTACTGAACAACAACAACAAAATAAAACATTTTCATACAATAAAAGGACAAAAACACATAACTGATCAAGTGATAGTTATTGTCTCTCTAATGACTTTACAGTAAATCATCACTTTTCCAGAGTTTTCTTTAGACAGGTTCAGGGGATGAACACATGAACGTTTCCATCCATTTTTTTCACCCAGAAACACAAAAGTATGGGACTGTGAGGTCAAACTGTCTGAAGGAGACAGTTATCCAAAACTGAGGGATCTGCAAGAAGGAGAGTAGTGAGGGGAGCCACCAAGACTCCTAGACAGCTCTGAAGATGAGCTTCTGTGGCTGTGACTGGAAAAACTGGAGTTTAGCAGTTTAGCAGCAGTCACAGCTTCATGGTGGAGCAGAGGAAGATTTTCTTAAAAGGAATACAATCATTTTCTGCTACAGTTTGCCAGAAGGCACATGGGAGACTGGAGCCTAGATTAGATTGGCTTTCTTGTAAGAAAATCCTGCTGTGTGCTGTTCCAACATGTAGCTGTAACTGGCTGAAAAAGTAATGATTTAAAGTAATTCATTAACAAGTGCAAAAAACAGTCACGAAACAATACTAATAGTAAGTCCCTTCAGTTGTTCCCTTGTTTGTTGCCATAGGCGCTCCAAGGTGGACCTGCATGTTGATTCTGGCACAGTTTTTACGCCGGATGCCCTTCCTGACACAGCTCCACATTACATGGAGAAATGCGGCAGGGGTGGGGTTTGAACCAGGAACCTTCCGCAATGAAACCAAGTGCACTAACCACTTGGCCACCACCCCTGCCCACTAATGTAATAAATAAATAAATAAATAAGAAACATGATAAACAAAGTTCATGTCAAATAGAAATAAATATTTAAAACTGCAAAGATAATTTAAAACCAACAATAAAACTAATGATAAAACTTAGTTTTAAGATTTGTCTTCAAAGATTCAGCTGAACTGGACTTTCTAATGTCAACAGGCAAACTGTTCCACAGTGGAGGACCGCTCGAGGCAAAGGCTCTGAAACCTGCAGACTTCTTTTTAACCTGGTAACACAGAGCAAATCTGCATTCTGTGATCGCAGAGCACAAAGAGGCACATAAGGTTCAACAGGTTCAGCAAGACAGACAGCACCTAGAGATAGACCTAAAGCACTGAAAGCATTATAGGTCAACAGAAAGACCTTAAAATCGACTACAAGTAACAGGGAGCCAGAGCAGGTGTCATGTGATCAAGTCGCCTTCTTCTCCTCCAGTCATCATCAGCAGAATTCTGAACAATCTTGCAGACATCTGATGCTCTTAAGTGGGAATCCAGAAAACATTCTCACTCACTCACTCATCTTCAACCACTTATCCGGCATCGGGTCACAGAGGCAACAGCTCCAGCAAGGGACTCCAAACTTCCCTGCCCCGTGCCACATTAACCACCTCCTACTGAGGGATACCAAGGCGTTCCCAGGTTAGTATGGAGGTATAATCTCTCCACCTAGTCCTGGGTCTTCCCCTTGGACTCCTCCCAGATGGATGTGCCTGGAACACCTCCCTAAGGATGCGCCCAGGGGGCATCCTTACCAGATGCCCAAACCACCCCAGCTTGTTCCTCTCAACACGAAGGAGCAGCTGCTCTACTCCGAGCTCCCCCCGGATAAATGGTAAAATTGGTAAATGGACTGCATTTATATTGCGCTTTTCCATCTGTATCAGACGCTCAAAGTGCTTTACAAATAATGCCTCACATTCACCCTGATGTGAGGCTGCTGCCATACAAAGCGCTTACTACACACTGGGAGCAATTTTCCAGTCAGGCTTGGATTTGAACCAGGGATCTTCTGGTCTCAGGCCCAATGTCTTAACCACTGGACCATCACCTCCCCTAACGGATGACAGAGTTTCTCTCTCACCTTTTCTCTAAGGGAGACACCAGCCACCCTCCTAAGGAAGCCCATTTCAACCGCTTGTACCTGCGATCAAGTTCTTTCGGTTATGACGCAGCCCTCATTACCATAGGTGAGATTAGGAATGAAGATTGACCAGCAAATCGAGAGCTTCGCCTTTTGGTTCAGCTCCTGTTTTGTCACAGCAGTATGGCAGAGCGAATGTACAACCCCTGGCAAAAATTATGGAATCACCGGCCTCGGAGGATGTTCATTCAGTTGTTTAATTTTGTAGAAAAAAAGCAGATCACAGACATGACACAAAACTAAAGTCATTTCAAATGGCAACTTTCTGGCTTTAAGAAACACTATAAGAAATCAGGAAAAAAAATTGTGACAGTCAGTAACAGTTACTTTTTTAGACCAAGCAGAGGGAAAAAAATATGGAATCACTCAATTCTGAGGAAAAAATTATGGAATCATGAAAAACAAAAGAACGCTCCAACACATCACTAGTATTTTGTTGCACCACCTCTGGCTTTTATAACAGCTTGCAGTCTCTGAGGCATGGATTTAATGAGTGACAAACAGTACTCTTCATCAATCTGGCTCCAACTTTCTCTGATTACTGTTGCCAGATCAGCTCTGCAGGTTGGAGCCTTGTCATGGACCATTTTCTTCAACTTCCACCAAAGATTTTCAATTGGATTAAGATCTGGACTATTTGCAGGCCATGACATTGACCCTATGTGTCTTTTTGCAAGGAATGTTTTCACAGTTTTTGCTCTATGGCAAGATGCATTATCATCTTGAAAAATGATTTCATCATCCCCAAACATCCTTTCAATTGATGGGATAAGAAAAGTGTCCAAAATATCAACGTAAACTTGTGCATTTATTGATGATGTAATGACAGCCATCTCCCCAGTGCCTTTACCTGACATGCAGCCCCATATCATCAATGACTGTGGAAATTTACATGTTCTCTTCAGGCAGTCATCTTTATAAATCTCATTGGAATGGCACCAAACAAAAGTTCCAGCATCATCACCTTGCCCAATGCAGATTCGAGATTCATCACTGAATATGACTTTCATCCAGTCATCCACAGTCCACGATTGCTTTTCCTTAGCCCATTGTAACCTTGAATTTTTTCTGTTTAGGTGTTAATGATGGCTTTCGTTTAGCTTTTCTGTATATAAATCCCATTACCTTTAGGCGGTTTCTTACAGTTCGGTCACAGACGTTGACTCCAGTTTCCTCCCATTCGTTCCTCATTTGTTTTGTTGTGCATTTTTGATTTTTGAGACATATAGCTTTAAGTTTTCTGTCTTGATGCTTTGATGTCTTCCTTGGTCTACCAGTATGTTTGCCTTTAACAACCTTCCCATGTTTGTATTTGGTCCAGAGTTTAGACACAGCTGACTGTGAACAACCAACATCTTTTGCAACATTGCGATGATTTACCCTCTTTTAAGAGTTTGATAATCCTCTCCTTTGTTTCAATTGACATCTCTCGTGTTGGAGCCATGATTCATGTCAGTCCACTTGGTGTAACAGCTCTCCAAGGTGTGATCACTCCTTTTTAGATGCAGACTAATGAGCAGATCTGATTTGATGCAGGTGTTAGTTTTGGGGATGAAAATTTACAGGGTGATTCCATAATTTATTCCTCAGAATTGGGTGAGTCCATATTTTTTTCCCTCTGCTTGGTCTAAAAAAGTAACCGTTACTGACTGCCACAATTTTTTTTCTTGATTTCTTATAGTGTTTCTTAAAGCCAGAAAGTTGCCATTTGAAATGACTTTAGTTTGGTGTCATGTCTGTGATCTGCGTTTTTTCTACAAAATTAAACAACTGAATGAACATCCTCCGAGGCCGGTGATTCCATAATTTTTGCCAGGGGTTGTAATACCGCCCCTGATGTGCCGATTTTCCGGCCAATCTCATGCTCCATTGTCCCATCACTCGTGAACAAGACTCCAAGGTACTTGAACTCTATCACTTGGGGCAAGACCTCAGTCCCTACCCAGAGTAGGCAATCCATCGGTTTCCTGCTGAGAACCATGGCCTCAGATTTAAAGGTGCTGATCCTCATCCCAGACGCTTCACACTCGGCTGTGAACCAATCCAGTGAGTACTGGAGGTCACAGGCCGATGAAGCCAACATGACCACATTATCTGCAAAAAGCAGCGATGAGACCCTGAGCCCACCAAACTGAAAACCCTCCTCCCCCCAACTATGCCTCGATATCCTGTCCAAGAATATCACAAACAGGACTGGTGACTGGTGTTTTTGTTCAGTGTGTGTGATCACGCAGATGACCATGGCAGCTCCACAAACAGCCCAGCATTCCAAACAGGCTCAGGTTTCAGGTCCGGTTCTGTTTGAAGCCACAAACAGACTCTGTGTTTGTAAACACTGTGAAGGTGAAAGCTGACACTAGGTAACACACCTGGACAAACAGACCGAGGAGGGTCCAACCAGTCCACTAGAACCGATTACGGGACGTCTCATGTCGTTTCATTTCTATTTCTGAACGCACGTCAACTATTTGAAATTCTTTCCACTGCAAATATTATTTAAACTTTAGTTAAAATTTTGTTTCTTAAAATCTGAAAAACGTGTGATTTTGACTGGTCTCTCTCTCTCTCTCTCTCACACACACACACACACACACACACACACAAAAGATGTTTTTACCAAAAACCACATTAGGAAGCATTAAAGGTGATTTTTTTTTTTTGACCCCCTCTTTAGTTGCACTGCATGTTCTGCTCGCTCACCCCCCCCCCCCCACCCACCCCACCCCATGCTCCACCTGGTCTCCCTGGTCCGCCTGGTTCTCCAGGTCGTCCCAGGTTCCTGCAGGGGTGTGGCTCACCGCTCTCCCCTGGGTAAGCTGTGGTTGTGAGTTGGGCTGCAGCAGCCCCCATGGGACCAGAAGCTCTGAGAAACACGGCAGGACACCGCTCCCACCATGCAGCAGCAGTCCACACGGCGGAGCCAGACCGTGTCAACGTCTGCAGAGAGCATCATGTTGTCTGTGAACAGTTTGATTGGCATTAACAACCAAACAGCCAGTTTAACATTAAGCAGCTGGATAGAATTCAAATTATAAACAGATGGAATTTCAATTCAATTCAATTTGTTTCATTTATGTAGAACCAAATCACAACAAAGTTGCCTCAAGGTGCTTCACACAAGTAAGGTCTAACCTTAACCCCTGGAGGAAGCACCCAGGCGACAGTGGTAAGGAAAAACTCCCTCTGATGATTTGAGGAAGAAACCTCAAGCAGACCAGACTCAAAGAGGTGACCCTCTGCTTGGGCCATGCTAGTGACACAATTGACAATACAAATATACAAGAAAATTTGGGAGTTCATGCTGGTGTCCAGGACAGGAGGCCTGCAGAAGAAGACACTCACTTCCACTTCTGGATGGAGCCACACGTCAAACAGATAGAGAAAAAAAAATCAGGTGGCAGAAAGACTACAAATATGGTATAATCTATCAGCATTAAGCAACAAGAAAAACAGAAGAAATACTACGGTGATCGCTGGCAACAAGCCCTAAGCTTCACTAAAAGACCCAGACTTTAGACAAAGTTGAAGCTGCGGCCTTGTTTACTCACAAAATGAATTTAAAAGGGTAGAAAGCATAGTAACATACTATACCAGTATGCTAGCTATACGAAAGGGAAAATACGTGCGTCTTTAATCTAGACTTGAAAGCCTCTGTAGAATCTGACTGTTTCCTTGATGCAGGGAGATCATTCCACAGAACAGGGGCATGATAAGAGAAAGCTCTGTGACCCACAGACTTCTTATTCACCCTAGGGACACAAAAGTACTCCTGCACCCTCAGAGCGCAAAGCCCGGACCGGTACATAGGGTTCAATTAGGTCAGCTAAGTAGGGAGGTGCCAGTCCATGAACAATTTTATAGGTTAGTAGCAGAACCTTAAAATCTGATCTCACAGGGACAGGAAGCCAGTGAAGAGCTGCCAAAATGGGTGTAATGTGGTCAAACTTTCTGCTTCCTGTCAAAGGACTGGCAGCAGCATTTTGAATCAATTGGAGAGCCAATCTAGAAGAAACAAATGCTTGAATCAGGGTCTCAGCATCAACCACAGACAGGGATGAATCGTTGCTATATTTCTGAACAATCAGTGTTCTAACATAAGCAATCCATCCAAGGTAAATCCCACCTCCCGCCCAATGACCGCTGGGACAGGCTCCAGCCTCAGTGACCCTGAAGTGGAATAAGCAGGTGTAGAATATAAATGAATGAAAAACCTAATTTCATCTAAATCAACATCTAAAATTAAACTTATTGGTTAAAATCTGAGCATGGATTTACAGACGTGACGATATCTGTGTAATTAATTACTTCAGACAAGGAGCTCCTTCAGGTCCATGATGTCTTAGCAACAGTTTATCAATAACATTGATGCAAACTGACGGGATGTGCCATTTCACATCGACTTTAAATGGCTTTTATTGCCTTTTGTTATTGATGATCGTTAACGTTATCTTCATAACTTATTCATGATCAATATCAATCTTGTATGAATCAAATGATGTGCAACGTGACTAATTAGACTTTGTTTTTATTTCAGAGTTAATGATTCACTAGCAGAATTTTTTAAGTGCCACAACTTTTTAAAGTTTGTTTAAAAACATGGTTCTGAAGTTTAAGTTTTTAAGTTTAGTTTTTTTTACTGCTGGCTGGTATTTGCAGGTTTTCTCCAGCTCAGCCTCACGCTTTTGTTTTTTTTTCATCCTCCCATCACGAAATGATTCAAATTTTCGTGACGGGGTTTTTTAAACTCACTATTACTAACCCTACTCCAACCCCCAACCCTAACCATAACCACCCAACCCCCCGTGGCACTTCTAATTTTGTGCAGCTATCGCGGAATGAATTAGAATGATTTCATGCTACCATGACGAAAATTTTGCACTTTTCGTGACAATATGATGAACCAATAGATTAATGTATAATTTCGACAATCCGTGGGTTGTTTTCTCAGTGTTTTTAGAAGTCAATGATGAGACGGGGAGGGGCAGGAGGCAGTCCCCAGAGGGTGAGACAGTGGGAATGTTGGTGGTGGGTGGAGCCACCAGGTGACGACAGATTGTGTTTCAGGATAATTGAAGGCTCTGTGGGTTGGCTGTGTGACGGTGGGGAGGATATGTGGGCCAACAAACAGCACTGAAGTGAGTTTTCACATGAACCCAGGATCAGGGGGCGGGGCCAGTCCTCTTGTTAATGGTCACAAATCAGAGATGAACTGGTCATGTGACCGCAGTTTCACTGCAGGAAACATGATGGACTTCAACGTGACAACAAACTAACTGAATCTTAGGATGCCATTGTTTTGTTGTTGTTTATATTTCTTTGTTTGTTAAATTTTTGTAAACAACAAAATATTCATGAATTCAAGTAAGTTTCTTGGATCCATTTATCCAGTTTGGTACCAGAATCTGCTGTAGTTCAGGGAACTATCTCACAAAGGCAGAATTAAGAAATCCAAGATAACATGAAAAACTGGGCTTAATCTAGTCAGACCACTCTGATGTAATGTTTCATGTTGGTTCCAATTTGGAGGCTGACCGTTTAGTGAAGGTACCAGTTTAAAGGCTAACTTTGTGTGAAGGTTCTAAGTTTCTAGCTGACTGAGTGAAGGTTCCAGGTTGGAGGCTGACTGTGAGTGAAGGTTCCAGGTTGGAGGCTGACCGCGAGTGAAGGTTCCAGGTTGGAGGCTGACTGCGAGTGAAGGTTCCAGGTTGGAGGCTGACTGCGAGTGAAGGTTCCTGTTTGGAGGCTGACTGCGAGTGAAGGTTCCTGTTTGGAGGCTGACTCTGAGTGAAGGTTCCAGGTTGGCGGCTGACTGATGTTTGAGGTTTGGGCCACACGGACGCCCTAAACCATCCCACGACCTGATCTGGAACCCTTGGACATATTTCTGTGTTGGCCCTCAGGGGACAGCGGCTGATACCTGTTGGCCCCTCCCCTCTCTTCCTGATTGACAGATGGCTGCCCCATTAGATGAGAGTGATAAGTGGCTCTCTGCCAGCAGAAAGAACTTCCTCTTGACCTTTGACACCTAACCCTGACTCTTGACCTCTCTCAGGAGTCAGCCAGCCAGAACCCCCCCCCCCCCCCCCGAGATTCAGACCCTGAGCTCTGAGT
Organism: Thalassophryne amazonica; assembly: GCF_902500255.1. Lineage (NCBI taxonomy): Eukaryota > Metazoa > Chordata > Actinopteri > Batrachoidiformes > Batrachoididae > Thalassophryne > Thalassophryne amazonica. Next base: position 58,531,737 of record NC_047121.1, on the reverse strand, counting down.
GCAGCTTCCTTGCCGTCCTCAGGTGGAGGTCAAGATTCCGTGAGGTGGACTGCACCTTTTGTTCTTAATGAGGACAAAAGACAGGGACAAGAGAGGACAGGACTCAGCGGTGCAAAGACTGACCAGGGTTCAGAGACACGTGGGGAAACCTGCTGTATGAGTCATATGATATGAGCAGTGGTGGTTTAGAGTTTAGAACAGATCCACATGCAGGTTCAATCTTTTGGTTTTATGAACAATACAAAATGTGACCATTTTCAAAATCCATACGACCAAAAAACAAAAACAAAACTAAGGCCTCTGCTGATTATTAATGTGTTTAAAATTTTGTGGGGATCCAGGAAATAAAAACTGTAACAAAAGTTTTTGATTGACAGTCCTGGACTGGGCTTCAGATCAGGTTTTGGACCAGCAGGCTTGGTGATTTTGCTGGCAATGCTCACTGACCTGGACGTGGCGGATGATGCTGTGATCTTGGTGGCATCGATGGATAACCTGTGAGGGATCAATGTCTGGGTTTGTGATGGTCCTGGATCCAGACTAAGATCCAGGCTCTCAGGGACTTCCTGGGCTCGTGTCTGCATGTGGTGAATGTGTTGAACACACATTGAACCTTCCTCATCTTCAGTTTGAGGAATGAGCTTCGTTTCAGATCTCGTGGAAGGTTCATCTTCACCTGGACCTTCAGGTCACATGATCAGCCGGGTCTGCTGTATAACTGAGAACGTTTTCAGTTTATCTTGTCACTGATGTTGATCCAGATCTGGATGTGGGTCTAGATCTGTTTTATTTTCTGAAACCTTCATTGTTTGTTTGTTTCAACTTTTGATCAGTTTATCAAACAGTGATGAGGGCACCACCTCATTTTTGACAGATGACAATCTGGATCAGGATGGACACGGTCCGCGGCAATGACAGTGGGAGGTCTGGGCCTGAACCTGGACATGTGCACTCAGAGTGCTCTTCTACTTCTGACTGTTTCATCAGGTCCTTTCCAGGGTCAGTCCTCCACTCTGGACTCTGATCCTGGAAGAATCCAGGTGGATGATCTGAGAGTGGACCGAGTATTCATAAGGCGTACAGTACTCAGCACGTGGTAAAGCGCCGCCATGATTACAGCACGCCATCAGGAGAATGAGCTGTTTTCCGGAGCACAGCGAGGGGTTTGCAACATAACAAGTTGCTTTTGTTTACGGCGGCTCGCTGGCTGTTTTCATTACGCCGAGACGAGAACGCCGAGTCGGAGCCAGCTGCCACAAATCACACCTTCAATTATTATGCTTTGGTTATGAGCATCCAAATATTTAGTCCACTTAGAGTGAACAAAAACAGTCGTAAAGTGATTAAAGACAGCAAGGAGTCGACTTCTGCTGAGAGCAGGCGGGGAGGAGGCGACACTAAAAAACCACCAAAATAAAAGTCTGAGAAACAGACGGAGCGAGTATCACGACTGCAATGTCTAAATACTGCAGTACACACAGCTGAGAGGCCGTGTACTTCAGCAGCAAAATACCACCAAAATAAAAGTCTGAGAAACAGACAGAGCGAGTATCACGACTGCAATATCTAAATACTGCAGTACACACAGCTGAGAGGCCGTGTACCTCAGCAACAAAATACCACCAAAATAAAAGTCTGAGAAACAGACAGAGCGAGTATCACCACTGCAATGTCTAAATACTGCAGTACACACAGCTGGGAGGCCATGTACCTCAGCACCAAAATACCACCAAAATAAAAGTCTGAGAAACAGACGGAGTGAGTATCACCACTGCAAAGTCTAAATACTGCAGTACACACAGCTGAGAGGCCGTGTACCTCAGCAACAAAATACCACCAAAATAAAAGTCTGAGAAACAGACAGAGTTAGTATCACCACTGCAATGTCTAAATACTGCAGTACACACAGCTGGGAGGCCATGTACCTCAGCAACAAAATACCACCAAAATAAAAGTCTGAGATACAGACAGAGCGAGTATCACCACTGCAATGTCTAAATACTGCAGTACACACAGCTGGGAGGCCGTGTACCTCAGCACCAAAATGCCACCAAAATAAAAGTCTGAGAAACAGACTGAGTGAGTATCACCACTGCAAAGTCTAAATACTGCAGTACACACAGCTGGGAGGCCATGTACCTCAGCAACAAAATACCACCAAAATAAAAGTCTGAGATACAGACAGAGCGAGTATCACCACTGCAATGTCTAAATACTGCAGTACACACAGCTGGGAGGCCGTGTACCTCAGCACCAAAATGCCACCAAAATAAAAGTCTGAGAAACAGACGGAGTGAGTATCACCACTGCAAAGTCTAAATACTGCAGTACATGCAGGCATTTGTCGCATGATTTCGTGATGGCATCATGTGATTTCCTAGCAATCTCATGTAATTTCCTGATGGTGTCACATGATTTCCTGATAATCTCATGTGATTTCCTGATGGCATCACATGATTTCCTGATGTTGTCATGTGATGTCCTGACGGCGTCATATGATTTCCAAATGCTGTCATCATTTCCTGATGGTCTTGTGTGATTTCCTTATGGCCCAACATGATGTCCTGATGGTGTTATGTGACTTCCTGATGGTGTCACATGATTTCAAGATGATATCATGAGAATTTAATGAAGGCATCACATGATTTCATGATGGTGTCACGTAATTTGCTTGTGGCACCATGAGATTTTCTGATAGCGGGGTGGCAAAGCAAAAAAAAAAAGTGCATTTTGTAATAAAAGCACCAAATTTGGCACAGATGTAGCCAGAGATATTTAAAATAAAACTGGATATCGAGCCATCAAAAATTTTCATCATGTTTGCCATGGCAACCATTTTTCAAATATTGATAAATGCTCCAATTGCGTTGGTGCCATGTAATTTCCTGGTGGTGTCACATGATTTCCTAGTGGCATCATGTGATTTCCTGGTGTCACATGATTTCCTTGTGGCACGACATAACTTCCTGGTGATGTCCCTTGATTTCCTGGTGAAATCACATGATTTCATGATTGTGTCATGTGATTACCTGATGGCGTCCTTAGATTTCCTGATGACATCATGTGATTTCCTGGTGATGTCAAGTAATTTCCTGATGGTGTCACATGATTTCACGATTACATTATGTGATTTCCTAATGACGCAACATGATTTCCTGATGGTGTCACATGATTTCCTGGTGGTGTCACCTGATTTCCTGATGGCGTCACGTAATTTCCTGATGGCGTCACATGATTTCCTGATGGTGTGATGTGATTTCCTGGTGGCATCACGTAATTTCCTGATGGCATCACATGATTTCCTGATGGTGTCGTGTGATTTCCTGGTGGTGTTATATGATTTCCTGATGGTGTCACATCATTTCCTGATGGTGCCATGTGATTTCATGATGGTGTCACATCATTTCCTGATGGTGCCATGTGATTTCATGATGATGACATGCGATTTCCTGGTTGCGTAAACAGATTTCCATCACTCTTGATCACCTGAAATAAAATTTCCAAAAGGCTGTTTTGATCAGTCGTCATTGTGTCATGTTGTTTGTTTACTGTGGTCCATGTTCCATCGTGGTTCTTGGTGGATCATCAGCACATTTTTCTCGTTGCATGCTGGGGGATCATTTGGGTGCCCACCTTGACGATGAAGGAATGATGGGAAACAGGAAGTAAAGCAGAGAGTCAAATAAATAAAAACAAAGAGGAAAAGAGAAAAACAGAGATCAGACCCACCGGCGACTGCACAAAGAAACAATGGCAAATTTACTGCATTTATATAGCACTTCTGCATGAGAAGCTCAAAGCGCTTTACAGTGATACCTCACATTCACCCATTCACACAGACACTCACACACCGATGTCAAGGTGCTGCCATGCAAGGCACTTACTACACACCAGGAGCAACAAGGTGATTAAGGACTTTGCTCAAGGGCCCTTAGTGATTTTCTTGCCTGGCTGGGTTTTGAACTGAGGATCCTCTGGTCTGAAGCCCAACGCTTAACCACTAGACCATCACCTCCCCAAGTGAAGTGATGGTCTCACTGGGGTCTCATCAATGACCAAGTGTTGGTCAATAAATGTATCTGCTGTTTCAACTCAAACATCAACTCAACTCAAGCATCCCAACAGCACTCACCTGATGAGCTGAGAGGCTCAGGGAGGAGATGTGTCCAAAAAACTGGGCTGCTTTAGTCGTCAAGACATTTCCTCCATGTGACGTCTTTAAGGTAAGCTGGTCATCGCACCCCGAGAAGGATAAGGACACCTCACACATCTACACATCCACTGACTGAGTTGGGATAGGCAGACTTCAACGAGGCTCAGGACAATCTCTGCTTTCAGAGGCAAATCTTGTCCTCCTAAAGGATGTGTTGGAGCTGCACCGTGAAGAAACATCTTTAAGACTGAACAAGAAGTCCATCTGCTTTCTCGTATTACCGTATAGTGCTCAGAGTCCAGTACTGCAGTACTCCATTGCTGCTTTCAAGGATGCGCCACACTGTGTCCAGGGTGGGATCAACAGAGAGACCTGGAAGCTGTCCTGGCAGAGCTCAAAGGTTGTGACCTCTGAGTCACCTCAGGATGTAATAAGTTAGTGGGAGCAGGAGAAGAACACAGGCTTTGAATTCCCAACATGCAGTGGTGCAGGATTACACAGTTTGACAGAAACATGTCAGAAGCGCACCAGACTAATCCGTTAAGGCTGCTGACATGGTTACAGGTTCAAATCCCTGACAGTTAAACACAACACTGCATTAATGTGGAAAATCTCCAAACCTGGGTCACATGAGCACTTTTTGCACACAACCACACATGGAGATGGTAACCTGCAGGTCAGAGTCCTTAAGTCCAGTCTGCTGGGGTGGAAGCAAAGATCGCAGACAACAATAGAACCACAATGTATCCACCCATCTAAAGAAGTTCAGATCCCTGAAGCTTCTCCTGCTTCACCACCTACGCAAATGCAGTAAGAGTTACAATATCTCTGGCACCAGGGACATCCAACATCCTGACCAGAGGATCCGGCTGCAAAAGCTGGTCAAAGTAGTCAGAACCACTCCATCACTGGCCAATTCTATGATATCATCTTGCCACAGGAACGTGCTCCATCTCCTCAGCAAAGACAAGGGGCATTGAACCAGATCTGTGGGGATACAGTTCCTGTGACTTGCCTAGTCAGTGCCTGTGGCCACCATCCACGACCAAAGGTGCCGGACCTCCAGCTGTCAATCAAGTAGTGAAGCTGCCCTCCTCAAAAAAATAGATGGAGACAACAGGCATGACACCCTAGAAATGCTGTGGAGCAACTGCCAGTGTACCGGACACCAGAGGGACCAGACCAAAATTAGATAAGTATCCACCGTTTAGATCTGACCACGCATAAGAGTCCTTCCACACTTCCTCACACATCACTCACATCGCCGTATGAGTGTGTGTGTGTGTGTGTATATGGGTGAATGTGAGGTATTACTATAAAGCATTTTGAGCTTCTGATATAGATGGAAAAGCTTTATATAAATGCAGTCCATTTACCATTTTACCATTTCCTCGACAGCAACATAAGAGAAAGACATGGACATTACAAATGCTTCCTCTCACAGCCGCTTGAGGTTCCTCTGTCTCAAACCTCTGCACTGCACCAGTGTCCATCCTCCGGGGACAGGAGGCCTGGTGCTGGGCTCTGATGGTTTTGCTGGTTTCGCTGGAAGGCAGCAGCAGTGTCATTCCCACAGAGCACAGCAAAAATAAATCTTTGGTTTTGAGCAGTGTGAATGTTTCTGAGGTGGCTGGAGCGCTAATCTCACCACCAACACATTACAAACAGTTCTCGAGAGCATACGGAACCACCTGCAGTCCCAAATACAGTTTAACATCATGGCGAGGACAAACCCCATGTGTGTTGAGGTTATAGGCCTTTATGATGTTATAAGACACAAAGGTGAGGGGAAAAAATAAAAGGAAGCAAAAAAAGTGCTTAAAATATTTAAAGCTGATCAGGATCACTGACTATAACCTTGCCAGGCCTCAGACGTGAAGCAGAGATGGTCTTCTTTAGGACTCAGGTGGGAAATCAGCAGCAGTGTTTGTCCATGTAGAACTGGAGTGACATCAGGAAGGGCATCCGTCACAGAACATGTGCCAAACCTCAATATCAATCTGAACCAGATCCACTGTGGCAACCCTGAAGAGGGGAGGGCAGACGAAGGATGAACAACAACATTAATGAAGTGGACAGATAAACAAGAAACATATCTGCGGTTGGAACTGGAAGGGACTCCGACCCTGATCCTCGGGAACATGGACCAGGGTCTACCTCCTGATAAAGTGGATCTGATTGTCTGAAAATGATTTGGGGTCTTGTCTTGAACAGCCAGCAGCGATCACATAAACTGTTTGGCGAGATACGAAGAACGAGATTTCATCTTATTTAGTCGGCTTATTTAGACTCACAAAGACAAAGGCGTGGTTTAGTGATAAAAAGACTCAAACACAGCTTTCAAACTTTTAAAAACCTTACTGTTTGTGACCTGTCTAATGTTTTGCACAACTCGCTAGAAAATAAATGAAAAAAAAAAACGCCATCACGGCCTTGACAGTGACAACGACGATAGTAACGGCACTGCATTCAACACCCCCACCACCACCATTATGTGGAGCTATTACAGCGGCTGAGAGAGCGTCATTACCGCTCCCATCCATGATGATGAAGCGCTCAGCGCCAAACAGCGACGGCTTGCACGGGCGATGCTTGATTGGCAGGATACAGGGGGTGAGGAGGGGTGAGGACGGGGGGAGGTTTGCGTGATCGGAACTCCACTCGAGATGTGAATTGGCTTCACCACTCCAATCAGGCCGCTGGATGACAAATGAAGTGTGTCTCCTCCCCCCTCCCCCCTCCCCCCTTCACACTTCTCTGTCCGGGTGGAGAAAGAAAAAAGGGGGAGTTCATGTGGGAGCGCTTGACAGCAACACAATCACATTTCTATTCAGCCCCCCCGATCACCGTGCACCATCGTGCACGCCAACATGCATCCCAGCCGGCCAATTAGAACCCAGGGCAAAGACTGTGTGAAAGACACAAAAGGTCTTTGGAGGTTTGGACAGGTGTCTCATTTGGCCGCGGGACAGACTTTAGAGGCTTTTTTATTTCTGTGGGCAGAAAGCGAGAAGCTTATTTATCATGCTGTCATTTTTTCCCGTCTTTTAATACCCTTCTCGCAGTCTGTCTGTCCTTCTTGGAGTCCACTCCATGGAAATGATGGGTAAATTTGAACTTCCTCAAAGGAGGGGCGCGACGACTTTATGACTGCTGCACAAAATCTCATCATTTTTCAGAAGTGAGTCTAAATACAGAATGTTTCAGCTACAGGAGAAAGTCTAAATACAGAATGTTTCAACTGCTGGAGTGAGTCTAAATACGGAACGTTTCAGCTGCAGGAGTGAGTCTAAATACGGAATGTTTCACCTGTAGGAGTGAGTCTAAATACGGAACGTTTCAGCTGTAGGAGTGAGTCTAAATACGGAACGTTTCATCTGCAGTCTAAATACAGAATGTTTCAGCTGCAGGAGTGAGTCTAAATACAGAAAGTTTCAGCTGCAGGAGTGAGTCTAAATACGGAACGTTTCAGCTGTAGGAGTGAGTCTAAATACGGAACGTTTCAGCTGTAGGAGTGAGTCTAAATATTGAATGTTTCAGCTTCAGTAGTGAGTCTAAATACGGAACGTTTCATATGCAGGAGTGAGTCTAAATACAGAATGTTTCAGCTGTAGGAGTGAGTCTAAATATGGAATGTTTCAGCTTCAGTAGTGAGTCTAAATACAGAATGTTTCATATGCAGGAGTGAGTCTAAATACAGAACGTTTCACTTGCAGGAGTGAGTCTAAATACATAACGTTTCATATGCAGGAGTGAGTCTAAATACATAACGTTTCATATGCAGGAGTGAGTCTAAATACATAACGTTTCATATGCAGGAGTGAGTCTAAATACATAACATTTCATATGCAGGAGTGAGTCTAAATACGTAACGTTTCATAAGCAGGAGTGAGTCTAAATACAGAACGTTTTAGCTGCAGGAGTGAGTCTAAATACGTAACGTTTCATATGCAGGAGTGAGTCTAAATACAGAACGTTTTAGCTGCAGGAGTGAGTCTAAATACAGAACATTTCATATGCAGGAGTGAGTCTAAACACGTAACGTTTCATATGCAGGAGTGAGTCTAAATACAGAACGTTTTAGCTGCAGGAGTGACTCTAAATACGGAACGTTTCAGCTGCAGGAGTGAGTCTAAATACAGAACGTTTCAGCTGCAGGAGGAAGTCTAAATATGGAAGGTTTCAGCTGCAGGAGTGAGTCTAAATACAGAACGTTTCAGCTGCAGGAGGAAGATTAAATACAGAATGTTTCATATGCAGGAGTGAGTCTAAATACAGAACGTTTTAGCTGCAGGAGTGAGTCTAAATACAGAATGTTTCAGCTGCAGGAGGAAGTCTAAATACAGAATGTTTCACCACAAACAAACATCAATTCTTCTGCTTGTTGACATTAACACAGTGTCTGAAACATCATCAAATAATCAAGTAAAGATGAATTTTTCCTTTGGATAAGTTTGGATGTTACAGTGCAGAATGTCAATGTTGGCTGTCTGACTGCATGACAGATTGGTGAGATGACCTTTGACCCTGTGGCTGGGTGTTTGCGGTAAAACTGTCGTTATGCACATTAAATTAAACATGTTAACTGACAAAATGTAGTTCAAAAAGTTGTTTGTTGATTGAAATAAATACACATTCCTTTAATTAATTTATTTCTTTTGCAATATGAGTCTGGATGTGCATGTGCAAGTGCATGTTAGGAATAAAGGTACATAATCATTAACATTTCTGTATGTCATATTATCAAAACACACACACACACAGTTTGTGTTTCTGTTCTAGCAAAGGTTTATTTTCATTTTTTTTCTTTTTAAACATTTGAAGCTGGGAACATTTTCCCTTTTCTTATTTGAAAAGTAAAACGAAAACAGGCTCATGCGTGCGCAGTGTGTGCACGGAGCCGTTATTTTATTGTGCAGTAATTACAGCGCGCTGCAGAAACAAGAGATAATTGGTTTGTTGGTTTGTTTTGCGGCTCCATTATGGCTGACAGCACAGAAATCCCTCATTAACATCCACAAATATATACAGAGCGAGATGTACCCGCGTTTAATAGCAAACGCAGTCTCCTCGCCGACACAGCCTCCAGCTGTGAGGAGACACGGGGAGGTGTCAGGAGGAGTAACAAGGAGGAGGAGGAGGCAGCGGCGTGAACTATTTGTTCTGCAGACTCGGAGGGAGGACGTAAAAAAAGAAAGACAGATGCAGCCGTAATTAGCACAAGGCCCAGTGGCTGGCGACGGGTTTCACCCGATCTGTCGCCCAAATTAAAACTATCACCCTGCAACCGGTGTGGACATGAACATGGAGCGTGATCTCGGTCTGGGTAGACCTGGAATGGTGTAACTGGACTCAGATGTGAATGTCTTGATGTTTAGAGTCCACATGCAGGCGGCGACGTTCAGAAGTTTCTGCATCACTCATCATTTTTTTTAAAATTTTCTTCATTATTATATGCAGAACGTGGATGAGACAAACAAAGGTTTCACAACATCCAAAAAACTCCCCCAAAAAAGTCAGGATTCAGATGTAACCTGATCCTTTCTCATGAGCACCACCACTAAAAAACAAACATATGATCAAACAAACATTCAAACAAATAAATACACAAACATACATACAATCAAACAAACAAATAAGTTATTAACTTATTAACTTATAAAATTATTCATGCTATTAATAGTTGATAGTCACTATTAACTTAGAAAACAATGGATTAGCGCCTCCCCACATAGTTGATCTAATTAAACCCTACACACTCGCCCGTGCTTTGTGTTCCCACAGCGCAGGACTACTATGTGTCCCTAAAGTTTAAAGAGGAAAAAAGGTCAGCAGACCACAGAGCCTTCTCTTATCATGCACCTGTTTTGTGGTCCCCTGCAGAGATAAAACAGATTCCAAAGATACATTCAAGTCCAGACTTTCTCTCTGTCTGAGACAACGCTAATGACTGATCCTGGCCCTGCACCCCAGGGCGCCGGACTGACCTCAGGATGCCACACCTGTTGCACCACTGACCGGATGCCCTGCCCTGCACCCTACCAGTGCTGGACATGGACACCTACATATGAGAGATGCATACATATTAGAGACCCAATATGGACTCCACTGTATTTTCAATTAAGGACTCTGATTTTGTTGTTCTTCTGTTTCTTCAGTTTGTGCAATTTGAAACTCTTGTGCAATTTGTAAAACCTTGTAACTGGTTGAATGAACCAATTAGTCACCTGAATTTTCAATAGGCAGCCAGGTAGGGGTCAAGTGAAAAATTCAGGTGGCTAATCGGTTATTTCAAAAGAGTAATGTCTAAGGTGTATTTGTGCCAAATTTGATGCCTGTATCACCATTTGCAGGATTGTTTGTTATATCTGCTGCACTAAAAATAATCATCTGTAATAGGTCAACTAATCTGCATCTGTTCTATTTGTTCAGGTTAAATGATATTTGCATATTTGGAAAAACTGAGTTTAGGTTGGTTCAGCCTGGAGTAATTGAGTTCAGGTTGGTTCAGCCTGGAGTAATTGAGTTTAGGTTGGTTTGGCCTGGAGAAATTGAGTTTAGGTGGGTTCGGCCTGGAGAAATTGAGTTCAGGTTGGTTCAGCCTGGAGTAATTGAGTTCAGGTTGGTTCAGCCTGGAGTAATTGAGTTTAGGTTGGTTTGGCCTGGAGAAATTGAGTTTAGGTGGGTTCGGCGTGACGTAAATGAGTTTAGGTTGGTTCAGCCTGGTGAAATTGAGTTCAGGGTGGTTCGGTCTGGAGTAACTAAGTTTAGGTTGGGTCGGCCTGACGTAATTGAGTTTAGGTTGGCTCATCCTGAAGCACTTGTGTTTAGGTTGGTTCGGCCTGGCGTAAGTGAGTTTAGGTTGGTTCAGCCTAAAGTCATTGAGTTTAGGTTGGTTTGGCCTGGAGCAATTGTGTTTAGGTTGGTTTATCCTGGTGAAATTGGGTTTAGGTTGGTTCACCCTGGAGTAACTGACTTTAGGTTGTTTCGGTCTGGATCATTTGAGTTTTGTTTGATTCGGCCTGGCGTACTTGATTTCAGGTTGGTTTATCCTGGAGTAATTGAGTTTAGTAATTGAGTTTAGGCTGGTTCGCCTCGACTTTGATCGTTAAGCTTCATAATGTCCCAATAAAGATTCAGACTGTTTGTGACCATTAACTGAAAACATCTTGTGCAGCCAAAGGGTTCAATGTAGTGTTTGTATTTGGAACCATCCTGTGCATTAAACTGAATCCTGATCTGGATTAAAGCCCAGCTTGCGGTCAAGATGGTTTCTGGATTTATTTGTCGTGCAGGTTCTGATCAGGTTTCGCTCTCAGGTCCATATGTGACCATGAGGACAGAGGAGAAGTGGTCATGTGACAAAGCAGGCGGTGACAGCTATTGTGGGGAGGTGTGAAGCATACAGAGGAGGGGCCGTGAGGAGGACCTTCACCTCCTCTCTCCCCCTCCTCCTCCCCTCCCCCCAATTAGACAAACATTAACATCAATTAAAGGCCCTCACAGGGACACTGGCTCCTTATAATTACCTTAATGGGTGGACGCTTTCTCTCCATCCCGCTCTCTGTCTGTCTTTCTTTGGACCTTCAATCTCTTAAACAAACTTTGAGGGCCACTCAGTGGGAGAGGGGGAGGCCGGTGGTAGCAGAGGGAGTCGCTTCCTCCTGCCAGCTTTTGTGGTGCTGGACTGTGTAAAAGAGCCGGACTGAATTGGACCTCTGGGCCAACAAACAGCTTTTAGAGAGAGACACTGCTGTTCCCACAGAGGAGAGCGAGGTGGATTAGAGCGTCAATACCGACCCCCAACCGAGGCAGGAGGATGGGGGAGGACAGGAGAGAGGGGTACAGGAGACAAATTAAGGAGAGATGGGGGAGGCGGGATCAGGATCAGATAAAACATACCAGAAAGAAACAGAAGAAAGAAATGGAGGAGGTCAGGATGGAGGAGAGAAGGCCCTTCATTCCTCAAGTCTTTGCTTTACTGCTTCCTGCTTCATTCTTGCGTCCTCACCCCTTTAACCTCTCCTCACTCTCACCTCCTTTGAGACTTCTCTGTTTGCTCTTCAGAAAGTCAGAGTTCAGTCATCTGGTGAGACTGGATCAGGACTCATCAGAACTCTGACCTCCACCAAGACCAGCACTCAGCCAGATCTGCATCTGAGGGCTGAAGTTAGATCAGCATTTTAATGAGCTCTGTTGAGCCTAAGTGTAAGAAGGTGAAGTCCAGATTGAACAGATGTTCTTGCTGGCTTGGCTACTGAGGATTCCCCTCTGACCACCCGGGGTAGAATACTGGTCTCACAAGAGAGAGACCCGGTCTTCAAACCCAGCTCGGTTCCACCAGGATTTTAGGGGACATAACTATGGCTCTATTTTGCCTGATTATATGACCATGGACACTTAACCTGATCTGCAGCAGATTATCTTCAGTTTTCATTTAAATTGGCCCAAAATGTTTCACACTTTTATTGAACTAAACCGAATGCATGCTGGTATTCCAAGTTCACACTCTTAGAACCTTGGCAATATAATATTTGAAATGATGCACATTTGAAATGAACTTTCTTTTCCCTTGGACAAGGGAGAACCTAAAAACCGGGCATGTAGTGGTCCTACTACACGGTCTTCAATGCCTCTTTTGGTTGACGGCACAGCAAATACCCCAACATGCAGTGGTTCGTATACAGTGGTCCTTCGTTTATCGCGGGAGTTACGTTCTAAAAATAACCCGTAATAGGCGATATCCGCGAAGTAGTCAACGTTTTTTTTTTTTTTTTTACAATTATTATAGATGTTTTAAGGCTGTAAAACCCCTCACTACACACTTTATACACTTTTCTCAAACAGGCATTAACATTTTCTTACTTTTCTCTCCTGTGTAAACACTCTTTTTTCATCTGGGCAAAAAGATTATAAACAGACACACGCAGAACACAATGCACATGCTCTCCCTTCGCTCACTGCCTCCGGGGGTACAGATGCGGGACCCGCAAAGAATCCAAGTCATGGCTACAGAGTTCTGTGGCTGTGGTTACCGAGACCATGCAGTGGGCGCTGCGGATTTTTCCGCAACAAGTCTATCCTTGCGGGCTGGCGGAGCACTCTGCATCAAAACAGCGAGCGTAGTCTCTGGACCTGTTGCCAGAGTTGTCTGCAGCTCCGCACAGCAGACAGGGGGTCGGTGTGAGTGGCCCACTGCTACGTTTACAGAGCCTGCAGACTCTGTAAGTGCATCGGAGGCAGTGAGAGCAATCGCAGTGATGCCGACCGGTGCCGCGACCGGCCCGCCTGATAAGGATGCAGAACACAATGCGCTGTTAAAAAAAATAAATAAAAAAGCATGCAAAACTGCACTAAAAAAATCTGCGAAACTGCGAGGCCGCGAAAGGTGAACCACGTTATAGCAAGGGACCACTGTACTACTGCCTCCACCAGTTTTTGGCACAGCATTTCCAGAATTCACCCCTCTGTCTGAGTGAGAGGAATCTGAACTCCGGACGTATAGCCTAGGAATACGTTTTAATTTTTTCCTCAGAACCAATTTCTAAAGTGAACTCACTTTTGAACTATCGTTCAAAACGTTCACCCATGAACCCATGTTTATACTCTTATGCAAAACTTATTGAATATGGGCAAGGCACTCTTGGCTTTCAATAAATTCTTAGCATTTGTAAGACTTCAGTGGTGATTAGATTGTATTGCTGCGTCATCATGCTTTTTCCCTTTTTGTTTATTATTCAACCGGGGTTCTAGTTTTTGGAAATCCACCCAAATGCAACAGAGTCTAAACCTTTCAAAGTTAATCATGGGTGAACTTTTTGATCACATACAAAGTCAATGTTTATTTCCATTGTTTTCTAGCAAAAGAACATGGGAATATGACACAGGACTATGAGTTTGCAAAAAGGTTGTATCCCTAGTGTAGCCATCCTACTACAACCCCTGGCAAAAATTATGGAATAACCGGCCTCGGAGGATGTTCATTCAGTTGTTTAATTTTGTAGTAAAAAAGCAGATCACAGACATGACACAAAACTAAAGTAATTTCAAATGGCAACTTTCTGGCTTTAAGAAACACTATAAGAAATCAGGAAAAAAAATTGTGGCAGTCAGTAACGGTTACTTTTTTAGACCAAGCAGAGGGAAAAAAATATGGAATCACTCAATTCTGAGGAAAAAATTATGGAATCATGAAAAACAAAAGAACGCTCCAACACATCACTAGTATTTTGTTGCACCACCTCTGGCTTTTATAACAGCTTGCAGTCTCTGAGGCATGGACTTAATGAGTGACAAACAGTACTCTTCATCAATCTGGCTCCAACTTTCTCTGATTGCTGTTGCCAGATCAGCTTTGCAGGTTGGAGCCTTGTCATGGACCATTTTCTTCAACTTCCACCAAAGATTTTCAATTGGATTAAGATCCAGACTATTTACAGGCCTTGACATTGACCCTATGTGTCTTTTTGCAAGGAATGTTTTCACAGTTTTTGCTCTATGGCAAGATGCATTATCATCTTGAGAAATGATTTCATCATCCCCAAACATCCTTTCAATTGATGGGATAAGAAAAGTGTCCAAAATATCAACGTAAACTTGTGCATTTATTGATGATGTAATGACAGCCATCTCCCAAGTGCCTTTACCTGACATGCAGCCCCATATCATCAATGACTGTGGAAATTTACATGTTCTCTTCAGGCAGTCATCTTTATAAATCTCATTGGAACGGCACCAAACAAAAGTTCCAGCATCATCACCTTGCCCAATGGAGATTCGAGATTCATCGCTGAATATGACTTTCATCCATCCACAGTCCACGATTGCTTTTCCTTAGCCCATTGTAACCTTGTTTTTTTCTGTTTAGGTGTTAATGATGGCTTTCGTTTAGCTTTTCTGTATGTAAATCCAATTTCCTTTAGGTGGTTTTTTACAGTTCGGTCACAGACGTTGACTCCAGTTTCCTCCCATTCATTCCTCATTTGTTTTGTTGTGCATTTTTGATTTTTGAGACATACTGCTTTAAGTTTTCTGTCTTGACGCTTTGATGTCTTCCTTGGTCTACCAGTATGTTTGCCTTTAACAACCTTCCCATGTTGTTTGTATTTGGTCCAGAGTTTAGACACAGCTGACTGTGAACAACCAACATCTTTTGCAACATTGCGTGATGATTTACCCTCTTTTAAGAGTTTAATAATCCTCTCCTTTGTTTCAATTGACATCTCTCGTGTTGGAGCCATGATTCATGTCAGTCCACTTGGTGCAACAGCTCTCCAAGGTGTGATCACTCCTTTTTAGATGCAGACTAACGAGCAGATCTGATTTGATGCAGGTGTTAGTTTTGGGGATGAAAATTTACAGGGTGATTCCATAATTTATTCCTCAGAATTGAGTGAGTCCATATTTTTTTCCCTCTGCTTGGTCTAAAAAAGTAACTGTTACTGACTGCCACAATTATTTTTCCTGACTTCTTATAGCCAGAAAGTTGCCATTTGAAATGACTATAGTTTTGTGTCATGTCTGTGATCTGCTTTTTTTCTACAAAATTAAACAACTGAATGAACATCCTCCGAGGCCGGTGATTCCATAATTTTTGCCAGGGGTTGTACATGCCCATTCAACCCTCTTCCTACTGATCTTCTTCAAGGCATGTCTCCTACAATCACGCCAGCAGTCACATATTAAAATGCTTCTCTCGCACATTTCCCCCCATTTTTAAAATGACCCGGGTCCCACCTCTCCTTAAAAAGCCACCTCTCAATCCTTCTCAGGTTGAGATCTATTCACTCATCTCACTTCTCTCGTTCCGGTCTAAACATGGGCGCAATTTGGTGGGGGATAGGGGGGAACATGCACCCCCCACCTTTTCAACCGGGGGGACAGAATATGGTATGTCCCCCCCACCTTCTGACATATATGTGTGTACTTGAAACATGATATGTCAGTCTTATGTACAAAAACCATGTCAGAATAGTATCTTTGTTTCTGCAAGTTTGTATTTTTAGCAGCATTGACTTGTTTACAACACCTGTTTCTTGTTTGTCACATTCAGAATTTTCTGGGACTGCATTTGCCCAAATTTGAAACCAAAAATAGTTGCCTCTAGGGACTAGTGTCTACACATAAGTATCAATGGACCATATGCTAATTTACTAAATTCTGAAAGTTAGAAAAAGAAATCAGAAAAGCTATCTGGGACCTCAGAAAGCCCATCTGCAATTATTGCTTGATCTCCAAAATCAGTCTATGCAAGCGAAATTATGTTCAGTACGAGTGTTGTCATTAGTGCCACTTCGAAAATTAAATTCATGATAAGTGATTTATCCTAAACTTAGGACCTGTTGTTTTTCAAACTTATGCAAAAACAAATCTTGAGAAAAAAAATACAGTATGCGATAGTTAATAATTATTAAGAGCCTGTTCTTTCATATTTATGAATACATTTTACCACATTGCAGTTGTTTTTTTTAATGAAAACTCAACCTATCATTCATTCTTTTTGAGTTCTACACATGTGGTGATACCTTATTTACACCAGATGTTAATAAAATCAATGCTGGCTATTCTCAGAATAAAGTACTTATACCCACAGTTTCAAATTGCATAAGTCAAATGGTGTTCACTTTATGGTCTTCTCAAAACATTAAAATTACTGTTTTGGATGCTCAGAATGCATCTGAGCTTCTGGGGACCTAAAGCGGCCCTCAGACACCCGGCCCATGGGCTTCGACCCTGCGGGCCTCGCACTTTGTCCCCCTCAATTTCTAGTTCTAAATTGCGCCCTTGGGTCTAAAGTTATCGAACGGTTGGTTTTCAAACAGGTCACAGATTTCCTCTCACAGAATGACATCCTGGATCCAAATCAGTCAAGTTTTAAAAGTGACTCTGCTGTCTGTGACTGATGTCCTCAAAACTGCAGGAGTGCTGGCTCAGTCTTCAGTATTTATCCTATGTGACTTATCAGGTGCTTTCACTACAGTTACCCAAGACATAGACTATCTCAAACTTGGTCATCTCTTTTGAATCCTGTCTCACTGGGTGTTCATTTGATGTATCATGGTTAGGACAGTCATCCACATATCACTGTGTCTTCAGAAGGAGTGCTTCAAGGTTTGATACAGGGGCTCTTTCTCTTTTCCATATACCCGGGTCCCAGGTCCGATTGTCCACTCCCATGGCTTCCTGTAGCTGGTGGTCATTCCCACCAGATGATCCCACAGTCTCTGTGCAGATCTTGGATTGTCTCTCAGACACATCCTCATGGATGAAGGAACACCATCTTCACCTAGTAAGTCCCTTTGGCTGGTCCCTTGTTTTCACTCTGGGTCGCCACATCAGATTTGAGGTGGATCTGCATGTAAATTTGGCAGACGTTTTACACCAGATGCCCTTCCTGACGCAACTCCACATTGCATGGAGAAATGGGCAGGGGTGGGGTTTGAACTGGGAACCTTTTCCCTAAATTTCTCAAAGAGTGAACTGCTGGTCTTCCCAGCCAAACAATCAATGTGTAAATCTCACCTCTCTAGCTCTCACTCCAGCCAGAGTGGCAACAAACCAGTTGTGCCGCTTCTCACAATTTAACGCAAGAAAAATCAGGCTGTACTAAACTTAATGTGCCACTCAGCTCCTGGCCCAGGTCGTGGTTATATCTCATCTTGACTACTGTAACGCTCCTCTAGCAGGCTTTCGGGCTTGTACTGTGAAACCCTTACAAAACACTGAGGTGCATCTGATTTTCCATCAACCCAAAAGAACCCATGTCACACCACTCCTGATCAAACTCCACCAGCTGCACGTTGCTGCCTGAATGTGACTTGAGGCAGACAGACAGACAGGCGGGCACAGAGACAGGCAGACAGGTGGGCAGGCAGACACACAGACAGAAAGATGAGCAGGCAGGCAGGCAGGCAGACAGACAGACAGACAGACAGACAGGCAGGCAGACAGAGACATGCGTGCACACGCACACACGAGTTTGGGCGGGCCACAGCTGAAGTTCAAGCCCCACCCACTTTGTTAGGCGTCACAAATAAAATTTTCCTTGCTGATGCATCATGGGATGTCCAAAGTCAATCAGACAGAAAACTGTGAACGAAAATGAAGCCTTGCTGTGCCACCAACATGGCAGTAATGTTAAGGTCAAAGGTCACAGCAGCACCTATTTTTAAAGGCATTCAGAGAACAAAGCTCCTCATTGGTGTTTTTCTGGCATTTTTTATACTGCTAAGTGACCGCGTGAGGCCGCAGCCGAGATGGGTGGTCTGCTGGTGACGCCTGAACCTGATTGGCTGATTAACACACACGACTTGATTGTTGAGGAACCAGTGTGCTGCTGAAATCTGGCAGAAATGCTGACAGCTGTATGACAAACAGCCGTGAAGAAAGCAGCGCTTTGTGAAGAGTTTCACTCAAAGCGCGTTGGCGTGAATTCGTGCCGACTTTGGTTTGTGCAGCAGAACCCGAGCCGCTGTGATCCAGAAGGTTCTGAGCACAGCTGTGGACAGCTGGCTACCGCCAAGCCCAAACACAGCACGTCTTTG
This sequence comes from Thalassophryne amazonica, assembly GCF_902500255.1. Lineage (NCBI taxonomy): Eukaryota > Metazoa > Chordata > Actinopteri > Batrachoidiformes > Batrachoididae > Thalassophryne > Thalassophryne amazonica. Next base: position 58,513,041 of record NC_047121.1, on the reverse strand, counting down.
TTCCACGGTTAGCAGCCACCAGACAACAACAACAACTTCATTACGCCACCGCTACAGACAAGAAATATATCTTTAAAAATATTTAAGACGTGAATTCAACAAAATGAATGTGGATGTGAAGCTTGATGTGCACACAGAGTTGAAGTTTGACTGGAAAATGACGAGCTGATTCAATCCAAACTCTCATCTCAAATCTTTCAGACAGCACTTTGGCAAAAGCGTTGGGTTTTTGTGCCCTGTTTTTAGCCTCCATGCTTGACCCACATTGTGCTCAGTCACTGTACACTTCCAGGGTGGATGCTCAGAGATACACTGATCAGACATCACACCTGCCGGCCCGTCGCTTTTCTGGACCCCGGATCCAGAATATGTTCCGGATCGACTCAAAAGCGACAAAAATTATTTCCTGGGACACTATTCACCTGCTCTCAAAATGTTATTGAAGTCCTTGGTTATAATTATTATTTTTTAAATTAAATGTTCCTGAGTGCTTAAAACCCCTTCTGGATCCTGGATCTAAAATATATTACAGATCAAATTCTGAATAAAATCCCTGATTTTCAAGGACATTATCCAACTGCTCACCAAATTTTAGTTAAATGTTGCTTTGTGCCAAACGTTCTTCATGTCTAAATTCCAGAATATATTCCAGATCACTTCCAAAATTTAATCATTTATTTCACTGAACGTTGTCTGTCTGCTCCCCAAAGAACACTGAAATCTGTTCATTACTTTTTCATTTATCCTGCTAACAGACGAACAGACACATGCCAGTGAAAACATTACCTCTTTGGCAGAGCTAATCAAGTCTCCTCAGGTCAGATTCCTCCTTAGGAACTATCTCAAAAAGGTTCACAGATCCACAAGAACTGTTACAACCCATGACAGAAACATCTCAGGACTTTTGGGACCAAACAGACACCATCACACTGAGGAAGGAGGTCCAAATTATCATCCATGTATTAATGAAGAATTGTTTTAAAGGTCCAACAGAACCTCAAGGAACTGATGGAGGAGTTGGAGGCATCAGACAGAAATGTGATATAAACCTTTAAGAGAGCACTCCAACACAGCTACGTCAAAGACTGTCAACCAATCAAGTGACAGCGATCCAAAACCGGCCATCACAGAAGACGCCCATCTAAAACCGACCAACGCAGAAGAAGCCAATTCAAAACTGATCTGTCAGAGGTTTTAAATTTTTGTTTCTTTGTCTGTTTGCAGCTCTGAACATCAGTTTTATTTTTGTGTGTAGCTTTGTTTTGGTGGGTGTTTTTTTATTGTTTGTTTGTAGCAGAGTGTCAGAGGTTTTGTTTGTTTGTTTGTTTGTTTGTAGCTCTGAGCATCAGAGGGTTTGTTTGTAACTGAGTGTCAGAAGGTTTTTTTTCTTTTGTTTGTTTGTTTGGAGCTCTGAGCATCAGAGGGGCTTTTTATGGTTTTTTGTATCTCTGAGTGTCAGAGGTTTTTTTTCTTTTGGTGACGTGTCTGTGTGAAGTCATAAAGCGCTCTGATTAGTGCTGTTAAAGTTGCGCGACGGGCTGCGCGTGTGTGTGCGCCACATTGTGTTTGTATGTCTGAAGGTGATGATTTAAGCTGTCACGCTACAGAGTGGTTTAACAATGGTTTTATAATAATATTTCAGAAAAAGCAGAGCGCGTCCTGGACCGGGCCGACAAAGTGCTGCCGTGTTTGTGCCTTTTGTGCGCGGCTCAGCCGAGGTAACATTTATTCTGACATATTTCGGAGCAGCAGAATAATAATATTTCAGCTGCGCTGTGTCTTAATAGCGGACCAGAACAAAAGGCTGCAGGCCATTCATCCCGCTGACGGCTTACTTTGACACCGGCTGCTCCAGGCGCCGCGGGGCACCGGCAGAACAAGTGCATGACGGGAATTAGACACATTGTTTCTCACTGACAGGGAAACACTAGTGGACACTGCGGGTTTGAGTCCCCAAGTACTGAAGTGTCACTGAGCAACACACTGTAATGCTTAACATGCCGCTAATTATTCTGAAAAATAATCGATAAATAGGAACATATTTTTATGTTTTGACTTGCAGCTGCTCAGCGCAGCAGACCCCGTGCAGATCCACAATTTGAACACCAGATTCCCTTCTGGACTCAGCTCCAGCTCCACACAGAAAAACAGTTTCATAGCTCGGGGGTTCTGGACCAGCCTCGAGCCGAGGCCCACCCAGGACTGACTCTGGGGGACTCCTGAGCTCAGGTGGACTTAGAGCCACTGCAGCAAATAGTCAAATCTGGGAGAATCCAGAACCTACAGAACCGCCGTGGGTCCTGGGTGGCAACCATCCAGGAAGACATCTGGACCATCTCCCCTCTCTAAAATAACCATCTATCTGCTGCAGCCAGTTGAAACGTGGGCGTGTCTTAGGCCAGGTGAAAGTTGGGCGAATCTTTGGCCAAGTGAAACATGGGCATGTCTTTTGGCAGGTGAAACATGGGCATATCTTTGGCCAAGTGAAACATGGGCATATCTTTGTCCAGGTGAAACATGGACAATCTTTGTCCAGGTGAAACGTGGGCGTATCTTTAGGCCAGGTGAAATGTGGCCATATCTTTGTCCAGGTGAAACGTGGGCGTATCTTTGTTTATTTGAAATATGGGCATGTCTTTGGCCAATTGAAACGTGGACGTATCCTTAGGCCAGGTGAAATGTGGGCGTATCTTTGTCCAGGTGAAACGTGGGCGTATCTTTATTTATTTGAAACATGGGCTTTATCTTTAGCCAGGTGAAACATGGGCGTATCTTTGGCCAAGTGAAACGTGGGCATATCTTTAGCCAGGTGAAACGTGGGCGTATCTTTGGCCAAGTGAAACATGGGCATATCTTTGTCCAGGTGAAACGTGGCCATATCTTTGTCTATTTGAAATGTGGGTGTGTCTTTGGCCAAGTGAAACATGGGCGCATCTTTAGCCAGGTGAATTGTGGGCGTGTCTTTGACCAGGTGATTTTATATCACCACTCCTGCCTTCATAGTGGAGTTGCATTGAGAATAATTTTCTTTCAACAAACACATCAAATTTATGCTTGAATCTCTAATGTGTCTTCTGGCAAATTGTAGCTGAACTTTCAAGTTTTTTTTCTTTCTTTTTTTATAGAAACCTTCTCTATACCACTTCATCATGAAGCTGTATAACTGGTGATGCAACACTCAAAACCTGCACTTTGCACAATCTCTTCAATCACAGCCACAGAAGTCTATAACTTCTTCAGGGTTTTCCTGGTGTCTTGGTGGCTTTCCTCACTCTTCACCTTCTTATACAGTCACTCAGTTTTTGAGAACTATCTACTCCACACAGATTTACCATAGAGTGCTATACTGTTTGTATTTCTTCATAATTCATGTAAATAATGTCCAAGACATAGTCAGTGTCTTGGGAATGTTCACGTATCATCCCCTGTCCAAAGAAAACTGTATATAACAGTGATGGTTTACATGTGCTATACTAAAGGGGGCACTTACTTATTCACACTATCATTTTGGCTTTTAGATTTTTAATTAATTTATATCAAACTGTAGAGATTTACTTTCACTGTGAGTTTAAAGAACATGATTTTGGAAATTCTAATATACAAGGCCTGAATTTTTGTTTTGTTTGTTTTTTTTGTTTTGTTTTTGTTTTTGATGTCCTAATAAAAATCTAACGTAAAGGGTCAAGGGGGCAAACACTTTTTCACAGCACTGTATACTTTTTAACACCCTCTCTCCCTTACTGCCATCAGCTTTATTCTTTTCTTACTTTCTTTCCTTCTTTCCTTTATGTATTCCCTTCTTTCTGGAGGAATGTGCACACACTCAGGCATTGTACCGGGTTGTGTGCTGGATTACATGATGACAAGCGATGACATCGGTTCCAGCTAACAAGCGAATAAGTGATTATTAATGCTCTTGTCAATCTGACCATTAACCCCGCCCCCTCTGTGACATCACACTCCTCACAGCGAGTCGTACGAACGAGTGACAGCAACCGAAATGTGAAAACAAAGTGAAAAGTGGCGGAGTGACGGACAACAACAAGCAGCACCGTCATCAGTAACCACTAACACAAACAACCAGATCAACATTCACGCGTCAGTCACATGTGACGCCTTCAGATACGACTCTGCAGCTCAGATTTTTATGGCACCAGGTAGCACATTCTTGTCCTGAGAAAACGGTTGCCATGACACCGGCTGTTTTAGTTTGGATGAACCAAGTTCTGTTTGGGGCCAAAGGTCCAGATCTCTCCTCTCGTCTTTTCAAACCGGCTGCTGTTTCAGACTGTGGGACGTGTTCCAGCTCAGACTTGACCTTCTCTCCATGTTTAGTGGAAACACATGGCAGACATCATCCTCTTGAACATCACACACACACACACACACACACACGCACATGCACACCTACAGCTGATGGTGGATAATAAATTATAAAGATTAATGGTCTCTGCAGTAAAGTGGGTGGTCCTTAGAAGGTCCTGGTGAAACCTGATTGAGCCCAAATTAAAACTCATCTGAGGTCTGTTTAAAATGTTCAGATTAATTTGACAACAGTTCAATAAACTGCGTTCATATTGTCATGGATACAAAAAAGTGTGACTGATGGATGGATGGATGGATGGATGGATGGATGGATGGATGGATGGATGGATGGATGGATAGTCAGATGGATGGATGATGGATCGTCAAATGGATGGATGGACAGACAGATGGACAGATGATGGATAGTAAGATGGATGGATGGATGGACAGACAGATGGACAGATAATGGATAGTCAGATGGATGGATGAATGGACAGATGCATGGATGGATGGAAAGATAATGGATCGTCAAATGGATGGATGAACAGACAGATGGACAGATGCATGGATGGATGGATGGATAGTCAGATGAATGGATGGACAGACAGATGGACAGATGATCGATCGTCAAATGGATGGACAGACAGATGGACAGATGATGATAGTAAGATGGATGGATGGATGGACAGACAAATGGACAGATGATGGATAGTCAGATGGATGGATGAATGGACAGATGCATGGATGATGGATGGATGGACAGACAGATGGACAGATGATGGATAGTCAGATGGATGGATGAATGGACAGATGCATGGATGGATGAATGGATAGTCAGATGAATGGATGGACAGACAGATGGACAGATGATGATAGTAAGATGGATGGATGGATGGACGGACAAATGGACAGATGATGGATAGTCAGATGGATGGATGAATGGACAGATGCATGGATGGATGGATGGATGGACAGACAGATGGACAGATGATGGATAGTCGGATGGATGGATGGATGGATGGATGGATGGATGGACAGACAGATGGACAGATGATGGATAGTCAGATGGATGGATGAATGGACAGACAGGCAGATAGATGGTTGGGTGGATGGATAAACACAGGACAGACTGAAAGAAACAAATGGTCGATAGATGGACAGACGGATGGATGGTCAGATGGATGAATGGACAGACAAAGAGATGGGTGGATAGATGGGAGGATGATAGACTGGCAGACGGACGGATGGAGACGCGCTGATCTGATTTCAGTGGCAGAGTGATATTTGAGGATTTGTCTTCAGATTATTTTAAAGATACTTCATAAAGCTGCTGGAAAAGCTGCTTTGACGTCAGTGCGCCATCAGATCATTTTTAGACTAAACGTGAAGACGGCGCGCGCTGACAGAAGCAACCTGGCTGCCTCCATCTGCAGCGGCATCTTCGATACAGTGTATTTATAGATGCTCCCTGACGGACTGCCAGCCGACGCCTCCCTCACCTCCATCTGTCCTCCTGTGATTGACAGGAGTCCAGGTGGACCGAGCTCAGAGACACAGTGACCTCAGCTAACACAGAAATAAAGTAGAGGAGCACTCACTGAAGAGGCAAAGTACAATATGTCAGATGGTAAAACGTTGGAACAAAAAAAACTTTTTATACTTTGGGGCCTGCCCCCTTTTTGATTGTTGGTTTGTTTGGTCTGTGATTATCTGTGAGTCGCAACCCATGGCACCGTCATAAACACTGTTTACTGTTGTAATGGTGACATTTGATTGTGTGCGTGTGTGTGTGTGTGTGTGTGTGTGTGTGTGTGTGTGTGTGTGAGAGAGCGACTCAGGATTGAGCGAAATCACTTTGTGTCAAAGTTCACGTCCCTGAATTCGTCCTCCAGTTTCCACAAAAACACATTACGATGTTTTTAATGTGATTTTTACCTTGAAATCGATTCAAATTGATCTTGGAGGACAGAAACCGGCTTGTGTCCACTTTGTTACTGTGTGTTTAGATTTGTTTTAATCCTGCACACTCCTTGTGCAGTGGCAGCGTTGACCTTTGACCCTGATGATGTTCTGCGTGGTGTTATTTATTTAAAGTGAAATTTAAGTGAATTAAATAGCAGGTCTGGGAATAAAATGGCCCTCATCAATATTGATGGTGTTCTGTTAATTAGACTTCATGTCTCCACCATGCTGAGGGCGCTGTGATTGGACAGCAGCCACCGCCTCTGTGCGTCTGTGTCTGTGTGTGTTACAGCTCAGACAGACTGAGGGCGCTGAGCGTTGGACAACAGCCACTGTGTGTAAGTGTGAATATGTTTGTGTTCATACCGGCTTTGTGCACGTTCAAAAAAGTCAGCGTGTTTACATGCCTCTGTGTGTGTGTGTGTGTGTGTGTGTGTACACTGGTTTGCCTGTGTCTGTGAGGACATTTCTGTAGAATGACCACATTACGGGCCGTTGCTACCATCACACGTTAAGCGCCGTGTCGTCCAAAACAGTCTCACTGCTCACTTCCACCAGAGGAAGCTCATGCTGTTAAATAAGGTGCGTGTTTGTACTCATCTGTGCATCCAGGGGCATGCTGGTCTGAAAAAGAGGCATGGTCAGATGGTCAGGCAAGGTGTCAGTGCAGCAGAAACCCAGTGCACCGCAGATCACCAGAAACCAGAAACCAGCAGCACTATGGACCACCAGAAACCAAGTGCACCATAGACCACCAGGAATCAGAAAGCAGAAACTATTACCAAGTGTAGCATAGACCACCAGAAACCAGACACCAAGTGCACCATAGATCACCAGGAACCAGAAACCAACTGCAACATGGACCACCAGAAACCAGAAACCATGTGCACCATGGACTACAAGAAACCAAGTGCATCATAGACCATCAGAAGCCAAGTGCACCATAGATCACCAGGAACCAGAAACCAAGTGCAACACAGACCACTAGAAACCAGAAACCAAGTGTACTATAGACCAGTTGAAACTAGGAATGAAAAATCAAATGCACCATACTCCACCAGAAACCAGAAACCTGAAATCAAGTGGACCACAGACCACCAGAAACCAGAAAGAAGAAAGTTGCTCTAAAGTGGAGCCCAGAGTGTCTCTGGTGTCTATACAGAGATTTATTCAGAACCGCCTTCATCAATGACATGAACACATCAAGTGATTTCACTCAATCTCAAGACATCCTGGTGCTGTAGCAGATTTTAAAAAGGGTTTTTTCCACCATGGGTTCATAGACGTGGCTGTGTGTGGGATATTAAAGAGATCTGGTGGATGGAGGAGGAGCTCTTGCAGGAAGAAGGATGATGTCATGATGCACTTTGACCACAGATCATTTTCTTCTGTCTGACTCCACTTCAACAGCAAAGCCAGCTTCAAAGTGCATGGCGCTTGCGAGCGGTGACTGTCTGATGGCTTCAAGTCATGTGTGCTATGATTAATTTCCCACTTCAACCCCGCGCTTTGCTCTGCACTGGAATTATGCACCGTGTAAACAGCAGTGTGGAGTTGGATGCATCGCAGATGCGCCCAAACTGTTCCTTTCTACGGGGCGCTGTAGATAGGCCAACATGGGGCCCTCAGCCTAGTGCTCGTAACCTCAGGCCTGACTCTGCTTCTGCTTGGTGTCTGTCTGGTGAGTGAACATTAAAGATGTTCAGCTGGAAAACCAGCCGCCTTGCAAGAGGAGTTCCAGCATCACACACAGCTCTGTAAAACACACACCTTTTAAATCTGTGCAGTGAACTCATGTGATTATATAAAAAGCTCTGATTCTGCACAGAAGAATGGAACAAAGTTCCTCCGAGTGGTGTGAACAAGTGGCCACGCCTCCTCACGGCTCAGAGGATAACCCTGAACCTTCAAGAAATCAAATGACCCTCACAATCACCACGTTTCACTTCAGATCACATTATACACTTTTTTAAGCCATTTTTAGGTTAGAAAATGACCTTTGACCTGCAGTAATCACCTACAGGCTGGTTTGCACCTCCATGGACGTGCATCCCAGGAGGTCATGACCTGTAGCAAAAACAAAACGGCTGTCCATGAATGTGAGGTAGCACGCCATATGATGAGGCAAACACAAATATGCTGGACGTGTGCAAAAATACATTTTCACTCAAAACCTCTCGTTGATGTCATGGTGTGTAAGATGAATTTAAGGTCCTGGGTCATGTTGGACGCCATCCTTGACCCTGTAAGGGTTTTTCCACAGAAAGGGCCGGGTTTCAAACCGTGACCCTCCGGGATGCATAGCCATCAAAGTGAGAACGCAGCTTTGGAACAGTTCCTGCAGAAGTGATGTCACTGTAAGGTGCTCTGATTTACACGTCAAGCAACTTTGACCTTCTGACCCTAAAACATAAAAAGATTTTGGTGTTCTCTTCATCCAGTACCTCCATCATTGCGTCTGACTGCACATAAAGTGACTGAGTGAGTGACAGCAACAGGCTGCAGTGTGGACAGGTCAAAGGTCAAAACCACCTTTAGAGTTTATTCAGGGTTTTTTAGCATCTCATGTGTAACTGAAGGGGCACTCAGAGGCAGACTGATGATGAACAGTGCACCGTTCTGTTTTCCCATCATGCCTGTGTGCACGTTTTGTGCGTGACAGTAACAGCCGTGAGTTACCGTGCGTTACGTGCCGCAGGTTTCATATTTCCACTGTAATTGTGCAAGCTCCGCTGTAACGCATTCTAAAGGTTAAGACATGCAGCTTCACCCAGTTTCAGTCCAAGACTCACGTCTCCTGTGAAGAAGCTGAGTTTTTTTTTTATCTTTGGCGACGCTCGACGCCTTCATGTGAAGTTTGTTTTTTGCATAAAGATGCTGAGGGCTTATGGACAATCCCACGATCAAGTCCAGATCTTAGTTGAATCGGTCTGAGCTGTGTCAGTATTACACATCTTTATTATGTCATAAGGCGGTAGAGATCAAAGAAAAACTCTGATCACCAGTCAAATTTGATTGTTTCCTGACCTATGACCTTTGGTGAAAGCTTAAAACTACTTTTTCAGATTTGTTGTCCACAGACGTCGAGACTGTTGGGGCCACATAACCTGCAGCCCTCCTCTGCAGGAGTGTGGAGGTGTGACCTCTGACCCCTTCCATCAGTTAGGAGTGATGCAATCACACACACACATACAAACAAAAATTGTGTTTTTAACCGAGCTTCATAAATGCAGCATTTTCCCATCAGACGGAATAACTCCTCACATTCACACAAATGTCACACAAATGTTGCCATGCAAGGATTCAGACCTTGCACAAGGGCACATTTGTGATACTCCTGCCTGATTGGGAATTAAACCGATAACCCTGTGGTTCTCTTCGGCCACCACTTCCTGAGTGAACACATGTATTTTACTTTAAAACACTCAGCGTGACTTTCATTTGTCCATTAAACATCTGATACATTCTCCTGACAGTGACCACGCCTCCCTGCACTGGTTGTGGCTCCCCAGCCGGGGCCAGCCCCTCAGATTGAGAACCTCTGCATAATGTCAGTGAGTCCTCACAAGGACAGTACAAACATGTGTGCATGTGTCCACTGATGAATGAATGCAGCCAGGTCCATCTGTTTGGCAGCAGACATGAATGTGAGGCCATCTGTGCTCTCACAGCGTGCACGTGTGTGCATGAGCATGTGTGAGGCAGAGGTGATAAGAGCAAGCGCACACACACACACACACACAAACATGCGCGCGCGCACACACAATGTGTTCCGTGTGTGAAGTGACAACTTTGGTTTTGTGATATTTCATTCTGAGTTACAGTTAATGGTGTGTGTGTGTTCATGCATGTCATCAGGGGGACAGTTAGTTATAAAGTCAAAAGGAGATTTTATCTGGTGGGGTTCAGTTTCAGTTTTGGGGTTTGGGCTTAACTTTTGGGGATTCTGATTTCAATTTGTCAAGTTCCAGTTTCAGGGTTTTTTGGGGGATGCGGTGTCTGGGTTTTCAGGTTTTGGAGTTCCTGTTTCAGTTTTGAAGGTTTCTGTTTCAGTTTGGGCGGTTTGGGTTTCAGTTTTTGGGTTTCCGGTTTTAGTTTTTGAGGTTCCAGTTTCAGGTTTCTGTATTTAGTTTTTGGGGTTTAAGTTTCATGTTTTGGTTTATGGTTTTATTAATTGATTGACTGATTGACTGAGTATTCAGTTGGAGAAAATTATAAATAACATACATTATAAAATCACAACATGCTCACATAGATCAAATATAAAATCCATAGATGAGACAAAAATGAGACGGTAACAGAAACATATTAAGAACAGTGCGATCATCATGATTAAAACTTAGGGAAAGGTGTCACACAGAGTCTGTCAATCCATCATTAACTGAAAAATGAGTCTTAATTTTACATTTACAATCACTGGCACACGTACAGTGCACCCCGAAAAGTATTCACAGCGCTTCACTTTCTCCACATTTTGTTTTGTTACAACCTTATTCCAAAATGGATGAAATTCATTTTCCCCTCAAAATTCTACTCACAACACCCCATAATGACAACATAAAGTGTTTTCTTTTTATTTTTGAAAATTTATTGAAAACAAAGAAAACTAAGAAGTCACATGTACGTAGGTATTGCTCAGTACTTTGTTGATGTACCTTTGGCAGCAATTACAGCCTCAAGTTTTCTTGAATATGATGCCACAAGCTTGGTGCACCTATCTTTGGGCAGTTTTGCCTATTCCTCTTTGTCACACCTCTCAAACGGCATCAGATTGGATGGGGAGCATCGGTGCACAGCCATTTTCAGATATCTGCAGAGATGTCCAATCAGATTCAGGTCTGGGCTATGGCTGGGCCACTCAAGGACATTCACAGAGTTGCCCTGAAGCCACTCCTTTGATATCTTGGCTGTGTGTTTAGGGTCATTGTCCTGCTGAAAGATGAACCGTCACCCAGAGCACTCTGGTTCAAGTTTCCATCCAGGATGTCTCTGTACATTGTTGCATTCATCTTTCCCTAAATCCTGACTAGTCTCCCAGTTCCTGCTACTGAAAAACATCTCCACAGAATGATGCTGCCACCACCATGCTTCACTGTAGGGATGGTGCCTGGTTTCCTCCAAACATGACACCTGCCATTCACGCCAAAGAGTTCGATCTTTGTCTCATCAGTCCAGAGAATTTTGTTTGTCTGAGAGTCCTTCAGGTGCCTTTTGACAAACTCCAGGTTGGGCTGCCATGTGCCTTTTACTAAGGAGTGGCTTCTGTCTGGCCACTCTACCACTCAGACCTCACTGGTGGATTGCTTCAGTGATAGTTGTCCTTCTGGAAGGTTCTTGTCTCTAAACAGTGGAATGCTGGAGCTCTGACAGGGTGACCATCAGGTTCTTGGTCATCTCCCTGACTAAGGCCCTTTCTCCTCCGATCGCTCAGTTTAGATGGGTGGCCAGTTCTAGGAAGAGTCCTGGTGGATCCAAGCTTCTTCCATTTACAGATGATGGAGGCCACTGTGCTCAACTTGCACCTTCAAAGCAGCAGAAATGCCACAAGACAATCCTGTCTCAGAGGTCTACAGACAATTCCTTTGACTTCATGCTTGGTTTGTGCTCTGACATGCACTGTCAACTGTGGGACCTTATATGTAGACAGGTGTGTGCCTTTCCAAATCATGTCCAATCAACTGAATTTACTCCAGGTGGACTCCAATTAAGCCATAGAAACATCTCAAGGATGATCAGTGGAAAAATGATGCACCTGAGCTCAATTTTGAGTTTCATGGCAAAGGCTGTGAATACTTATGCACATGTGATGTCATAGTTGTTTTTTATATATAAAAAAAATTGCAAAAATCTAAAAACTTTTTTCCCTTTTTCACATTGTCATTATGGGGTATTGTGTGTAGAATTTTGAGGGGAAAATGAATTGCATCCATTTCGGAATAAGGCTGTAACATAAAAATGGTGACAACGTGAAATGCTGTGAATACTTTTCAGATGCACAGTATCATCTAATGCATATTTAACAAGAGACACTCTGTATTTTTGGCATATCTGTCTACGTAGCATTGGTGATGACAATAACTAGAATAATAACATAAGTGTACATTCAACAAATAAGTATAAAAACTATCTGCCTCCTAACCAGATCTAAAAATATCCTTCAATAGCTCATATAATTAACATCCAGAGCAGTTTTAATGTTATTCACTCTTAATACATTGTAGTATGTCATAGTAATATGACAGTATTTATGCATTCCAAGATATGATTTCAACAACTGCAATTCCATCTTTTCTGGAAACTGTAATGACTGCTTAGATACATGTACACAATGGATACCATAAGTCAACACTGGCCTAATTGCCATGTTCCAGACATAAGTGATCGTGTCTGAACTGCAGGCTGTCTTGCAAAGTCCGACACCTTGTAGGGCAAATAAACCACTACACGCCTGCACCTGGTTATCTGCATGACTACCTGGCTTTACACCAAGGTATTTCACAACATCAGTTTCTACCAACAAAACATAATTAAAGCACCATATTGGTTTTGGTGAGAGAGTCCATTTGCTGGAAATCAAACACTTTGCTTTCACCGGGTTAAACCGGATCCATGATCTACTATACATACATCTATCTGTTGGCTGCATAAATGAGATTCTGCAAACCAATTGCAGCCAAACGGGTCAATAACAGATCATCTGCATAGCAGAGTACATTATAACTAAGGTCATTGATGCAAATGACAAATATCTCCTATGTTATTAAAAAGATCAACAAGTCACAGTAAAAAGTTTTAAAAAATGTTGTTTTTAGTTTTTGAGGCTCCAGTTTCTGGATTTTGGTTTATTCTAATTGTGATATGTTCATTTTGCTTTCAAATGTATGTCACGTTTTTGTGTCACAATGTTAAGATTAAAGGTTTGTAAATTTAGAAAATTGCACCTTTGCAGAACCCTGACTATGAATAAGCCAGCGTGCACATTCAGAAACTAAAAGTGCATGCAGTGTTTTGGGAAAGTGACCTGACAGGATCAGAGTTTAATGGAAGAAGAGCAACAGTGAGGATGGAGAGGGAGGATGTAAGAAAAGTTTAAGGACGCTCAGCGGACAGCTTGTGGAGACGACGACTGTTTATTTTCTCAGCTGTGATCTGAGCCGCAGAAAAACCTGACTGGCGTGCACACAACATGCACACAATATGAACTGTGTGTGTGTGTGTTCATATAAACACACACTCAGCAACAGCTGGTAACACACAAACTGTATATAGACGGGAGGAAATACTGACAGTAACGGCCCTTGGCATTCAGGAAAGTGGATTGAAGGTTTTTATTATTATGTTTTTATGTGGGAGTTTTTATGGTGGATAATAAAAAAATAAAAAATAATAATCCCCAAACACCTGGGTTAGACTCCAATGCAGGAAGGCTGAAAGGAAAAAGAAAAACAGATTTATTGTACAAGGTTTGTACAAGAACAAGTGCAGTGGGAATGGTGAGTAGTCTTGGAGGTTAGCTGAGTGGAGACCCAGCCCGCGTTGCGGTGGGAACCGGTGGTCGCAGCCCAACTGGATCCAGTGTGCAGGTGGAGTTCCAAGGTGTGAAATGGTGCATGGTCTGTGGTCCAGGTGGCCCCCAGTGGAGCTGACGGAGAGTGGCGTCACTACAGAGAAGGAGAAACTGTATGAGGGTGGCAGTGTACAATTGCTCAGAACCAAAAATAGCACAGGTGTCAAAAACCAGTAGATAACAATCAGAGAGTCCAGGAATTACTGCGACGGAACGCAAACAGTTGACTCTATCCAGAAATAGAGAGGCCAGGTACCAGGTCATGAACACTGAGTTTCTGGCGCCGATGAGCTGTTGGACCAGGGTTTTTATGGAGGCAGGTTGATTGTAGACAGGTGTGCTCATCAGCTCCACAAGGAATGCCACCTGGAAGAGAGAGAGAGAGAGAGAGAGAGAGAGAGAGAGAGAGAGAGAGAGAGAGAGAGAGAGAGCAGAAACCAGGGCGACACACAACATTTGGTCTTGGATGGCAACCAGTTCATCTCCATGTCTCCAAAGTAACCATCTACCTGCTGCAGCCAGGTGAAACGTGGCTGGGCGTGTCCTTAGCCAGGTGAAACGTGGATGTGTCACTGACCTTCTCCACTCTCTGTGGTCCTCAACACTGTGGCACCCGTGTGCTAAATCATGTCCGGAGAAACACATCACATGGACAAAATATTCCAAGTCTTACCAAATAAGGAGGAAATAGCTCACACAGGTGGATAAGAACCAGCTCAGCAAACAGTTGGCCAATTATTTGTGGTCATTTAAAAATGGCGACCAGCACTGATATATTAAGTTCTGAAGTCAACCTCAAATTAATCATTTGCTAAACTGACAATGAAAACAAAGTTGTCGATGTCCAAGTAAATATCAACCAATGTCTAAATACTGTGTGTGTGTGTGTGTGTGTGTGTGTGTGTGTGTGTGTGTGTGTGTGTGTGTGTGTGTGTGTGTGTGTGTGTGTGTGTGTGTGTGTGTGTGTGTGTGTGTGTGTGTGTGTGTGTGTGTGTGTGTGTGTGTGTGTGTGTGTGTTGCCAGGTCTGGACGGGTTCTGTTTGGGTTGTTGAGGTGTTGAGTCTTTGGTTTGAGAGCAGTCACACAGTTTCCCATAATCCATCAGCACTCAGAGCGCTCACATGTTACACGCACTTGCCGTGGATCTGTCAGTGAGGCATCACCTCAGGGGACACATATGACTCAAGTCCTGACCGCCATCCATTAACATGTGCTTTTTGTAACACGCACGTTCAGCGGAGAGCTCACAGCCGGCGGATCGACTTCATACTGATGACCTGCAGGTTTACATTCATGTCTCTAGACTGGAAAACTGAATGATTTCAAATGAGTCGGGATACAAGCGTGTGAAGTACAACCAGGAGGCCTGATGACGTCACGCCTGCATAGGGCTCCTACGGACATGACAGCAGATGTTCAGGTTCTACTGGTGATTTATAAAGGTCTGAATGGTTGTCCACTCTCTAATCTTACAAAATTTACTGACTGTATGTGCTGACCCATGTTTTACACTGTGAGGTTTACTCTGAACTTCATGAAGTTAAAAAGAGGTCAGCAGGCCCTAGAACATCCAACTTAAAAGACAAACATCAATCAATCAATCAACATTTATTTATAAAGCGCTTTACAGCACCGACTGGTGTCCAAAGTGCTTAACATTAAAAACACAAATTTACAAAATAAAACACATATAAAATAAAACTTTAAAACAACACATAAAAAAGAACATAAAAATAACAGAACATGTTTTCTTTTAAATCTCGAGTTTCTTTGTTTTTGATTTTTTTTTTTTTTTTTTGCATCTCTTTGAAATTTCTGACCTGAAAGTGCTTCATAAATAAATTATATATATATATATATATATGATTATTACTCTTATTACATGTTCATAGACCTTTGTGAAGACTCAGCATTCATTGAGTCCTGAAATTTTTCATCAGACCCCTCGCACAAATCAGATCAGGTCTTGGAACATGCATCAGTCTCATGTGTCACTGCATCCACCACACTGTGGGACCACCATGGCTCCTGTATTGCAACCACTCTGACAGACAACTGGTCCATCCCCATGTCCCCAAAGAAACCCTCTATTTGCTGCAGCCAGATGAAACATGGGCATGTCCTTTACCAGGTATAATGTGCGCATGTCCTTGACCAGGTGAAACATGGGCATGTCCTTAACCAGGTGACAAATGGGCATGTCCTTAACCAAGTATAATGTGGGCGTGTCCTTATCCAAGTAGAATGTGGGTGTGTCCTTAACCAGGTGAAACATGAGCATGTCCTTGACCAGATGAAACATAGGTGTGTCCTTAACCAGGTGAAACATGGGCATGTCCTTTACCGGGTATAACGTGGGTGTGTCTTTGACTTTCTCCAGCCAATGGGGTCCTCAACAATGAGGCACCTGAGTGCTGGATCATGTCCAGAGAAGCACATCATTCGGACAAAATGTAGCTGATGTCCCTTCACAGTATCAGTCACATCTAGTCTTCACCATTGGTCAGTGGTTTAATCTAAGTCTCACAATCACACAGTAAAACATGAAGCAGCAGGAACCTGAAGATTTTGATCTCTCTGCATCACCAAACATCTCTGGCCATTGACCTCGTGGCTCCTAAAGCTGTTCTCAGGTGTCTCTCGATCCCACATGGACATCACTACAGAAAAATACGTAGTAATTGAGTTACTCCACATCCAGATGTAACTATTTTTTTTGTGGGGGGGGGGGGGGGGGGGGGTCTGATCCAGGCCGGGTGGTGATTTGGGTGTGGTAGCTGTCTCATCAGGTTGTGGTGTGAATGCAGCTTCAGCCCGTCCACTAGGATCACTGCGGCTAATTGCAGCGTGTTGGCTGACATGTTGAGACTAGGCGAAAGATGAGATCAGGCTGCAGGACTCACTTTCGCTCGGGTTTACATGAGGTGACACTGGAGCTTTACAGATGAGTGTGTGCACTTCATACTCACAGGTCAAAGGTCAGCTTCCCGAAACCTGCTCCTCCAAGTTTAGCTAATGCATGATGTCAGAGCATAATCTACTGCAGTCAAACATTTTGGAAAATCAGAAATTTCAACAAAAGAAAAGTAGAGTTTTGACTCTGTATCTGAGCTTCAATGGAAAAGAAGAGAGAGAGAGAGAGAGAAAAAATCTACCGCCACTAACAACGGCAACAACCAAAACCCGTCCCCTGTGAAGGCAGACTGAAACAGATCAGGATTCAGATTTTACTTGTTGGTTGCCTGTCTCGATAATGTGTTAACAAAAACATCTCACCAGAACAAAATTTTCCTTTTGTTCTCTTTTTTTTAAAAATCAACATAAAATTGTTTTTATTGTTGTTATTGTTTTGTTGTTGGTTTGTTTTTTGTTGGGGTTTTTTGTTGTTGTTTTTTTGCTGCACTCGGCAGGACGGCTTTGCCACATATGCTTTGTTAGTTGGCTATGTACCACAGGCTTTTAAGGTGGCAGTAATT
Organism: Thalassophryne amazonica; assembly: GCF_902500255.1. NCBI lineage: Eukaryota > Metazoa > Chordata > Actinopteri > Batrachoidiformes > Batrachoididae > Thalassophryne > Thalassophryne amazonica. Next base: position 58,495,731 of record NC_047121.1, on the reverse strand, counting down.
AAACCATTACTTAAAAAGCCATCACTTGACCCAGCTATCTTAGCTAATTATAGGCCAATCTCCAACCTTCCTTTTCTCTCAAAAATTCTTGAAAGGGTAGTTGTAAAACAGCTAACTGATCATCTGCAGAGGAATGGTCTATTTGAAGAGTTTCAGTCAGGTTTTAGAATTCATCATAGTACAGAAACAGCATTAGTGAAGGTTACAAATGATCTTCTTATGGCCTCGGACAGTGGACTCATCTCTGTGCTTGTTCTGTTAGACCTCAGTGCTGCTTTTGATACTGTTGACCATAAAATTTTATTACAGAGATTAGAGCATGCCATAGGTATTAAAGGCACTGCGCTGCGGTGGTTTGAATCATATTTGTCTAATAGATTACAATTTGTTCATGTAAATGGGGAATCTTCTTCACAGACTAAAGTTAATTATGGAGTTCCACAAGGTTCTGTGCTAGGACCAATTTTATTCACCAATATGCTTCCCTTAGGCAGTATTATTAGACGGTATTGCTTAAATTTTCATTGTTACGCAGATGATACCCAGCTTTATCTATCCATGAAGCCAGAGGACACACACCAATTAGCTAAACTGCAGGATTGTCTTACAGACATAAAGACATGGATGACCTCTAATTTCCTGCTTTTAAACTCAGATAAAACTGAAGTTATTGTACTTGGCCCCACAAATCTTAGAAACATGGTGTCTAACCAGATCCTTACTCTGGATGGCATTACCCTGACCTCTAGTAATACTGTGAGAAATCTTGGAGTCATTTTTGATCAGGATATGTCATTCAAAGCGCATATTAAACAAATATGTAGGACTGCTTTTTTGCATTTACGCAATATCTCTAAAATCAGAAAGGTCTTGTCTCAGAGTGATGCTGAAAAACTAATTCATGCATTTATTTCCTCTAGGCTGGACTATTGTAATTCATTATTATCAGGTTGTCCTAAAAGTTCCCTAAAAAGCCTTCAGTTAATTCAAAATGCTGCAGCTAGAGTACTGACGGGGACTAGAAGGAGAGAGCATATCTCACCCATATTGGCCTCTCTTCATTGGCTTCCTGTTAATTCTAGAATAGAATTTAAAATTCTTCTCTTACTTATAAGGTTTTGAATAATCAGGTCCCATCTTATCTTAGGGACCTCGTAGTACCATATCACCCCAATAGAGCGCTTCGCTCTCAGACTGCAGGCTTACTTGTAGTTCCTAGGGTTTGTAAGAGTACAATGGGAGGCAGAGCCTTCAGCTTTCAGGCTCCTCTCCTGTGGAACCAGCTCCCAATTCAGATCAGGGAGGACAGACACCCTCTCTACTTTTAAGATTAGGCTTAAAACTTTCCTTTTTGCTAAAGCTTATAGTGAGGGCTGGATCAGGTGACCCTGAACCATCCCTTAGTTATGCTGCTATAGACGTAGACTGCTGGGGGGTTCCCATGATGCACTGTTTCTTTCTCTTTTTGCTCTGTATGCACCACTCTGCATTTAATCATTAGTGATTGATCTCTGCTCCCCTCCACAGCATGTCTTTTCTTGGTTCTCCTCCCTCAGCCCCAACCAGGTCCCAGCAGAAGACTGCCCCTCCCTGAGCCTGGTTCTGCTGGAGGTTTCTTCCTGTTAAAAGGGAGTTTTTCCTTCCCACTGTAGCCAAGTGCTTGCTCACAGGGGGTCGTTTTGACCGTTGGGGTTTTACATAATTATTGTATGGCCTTGCCTTACAATATAAAGCGCCTTGGGGCAACTGTTTGTTGTGATTTGGCGCTATATAAAAAAATTGATTGATTGATTGATTGATATGCTGTGATTAGAGTATAAGTGCAGATTTATTGTTCGCCCTGAGGGAGCAAACAAACTGATTTTGCACAATTCCATCAGGAGGATAAAAGGAAATTTGTTGTGTGGGCCGCTGAAGAGGAGGTACTGCTGGCCCACCACCACCAGATGGCGCCCTGCTTGGAGTGCGGGCTCCAAGCACGAGAGGGCGTCGGAGCCGCTGGAAGTGACAGCTGTCATCAATCAACACCAGCTGTCACCCATCACCACTACTATAAAGACCTGGCTGCAACTCCACCTCCTTGCCGAGAAATCGTCTACCATACAGCAGTACCGGATCTGACTACTGAAGACAGTGGCCACCTGGGGCGCAGGGCTTGGCGGCTCCGGTGTTCTTCAGGTCCGTTGGTGGTGAGGCTTGTGTGGGTTCCGGCTTCTCTCTCACCGGACGTCTCCTATCTTCGAGCCTGCCACACGTCACCTTTTGTTGGATTGATATAACACATTTGTATCTGTCTGTATCACGTTGTGCACCTTCACAACATTAAATTGTTACTTTTTGGCTATTCCATTGTCCCTTCATTAACGCCCCCTGTTGTGGGTCCGTGTCACGACACTCTCCCAACAGGATTTCTCGGCCAGCGTCATGGATCCCGAGGGGCGTCAACTCGAGCCTGAACGGCCAATGGAAGAGCAAGGTGCACAGGCACCAGCAGGAGGTGTGTTAGGGGAGCTGCAGCAAATACTGACCGCTTTCACTGCTCGGTTGGATCTGGTCACCGAGCAGAACGTTATCCTCAATCGGAGGATGGAGGCTCTCACCGTCAAGGTGGAGGCGCGCGATCAAGGCGCTGCTGCAGCACCTCCTCCTGCTGATCCTTTGTCAGACACAAACGTTCCACTGGTCGTTCAATGACCCCCCCCCACCATCCCCTGAAGCATACATAAGCCCTCCGGAGCCGTACGGAGGTTGTGTTGAGATGTGCGCGGACTTCCTGATGCAGTGCTCGCTCGTCTTTGCACAGCGTCCCGTCATGTACGCGTTAGACGCTAGCCGGGTGGCTTATGTCAACAATTTGCTTCGAGGAGAGGCACGCGCCTGGGCTACGGCGCTCTGGGAGCAGAACTCACGGCTCCTAACATCATACGCTGGGTTTGTAAGGGAGTTCAAACAGGTTTTTGATCATCCCAACAGAGGCGAGACTGCTTCGAGCATGCTACTGTCAATGCGACAGGGGTGCTGGAGTGCAGCCGAGTATGCAGTCGACTTCCGCATCGCGGCTGCGAGGTCCGGCTGGAATACCGTTGCACTCCACGCTGCCTTCATAAACGGATTGTCTCCGGTCCTGAAGGAGCACCTGCTGGCTAAGGAGGAACCGCGGGATTTTGACGGGCTTGTCGACCTGGTTATACGCTTAGACAACCGGTTAGAGGAACACCGTCGGGAGCAGGGCGGGGGGCGTGACCAGGCACGGGCCGTCCCTCTTCCTTCCGGGTCCAAAAGGATGCCGTCATCCCCACGCTCCACAGCCAGAGGGCCCCGTGTGGCTACAGCTCCCCCTGCTGACGAAGCTATGGACACGAGCAGGGCCAAAATAAAATCAAAGGACAGACAAGGGAGGCAGGCCCGCGGGGAGTGTTTTTTCTGTGGGTCTAACAGTCATATACAGAGGAACTGCCCCAAACGGTCAAACTACAACGCCCGTCCTTAGAAACTGGGCTAAGGGTGGGCCATAACACGCACGCGGGGGAACCCCGAAAATCAGCACGAATCCCAGTCACAATCCTTTGTGAGGATTTAACCCTTCACGCCCCAGCACTTATAGACACGGGGTCAGAAGGGAATCTGCTGGACAGCAGATGGGCAAAGGAAGTAGGGCTCCCTCTGGTGGCTCTGCCTTCCCCTGTGAAGGTACGAGCACTAGATGGCACTCTTCTTCCATTAATCACACACCAGACACAGCCAGTGACTTTGGTGGTGTCTGGGAATCACAGGGAGGAGATAGTGTTTTTTGTAACACCTTCTACCTCCCGAGTGATTTTGGGTTTTCCATGGGTGTTGAAAGACAATGCCCGGATTGATTGGCCGTCTGGGGTTGTGACGCAGTGGAGCGAAACCTGCCACCGGGAGTGTTTAGGATCCTCGGTTCCACCCGGTGAGATAGCTAAGGAGGAGGTCAAAGTCCCGCCCAATGTGACGGCGGTGCCATGTGAGTACCACGATCTTGCTGACGTCTTCAGCAAAGATCTGGCACTCGCCCTTCCCCCGCACCGACCGTACGATTGTGCCATCGATTTGATTCCGGGCGCTGGGTACCCGTCCAGCAGGCTGTACAACCTTTCACGTCCGGAACGCGAATCAATGGAGACCTACATCCGGGACTCGTTAGCTGCCGGGTTGATCCGGAACTCCACCTCCCCGATGGGTGCTGGTTTCTTTTTTGTGGGTAAAAAGGACGGCGGACTCCGTCCATGCATCGATTACAGAGGGCTGAACGACATTACGGTTCGCAACCGATACCCGTTACCTCTGTTGGATTCGGTGTTCACGCCCCTGCATGGAGCCCAAATATTTACCAAACTTGATCTTAGGAATGCGTACCACCTGGTTCGGATCCGGAAGGGAGACGAATGGAAGACGGCATTTAACACCCCCTTAGGTCACTTTGAGTACCTGGTCATGCCGTTCGGCCTCACAAACGCCCCCGCGACGTTCCAAGCTTTGGTTAATGACGTCTTGCGGGACTTCCTGCACCGGTTTGTCTTCGTGTATCTAGACGAAATCCTCATCTTTTCTCCGGACCCTGAGACTCATGTCAAGCATGTACGTCAGGTCCTACAGCGGTTGTTGGAGAACCGGTTGTTTGTGAAGGGTGAGAAGTGCGAGTTCCACCGCACTTCTTTGTCCTTCCTGGGGTTCATAATCTCCTCCAATTCCGTCGCCCCTGATCCGGCCAAGGTTGCGGTGGTGAGAGACTGGCCCCACCCAACAAGCCGTAGGAAACTGCAACAGTTCCTCGACTTTGCAAATTTCTACAGGAGGTTCATTAAGGGCTACAGTCAGGTAGTTAGCCCCCTGACAGCCCTGACCTCCACTAAAGTCCCCTTCACCTGGTCGGATCGGTGCGAAGCCGCGTTTAGGGAGTTGAAACGCCGGTTCTCGACTGTGCCAGTTCTGATGCAGCCCGATCCTACTCGCCAGTTCACAGTGGAAGTGGATGCCTCTGACTCAGGGATAGGAGCCGTGCTGTCCCAGAGCGGGGAGTCCGATAAGGTCCTCCACCCTTGTGCCTATTTTTCCCGCAGGTTGACCCCGGCTGAGAGGAATTATGACGTCGGCAATCGCAAACTCTTGGCGGTGAAGGAGGCTCTTGAAGAGTGGAGACACCTGTTGGAGGGAGCGACGGTGCCCTTCACGGTTTTCACGGACCATCGGAACCTGGAGTACATCCGGACCGCCAAGCGGTTGAACCCCAGGCAAGCCCGCTGGTCACTGTTCTTCGGGCGCTTTGACTTCCAGATTACGTACCGCCCCGGGACCAAGAACCAACGGTCGGATGCACTGTCCCGGGTGCATGGAGGGGAAGTCAGGGCCGAGCTGTCAGACCCCCCAGAGACCATCATCCCCGAGTCCACTGTCGTGGCCACCCTCACCTGGGACGTGGAGAAGACCGTCCAGGAGGCCCTGGCATGGAACCCGGACCCGGGGACCGGCCCGAAGAACAAGCTGTACGTCCCACCAGAGGCCAGAGCTGCGGTTTTGGACTTCTGCCATGGGTCCAAACTCTCCTGTCATCCTGGAGTGCGTAGGACCATGGCAGTAGTCCAGCAGCACTTCTGGTGGGTGTCTATGGAAGCCGACGTCCGGGACTACGTCCAGGCCTGCACCACCTGCGCCAGGGGCAAAGCAGACCACAAGAGGACCTCAGGACTCCTCCAACCCCTACCGGTGCCTCATCGCCCCTGGTCCCACATCGGCCTGGACTTTGTCACGGGCCTCCCGCCGTCCCAGGGCCACACCACCATCTTGACGATAGTGGACCGGTTCTCCAAGGCAGCCCACTTCGTGGCCCTCCCAAAGCTCCCTACGGCCCAGGAGACAGCAGACCTCCTGGTCCACCACATCGTGCGTCTGCATGGGATACCAGCGGACATCGTCTCAGACCGTGGCCCTCAGTTCTCCTCTCAGGTCTGGAGGAGTTTTTGCAAGGAACTGGGGGCCACCGTGAGTCTCTCGTCCGGGTATCACCCCCAGACGAACGGACAGGCAGAGCGGGCCAACCAGGAGTTGGAGCAGGCCCTCCATTGCGTTACCTCCGCGCACCCGACGGCCTGGAGTACCCATCTGGCCTGGATCGAGTACGCCCACAACAGCCAAATGTCATCTGCCACCGGCCTCTCCCCGTTCGAGGTGTGTTTGGGGTATCAGCCCCCATTGTTCCCGCTTGTGGAGGGTGAGGTCGGTGTGCCCTCGGTCCAGGCCCACCTCAGGAGGTGCCGCCGGGTGTGGCGGACCGCCCGTTCTGCCCTGTTGAAGGCCCGGACAAGGGCCAAGGCCCATGCAGACCGCCGGCGTTCCCCGGCCCCTGCATACCAGCCTGGGCAGGAGGTATGGTTATCAACAAAGGACATCCCCCTTCAAGTGGAATCACACAAGCTGAAGGACAGATATATTGGACCCTTTCCCATCACCAAGGTCCTCAGCCTGGCCGCAGTGAAGCTACGGCTGCCAGCTTCACTGCGGATCCATCCTGTTTTCCACGTGTCCCGGATCAAACCATACCACACCTCACCGCTCTGCACCCCTGGACCTGCACCACCTCCTGCCCGGATCATCGACAGGGAGCCGGCGTGGACCGTGCGTCGGCTTCTGGACGTCCGTCGCAAGGGTCGGGGCTTCCAGTATCTGGTGGAATGGGAGGGGTATGGTCCCGAGGAACACTCCTGGATGAAAAGGAGCTTCATCCTGGACCCGGCCCTCCTGGTCGACTTCTACACCCGGCACCCGGATAAACCTGGTCGGGCGCCAGGAGGCGCCCGTTGAGGGGGGGGTCCTGTTGTGTGGGCCGCTGAAGAGGAGGTACTGCTGGCCCACCACCACCAGATGGCGCCCTGCTTGGAGTGCGGGCTCCAAGCACGAGAGGGCGTCGGAGCCGCTGGAGGTGACAGCTGTCATCAATCAACACCAGCTGTCACCCATCACCATTACTATAAAGACCGGACTGCAACTCCACCTCCTCGCCGAGAAATCGTCTACCATACAGCAGTACCGGGTCTGACTACTGAAGACAGTGGCCACCTGGGGCGCAGGGCTTGGCGGCTCCGGTGTTCTTCAGGTCCGTTGGTGGTGAGGCTTGTGTGGGTTCCGGCTTCTCTCTCACCGGACGTCTCCTACCTTCGAGCCTGCCACACGTCACCTTTTGTTGGATTGATATAACACATTTGTATCTGTCTGTATCACGTTGTGCACCTTCACAACATTAAATTGTTACTTTTTGGCTATTCCATTGTCCCTTCATTAACGCCCCCTGTTGTGGGTCCGTGTCACGACACTCTCCCAACAAAATTAGCTTTACTTCTCTTCTTTGGGTCTTGATGAACCTGTATGTGGACCTGAGGATATGGGTCATAGTGTCCCTCAGGGTGGACAAGCAGGGGTTTCTCGAGGAGTCTGTGGTCTAGTGACACTCGGCCTGCTGACAGAGGAACCAAAGCACATGCTTCCAAACCTGCATTTAGTCCTCAGAAATGCCTCTGCTGGTCCCACTGGTCATGCTGCACTGAGCAGTTTTCTGAGGATAATCCTCTTACAGGGTTCTGTATACATTTGGGGGAAAGGACAGGTGAAATGACAGTGGTGTAGCAGGTCTAAATTGTGTCCCCGCTATTCACTTGCGCACTTCTGCTACTTACTACAAGAATGGGTGAATAGTATAGACTAACCAGCATTAAGTACATACTCAGTATTCGGACACAGGCAAACATCTAGGCTTTGTCTGGCTTCCAAGACTCAACCATCAGAAGTTCTAAGAAGATACAGGATTTCCCAAAAGGTCTCACACAACACAAAAGGCAACAAAAAAAGTCATTATAGTTCAGACATTCAACCATTTTGCATTCAAGTCCATAACTATTTGAACAGTAGCAGTTTTTGTCATGTTATCTATATGTCAGTGAATTAACACATGATCGTTTCCATCAATCTTGAAGAAATATAAACAGAACAGTTTTGTTCAGCAAGTCTGTCTCAAGGAGGCAGTTCTCAATAACTGGATGACTGTGCAAGAAGGAGACGAGTGAGGGAAGCCACCAAGACACCCAGAGAGCTCTGAAAGAGTTGTAGGCTTTTGTGGCTGTGACTGGGAAAAAAAAAAAAAAACTTGTGTCTGTTGTACCAGCAGTTACACAGCTTCCTGCAGCACACAGATTTTACGAAAAAGATGACATGCACTTTCAGCTACAGTTTATAAGAAGGCACATGGGAGACTCCAGCCTGAATGTGATCTGTTTTCTAGTTTTCAATAATGTGATATGAAATAGTGTTGAGGACCAATTTGAATTCCCTGGTTGCTTCATTCTTCCTTCATTTTGAGGCCTGCGGGCGTTTTCCCAGGAATGATAATGGTGTTGAAGAAGAAGAAGATGATGGTCTTGGTATTTGGCCTAATGTCAGACGAGTGTTTTTTCTTTCTCTGTGAAAGGCGACCTCGTCAAACGCTGACAGCTCGCCTTCGTGCTCCACCGTCCCTGTGAAGAACCAGCGAGGAGCAACAAGACGGCGCTTTGTCTGCAGCCACAAAGGACAACAAGACACCCAGCAGGCTGTGGACTTAACCCCCCAAAACACACAAAGACACACAGTGACACACATACAAACACGGTGGGAGAGACTGCAGGGGGCGCTGCACTGTGCTCCGCACTAAAGAAGAAGACATAATAAGCCAGCAGGAGGTTCTCCAAGCAGAGTGAGAACTCTCAGCTGATCAGTCAGCTGTGTGACAGCAAGCAAGAAAAGCTCCCACGGAACAATTATCCAAAGGGTTGGTGGTTCAATTCCTGTCTCCTCCTTCCTACATGTCAATGTGCCCTTGGCCGAGACACTCAAACCCAAGGACAGGAATAAAGGGAAGGAAGAAAGAAAGGTGTGAAGGAATTTAATTTCAAGGAAATAAAACCAGAACTCTGATCCAAAGTGACGTATTCTAACACAGATATTTAGCCTCGACACAAAGCAGAAAGAGGACACTGACAGTCAGTCAGTCAGTCAGTTGATCTATCTGTCCATGTGCATTTGAAGAGATTGACGCAGAGACACACAGACAAAGAGCAGGTTCCATCAGACTAAGTAAATAAAGTTAGTGAACCATAAGTCATGTCTAGGTCAGATAGGGTCAAATGCAGTAGGCACAATAAGTATTGAACACGTCACCATTTTTCTCACTAAATATATCTCTAAAGGTGCTATTGACATGAAATTTTCAACAAATGTTAGTAACAACCCAAGTAATACACACATACAAAGAAATCAAATTAGGTTATGTGAAATAATGTTAAATGGCACCGGAAAGAAGTACTGAACACCTGAAGAAAGGGAGTGTGCAAAAACACATGAAGAGCCAAGACACCAGCTGAAATCTATCGGTAATTAGAAAGCAGTCCTGCCCCTTGTCAGTGCAAATTAATATCAGCTGGTTCAGTCCCAATTGATGGCCTATAAAAAGGTGTCTCATTACCAAGTTGTTAACACAAGAAACATCTCATGATGGGTAAAAGCAAAGAGCTCTCTCAAGATCTTCACAACCTTGCTGTTGCAAAACATACTGATGGTATTGATTATAGAAGGATTTTTAAATGTCTGAATGTTCCAGTGAGTACATAATCTAGAAATGGAAAGAACATCATTTCACCATAAACTGGCTATGACCAGGTGCTCCTCACAAGATTACAGAGAGAGGACTGGAAATAATTATCAGAAGAGTTGTCCAAGAGCCAAGGACCATATCAAAAAGACTTGAAATGAGCAGGTACAATTATTTTCAAATAAAGCAATAAGTAATGCACTCAGTCAACATGACCTGTATGCATGCTCACTACACAAGACTTCATTGTTGAAGAAAAATCATGTCAAAGCTCTTTAAAGTTTGATGCACAACATTTAGACAAGCCTTTGAAATACTGGGAGAAGACAGTCTGATCAGATGAGACCAAACCTGAACTCTTTGGATGCCATAATACACACCATAAATGTCACTGCATCACCTCAAAAACACTGCACCAACAGTGAACTTTGGAGGTGGGAACATTATGGTGTGGGGCTGTTTACAGGATATGGCACTGGCAAACTTCATATCAAAGGAAGGATGAATGGAAAAATGTACTGAGACATTCTTGATAAATATATACCAGGATGATGGAGATGAAACAAGGGTGGACATTTTTCAGCAAGACATTGATTCCAAACACACAGCCAAGGAAACTCTCCGTTGGTTTCTGTTGGTGGTAGAATGGTCCAGCCTTGAATCCAATAGAAAATCTATGGAAAGAACTAAAGATCAGAGTTCATAAATGAGGTCCACAGAACCTTCAAGATTCAAAGACTGTTTGTGTGAAAGAATGGGCCAAAAATCCCACCTGAGCAATGCGTGTGACTAGTTTCTCCACACAGGAGGCGTCCTGAAGCTTCATTACCAGCAAAGGCTTTTGTATAAAGTATTAAATACATTTCAGTAAGTGTGTTCAATACTTTTTCCCTGTGTCATTTCACATTACTACACATAACTTAATTTATGGACATCTATGGCTTGATTCCTTTGTACAGTAGTGTTCAGAATAATAGTAGTGCTATGTGACTAAAAAGTTTCTTATTGTTACATGGGAAACAAGGTACCAATAGATTCAATAGATTCTCACAAATCCAACAAGACCAAGCATTCATGATATGCACACTCTTAAGGCTATGAAATTGGGCAATTAGTAAAAAAAGTAGATAAGGGGGTGTTCACAATAATAGTAGCATCTGCTGTTGACACTACAAACTCAAAACTGTTATGTTCATACTGCTTTTTAAGCAATCCTGTGAATCACTAAAATAGTATTTAGTTGTATAACCACAGTTTTTCATTATTTCTTCACATCTACGAGGCATTAATTTTATTGGTTTGGAACCATTTTTTTGCTCAGTTACTAGTGTGCTTGGGGTCATTGTCTTGTTGAAACACCTATTTCAAGGGCATGTCCTCTTCAGCATAAGGCAACATGACATCTTCAAGTATTTTGACATATCCAAACTGATCCATGATACCTGGTATGCGATATATAGGCCCAACACCACAGTAGGAGAAACATGCCCATATCATGATGCTTGCACCACCATGCTTCACTGTCTTCACTGTGAACTGTGGCTTGAATTCAGAGTTTGGGGGTCGTCTCACAAACTGTCTGCGGCCCTTGGACCCAAAAAGAACAATTTTACTCTCATCAGTCCACAAAATATTCCTCCATTTCTCTTTAGGCCAGTTGATGTGTTCTTTGGCAAATTGTAACCTCTTCTGCACGTCTTTTATTTAACAGAGGGACTTTGCGGGGGATTCTTGTAAATAAATTAGCTTCACACAGGCATCTTCTAACTGTCACAGCACTTACAGGTAACTCCAGACTGTCTTTGGTCATCCTGGAGCTGATCAATGGGTGAGCCTTTGCCATTCTGGTTATTCCACTATCCATTTTGATGGTTGTTTTCCGTATTCTTCCACGCGTCTCTGGTTTTTTGTCCATTTTAAAGCATTGGAGATCATTGTAGATGAACAGCCTATAATTTTTTTGCACCTGCGTATAAGTTTTCCCCTCTCCAATCAACTTTTAATCAAACTATACGCTGTTCTTCTGAACAATGTCTTGAACGTCCCATTTTCCCTCAGGCTTTCAAAGAGAAAAGCATGTTCAACAGGTGCTGGCTTCATCCTTAAATAGGGGACACCTGATTCACACCTGTTTGTTCCACAAAATTGACAAACTCACTGACTGAATGCCACACTACTATTATTGTGAACACCCCCTTTTTCTACTTTTTTACTAATAGCCCAATTTCATAGCCTTAAGAGTGTGCATATCATGAATGCTTGGTCTTGTTGGAATTGTGAGAATCTACTGAATCTACTGGTACCTTGTTTCCCATGTAACAATAAGAAATATACTCAAAACCTGGATTAATCTTTTTAGTCACATAGCACTACTATTATTCTGAATACTACTGTATGTGTGGATTACTTGGGTTGTTACCGGCATCTGGTGAAAATTTCATGTCAATAACACCTTTAGAAATATATTTACGGAGAAAAATGGTGACGTGTTCAACACTTATTTTACCCACTGATGTCAGTGATGTCACATAGTCACCTGGTGGTGAGGTGCCTCAAACATTTGTCTGAAATCCTGAGCAGGCAAAACCTCTCAGTCCAACTTTCTGTCACCACAGCAGGAAAACAAAAACTAAATCAAACCCATGCAGAAGTAAGAAGCACCTGGAACGTCAGGTGACCCATGCTGCATCATGGGTAATGAAACACTGTGCCTCAGCCAAACAACCATTTATTAAGGTGATAACTGAACCGTGTCATATGCGGCAATACATCAGGGGGCAGAACGTCAAATACACCGCCATCATTAAAGGTCACGTTTACAACAACACATTTAAACACTTGAAAGCAGACTTTGAGAGAAACATTACGTGAGTTCTTTTCAAACAACATGATGTCGAATGGACGGTGTAACGGTACTCCTCACAGCCAATCAGAGGCAGAGCTCAACCGCCAACAGAGACAAAAAGCTGCTAATTAGTCATTTGGGCAATCAGCGGGTCAGTCGCACTGCAGGACACACACACACAGGCATACACAAGTTCACACACACACACACACACACACACACACACACACACACACACACACACACACACACACACACAGAATCAGCAGGCAGCAGTGATGTGTTCAGGGGTTTAGGAGGCGTTCAGGACAAACAGCAGGAAAACAGGAAAATCAGGGAATCTTCCTTTAGTTGAACTCAGCAGGTCAGCGAAGGTTAAACACTTTATTTCCTAAAAGGATTTAAGCTGATTTTGTCTACAAAAGTCTGCAGCCTCTTAGTGACTGTAGATGGCGCTGTCATTACAAGCCTCACAGGAAGCTGGTGCTCAGCAGCTGTCAATCAAACTCTTTTCAGGCTCAGCAACAGAACAAAGTAAATTCCTTGTTTTTTTTTTAACGATTATTGTTCATTTCCTAAAGTCCCTCAAAGGCTGCGTTAATGTGATACAGCAGTCACATGGCCAGAGACCAGGGATCAGGGATCAGGGACCTGTCACATCCAGAACCACATGGCCCAAATATACTTTTAACATGAGTCATAGAAGATGATTCAATTCAGTTTTAAAATATATATATTCAGTTGACTTTAAGTGTGATATCAATTATTATTGGTGTAGTACAAAGATTTTTCAAAATACAGATTGTTCAAAATATGGCTGCTACTGTCTGAACTACAACCAGGAGATCTGATGATGCCACAGCTGTATTGGCATCCTTCCCTGACTTCCTGTGAATGTGAGAAAATATTTTAAGGTTCTGCTGTTTAAATGGTTGTTCGCCCTCTTATCTTATAGAACCTATGGAGGCTTGTGGACCTTTTCATGTCCTTTGGTCTCAGGATTCAGGTTTACTCTGTGCTCTTATGGTTACAAAGAAGTGGGAAGACTATCAAGGTGTTAATTATTAGAGACCTACTTTATTGAATAATCAGCAGACTAAAGATTGAAAGTCAAATCCTGTTGAATCTTTTAAACCCAGACTCAAAAGACAGTTTTTTCTGTCACACATAAGAAGCAACTAGTTTTGCTTTGTGGTTTTGGGTCATTCTAAAAAAAAACAACATTAAGAGTGTCTTGGAGGTGTACAAAGAAGAAGTGGCAAAGGCTAAGGAAAGGGCACATACCAGCTGTACATGAAATTGAATGCTAAAGAAAGAGAAAAGGACTTGTACTCATTGGCCAGACAAAGGGACCGAGCTGGAAACAATGTGCAGCAGGTTAGGGTGAGGAAGATATAGATGGTAATGTGCTGACAAGTAAGGAGAGTGTGTTGAGAAGGTGGAGGGAATATTTTGAGGATCTGATGAATGAAGAAAATTAGGAAAAGGCTGGATGATGTAGAGAGAGTAAATCAGGACGTGCAAGATATTAGTAAGGATGAATTGAGGGCAGCTATGAAGAGGATGAAGAGCAGAAAGGCAGTCTCTCCAGATTACTTTCCAGTAGAGGCAGAAATGAAATGTTAAGGAGAGACAGCCACGGAGTTTTGAACCAAATCATTTAATAAACTCTTGGAAAGTGAGAGGATGCCCAAGGAGTGGAGAAATAGTATGCTGGTTCTGACTTTTAGGAACAAAGGTAATATGATGAGCTGTAGTAACTACAGAGGTAAATAAAGTTGATCAGCCACAGCCTGAAGATATGGGAATGAGTAGTAGAAGCTACAGAAAGGAGGTAAAGATCTCCAAGCAGGAATGTAGTTTCATGTTGAGAAAGAGCACTACAGATGCAATGTTTGCTGTGAGAGTACTGATGGAGAAGTGCAGAGAAGGTCAGAAGGAGTTACATTGTGTGTATGTGGATTCAGCGAAAGCTTATGATAGGGTGCCAAGAGAAGAGTTGTGGTACAGCATGAGGAAGTCTGCAGTGAGAGAAGTATGTGAGGGTAATGCAGGATATGCAGAACAGTGTGACAGTGGTGAAATGTACAGTAGGAATGACAGATGCTTTCAAGGTGGAGGTGGGATTAAATCAAGGATCAGCCCTAAACTGTTTCTTCTTCGCAAGAAATGGCTTAGAGCCAATCACGTCTCATGGTTAAGGGACGAGACCAGACAGGCGTCTCCATGGACTATGATGTTTTCAGATGACATTGTGATCTGTACTGAGAGTAGAGAGCACATTGAGACCAGTCTGGTGAGGTGGAGATAAACTCTGGAGAGAAGGAGAATAAAAGTCAGTCAAAGCAAGACTGAGTACATGTGTCTGAATGAGAGGGAGCCTGGTGGAATAGTGCAGTTGTAAGGAGTAAAGGTAGTAAAGTTTGATGAGTTTAAATACTTGGGGTCAACTATCCAAAGTAATGAAGAGTGTGGTAGAGAGGTGAAGAAGTGGAGTAGGTGGAGAAAGGTGACGAGTGATTTCTGGTAGGATATCTGCAAGAGTGAAGGGGAAAGTCTACAAGACAGTAGTGTGTTGTATGGCTTATAGACTGTGGCGCTAACAAAAAGACAGGAGGAGGAGCTGAAGATGCTGTGATTTTCTTTGAGAGTGATGTGGATGGACCAGATCAGGAACATATTGGAGGGACAACACAGGTAGGACGGTCTGGAAACAAAGTCAGAGAGGTGAGACTGAGATGGTGGGGACATGTGCAGAGGAGGGACCCAGGGTATATAGGGAGAAGGACGCTGAGGATGGAGCCACCAGGCAGGAGGAGAAAGGAGGAGGCCAAATAAGAGATTTATAGCACCTCTTGGAGAGATACTGCAGCACTATGGAATTACTTTTCATTGCTAACTGATGACACTTTACATGCCGATCAACACAGATATAATCTCTCTCATACTAGGTATGCAGAGAACTGTCTGGCATCAGTGAAGAAATGGATGCCCAGTAATTTCCTACTCTTAAATTCTGGGAAGACCGAGATGATGGTCATTGGTCCTACGAGAAACAGACACTAGTTTGATCAGCTAATGTTATAGCTGAATTTATGTCATTTATCATAGTAATAAAGCAAAAAATCTCAAGGTGACCTTTGATCCCATACTGCTTTTTTGGCCTTCACCTTATACGTAGAAGCAACTAAGTCTACTTTCTATCAACTTTGTAATATTTTGAAAATTCAGCCTGTCCTTTCTAAGGCTGATGCACAGACACTGATTACCTTTGTTTCTTCTAGACTGGATTACTGTAACAACTTGTTCTCTGGTTTATCACAGTCCAACATCAAAGGTCTCCAACTGGTTTCTGAAGCTGCTACTACAGTTCTGAATAGGAAAGATTCTGGCTTCTCTTCACTGGCTCCCTTTTCATGCGAGGTCAGATTTTAAGGTTTTGTTATTAACATCAAAATCCTCCATGGACTAGTGTTCTGTGGAACAGTCTGCCCGCTGAGAAAAAAACAAACAAAAACGATACCACTGATTCAATAAAATCCAGATTGAGTCAGCTGTTCTTTCTTTTGTATGACTAATATAGACTTGTTGCATTGAATAACCCCCTATCTTAAATTGATGTTATGTCCTGTTGTCTGAGGTGCCAGGCCATAGAAGCTACAAGAGGGACATCTCTGACAGCCATGAGACATATCATGGAAGAGGAGCATTGCATAGTTCTTCTGTCAGTCACCTGAGTAGGCAGTCTTCTGTTTGTGTGGTGTGTGACTCATGGGGCAGGGAGATGACTGAGGGGCCTGTTGTGCATTAATGTGGATTCTGGGGAACTTGTGATCATTGTTGAGTTTATTTTTGGAACTGAGTGATCGGTAGACTAGGACTATGCCACTGCAGCGGTCCACAATCTTTACCACTTGATTATTTGGACTAATGGTCACTATGGCCACTGAAGGTCTTGAAATTCTGATGAAGCCTACATCAAGCTTGGCCTCCATCCAACGTGCTCAACCCAAAGCTTCTTGCCCTGAGACTGAAAGGACAGGTGCCTGAGAATATAGCCCTCTTTCCATACCTGGACAGCCATGTGTCATCAAACACCAACATCAATGACGAGATCCAAGTCCAACTCAAGTATGCAGAAACCGCCTTCAGCCAGGTGAGCACCCGGGTTTTTAACAACAAAAACATTTGACACAAGATGAAAATCCTCACCTACAAAGCTGTTGTCATGCCAACCCTGCCGTACGGATCTGAGATCTGGGCCACTTACTGCCTCCACCTGAAGACCCTCGACCAATTCCATCAATGCTACCTAAGGAGTATCCTCCACATCCAGTGGGAAGACTACCATACCAACATCAGCATCCTGGCTGAAGCCAAGCTCCAGAGCATAGTGTGTCATGATCAAGAACCAGCTTCAGTGGGTGGGTCACATCATTAGGATGGATGAGAGATAACATCCCAAGCAGATCTACTTCCAGCTGAGCAAAAGAAAATGGTCCAGAGGAAGGCAAAAGAAAAGGCCCTCTTGAAGCACAACCTCAAGAACTGCTCCATCGACTGGAAAACCTGGAAATAACACACGAGGGATCAAGTCAACTGCTGAGCAATGATCCTCATGGGAGTGGAAGTCTTCAAAAAAAGTGGACAAACAACACAAAGGAGAAAGAGGAAGGAAAGAGAGCAAGCTCGTGACTGACAGGAGCTTCCCACAGCAACCACATGCAGCATCTATCAAAACAGTGTGAGTCAAGACTGGGTTTGTTCAGTCATCTCCATGTCCACCGTCTCGTCCGGAAAATGATCAAGGACAGTCTTCCTCAGTATAGTGGAATAGACCCAACAACGCTTCATTCCACCATCTATGTATTGTATGTTTCTTAATTCTTCTTTGTTACAAGAGCCTGTCTGTGTCTGTCCTTGTTCTCTGTCTCCCCCTAGTGATTGTTCCTGGTTTTGATAGTATTTGGTTCTTTGTGTTTTTACATTTGTGTTCTGTCTGTATTCCTGAATGGCTCTGCTGTTTATTTAAAGGTTGTATTCTGTGTTTATTTTTTATTTTATTTATTTATTTATTGTGGTTTTGTTAGTTAGTGCAGTTAGTTCCGTCCTGTGTTCACTTTATTTATTGGTTATGCAATGTTCATGATTTCGGTCTAGAAAGTCTTCCTGTTTTATTTTGGTGAAACCAGCTTCCTTGTGCATTTTGTTAGCTTTGTGCGTCTCTACCCCAGCTGTTTCCCTTTGTCATTACCCTCACCTGTCTCCCAGTCTATTTAAACCCCTGTGTGTCTCTTAGTCCCTTGCGTGAATGTTGGCGCTTTGTCACTTTATCCTCACCAGTTCTTCGAGTGTTCTCTCTTGTTAGACTTCTTGTTGCCAAAACTCGTCTTTTAGATTAAAAGAATTTATGTTGTTTTTGTCTTCTGTTCTCATTACAGAACAGATCCAGCAGACACCTTTGTGTCAATTAAAACCAGTTTAACTTACTTGTATTGTGTAGCCAGTAAAGGGTTGAAACCAGATCCAAACCACGCTGAGAAATGAATTGTGTTAAAACCTAATACCAGTTGCAAGCAGTTTATTTGTGGCTTGAAGCTGTTTAAGGCGGTTTGAACGTAAACGGGAGTTTCCTGATCGTCACTCGCACACCTGTTGGCAGCACTGATGTTTCTAATGAACATTCTATCATGTGTAAACTCGTCTGAGTGCAGCTGTGATGATGATTTTATGTAAAATGGAAACAAACCTGATGATTTTTCTCCTCATGACTGATTTTGACATGGCGCGAGACGCCATTTTGACGTGTCCCTCCCCTCAAACACTCAGCCTCTTTCAGCGAGCGGCAGCAATCGGCAAATCTGTCACTTTTCTCTGCAGGTAGCGTTATAATACAGCCTGTGATTAATTTTAATGAGACACTTTATGGAGGAGCAACAGATCAAATATTAGACGGAAAAAAGTGACGCAATTAGTGGGAGGAGGAGGGGTTAGACCGAGAAGAGGAAAGGCGAGCATGGACAAAAGAATATTCCAGAAATGGAAGAAAGAATTAAGGTAAGGTGGAGAGAACAGGAGAAGGAGGAAAGATAGAATAGTATACGAAGTAGGACAGAAAAAGACTGCAAAAAGAAAAATGGAAAAAAGAAGAAAAGCAAAGACGCAAAACCAAAAAAAAAAACAAAAATGAAGGAGAGACAGAGAAGCAGACACACACAAAAAAAGATCGGGACCACAATATATTAGCAATCACTAGCCATCTGAGAGACCAGTGACTAACCAATCACAAACATTCTTGAAGACCAGTGACTGAGCAACACAAGACATTGTACAACCCCTGGCAAAAATGATGGAATCACTGGCCTCAGAGGATGTTCATTCAGTTGTTTAATTTTGTAGAAAAAAAGCAGATCACAGACATGACACAAAACTAAAGTCATTTCAAATGGCAACTTTCTGGCTTTAAGAAACATTATAAGAAATCAGGAAAAAAAAATTGTGGCAGTCAGTAACGGTTACTTTTTTAGACCAAGCAGAGGGAAAAAATATGGAATCACTCAATTCTGAGGAAAAAATTATGGAATCATGAAAAATAAAAACGCTCCAACACATCACTAGTATTTTGTTGCACCACCTCTGGCTTTTATAACAGCTTGCAGTCTCTGAGGCATGGACTTAATGAGTGACAAACAGTACTCTTCATCAATCTGGCTCCAACGTTCTCTGATTGCTGTTGCCAGGTCAGCTTTGCAGGTTGGAGCCTTGTCATGGACCATTTTCTTCAACTTCCACCGAAGATTTTCAATTGGATTAAGATCCGGACTATTTGCAGGCCATGACATTGACCCTATGTGTCTTTTTGCAAGGAATGTTTTCACAGTTTTTGTTCTATGGCAAGATGCATTATCATCTTGAAAAATGATTTCATCATCCCCAAAAATCCTTTCAATTGATGGGATAAGAAAAGTGTCCAAAATATCAACGTGCATTTATTGATGATGTAATGACAGCCATCTCCCCAGTGCCTTTACCTGACATGCAGCCCCATATCATCAATGACTGTGGAAATTTACATGTTCTCTTCAGGCAGTCATCTTTATAAATCTCACTGGAACGGCACCAAACAAAAGTTCCAGCATCATCACCTTGCCCAATGCAGATTCAAGATTCATCACTGAATATGACTTTCATCCAGTCATCCACAGTCCACGATTGCTTTTCCTTAGCCCATTGTAAGCTTGTTTTTTTCTGTTTAGGTGTTAACGATGGCTTTCGTTTAGCTTTTCTGTATGTAAATCCCATTTCCTTTAGGCGGTTTCTTACACTTCAGTCACAGACGTTGACTCCAGTTTCCTCCCATTCGTTTCTCTTTTTTTGTTGTGCATTTTCGATTTTTGAGACATATTGTTTTAAGTTTTCTGTCTTGACGCTTTGATGTCTTCCTTGGTCTACCAGTATGTTTGCCTTTAACAACCTTCCCATGCTGTTTGTATTTGGTCCAGAGTTTAGACACAGCTGACTGTGAACAACCAACATTGCGTGATGATTTACCCTCTTTTAAGAGTTTGATAATCCTCTCCTTTGTTACAATTGACATCTCTCGTGTTGGAGCCATGATTCATGTCAGTCCACTTGGTGCAACAGCTCTCCAAGGTGTGATCACTCCTTTTTAGATGCAGACTAACGAGCAGATCTGATTTGATGCAGGTGTTAGTTTTGGGGATGAAAATTTACAGGGTGATTCCATAATTTATTCCTCAGAATTGAGTGAGTCCATATTTTTTTTCCCTCTGCTTGGTCTAAAAAAGTAACCGTTACTGACTGCCACAATTATTTTTCCTGATTTCTTATAGTGTTTCTTAAAGCCAGAAAGTTGCCATTTGAAATGACTTTAGTTTTGTGTCATGTCTGTGATCTGCTTTTTTTCTACAAAATTAAACAACTGAATGAACATCCTCCGAGGCCGGTGATTCCATAATTATTGCCAGGGGTTGTAGATACCAGTGACTAACTGATTACCAACCTTCTTAAAGACCAGTGACCAACCAATCACAAGAGATCTGAAAGACCAGTGACTGACCAATCACAGACCTTCTTGAAGGCCAGTGACTGACCAACACAAACCTTCCTAAAGACAAGAGACTGACCAATCACAAACCTTCTTGAAGACCAGTACTGACCAACACGAGCCTTGTTAGATACCAGTGTCTAACTGATCACAAACCTTTTTAGAGACCAGTGACTGACCAAGCACCCCCACCCCCCAAAAAATGCACCAAAACTGAAAGCCTCCAAAACACCCAGTCCATATCTCCACACAAACCCAGTGGAAAACATTGTATATGAATTTAGCTGTGGAAAAAAAAAGGAGTGATTCTATATGAATGTGGCGGAAGCAGACAGGATTCGGTCTGTGTTTCCTAAAGCCTTGTTCTGTAGCTGCTAAAGCCTTGGGTTGGGTGCTACTAAAACCTGGGTCTTTGGATATTCAGGCCTCAGTCAGTAGCTGATAAGGCCTCAGGTTGGTGGTGACTAAAGCCTGGCTCTCTGGTGACTAAAGCCTGGCTCTCTGGCTACTAAAGCCTGGATCTGCTGGCTACCAAAGCCTCACTCAGTGGCTGCTAAAGCCTTGTTCTGTAGCTGCTAAAGCCTTGGGTTGGGTGCTTCTAAAACCTGGGTCTGTGGATACCAGAGGTGGGATGAAGTCACCATCAAGTCATTTTCAAGTCATGAATCAGCAAGGCTCAAGTCATAATGACCACCAACTGTTTTTAAGCTGATTTGAGACTTGACTTGGGACTTGCTGATTCATGACTTAAGAGTGACTTCGTCCCACCTCTGGTGGATACTAAGGCCTCAGTCTGTAGATGATAAAGCCTTAGGATGGTGGTTACTACAGCCTGGGTCTGTGGCTACTAAAGCCTGGGTTTCCTGGCTACCACAGCCTCGGTCTGTAGCTGCTAAAGCCCCAGGTTGATGGTTAATATTGCCTGGGTCTGCTGGCTACCAAAGCCTCAGTCTGTGCCTACTAAATCCTTGTTCTGTAGCTGCTAAAGCCTTGGGTTGGGGGCTACTAAAACCTGTGTCTGTGGCTACTAAAGCCTCAGTCTATACGCAGCTGATAAAATCGCAGGTTCATGGCTGCTAGAGCTTGGGTCTGTGGCTACTAAAGCCTCCATCTATAGCTGGTAAAGCCTCAGGTTGGTGGCTACTAAATCCCAGATCTGTGGCTACTAGAGCATGAGCCTGTGGCTACTAAAGCTTTCTTCTCTAGCTGGTAAAGCCTCAGATTGGTGGCTACTAAGGCGCGGTTTGGTGGCTACTAAAGCCTGAGTCTGTACTTTTCAAACATACTGACCAGATAATGCTGTTTTTTAGTCCATAAATTAACCTTCACAGAGTTCCTGTAACTTTATTTATGGACGACGATTGGCTGCATCTTGCTTCGCCCACATTACACATTACTGAGCAGAGGAAGACTGGAAGAAGTGGAGGTAAGAGGATAAAAATAAAAGATAACGGAAGAGAGAAAAAAAAACAAAAGTGAATGTTCAAAATGAGAGACATGAGAGACAGAAAAAGAAAAGAGGGAAAGTAAAGAGAAAAAAGTTACAGAAGAAAGAAAAAGAGAAACATGAGTGAAAGAATTGTTCAGATGAAAACCAGAGATGAGGTAGGAAAAGAGACAGAGTGGATTTATTAGTCACACTGACTAAATTAACAGTCATTTAAAGATGTGTTAAATTTGCTCTAATTGCCAACGGCGAAGCGTTGCAGCAGGAAGCCATTTTGTCACTGTGACATTGAATCACCATGACGTCTCAGCACGAACCATCACTTCTATCTTCACCTGTCAATCAAATAGTGTGGGTGGGGCTGAAAGGTGTATTTTAGTGGAACAGAAAGTCTGAGTGTCAAATTGTGATTGGTCCAACAGAAGAACCAAGTTTTGAAAGACAAGATCAAAAGCTTGGATTCCTCTGCTGACACTTGGGAGTTTAAGGGTTCTGCACAGAATCTTAAGCAGTCCCAGGACCAGACTCTTCTGGACAGAGACTTCACAAGATGGAGCTCAAATCTGCTGGAGCCATTCTCCCATTACCACTCAGACCAGTATGGACTTTACCTTCTGCAGCCATTCCAGCCCCCGGTAGTTTTTCAGGCATTGCTATACCTGTCACAGCTGCCTTGTTCCATTCTTTGTCAACTGCCATGATGTCTGGTTGGTTTGTCGGTTGATTAGACACCTCACAGGATCTTACTGCTGGCATTTTCAACCACCTTCAGTTGTGCCTCCCATTTGAACTTAAAGACCTCTCATCCATATTTGGTAGAGATGTTCCTATCACTACACCATGGCTCTCTGTCTCAGTCCTTACAGAGCATGGATCTTGGTTCCTGTTTGGTGTGGTAGAGCTCTTCTTCCACTGATCTGCTGCTAAGGACCTGTTCTTCTGCTGCCAATGTGAGAGCTTCTGTGCTTTCCTTTGGACCTTTTCTCACCACTGGTTGGATTTGTCTAGATCTGTGACTTCCTCTATCTGTTGGTGCTACATCTTGTGGAGGGGCTTCATCATCACCCTCAGTTCCCTGCTGCCTGAGGTTCTTACTGAGCACGTCATCTCTGTGGAATATCTTTCTGATGTGCTCACAGATGCTCTTGTTTCATCCTGCTAGCAGCTCTGACACTAGTGCTCTGCCAACATTTGTTCACTGGTTGTACAGTCTCAGAGTTCTGGGCTTTGGGGGGAACCCTCTGTGCACTGTGAGAAGTTTACGGATCTTCAGTATACAGATCACTAACACATCCTATTAATAAGGCATCCTAAACCCTGAGGCCATCTACTAAGAAACCCATTTCTCCAAAAAATAAGCACCATTTCCTTCTTTTCACACAAAATTTATTTATGAACCATTTGTGTAAACACAAATTCCTTCAAAGATCACTGGTTGCTCCATGTGTTCATTTAAAAAGCACTGACATTCAAGTTCATAGCCTCAAACTAAACCCAATTTCCAGGTACAGAAACCATTCAGAACTCGAGGATGGAGGGTCATGACTCAGTTACTGGCTTTGAAACAGTTGACAGTAAACCTGAAATTAAAGTAAGAGAAAAGGTGAGGTTCTCTGAATTTTCAAAGCAGCAGAAATGATTCTGTACCCTTCCCAAGATTTGTGCCTCGAGACAATCCTGTCTCAGAGGTCTACAGACAATTCCTTTGACTTCATGCTTTGTTTGTGCTCTGACATGCACTGTCAACTGTGGGACCTTATATGTAGACAGGTGTGTGTCTTTCCAAATCATGTCCAATCAGCTGAATTTATCCCAGGTGGACTCCAATTAAGCTGCAGAAACATCTCAAGGATGATCAGTGGAAGCAGGAGGCACCTAAGCTCAAGTTGAGCTTCATGGCAAAGACTGTGAATGCTTATGTACATGTGATGTCAGGTTTGTTTTTTTTTTAATAAATTTGCAAAAATCTCAAAAAAAAACTTTTTTTCACATTGTCATTATGGGGTATTGTGTGTAGACGTTTGAGGAGGAAAATCAATATCCTCCATTTAGAAATAAGGCTGTAACATAAAAATTTTGGAAAAGTGAAGCGCTGCGAATACTTTCTGGATGCACCGTAGAGAATGACTGTGACAAAGAGGGGAACAACATAAACCTCGCTTCCCATCTGTCACCAAGCCCTTGCTGCTTGTTACCTTGCCATCTACATGCAACCATCGGCTCAAGAGTATTTATTCTGTCAGGTTCAAATTCATCTCAGGTTAAAAAATTACGTTAAATTACATTTAATTAAATTTCAAAAAATCTGACAAAATTTGGTCTGACACAGGTGAATTAATTAAATGCAGGGATAAAATATTTTATTATGTTCCCGCCCTCTTACCATGTGTGTTCCACATCCACTTTGTTATTACAATCACACCATATGAGTGACCACATTCTCACAGCATCTCTTTTGCCCTTTACCACATGCTGCCCAAGTCTTCATGTCCACATTCAGTTCAACAATAAACTCCAGTCAGAAAAGCAGCTTTCCAGGCAAAGGTGCACGCTTGGAAATATGCTCCATCTGTGTAAGCATGCTTTGAAGATGAAGATTTTCCTCTTTTTAGTTTCAGGACCATGGACAGGGGCGAAATTCAGTCACACAGCAGCTCACAGTTGCCAGCTGCAGGGTTAAGCTGTCCGACGGCTTCTATAAATATGGCTACTAAAAACCCCCCCACACACACTAAACGTGTGCGTGTGCGTGTTTTAAAACCCACAGTTTTGAAACTATTTAATCACCACACATAATTCACCCACTGAGGATTAGAATAACTATAATGATGACTGGGTGTAATAGGTAGCACAAACAACCAAATTTCATTGTCTAAGTTAATATTATTACTACTTGGATAATACAGTCTTCAATTCGCCCAGCAACATTTGTGTTCAAAACAGGTCTGATTTCTCACCTTATTACTGAACAGGAATCATGGTCCAAGTGCAAAAGCCTTCATGAAAATGTTATCATGCTTGCAGAGCGACTGATTAATAAATCCCTTTTTGCAAAAATAATGTGGGTGGGAGAGGCTTTATATGGCTTCATATGGGAATGTGGGGTGAAGTAATTACTATTGTACTATTGTAATGCCCATTATGTCAGAGTTCCGTCTCCAGCTGGTGCAAAACGCTGCAGCCCAATTTTTAACAAACATATCAAGACGTCAGCACATCACCCCAGTTCTTTTTAATTTGCACTGGCTTCTAGTCTCTTTCAGAGTTGATTTTAAAATTTTGATGTTTGTCTTTAAAGCCCTTAATGGCCTGGCTCCTCCTTATTTGACTGAGCTTTAGCATCCTCGTGTCTCAAACAGGTCTTTGATGTCTGTAAATCAGCTTTTACTGGAAGTGCCCAGGTCTAGGTCTAAACGCTGGGGTGATCGGGCCTTCTCTGTTGCTGGGCCCAAACTTTGGAATAAATTGCCCCCTGAAATGAGAATCATCTCTGACTTAGAGCTTTTTAAGTCCAGGCTCAAGACGCATTTGTTCATGCTGGCTTTTAACACTCAGTAGCATGATGGCACTTTACTTTATGCCATTAAATGTTTTTATGCATTTTTTTTATAATTGTTTTTGTAATGGTTTTACTGTTGGATATTTGTTTTTATCATGTTTTGTTTTTAAATTTTGTTGTAAAGCACTTTGGTCACTTTGAGTGTTGTAAAGGGCTCTAGAAATAAACTTGACTGATTGATTGATTGATTGAATTATTGCTAGAAATCCTCAGTAGTGTGCCGCATCAGAATGTGCCATCGATTGTATGCGTTCATGCAACCGGAGCTTTTTACCTTCTGTAAAATGATCCACAGAAATGGCATCAGATTACTTCATGTTATATTAATCTTGTGTGAAAACAGGCATCTGTGTAAAAGCAGTTTTCCGCTGTTTATGTCAAGCAAGGAAGCTCATAAAAATACATGTTTGGCTCAAGGTTGTGCTTGTAAGTAGTCCACAGCTGTGTGTGCATAATTAAAAAAAGAAAATCCAAACATGTCTATTTCTGTATACATGGCAGGGGACAAATCACCCGCTTTTAACAAGGATCGTGTTCAGTCACCATTTCAACACCAGAGCTGTCCACCTCTTTACGTTCTCATTCTAACAATCAGCATGTACAACACACAACATTGCTGCACCGCTGAGATATTGAAGCTACATTGTCCCACCATGAGCTTTCTGTTGGGAAAGTGTAGTGACACGGACCCACAACAGGGGGCGTAAATGAACGGACAATGAAAGAGTCGAATATGAACACTTTACTGTTGTGAAACAAGCACAACCAAAACACAGATGATTACAGAATTTATGCAAACAGTCAATCTAGAAAGGTGACGTGTGGGCAGGCTCGAGGATAGAAGACGTCTGTCCTGAGAAGAACCGGAACCACACGATTTCCTCCGCCACCGAACCTGGAGAATACTGGAGCCGCCAAGTCCCGAATTCCCAGGTGGCCACAGTCTCCGGATGTCAGAGCTGGTACTGCTGGTGAGGAGCAAAAACAGTAAGAGGTGGGTGCGTGCACACCCAGTAACAACAATGGTGGAAATATCACCTCCACCTCTAATACAAGAACGTGCAGAGTAATGCAGTTATCTCTCAGGGGGAAAAGGAATGCAGTCCTAGCTCCCAATCACCAGCTCCTGCTGTCCTGAGATTAAACAGGTACTCCTGCAAAACACGTACAGAACAAAGACTTATGTGTAAGCACACGAACGGCTGAGAGTCGTTACCTCTACAGGTAGATGATATCTCGGCAGCGAGGTGGAGATGACATCCGGCTTTTATGGAGTGATGAAATGAAGATGGGTGACAGCTGTCACAAGTTGATGTGTGACAGCTGTCACTCCCGTGGCGGCAGCGCCCTCTCATGCCTGAAGCCCGCACTTCAGGCAGGGCGCCCTCTGGTGGTGGGCCAGCAGTACCTCCTCTTCTGGCGGACCACACAACACTTTCTTTGATACTGAAATAGGTCCATGCGTGTGTGACTGTTTTCATCGTGCATCTACTGCATCAAGGTGGTAGTGGAGCTAATCCACGCATCGATCAGAAATGTTTTGTTTATGGCAGGCTGCTGGCTGACTCCATATGAGTTCACCATGTGGGCAACGTGTTTGCTTTTATTAAATGAGACGGCAATTATTTGTAGCCTCTCTCAATCTGCTTGACAGTGAGCTCACCCAGTCCAAGTTGGACCGTGCTGTGTGCAGACAGAGCGCCTCACCTAGGCAACTCATGCAACCGCATTGTCATCAGTAGGTTCCCGTGAAACAGACCGGGTCTATTTCATCACCAGATTCAGCAAAGTAGCTGTGAAAGCTAAGTAAAGAATTAAAAGGAATTGGGGCATCTTACAGAGTGAGCCTTCACTGAAAGAGGTGTTTGGTGATACTCCTTCATTCTCTTTCAGACAGGAACCTACTGGCTATGTAAACTGAAACGGAACCACCCATGTGGCAAGTGTAATCATCGTGAAAATGTTGAAAAACAAGCAGTTTTGTGGATGTGTTTTCCAGTAAACAATCTACAGTGAATTCTTATGTTAACTGTAACCCAACATTTGTAGCTAACAGACTTGAGTGTGAATGTGGTTGCTTTCACATCGGTGGACTAAAAGACGACTCGGGGACAGAGAATGGCATAGGGACAAGGAGCCCAGCACATCCTATGGCAGTCCATTACCAACGAGCAGGACACGCTTCTCTTTCCTCTCTTAAAGTGATGGTATTACAGGTCATCCCACAACTTTTACTGGTCTAACTGAAGAATGTGACTTTTCTCCCGTTGTGTGATCTGTGGACTCTCATGCACATGCACTTTACATATATTATGTTTTTGTTTTCTAGATTGTGTTCCATGTTTGCTTGTTTGTTTTGTCCTTGTTTGCTGTGGTTTTAATTTCTTGTGACCTATTTGCTGATTTTACTTGTCAGTCATATGACCTTTTGACACTAGGAAAGCTCCACCTACTTAACAATCATGGGTGCCTATTTAAACTTCACTTTCCATCCTAATTTTTATGCCCTGATTAAGGTCATTATGGCCGCAACACGTAGGCCCAGGTGATTGTAATCTTTTTGCCACATGTGATAAAAGGCTTCTTATTTTATTTTTTCCTTATGCATTTGCATTTGTTTTTTCTAACCATATTTTAAAATGTGGATACTATATTTTGTATCCACATTTTAAAAAAATATAGGGCTGCCAGTAATTTCGTGCTGTTTTTAGTTATTTTTAATTTCATTAATTGATTGATTAATGGACTATCTCATGTTATCGCTGTAAAGTCGTTTCTTCTGTTGCCGTTTTGAGGTGTTAAATGTGTGAATGGTCGGTGTCACACTGCTGTGAATATTTGCAGTTTGAGTGGTTTTGTGAGAGTTTTGGATTTATGTAAACCTTACGCACATGGACTTTGTGAGATTCTGGGTTTGGAAATGCTTAAGCTGGAGGTCAGAGGTCAAGGCTTCATGGGCTCCCTTTTTCACAGGTCATCTGACCGTCAGGAAGTGATGATGTCATCAGAGGGTTAATCCTTCCTTTGATCATCAGACAAAACAGTGTTGACCCTCTTCAGAAATACTTGAGTTCACTTGAGTTTGGGGTCGATAGTTTGACACTCTGAGGCCACTCCCTGGTTTTGATCTTTGCCATGTTTTGTTAATTCACCTTCTGTGTTTGATGCTGTTTAGGAGCGATTAAGCATCAACTTAATCAAACAATCTGGATTCTGAGATCTGAAACAAACTAGCACAGAATCTACTGCAGTGGGAACAGATCAACTTTATTTCTCCAAACAGTTAATAAACATGTTTCCGGAATAGCTCAATTCTCTGTATTATTGGAATGATAACAATGATATAATTGTTACCTGAAAACCAAAAATTAGATTTTGTTTGAAAATAATGCTAGCAAAAGTACCTTTAATGCAAGTCTTATTTTTTAACATTTTAAATACGTATGTGCTATTTCAGCAGGTGATGGTTCTGGTTTTGGGCAGATTTTAGGACCACAGACAGCTTTTCTAATTGTAAGCATTTTTTAGTCTTTTGGCTCTTGCCATTTTCAAACATCACACTCTGTCACACCATTCTTTGGCTACTTTAGAGTTGATTGATGGTTCTGATGGATTTATCACTGTGAACTTCAAATTTACATCATAACTTCTCCTCAGTTGCTGGTTAATGCTCACAAACTTTTGTTCAAGGCAATTACTGTGTTTCTCCATCATGCCGTCTCCTGGCAAAGTAAGCCAATTCAAGAGGTGGGTCATATCATTTTTGGGGTGTCCATTCATTCTGCAGATATTAGGTACCAACTACTGTTGCAGATGTAGTGACATATTAAAGTTTAGACCCTGGATATGAGCTGACGCAAGAAATGTATAAGGAAAGTCCACCAGAACCCCACAGATGTATGGAGAAAGTAGAAGCATATTGAGAAATCTGTCTGACTCGCCAGAACCTCACAGTTGTATGGAGGAGCTGCAACAACTTCCACGCTGAAGGTTAAAATAAGATGCTGGTGGAACAGAGAGGAATAACTGAAATGAATGAAAGAGAGAAGGCAAAAAGAAAAACACTCAGAAGCTAATATAAAGAAAAAAGAGAAGAACTGAGCGAGCCAATCAGAGCTGACGGTGTTGATGATTGGCTGATTGACAGCTTGTTGGCTTATCGTAATCAGCAGTAAAAATCTTTCATCTCTGCTCTGATTACAGCCACACAGCAAGGGCTCGTGGAAAATCTGCTCCAGAGGTTCTGTTTTGATCCACAATGACTCAGCAGAGCCGCAATGACTGAGGATCTGATGACTCAGCAGCCTCAGTCTTCAAGAACTTAAAGAGATCAGTAGAATCACATCATCGTGTCCTCAATCACTGTTCAGATCATAAAGTCCAACAGCAGGTGGCCTTATTATCAATTTATTATCTCTCAAATATCAGAGTCATGTGTACAGCCTAACCAGGAGGGGGTGTGCTGTCGCCAAAAAAGATAACGTTCTTATCAAGCTTTTCCACAACGCTTGGCTACTTCCAGAGTCTACAGTCACATCAGCCAACAGCTCTCAACTTCTCATGTGACATCAGAGTAACACAGTGTGAAATACAGCCACCAAACATCAGGCTGGGTCTGAGAGAACCGCCCCGGATCATGGATGGCAACCAACCAGGCAAACAGCCGATCCGTCCCCACCTCTCCAAAGTAATAAAACGTGCTGCAGTCAGATGAAATGTAGGCGTGCCCTTGGCCACGCAGAATGTGGGGGTGTCCTTGTCAGGCGCAACATAGGCATGTCCTTGACCTTCTGTCAGTGAAGTCCCCAGCACTGAGCCTCCTGTTTGCTGGATCATGTCCAAAGAGACACACCACATAGACAAAATGTAGTAGCTGATGTTCCCTCACAGTGTCAG
Organism: Thalassophryne amazonica; assembly: GCF_902500255.1. Lineage (NCBI taxonomy): Eukaryota > Metazoa > Chordata > Actinopteri > Batrachoidiformes > Batrachoididae > Thalassophryne > Thalassophryne amazonica. Next base: position 58,465,279 of record NC_047121.1, on the reverse strand, counting down.
TAATCCTCCTCATCTGAGTCTCAGTAAGTAACCGTTCATTTGACACAAAGTCACTCCAGCAGGACCCAAAAATTCTCCACAGAGACCTAGTACCAAAGACAGCCAGTCTACACTTTAGGTCACCAACCATTTAGGGTGTGAGGGCCGTGCCTTTACAATCTGCAGCACATGACCTAAAGCCAGTGGTAGGCACAGTCCAGCTAATCCGATAGCAGATGAATATCAAAGCTAACGTGTTTGCTATCGGATTAGCTTTTCAGATAAGTTTTAAAACTATCATCGGACCAATTATCTTCCGATAAATTTAGTTCTGATAACTTTCAGTTCTATAAGTTTTAAAACTATCATCAGACCAATTATCTTCCGATAAATTTAGTTCCGATAACTTTCAGTTCTATAACATTTTCTTTGCTGGTAAAGTTTAACGGTCAAAAACATTTCTGAACCCTAAAATCAAACATTTTAGTCCATCTGCTGTGCGTTTGTAGCCACGGAGCAGACTGGCTGCCTGTCGCTTGCTGATGACATCATCATGAAGCACAAAATGTGACTGGCCGGTTGTCACAGGGAACATTGTGGGTAGTGTAGTTCAGGTTCACTTTGGACGTTATAGTGACTTGTCCACTTGACACAAAAACAAAAGACTAATTTTAACATTATTTTATTTCTTTGTGGCTGTAATTTAATCGCTGAGACTCGGTGGGGGAGGGGAGCTCTCATGGGTGTACAGAGGGTGGGACTTGTCTTCACGTTTAGGCACTGTTTTGGATTTTTAAAAAGGACGCTTTATGTGGATTATTTATTCAGATGAATCCCACTGAAACTAAAAGGTAAGAATTTATATTTACTAAGTGTACTTTATTCTGCCAATCAATGCATTAATGGATGTATTTCGGTTGTTTAAGCCATGTGTTCCTTTTGTATTTGTGATCCTTAAATTTACCCAGCAGCCCCTGCGGCACTTAAAGTGAAACTGATTTATCAGAAGCCGACAGTATAATCTGATGTGGCCGTGCCCGAATCAATACTAATAGTTATCGGTTATCTGTAATAAAGATAAATTATTTAGCAGTTTATCAGTTTATCATCATAAAAGATAACTTTTCAGTTATCTAATTAATGGTTATCGAAGCTAACTTTTTGGTTAGCTGTGCCCACCACTGCATAAAGCATATAGAGGAAGTGCATTCGGAGTTGTGTCCAACCTGAGTGCAAAATCGAGTGCAGAGAAGATATATGTCATCTGATTTAATCATGAGCGTAAATTCAAAATAACATTAATTAAACAGACTGAGTGTAGAACCCTTCGACACCCCTGAGCAGAAAACCACACCCAAAAAAGTGTGTGTGTTTGTGTGGATGGACACATGCATGCTTTGATGAGGCTTTGTGACATCAATAATAATAATAATAATAATAATAATAATACATTTTATTTGTATTGCACCTTACATTTCAAAGAAATCTCAAAGTGCTACAGCAAGGATTTAAAAACAGAATTAAAACAGATTTCAAAAATCATTTCAAACGATAAGATATCTAAAAGGCCTTTTGAAATAATGTCTTTAGGCCTTTTTTAAAGGCCTCCACACTTTGTGGGGCCCTCAGGGTCTCTGGGAGGGAGTTCCAGAGCCGAGGGGCCACTGCCTGGAAGGCCCTGTCTCCCATGGTGGAGAGTCTGGTCCTGGGTTGGTGAAGGCAGTGTGAGGAGGTGGTGGAGCGGAGAGATCTTGAGGTGGTGTGTGGGGTGAGGAGTTCACTGAGGTAGGCAGGGGCAGTTCCGTGCATGCACTGATAAGTCAGGAGGCAGAGTTTGTACTCTATTCTGTATTTGATGGGCAGCCAGTGGAGGGATCTGAGGACAGGGGTGATGTGGTCAAACTTGCGCCTCCTCGTCAGGACTCGGGCAGCACAGTTCTGGATGTGCTGCAGCTTTTGCAGGTTTTTACCAGGGGTCCCGACAAGGAGGGCATTGCAATAGTCCAACCTGGAGGAGACAAAAGCATGGACCAACCTCTCAGCATCTGGTTGGGAAAGGGAGGGGCGAAGCTTGGCTATGTTTTTGAGGTGATGGAAGGAGACTTTGCATAGGTGGCGGATGTGGGTGTCAAAGGTGAGATGTGGGTCAAATCTGACTCCAAGGTTGGTGACGGAGGTGGACAGGGGAATGTTGTGGCAGAGAATGGGAATACTGGTGAGGGAGGAGGACTGGGTTTGATGTGGGGTACCAATGAGGATGGCTTGAGTTTTGTCAGTGTTTAGTTTAAGAAAGTTATCAGTCATCCATGCTTCCATCTCCTCCAGGCAAGCCTGAAAGGCAGATGGCAGAGCTGAGGGGAGTGTGGAGTCCATTTTGATGTATAACTGTGTGTCGTCTGCATAGCAATGAAAGGAAATCTTGTGTTTACGGATGATTTGACCAAGGGGGAGCATGTAGATGGTAAAAAGGGTTGGACCAAGGACGGACCCCTGTGGCACTCCACAGCTGACAGTATGGGTTTTGGATTTGGATTGTCCGAGTGTAACACATTCTGTCCTGTTCGTGAGATATGAGCGAAACCAGTTGAGAGTTGTGCCAGTGAGTCCTATTTCAGTGCTGAGGTGGTGGAGCAGGATGGTGTGGTCAATGGTGTCAAAAGCGGCTGATAGATCCAGTAGGAGGAGTAGAGATGGTGAGCCCTGGTCCGCAGTCATGAGAAGGTCGTTCATGATGCGGACCAGGGCTGTTTCTGTGCTATGTGCTGAGTGGAAACCAGACTGAAATATTTCATATAGGTTATGGGTGTGGAGGTGATCATGGAGTTGGACTGATACAACTTTTTCCAGGACTTTGGAAAGCAAAGGCAGGTTTGAGACAGGGCGGTAATGAGCCAGGATTTTCGGGTCGAGTGAGGGTTTTTTGAGATGAGGGCGAATAATGGCTGATTTGAGAGCTGGAGGAACCTGACCGGATTTGAGTGACTGGTTAATAATTTCTTTGATTAGAGGACTAATAGCTGTAATGTTTGACTTTAGTAGTGGTGTAGGGAGAGGATCCAATGAACAAGTAGATGTTTTCATGCATTTTATGATCCTCTCTACCTCTGTCAGATTGGTGTCCATGAAATCTGAAAAAGTGTGGAGTGGGTTGGAGATACTGAGTTTGAAGTGAGATGGTGTTGTAGCAGGGAGATGAGACCGAATTGTGGCTACCTTTGTTGTGAAAAAGTCCAAAAACCTGTTACACTGATCTGTTCTGGTATCGGTGTTGGAGTGTGTGGGAGGTTTTGAGGAGAGAGTTGATTGATGAAAATAACTGTTTTGTACCCGTACAGTTTGAAATTTTATGAGAGAAGTATTGGGACCTGGCTGTGGCGAGTGCACACATCACAGTGAGTGTGACCATGTGACGTGTTGTCGCAGTGGCTGATTGGTCTCTCTGCTCGTTCCTGATGTTTTATTGGTGTTTATGTGGACTTCCTCTCCATCCTGCCTCAGATGCTTCTCATTGGATAAGATGGATCAGGTGTCACAGACAAGGAACCAATTAGCTGCAAACACTGCCCCCATCCTGTCCAGAGTCAAATGGCATCTTTGTCCGAGCAAACAGTACAGCTGTCGACGTATTAGCCTTCCGACGCTAACCCCGCATCATTAAAAATTTATGTGGGGGGGGGCACATAGAGGGAAAAAGGGGAAAATATTTTTATTGATCCCATCGTTTTAGACGGAAACTGATCCAGCCTCAGAGTTTTCTCAAAGCGTGTCTGCAGAATGACCATCACTAAAGAATCTGATACTGCCCAAACATTTGTTAATGCAGTGGGGGGGGGGGGGGGGGGGTACCAGGGGACCACCTGAGTCATCAGCCGTGTTGTCACGGCGATGAGGATGATGGAGTGGAGTTATGAAAATGAAGAGGGGGTAATTGATTGGCTTGGTGAAGTTTTTATTCCTGGTTATTGATTCTGAGGAAGAAACAATATTGATACAAGCGGAACAAGTGGCTCTGAAGGCAAACGTAAACACGGCGAGCACGCTGACATCGACCAGCTCACGTGTCGATGACTGCGGACTTCATTCAGACGTCTGATGGCGATGGAAGCTGATTGGCTCTAAACTCACAAACAATGAGGTCACGTCATTTGTTTCCCATCGGTGCTGCAGGAAGAAGGAAGTACTGCAGCAAGAGAACAGGAAATACAAACCAGCTGTCATCCTCAAAGTCTATCTGCTGCAAAAATGAGTTATAAGAAAATGATGCATTTTCACTTTCAATGAAAGCATAATGGCCCACAACCAGACCTAGGCTTAGCTGATCACCAGACCTAGGCTTAACTGACCACTACACCTAGATTTAGCTTGCCAAGAGAGCTAGGCTTAGCTGACCACCAGATCTAGGCTTGGCTGATCACCAGACCTAGACTTAGCTGACCATGAGAACTTGACTTAGCTGGCCTAGAGACCTAGCTTTAGCTGACCACCAGACCTCACTCATCACTATCATCTTCAACCATTTATCCGGGATCGGGACGCAGGGGCAACAGCTCCAGTAGGGGACCCCCAAACTTCTCTTTCCCAAGCCACATTGACCACCTCTGACTGGGGGATCCCAAGGCGTCCCCAGGCCACTGTGGAGATATAATCTCTCCCCCTAAAATGACGCATTTTCACTTTCAATGAGAGCGTACTGGCCCACAACCAGATCAAGGCTTAGCTGACCACCACACCTAAGCTAAACTGACCACCACACCTAAGCTTAGCTGACCACCACACCTAGGTTTGGCTAACCACTAGACCTAGACTCAGCTGATCACCAGACCCAGCTTTTGAATACGGCAGCAAATTAATATTGTCTGTCTTTTATTGTGTGTGTGTGTGTGTGTGTGTGTGTGTGTGTGTGTGTGTGTGTGTGTGTGTGTGTGTGTGTGTGTGTGTGTGTGTGTGTGTGTGTGTGTGTGTGTGTGTGTGTGTGTGTGTGTATTTGTTGATTCTTTCTCTGGAACGTTGTATCATTTTTACATGCCTTGTGTCGTTAGGTCATTAGCAGCTGGTACTGGATGTGGAAGGTTCCCACTGAAATCAGGTCTGTTCTCTGTGTTTCTATTTGGGTTTTTTTGGACTTGGACAGATTGGATGATTGACTTTGAACTCGTGCTGTGTATCATAATTTTTACATCAAGTTCAGCAAAAATGGGCGGGGCTTAAGGTTTGGCTACACTGTGACCAAATTTTTGTTGTCTCTGGGGAACTAATCATTTTACACAAACATGACATCAGTGAGTCCTGACACTCCCTGACGAACCCAATCAGTACATTTTCCCCTTAGCAATTTCAATTTCAATTTTCAATTCATTTTCATTTATATAGTACCAAATCACAACAGAGTTGCCTCAAAGCGCTTCACACAGGTAAGGTCTAACCTTACCAACCCCCAGAGCAACAGCGGTAAGGAAAAACTCCCTCTGAGGAAGAAACCTCAAGCAGACCAGACACAAAAAGGGGTTGGGCCATGCTACAAACATAAATTACAGAACAATTCACAGAACAATTCACGGACGAATATACAAGAAATGCTATTGGTGCACAGGACACGAGGATCGCCAACATGAATACAACTCCCATCTCTGGATGGAGCTGCACCTTAAACAGAGAGAAAAAACAGAATCAGGCATCAGAAAGACAAAAAAATACTGTATAATTTGCCAGCATGAAACAACAAGAAAAACAGAGAAATACTAAGGTGATCGCGGACCACTAGCTCTAAACTTCACTAAAAGACCCAGAATTTAGGTAAAGTTGAGGCCGCAGCCCACTCCAATTACTAATAAATGAATTAAAAGAGTAAAAAGCATAAAACAAAACTGTACCAGTATGCTAGCCATATGAAAGGGAAAATAAGTGCGTCTTAAGTCTGGACTTGAAAGTCTACACAGAATCTGACTGTTTTATTGACGCAGGGAGATCATTCCACAGAACAGGGGCACGATAAGAGAAAGCCCTGTGACCCGCAGACTTCTTATTCACCTAAGGGACACAAAGTAGTCCTGCACCCTGAGAACGTAAAGCCTGGGCCAGTACATAAGGTTTAAGTAGGTCAGCTAGGTAGGGAAGTGCCAGTCCATGAATAATTTTATAGGTTAGTAGCAGAACCTTAAAATCTGGTCTCACTGGGACAGGAAGCCAGTGAAGAAATGCCAAAATGGGTGTAATGTGGTTGTACTTTCTGCTTCATGTCAAAAGTCTGGCTGCAGCATTTTGAACCAACTGGAGAGCCCTAATGCTAGACTGCGGTAAACAAGAAAATAGAACATTGCAACCTGCTAATTGGTTGTATTCTAGTGTGATGTCACAAAAGCGAGTTTGTCACAGCATTTTGTGTTCATGTTGCATTCTGCCTCGTGTCCTGGTTGCAGTGACATCACAGCTGGACCACTGGCAAGCCTGCCGAGTATGACCCCTGACCCCTCACGTCTTCTCTCAGCGCTGACCTCAGAGCGAGTCAGTGAGCAATCGAAAACACTGCCACAAAACAAACGCAGGAAGTGAGGGCGCGCTGAGAAGGAAACGTGAAGCTGTAACGTGATAAAGCGAGGTGCAAGTTAATGTGTCTATTTATCCATCACGGCGGCGATTACCGCCCACAGATCTGGAAGCTTTGGTTACACTGTCCGACCAAACGGCGGTGGGTTCAATGTTTAATGCCTCCTCGCTCGATGCAAATCTCATCACCGCTTCTTAGACACGAATGCTGGAAAGCGACAAACAGAAACTGGAGAGTGCGATGAGGAGAGGCCGCATTAACGCCACGGCTCCTTCAAGGAGAGAAAAGGAAAACCAGAGGCAGAAAATACGGCATCGAGTTTCGGCTGGTTTGGAAAATATCCTCAATTTGATCAGAAATTCTTAATGTGACTTTTAGCAGAGCTCTTGTTTCCTGCAGCGCCTTTAATGCGCTTAACGCGTGTTAACGCGCTGTTGCCTGCACTCTGTGTGCGTGCGTGTTCAGCAGCATTACCTCAGCGTGCACGCGTGACGTGAAAATTCTACGTCCAATGAAAAAGCAGGAGAGTCGCAACCGAGGTGCCACATTTACAATGACAATATGATCACATCGTATTGAGACGACACTTTCCATCCAGCCAAAGAGAAAACAATCAATTATTGATCGATAGAAAACTGATCAGTGCGTTTATGCCTCACGTTCACTCGATGAACGTACGTACAGCTGTGACGAGCAGCGTGCTGAGTCAGCACCAAGTCAACATTCAGAGTTAAAAAAACAGCTTCAGAGTTAAAATGGACCTTCACCGATTTAATTTACACTTTTCAAGAGTTAAATTGCATAGTCACAGTTACATTTAGAGTTCATTTTATACCTCTGGGGAATAAGACACCTTCAGAGAGTTAATTCCAGTGGTTTAAGCTTGAATTATGAGTAATTTAAATTCTATTCTTCATAAAAGTTTAAATGATCAATATGACCATTTTAAGTAACTCTGGATATCTAGAAGTGCTGTCTAATAAAAATGGAAGTGGTTGCCATAGCAATGAGCATGTCCCCTCCTCCCTCCCGTCCTGTTTGAACCGGCTGCCCTCCATCACTACAACAGCCTGACATCACTAACTTGATGATAACCGATCAATTAATCAATAGCCAGACTGGCCCTCCCTGTCTGTGTGTTTACACTCTGGGTTAGTGATGGCGGCTTCCAGGCCTCACTGTCGTCGCCGCCATCAGTCATCACACGTGAGCCGGTGCGACGTGCAGCGGTCAGGATTCATGTTTTACAGATGTGCGGCGTTAATAACAGATGTGCGGCGTTAAGAACTCACTCTGAGGTTTTGTCACTGTTCACTTTTCTTGCAGCTGCATTTGAGCGCTGAGTTTAGAAACAGTTTTTGGGCTCCTGGCGGTACTGAAACACATGTCCGATGATGAGTCCGTGTCCAGGTACATTTGTATGGAAAACTTCCTCACACGCCTGAAGGTCTTTCTTCCTCACACTGACATGTGTTAAATATTGTGCAGCTGGTGGTTCTTCAGAGTGCAGGCACACAGGTCCAGTCTCAGCGAGGTCTACTAACGTTTGTGGTGTGCTGAGTTCACCACATCGTGGTTTTGAATAAAACAAACATTCATATTTTATGTGTAACTGGACGCAGTGCATCGAGCAGCGTGGCCACGCCCACAGGACTCAGTGTTCCAGTAATGTGCAGCGTAGCCACGCCCACAGGAATCAGTGTTGCAGTAATGTGCAGCGTGGCCACGCCCACGGGACTTGCTGTTGCAGTAATGTGGCTGCAGTCTGGTTAGCATTGATTTCCTCCCCGTTCACTTTAATAAATGTCTTCCAGAGTCATTAAAGGAAGAGAAGCATCAACGGCATCGATCCACCGGAGTTCATCAGCGCACTCAATACAAGTCCAAACTGACGGGCGAAGAGTCTATTACGGCAAGTGCATCAAATCTGAGAGAGATTCTGAATGATGCTTTTCACAACATGCAGTAACGAACTCAACAAGTCAGAATATGTTCACAGACATTAATAATACTCATGGCATCCAGGATGACCGTGGGACTATGGACGTGAACCGGATCAGGGACTGCTGACAAAACGATGTTTGCTGTGGATGTGTAGTCCAACATGAGGTTGACTGTCTCCCTTGAAGGTGCTGTTGCTGCACACGAGGCTTTTCGCCATGGTCTCAACTCTGCTGCACCTACGTCCGTGGAATTCAAGTCCAACATCCCTGAAGCAGAAACTGGGGCAGTCTTACAGTTTGACCCAGTAGCAAGCTCACCAAAAAGCAAGTCCTCAGGGATCCTCCCATCTCCCATATGGTGGACATACTTGAGCCATCACAGGTACCGCTGCAGCAGAGCATAGAGTCTGGACATTTGAGCGCCGACTCTCAGTTGAGGACCTCGTCATTGGTCACGTGGTCCTGTCACCTGAGACAAAGAATGTTGAAGGCTTTGAGGCATTTTTCTTGGATTGAGTGGAGCATCCGAGGCTCGCTACCATACAGTAAGGTGCTGAAGGACTACAGGACTCTTGGTGTGAATTGTCAACGTGTTGTTGCTCAGACTCTCTGCATCGGTCTACTAAGTGATGTTGTGCTTGTCTAATTCTGTGGTTAATCTTTGGATCAAGACACAGGTTGTTTTGACTTGTTGGCCCAAGACAGGCAAAGTGGTGCACAGCTTCCAGCTCAGTCGGAGAAGGAGGCAGGGATTCTCAAGACCTTATTCCATCATGGTGGTCTTTTTTAAAGTGATGGAGAGGCTATAATCTGAGCACACTCAGGAGAACCTATCTATGAACCTTTGCAATTGCTCTCAGAGTAACTGGTGCTGCAGCTTCTCCAAACAAGATAAACTTGATGTGGGTCAGCCTGGACTTTAGTTGTTGCCCCTTAAGCAGAAACACCTGAACACCTGATTTTGGTCAGAGGTCTATCAGTTGATTATCCCAAAGCATGTCTGAGTAAATACAAACAAGGGTGAGGACAGTGACACAGCCCTCTGATTGTTGAGTCCATCAATCTGGACAATCCAATCCAATCCAATCCACTTTATTTATAAAGCACATTTAAACAGACCCGAGTCTCCAAAGTGCTGCACAACAAAAGCATAGACACGGAAAATAGAAATAATAACAATAATAACAATAACATAATACATAAATAGATAAAACCATGATAAAAAAAATAAATTTCAATAAAATAAAAATAAAATAAGACACAAGGACCGTACAACTCACGCGGTGTTAAAAGCCAAGGAATAAAAGTGGGCCTTAAGACGGGACTTAAAACACTCCACAGTGGGAGCAGATCGGACGTGTAGAGGCAAAGCGTTCCAGAGTCTGGGACTGACCACGGAGAAGACTCTGTCCCCTCGAGTTTTAAGTCTCGTCCTATGCACCATGAGCTGGGACTTGCCCTCGGACCTCAGAGCTCGTGCTGGAGTGTAGATCTGGAGGCAGTTGATGCTATATTGTGGGGCCAGTCCATTCAGAGCTTTAAAAACAAACAAAAGTATCTTAAAATCAATTTTGAAACGTACAGGGAGCTAGTGCAGAGAAGCCAAAATTGGGGTAATATGCTCACGCTTTCTGGCCCCTGTTAAAAGTCGAGCCGCTGAATTCTGGACTAACTGCAGTCGGGAAAGTGCGTTATGGCTAATCCCCGAATAAAGTGCATTGCAGTAGTCTAAACGAGAAGAAATAACAGCGTGCATGACTTGTTCAAACAATTTAAAAGGGATAAAAGGTTTCACTTGGACAACAAACAACAAAGGACAACACCTTTCATGGCTCTATAAAAGGACTGAAACCTGCACTATGCCTCTGGGTACTCTATCTGCAAGTTTCTGGGGTCTTTTCAGAAGTAGCCAAGCAAATCCTTGCCCCTAATGCTCAAGAAAGATAGTCCTGTTGCAGTCACTCCTGTAGCCTTAATTTTTGACCAAGGTGACAATGCTACTGTCATGCGTGCCTGCTGGGACACCCCTTTCTTCACAGCGCGGACAGTGAAGTTCCTGCAGGTGGACCCGGGCCTTACTAGAACGTAAGGTCTGAGTTTTTAACTAATTCATAATTCAACTGTAACTTCTTCAGGGGAGTGCAAGGATGAAGCAGACATGCCGGAATTGTTGACAGGTCCTTCAGTTGTGTGCAGAGTTCTTGACAGAATTCATGTCATACTTCTTTCATCAGCAGATTATTCCTCCTAGAAACTGCTGTAAAGTTAATTCAGACAGACATGTCCATGTTCAGTCTGAGCAGTCTGATGTTGGTTCTCTGCTGGATGTTATCAGGCAGACCCACAGTCATCGTCTGAGGAGTCCAGCAGCATGGGAGCAGTGTGGGATTTCTTTTGCTGCTTATTGCTTCATCTGCTGTTTTTCAGGAAGAACCTTGAGCATCACACAACCAGAGAAATGAGAAAACTGTATATGTCTGTGGGGGGGGAGCAGCCCAGTCCAGTGAAATAGAGTGATCTTTTCCAATGTCAGAAGCAACCACTGGTGCCTGCTTCTGTCTACCCCATTAAAGCGTGGCCCCCCCCGTGTTGTCCCACTGCAGGGAACTGATGACTGGATTGACCTCTCTGGTTCATAATCCTCAGCAGCGATGCACATGGAAGAAAACCAGGTCTTACCCAAGTAGTCAACCCCTTCTGCACATTGAGGGTGAAATCTAAAACATCTGGGCACCAGTGCTGTACCAGGCCTTAGGGACTCTAACTCTGAACCTCCACCCCCCGAGGATTGACTCTTGAAGCCTTATCTGTGAGTGGGTATAGAAACAATGCTGTGGAAGGTTAAAGTCAGTTTTTTACTTCCCCTAGGCTGAAGACCCCACTGTCCAAAGCTGAATGGAAGGTCCCGCTGGCCTGTCAATGAAAACAAGTCCCATCCCGAGGACAGAAGCTGGGTATTGGTTTTCCGATTCATTTTAAAGCCGCTGTGACCACCTGAAGAACTGTAGTACTACTACAGTTCTTCAGGTGGAGAGTAGCATGAATGTACTTTTACTCTGTCATTATTTTGTTTCGTCACAAACTGTACACAATTTACAGATTGTACAGATTTACAATTAGAGACTGAAGATGATGATATGTAAACAGTAAATATCAACTAATTATATTCACCATCATTGTGCAGCATCAATGAAGAAGAAGGCGCGTAGTAATGTGATCAGGCCGTATGATTTCTGGACAAAGACGTCTCCGAGCCTTCAGAGATGATTTCTGACTGTAAATTAAAATAAAACATTCAGGTTTCTTTATTTATAACAGCCTTGTTTGATGAGAGGGTGTGGTCTAAAGTCACACGGCCCGCCTCTTTCTGAGACTACAGACTGGAACCGGGTTCTGTGAGGTGACGGAGGCGGCAACATGCAGCATCAGAACTTGAACTTCGACCTGAGCTGACCTCTTGAAGATTAAACTCTTGTGACATCATAAAGGTAATAAGCTTTGTGATGACCCCGTGTTCTGAGTGCTCTTCTACTTTACTGACTTTAATCACACTGAAGTGCTGAATGCGAAGAAAGAATGTTATACAGCTAATTTGTTTCGTAAAGACAAAGAAAAACAATAAGGGACGTGATTAATGAGCTGAAACCGGAGACGTCAACCTTCAGCAGACAAATAAAGGTTTGAAAAAACCCAACGTGTTCTGTTAAATGAGCCATCTGGGAGCTTCAGCGCCGACTCTCAGCGGCTAACGGAATGTGCGTGTGGCCTGTGTAAGTTAAGACGTAGCCTCTCCGACCTTTGACCTCTGCCATCAGCCTCAGTCTAACCAGCTGCTGTGGAGAGAAGAAGAAAAAAACTTCTGGAGGGTTTTTCAGTCTTTAGCTCAGTAGAAATAAAAAATCTCAGCTTTGAGATTTTTGACAAGATGATAAATATAGGATATAATTTATGAGATTTGAAGCTCAACGGCACACTGTTACAAACATAAAGTGAAATATTAATAATAATTTATTATGCAGCACGGAGGGTCAGGTCAGGGAGTCACCTTTACCACACTATGGAACCACCTTAGATCCTGGATGGCAACCATCCACGCAGAAAACACTAAGGCACCTCTGTGCAGGATCATGTTCAGAGAAACACACCACATGGACAAAATGTGGTAGCTGATGTTCCCTCACAGTGTCAGTGATCCTCCTCACCCGAGTCTCACCACCGTATATTTGACAAAAAGTCATTCCAGCAGGACCCGAAGATCCTGCACGGAGACCTGGTATCAACGACATCAAGTCCTCACCTTGGGTCACTGGCTGGAATCCAAGACCACTGTTCTGAAAAGATATCAGCAGTTGGCAGCAGGAGTGAGGACACAGCACTGAACTCTGCAGGTGGCCACAAATCAGAAGAAGGCTGGAGTCAACTTTGGGACTGACACATGGAGACTGTGACCCGACACTCGCAGTCACATGACCCCTGAGCCTGCTGGTGATATGCAGTTATATGATACAGAGTAAAGCTAACCTCCGGGGCAACCTTTACAGTGAGATGTCCAAGAGACTGACAAAACAGGAGATCATGAAAATATGACATCATGAGAACATGAAAAGATGGAAACAGGATATCGTGAAAATAAAAGATCATGAAATTATAAAAAGATGAATTCATGAAAAGATTAAATGAAAATGTGAACAAATGAGAACTCAAAAAGAAACAAAATGAACAAATGAAACATGACAAGATGAGAACAAGAAAAGATGAAAAAATGAAAATTTGAAAAGACATGAAAAAATAAAATCATGAAAACATCTAAGGATGAGAACATGAAAAGAAGAAATCATGAATACTTGAAAAAATGAGAACATGAAAAAATGAAAAGATCAGAATATGAAAACCAATAGATGAGAAGATGAAAAGGAAAAAAGGGTGAGAACATATAAACAAACATGATAACATGAAAAGATGAGAAACTGTAAAGGTGAGATCATGAGAACATAAAAGATGAGAACATGAATACATGAAAATTGGGAACATAAGAAGAACATGCAAGAGATGAGATCATGAAATATGAAAAAATTGAGAACATGACAGGTTGAAATTAAGAATACATGAAAAAATGAGATCATGAAAATGTGGAAAGCATGAACATGTGAAAGAAAGGATGAGATGAAAAAGGATGAGAACATGAAAAGATGACCACAAGAGAACAAGATAACATGAATACAAAACATGCAAGAGATGAGATCATATAGATATGAAAAAAATGAGAGCATGAAATCATGAATACATGAAAAATGAGAACATGAAAAGATGAAAAAATGAAAATATGAGATCATTAAAATGTGAAAAAAAAAATGAGAACATGGAAATGTGAACAGATTAGATTATAAAAACAAAGTATGAGAACATGAAAAGATGAGATGAGATAACCTCACTGACACTGATGGCACGACTGCTGCAAACAGAAGCGGACGGTCAAACCACATGATTAAATTAAAGAGGCGGAGCCTGTCATCTGTGGCAGAGGGCCACACGCAATAACGAGTGCTCTGCTAGTTAGTTAGCTTTGGCTCTGAGCTGATCGTCACACATCTCCGTTCCGTGTTGATGTTGTTCTGTAGCTGTTGCATAGCAACAGGATTGTGCCCTCTGTTATTATGTTTACTGTAAAATGTTTGTGGTAAACAAGAGTCAAAGAGGAGGATAAGGTGGGAAGGGAAGGAGGGAAGGAAAGAGGAAGTCTGATGAAGACAGCATCTAAGTGTTGACAGGTGAGCGAGTGGTGATGCCTGAAATCTATCATTATCCTAAACAAAATGCCGACCACGCCCACAATTCACTTTTAAGACTCATTCCCCCATAATGCCGCTGACCCCCGGCCTGGGCTAAGTAGCATTTACCAAGCAGTGAGCGATAATTAGCATGTGGAAATGCCAGGCCGAGCTCAGCGCCATGTGAGGGCAGTGTGCTAACACGTGCTAATAGCTAAACAACATGATGAGTCCATCAGGGCAACACAGAAGTTATTGTTGGTAATTGATGGTTAGCTGTTAGCATGTGGTAGCTGTATGGGAGGGCAGCTACACGTAGCCATTAGCTTCCACGGGGCCACGCGAAAAGCACTTTAAAGTCTGTATTTAGCATCTAGCACTTAGCACTTTGAAAATCCAACAGGCAGGTGCACAAAAAACAGATCTTGAAAATAAAACTAAAGTTAATTTTTTTTATGTAATTTAAAGTTTCAGTGCAAACAGCTTTGAGAATTATTTTTAAAATATTGATTGCTTGAACTTTTTATGAAAGCATTAAAGATTAAAGAGCATCATTATTTTCTTTTTATAATTTCATATTCTCTTTTTGTAATGTGAGGATCTTTTTAACACTTTTTAATGTTTGATTTGGATGAGGTGCTCCTCTCTTGCAGGAACATACTTCAGATATTTTGCCGGCGGCGGCAGCGTGCTCATCTCATACATGTGCACTCGTTTGTTCTGATTACTAACACGAAGGAGAAACAAAATCGCTGTCAGTTGTACAGGTGTTTGTCCCCGCAGACACTGTGGTTACCTTGGCAACAGCAAGATGAAGGATGAGTCTGAACTTGCTGTGTATATGTGTGCTGCAGTGCATCCTAGGTACGTAGCTGGCAGCCAGCTGTCACAATGAGAACATGTAACACGAGCATGCAATATTACATGAAGTAATAATTACTTCATCTACAGTTATTTTGACAGCCATTATAATAAATCATTTTGTGGCGGGAAGTTTTTCATGAACAGACAGAGATGCTAACCAGTACTTTTTTGTTTGTTTGTTTGTTTTGCTCTGACTTCATGCAAAGGTTTAACCCTCTGGGGTCCGAGGGCATTTTTTGCACCGTTCATTCACCTGGCATAAATGTTTTATTATTGCTGTTAACAGCTTTCCCTGCATCCCACAATCACATTTTATGTGTCGTTTTTCAGGACAACCTGTGCTTTCAGAATATATGTTTTTGTTGTGTTTTGTAAATGTAATAAAGGTTTACGATCAAAAATAGGCAAGGAAAAAAAATAAAGCGAAAAATAATTTTCCACACACATTTATTCAAAACACACAGCAAACAATAATAAACAACTGTTTTGACACTTTATATAGGTAAGTTGAGGTCTTGTGTGAAAGACTGTACAACAAAATGGTTCAAACAATAAACACAAATGCACATTTTGAACAATATATACAAAATGGTCTATGCGTTTTGATATTTTGATATGGTAAACAAGTGCTTTACACAGAGAAAGCAACAGAGTTATTCAGTAACATTCACATGCAAACTAGTGGAGCAATCTTGATAGTTACACATTTTGTTTGAGCACGTGAGATTGTCATCAGAGGCTCTCCGTCTGCTCCTGCTTTCACTGATCGCTGTGCGTAATGGTGCAGGGCACACTGAGTATGTACTAATAGTATGTACTCATTGGAGCACCCAAGGGGCTATTCAAATGGGTCAACTAGTAACATATCACTCCTGAAAACGATCTTTGGCTTTTCACGTGAGGTAAATCTGCCCTATGATTGGATTTTGGAAAACCATGTGACAGTGAACCAATTCCGATTGGACACTAACATTGCGCACGTCATCACAGAGCTTCTATGAGGAGTACAAAGATGGCCAATGACTGGGTCAAAAGTCTGCGGAGTTAACTTTTCAGCAAAAAAAAGTATGTTTCTATCTCATATCATTAAAAAGTTATTTACAATTTAGTAAAGCTTGGTCTTAGCCGTCGTATACGACGGCGTCAGCCCCAGAGGGTTAAAGTGCTTTCTCAATTTATTCATACTCACTTGGCCTAGACAAAATTTCTCATCAACAAAAGTTTATTTCCATGCAACAGATTAGCATTAGCAGTGAGCGGCTGCAGACTGACACACCTTCGCCATTATGAGAACGCCGCTCGTGTTGGTGATGCAGAACTTTGCTGCCACACATCCACAACTGAATTCTTTCTCGGAAACCAGGCACCTGTTTGCCTTCAGAGTTTGACTGGTCTGCACAGAACTGTGGATCAGGTCATTAGAAATGTCCAGACGTTCCTCAGACTTAGCTGTACGCAGTCTGAACAGGCAGCAAGCACAGATCCTGAAATCCTCAGGTTCTGCTGATACAGATCTTTGTGTGTCATTTTGAGACAGTCGACTTGCTCAGATAACATTGGAAGATGATGGGTTCATTTTTAGCATTCAAGTACAATAAATGCACGACTATCGCTGATCACACAGTACTCAGTGTTCCAGTACGGCCACGTAACTTCTGTCAGCCATGTTTCTGTCATGTGACTGTGTAGACTTTATAGTCTCTGAGATGATGAAAGCAGAAAAGAGTACCAGGAGATGTTGTGTAAGGTGAAAAAGATGTGACAAAGGCCAAGGAAAGGAAGTATAACAGCTGTACATGATGTTAAACAATAAAGAAGGAGAAAAGGACTTGTCCGTACTGATTAGCCATACTAAGGGAAGCTGGAAAGGATGTGCAGCAGGTTTAGGTGATAAAGCATGCAGATGGCAATGTGCTGACAAGAGAGGAGAGCATGTTGAGAAGGTGGAGGTAATATTTTGAGGAGCTGATGAGTGAAGAAAATGAAAGTTTTTTTATGTTGTCTTCAGGGCAGTTGCTGGGATTTTGTTCAGGCCTGTGGAAGTACTTCAGAGTTTGTGTATGAGTAATTTGGAATAAAAAGTACCGTTGAAGTGGAGTTTGGCACATAGGTGACAGTAGTGAGCTTTTTTTTTTTTTTTTTTTTTTTTTTTTTTTAGATGGGCTGGGGGGCTGTTTGTGGGACCAAAGAAGAAGAAGGGCTGTTACACTCACAGCATATTTAATATTTAAAAACATGGAGGGCCTATAAATAAAATGTCATCAGCAAGTGGAATGTTTGCTAACATGGCAAGTTAAGTAGCATACTTCCTGTATGCCACACTGAGTTTACGTGTGATGTAACGCTTCACCTAAACAGGTGTGACACCCAGCAGCAGTAGCAGCAGCATCACATCAAATCACTATCCTGTGGTGACCGTGCGGCCCCACCCAGGTGATGTCATAACAACCTCTGTGGCTTCATTGGCATTGCGTTGAAGAGTGGAGCGCACACTCCTGTGTGTGTGTTTGTGTATCTGTGCTGTCCATATTTATTTGGTAGTGATCCATATTTGTGCGTGTGCGGGCGCGTGCGTGAAGTGTGAATTGAACAGAGCTGACACCAGATGGGCTCCGTGGATCAGGTTACCTGTTTATAGAACAGCATCTGTCCACCCTGTCAATCACACGGTGAGTAGGTGGAGTTAAGAGTGAGAGACAAAGACGAGACAGATACGAGAGGATGAAAGAAATATTAAAAATAAAAATCTGATTTTACAGTAAAATGCTGCAATAGTCTAAAACAAACTGTCACCACGCAATGGTGTCATAAAGTTTGATTTGAGTAACATATATTCATCAGTTTTTGAGTTATTGGCCAAAATTTGGAAAAAGAAATCAATCCATCAAATAGCATCTGCAGTCCTTTAAAACTTCATCTTTATAAAACTTTTTATCCAAGTTCACCCCCCACTCCAATTTTGAACATCTATTCAATCAGAAACTATAAACACACGAGATTTTTCTGGAAAAGGCCATTTGCTCTCATTTATATTCTGTACTGGTTTAAGTTCCTCCCTGGCCCCTTTCTCCCCCCCCCCCTCCCTCTGCCTCACTCACCCTCTCACACTCCACACACCCCCCCCCCCCCCCACCCCTCTAATCAATACAAATGCTGCTATTGATTCCCTCTCACACACAAACATGTGTTTCTGTGGCGCTGGAATCAATACAAATATTTTTCTTTTTTTACCTGCTGTCTGGCTCGCTCGTTCTCCCTCTCTCTCTTCTGTCTTTGTCTTTTTCTTGTAAACGCATACTTTTTGGTTGAGATCGATGCAAATATTTTTTCAGTCTGCTCCGTCTCCTGCTGCCTCTCTCCCTGCAGCCGTCATTACGCGGCTGATTGCTGCGTTTAGGCCGTTAATTGAAATAATGAGAGAAGATTACCTTGCCGCTTTTAGTTGCCTTGTCTGATCCACCAATCAGCCATCAGCAGGCTGAGCGAAGTCTACAGTTTGTGTAGATATGGATGAACTGTTGGCGTACCGATCACTACCCCTAAATATCGGGGAATAGATGCAGTCATAACAATAGTTACCGCGCCCACCCTGCCAGCTGTACGCCAAAGAATGCGGGATTAGCTCCTGGTTCCTTCCTTTATATATGACCTGACCTGTTTTCACCCCCGAACCCGGGGCCTCTGTGTTTCCAGGTCCGTTACTGGCTGAACACTCCTGAGTTAATTAGCTGTGGGTGGAGCCTGACAAGTTGGAAACATGCTCTCCAGGAGCAGGACTGGAGATCCCTGCCCAAAATCAGCTTTAGACACTTAGACCCGCCCCTTTCCAGCAGCAACATAACCATAGACTGCATCTATCCTGGAAAAAGCCTGCGTAACATCACCCTTAGGTTTTCTACAGAGACATGGAACAGCCAACATGAAGCACACATCTGGGCATTGCCATGCTGGAAGTACTGACTGCAGGTACAATCCACAAAAGGACCAATTACCCAGACAAGCCAGCTCAGCTAAGTCCAGATACTGACCATAATCAAGTTTGAACTTATACCCAGGTACCACAGTGTGAAATGGATGGAAGTCTGCAACCATCCCTGATGGGATGCCTTTATGACTCATAATGGTCCAGGTCAGGTTCACTCTAGGAGCATGAGCTGGTGCACCGTGGGTGCCGCCGTTCCCTCACTGTGCAAACAGTATAACAAGGCAGACCAAGGTCGTTGGATTCCACTACCTTAACAAACCCCCAGACACTGCGCAGACTAATTTATGTTTGTTTTGTTTTTTTAAGAAGTGACTGGACAAACTCTTTCAGACCACCTTACAAGGACTGTCCAAACCAAATTGAATTATGGATCCTGACTGACCTTCAAGGACACGTTTTGTTAAATGCTGGTTGAAAATTAGATCAAACTGAAATCATCATCTTCTGCCCTCAGAGAAGACAGGACATTTTTTTAATTGTTCTGTTCATGGGGGTTCCCATGATGTTTCAGTCATTTTTTTAATTGATCTGATCAGTTGTCTGTTTCTGGGTGTGATACAGGGTGCTAGGCTGAAACATCCCGGTCTTCAGGTTTGGAAATGCTGTTTTTAATGATGCACTGGTTCGATCAAGTCTGTCTACAGCCAACCCACAAACACTGAGTCATGATTTCCTTTCTTCCAGAATTCATGACTCTGCTTTACTACAGAGGGCACTATCTTAACAATTGTATTCGTCCTCTTATTTAGTCATGGGCAGGTTTCATTTATCATCCCCTTCACTGCCCCCCCCCACCCCCCCACCACCACCACCATTTCATTTGATGCATTCAATGCTTTTTAATCCTGTTTTATTGTGTACAACAGACAGTAGGCATGTCTCTTTTACACTTGGAATGACCTTCACCGGTTCCCTGCTGCCTTCCCCAGCTCCATGTTGCCTCCACTGGCTCTCTGCTACCTCCACTGGCACCCTGTTGCCTCTGCTGGCTTCCTGGTGCCTTCACTGGGTCTATATTCACCAGCTCCCTGCTGCCTCCACTGGCTCCTTGTTACATCCAATGGCTCCCTGTTGCCTCCGCTGGCTCCCTGCTGCCTCCGCTGGCTCCATGTTGCCTCCGCTGGCTCCCTGCTGCCTCCGCTGGCTTCCAGGTGTCCTCACTGGTTTCCAAGTCTCTTCACTGGCTCTATGTTGCCTTCACCAGCTCCCTGCTGCCTCCACTGGCTCCCTGCTAAATCCACTATCTTCCTGGTGCTGCCTCCACTGGCTTCCAGGTGTCCTCACTGGATTCCAAGTCTCTTCACTGGCTCTATGTTGCCTTCACCAGCTCCCTGCTGCCTCCACTGGCTCCCTGCTAAATCTGCTATCTTCCTGGTGCCTTCACTTGGTCCCTGTGGCCTCCGCTGGCTCCCTGCCATCTCTGCTGGCTTCCAGGTGTCTTCACTGGCTTCCTGGTCTCTTCACTAGTTCTATGGTGCCTTCACCACCTCCCTGCTGCCTCCACTGGCTCCCTGTTCCCTTCACTGGCTCCTTGTTGACTCAATCACAGGTTTCATGGTTTTGTTGCCAGCATAGAAAAACTAAAGGGTTGGCTTTTGTTGAGCCTTGTGTGCTGGCTCGATGGTCACCATCATGCACTGTTGTGTTGCCTAAAGCTTATAGTTAGGTTGGATCAGGTGACCCTGAACCATCCCTTAGTTATGCTGCTATAGACTTAGACTGCTGGGGGGTTCCCATGATGCACTGAGTGTTTCTTTTTATTCACCTCTTTTTGCTCTGTATGCACCACTGCTTTTAATCATTAATGATTGATCTCTGCTCTCTTCCACAGCATGTCTTTTTCCTGACTCTCTCCCCTCAGCCCCAACCAGTCCCAGCAGAAGACTGCCCCTCCCTGAGCCTGGTTCTGCTGGAGGTTTCTTCCTGTTAAAAGGGAGTTCTTCCTTCCCACTGTCGCCAAGTGCTTGCTCATAGGGGGTCATTTTGACCGTTGGGGTTTTTCTGTAATTATTGTATGGCTTTTGTCTTACAATATAAAGCGCCTTGGGGCAACTGTTTGTTGTGATTTGGCACTATATAAATAAAATTGATTTGATTTGATTTGTTCCTCTGGTGAAAAAGAAGTCAGTAGGCTGGAGATCATTTTGCTCATCGTGCTGAAACTTTGCCTGTCACATTGAGTGAAAGCATTGAAGACATAAAATTGATCTCTTTTCCAGTGTTTACAATTAGCAGACTGTGTTAATTAATTTATTATAATTTTTTAAATTTTTAATATGGATGTTGAAATTTTGTCTGTTTTTCACTTCTTGTTTCTCTCCATTTTATTTAAATGTGTTTTTTGTATTTGTAATCCCTTTGAAATGTCTGATTAAAAGTTATGACCCTGGTCCAGATCAGGAGGACTGGGTTGGACATATAAGATCTCTCCGTGTTCTTAAGTCTCGAGTTTTTTCATTGTGTTTTGTTTTGTTTTTTTCTTTTCTCTGTTCTCAGCACTCTGACTGGAACATTATCACCTTCATCTCAGTTTGCATGTAAAAGCTCGGCGCTGCACCAGAATCCATCGATGAGAACGTCAGGCGGGTTGGCTGTGCAGGGGCGTAGGTTTGCATATGGACCATAGGGACAAGTCACAACCATTATTTTGGGATGGCAAAATAGTCCCTACCAATATTTAGCATTTTTGTTTATATAACAAAATCATTCACTATTTTTTTTTGCGAACTCGATACTATAATTTTAGTCGTCACGTTTTGTGTTTTCGACGTGCCAGAGTGACAGGGTTACCCATGTTGCAATTTCATTGGCTCACGTTCTTCTCACATGGCCATAAACAAAGCGCATCTCGTGGCAGGCAGTGCTTAATTTGTAAAGTGGGAGGTCCCGGAGCGCAGAGGATGGGTGGCTCCGGTGCAGTGTTGCCAGATGTACGATAATTATCGTATTTGTACGATAGTTTTGCCCTCTGTACGATGTACGATCAATAATGGGAAAAAATCCAATATGTACGATAATTTCAGTTGGTTGCCCAAACACGCATCTCTCTCTGACACCCAAGAATCATTTTGCAGGCGTTGTACTCAGGCGGCATCAAAGACACAACACACACAGCTTTGGCCGCCCGGGACAACGTCATTTGAAAGCCCGCCCCCTCTCATACAAAGTAATGAGTTCCCATCCAATCTGTGCCGTGACAGGAAGATTCCCCAACCAACATCTTTTTTTTTTTTAAACTTTATTTCAACAAATGCAACAACAAACGAACAAAACACAAGAGCAAAGAGATATACAAGAAAAATAAAAAAAAGTTCAAGTTCCTTATGGAGGTGTCAACATTTTTTCTGTGTTCAACAAAATCTGCACAAGTGGCCATGGCATCGGATGACGACAGCCACCTCGAGGTTGAATTCGACTCTTTCTAGTCTGGTAATTAACACGTTTGTGTCCCTTCACAGAAAAAAAAAAAATCTTTCTAGTAGTGCGTTCTAGTTTCCCCATTACTATAATTACTGTTTAAAAATGTGACATAAAATTCTTTGGAAATTAAAAAACAAAACAAAACGCTAAAATAGCTACGTTGTATGCGTTTTGTTTGTGTACGATCATTTCTCCCAAAATACGATAATTATGAGGTTTTGGTATGATAGTTTCATATTTCATATCTGGCAACACTGCTCCGGTGCAGAAAAACAAGAAGGGTGGGGTGGAGGGCTTGCGAACAATGCTGTGCGCCACACTTAAAATAAACTGCACACCCACACACACCTTCACAAATGACACTAACATCCTGCCTTTTCCTCAGAAATTACTACATTTATGTTTGCTGTCTGTCTGTCTCTGTACTTTTTTGTCACTTTTGCGCTCTTTTTCATACTTTTGCCTCGTTTCAAAAGTCACCGAACGCACTTTACCGTAATATATGCAACATATAGCATGCTGTTGGAAAGCACGGGTTCTTGGCTTGCTGTCAGTGTTAAATTTTTCAGAGTGAGGGCTTACATGAGAACTTACGGTAATGAGAATCAGCGGCGCATTAGTGTGAAACTTCCGTGTTTTTCCTCTGCGTTATGACATCACAGGCTTCGTTTACCGTAATACACCATATATATCATTGGAAATCCCTTTTTTCTTTTTTTTTTTAATTAGGTTGCCAGATACCTACAACTGCATTATTGATGAAGAGAATAAATTATACATCTTGGTTGCAAAAACTTTTTTTTTTTTTTTTGTTAGCTCCACAAGTATTTTTTTGTTGTCTTGTTCTCTCAGGTGTAGGCCTATCGAATAGATTCGTGATTTTGGGTGCAATTTTGTTATTTAAGCTATTTGTTTGTTTGCCTACACGCTTAATATTGTAAATAAAGTGTTAAATTATTCAGCATTATGTCGTCATATGTTATGTATTATGCTGTACTTGTGCGTCTAATGGTATGAGTGGGTTAGGGGGTGGTGGTGGTGGGCAGGGGGGCCGGGGGGGTGGTATTGTCCCTACCAAAGCTGAGACCAAACCTACGCCCTTGTGGCTGTGCCATCATCGCACCTTTGCCACTCAGCCGCACAAAAAGGTTTGTGGCATTTTACGACACCGTCTCGTCTCCTGTATTTATTTCAGTCTGCGTTTATTTCATCCACACTCTGCTGCTGAGGTAACAACATGCTGCGGCACATATGCAAATTCAGTTAGCTTCACTTCAAGGCGTGACATTTCAGAAATGTGAAATAAATTGATATAGCCCAATTAGATTGAAACCACAGTTGGCTCGCCACCATCCTCCTCCTCTTCCCGCTTCATCTCTCAGCCTCTCGCCTTGTCCTAAATTGCTTTGCATTTGCCTGCTCACACTCAGAGCTCTTAATTATATGGTGTTGTGTGGCGGCATTTGGCTGGAACAGCGAGGAGTCTGGGAGAGCTGCTGCGCGGCGGTTAGCATGCAGCTAAAAGCTTATCGCAGTGGGGGAGTCAGTGGGGGGGAGCATGAACAGTCCATACCTGTATGGAACAAAGACGAAGGCACAAGACCTTGGCTGGCCCTTGGACTCATGGTGAGGAGACGCTTGATGGGCCCAAAGGAATCTGGGAAAGTGTTTGTACTTTAACTCAAGTATCAACACCGAAAGATGAGAAAGATCCTGTGAGGACAGCAAAGTAAGATGATGTTTTTATCTTGTTCCTGCTCTCTGATTTGTTGTTAGATCAACTGTTTAACCTCAAAATCAGAGCACGCTGTCGATTAATATGCTGGTTACCATAGCTACAGCAAGACTACTTTGTTAGGTAATGATGGCAACAATAGTTCACTTTAGAGAACCAGCTCCTGAGGAATCATTCACTCAAAACATTCAGTTCATTTGGCTCTTCGCTTGCTCACACTGCCAGGTTATATCGCCATGTCCAAAGTCAACCCGCCGCTCTACTACTTCCCGAAGGAATGATGTTTAATTTCAGTTCTTTCAGTCCTTCGTGAGAACTGGTTCTTCAGTCACTGAGGCTTTTATCATCAAGTCTGGGAGATGTGCCGGTCCCATGTGTCGCCACATTCACCACACCATGGAACCGCCCTGAATCCTGGATTCCACCCAGACAGACAACTGGTCCATTTCCAACTGTCACAAGGAACCACTGACCTGCTAGAGCAATATGAAATGTAGGCATGTCCTTCATCATCTCCAGCTGCCAGGTATCAACACAACAGGCTAAATAAAAGGGCTTGTTGTCACTGTCTGGAAAGTACATGGGCATCACCTGGATTCTAATGACTACAAGGGCATTGCATTGCTCTCTGTACCAGACAAAGTGCTCCCAAAGTTCATTGTCAATAAGATTCAGTGCCAGCTGCTTCCTGCTCAGCAACCTGAGCAATCAGACGTCACACCCAAGACATCAACCATCAAAGTAATTCTGCAAGTTCTCAAACACAAGTGTGAACATCAGCGGTGCAGCAAAGGTGTTGCACAAACCAGGTGATGTGGAGTCAAACTGGTAGAAATGTTCACTGATCTCAGCAGTGTTGTTCATGTCTCTGGGTCCTCAGCTTTGATAATCTAGAGATGCCTGAGAAGATCTTATGGAGTCATGAGCTCAAAGCTCAGAAGTGTTTGGTGATGCTGGGATGTTTTCAGGTGAACAAAGGTCTTTCTGTCCCACTGGAAAGACTTTGTGTCAAATGGACAGTTACATAGTGAGACTCAGATGAGAAGGATCACTGACACTGTGAGGGAACATCAGCTACCACATTCTGTCCATGTGGTGTGTTTCCCTGGACATGATCCAACACACAGGTGACTCAGGGTTGAGGACCCCGGCTGCTGGAGAAGGTCAAGGACACGCCTGCAGTTCACCTGGCTGCAGCAGACAGATGGTTATTTGTCTGTTGAAGTGGTTGTCATCCATGTGGTGAATACAGCACATGCTCCCACACCTGACCAGGTTATTTCTAACTTCATTAAAACCATTTTAAGGCATTTTATTTTGGATTTTAAAATAGTAGAAGGTAACATATTTTGAACTGTTGGGAAATGATTTAGAAGTGTTTAAATCATTTGCCATCAGACAAACACCGAATCATCATGGTGAGAAGACTGAACAAACCAAATGTCTCTGTTCTTGTAAAAACTAAACCACACCTGAACCATGTTCTGTCTTTGAAGTGACGGTGGAAAGCTGAGCCTGACGCTCTCAGTGGCCCCGGGGCCTGACACCAATCCGTGAGCAGTGCTGAGGCTGATGACACACAGCCATCAGTCACTGTTTAGAGCCACGGAACACATGATATGTGTGAATTCAAACACATATTTGACCAAGAACAGCACAGAGACATCCAACCATCGCCTCAGGTCACTCGTGAGAGTCCAAGTCTCACAACCGGACAGTAAGGCAGGAAGCATCAGGACCCTAAAAACTTGGACCTTCATTCTCCTGCAAAGATATCAGCAGCATCACCAAACATCTCTGACCTTTGGCCCCATGACTGCATAAATTCTTCTGAGGCATCTCTGGATCTCAAAGGCCAAGGACCCAAAGCCATGAAGGTCACTGCAGAGATCAGTGAATGTCTCTACAAGTTCAACACTTTCACCACATACAGACACGCCTCATAAAATCAGCAAAATCAGAACATCATCATTTTGCTTTTTGACCCCAATGACCTTGAATTTTGCAATTCTGGGGTTGACTTTCATCCATATATAAAGTTTAGTGGACACCAACGTGGGAGAACAAACAGTCTGATAGACCAACATTTTGACCTTTGACCCTAATGACCTTGACCTTTAAAAGACAAACCCCTTATGGGCAATACTGAGGTCAGCCAACATGCACACTGCAGGTTTGCTGTAAACTGACCTCGAAGGAGAAGTGGAACAAACTCAAATTAGTGATTCTTCTGTGGTATTCATTCTTTCCATCATACCTTTTTTTTAATCTTTCCTCTTCATCTCAAGTTACTTTCTTTTGCTTCTTTCTCTTCTCTTCCCTCCTGTCATCTCTTTCTCTTCCTTCTTCCTCTTATGACAGCTGACCTTTGCCCTGAGCTCTCGGCTGGGGCGTGTTCACGTGTTTTGTTTTGTTTTTTACGTGCAGTCGTGAAACCTGAGAAATTAATCCCAGCTTTTGTTCTTGGACGGCGTTAACACGCTGTCTGCTTTCTGTTTGGGTTTGTTTATACTCTGGTTTTCATCTTGGCACAAAAAACAAACGGCCTTTGTTTGTGTAATGTGTGTAATGTGTGTACTTTGTGCTCTTAAGTACAGGATGTCCATCTTCTCTTTATAAATAAAAACCAGCGCTGCCTTCCACAGTTACACGGTAACTGAAGCAGCTGGTTCTGGAACTGGCGGGTACCTGGCTGCAAGGACAAGAGCAGGGCGAGTCCAACTTCAATCCCAACCCTGGTTCTGTAGAACTCTCGTCCCTGCCTCCTGATGAACGCCAGGCTGGTATGGAGAGTGGATCTGGTTCCAAGAGGAGGAGTAGGATGAGTTGTTACCTCCAACATCATTCAGGTCTGGTCTCTGATTCTCCACATAGGGACGCCCACCTTTTTTATTTTGCAAATGAGACATTTTATATCATAAAGAGTTGATGGCGTGCCAGTTTGTCCCGTTAAAGTGAAAAAAAAAAAGTTTTCATCATCAAATTATTTTTTTGTTTTTATTCAAATATATAAAATCTAAATTAAAATGAGAAAACAGGCAGCACGGCGGATTGGTGGGCACCACGGTTGCCTCACAAATTAAAAAAGTAGGATGGTGTAACCTAAGGGCTGGGATAGTTTACCGGATGGTTACTGCTGACGGCAAACTGGAAGTCCAGGTGGAAGATCCCACCAAAGGGGAATCAGAATGTCAGACTGAAGATCCGGCAGGACTTCAAGGTCCAGAATGACAAGCAACCAGACACTGTTGTGGTCAGCAAGCAGCAAAACAGAGCAACTGGGATATAAGCAGCAATCAGAAGGAGTGTCAGAAGATCAAGGACCACAGGAAGTGGAAGTGATGTGATTTAGTAGCAACAGCATTAGGCCGTGTCCTCCAAACTCAGAGAGCGGGTTCCACTCCAGGGTTTCAAGTCCAATATCTGAGATCTCTTTTCAGAAGAACCCAGTCCTAGGAACAGCTGAGATACTGCACAGAACCCTCAAAGTCCCTGAGATGTGGCAGTCTGAGGGGAGCAGGACACACCCACAGGGGTGAGACGGGGGAGAAACGGGGTTTCTTCATACCACAGATCACTCTGAATGTCAAACGTTTCTAAAGTCTTTTTCTTTAAAGTTTAAAGTTCTGTAATCTTCCGTGTTGGAGGGGGGGGGGGGGGGTAACAGCAGCAGTGCCATCACTTGTGTCTCTAATTGAGCACTTTGTGAGTGGGCGGGGCATGTTTTCATTTTGTTTTGTGTGATGCAACGTCAGCGGTGGGTAACACAGTCACATCAGGCCGTGCACGGCCGGGGCAGCACGGCGACACGGGCATCAGCCGGGCCTTTGTGTGAGGCGCCGCGGCGGAAAGCGAGCGCTGCGCGGCGCAGCGGCATGAGACAAGCGCAGAGTGTTGACATACTTTGCGGCTCTAAGTACATGTGTATGTTTTCACAGTGTTTCCTTTCTTTGGCTCCAACTAAACAAGCGCTCCTCTCTTGAACATGACAGCTCGCTCTAAAGCTCATGTGGCCCTGCGGGCTGAAGAGGAGGAGGAGATGATTCATAAAGACCTGTCAACACACACAACGCCTGCAGGATAAAAGGTGCTGCTGCTTTTAAGGGCGAGCCCGACCTGGATCGTCTTACCCCTCTCTCTCTCTTCAAGTCATTTGTACTCCCCCCTCCTCCCGCACCTCCATCATCATTAACAGCTAAAGTTACTCTCCCCCCCCCACCTCCTCCTCCCCTCCGATCTGCAGACCTCCACCTCCTTGCTCTGAGCTAAACACACCCATCAGTGTGTGTGTGTGTGTGTGTGTGTGTGGTGTGTGTCTGGTCACGCTGTGCACACTAGAACCTTTACCCTTGTGTCTCCAGTCACAGATTCATGGCAGAACTGAGGAAGACTTTCTGGTTCGTTACCACACACAAGCATCAGAAGTCTTCAAATGATTCTGAATGCTGCTGGAGTTCTAACCAGGAGGAGAAACACTGACAATGCTCTTGTATTACCCCTTATCTTGGCTCCAGAAAACTGAGGGGGATATCACAATATAAGTCACCCGAAGGTTAAACCTGATGCAACCCCAGAGCAAGAACATAGGCAACAGTGGTCAAGATAAAAACCCCTCACAGGAAGAAACCTCAAGCAGACCAGACACAGGGGAGCGAGCATCTGCTTTGACCAAACTACAAAAACAAATAACATAAAAAAAAAGTGCAACAAAGACTTGTCAAACATGCAGAGACAGAAATGTTGCAACTAAGCAACCATGCACATACAGTACATCTCCAAGGACATCCAAAAGAGTAGAATCTCAGTGCAACTGGCTCGTCAGTCAGTGATCAAGGCCAAATCAGTTTTTGAAGGAATATTCTCCAGCGTTCATCCATGCTTCCATGAGTCCTTAGTGTGCTCCAGATTTCCACAGTTCCCCTGTAGCTCTCCTATGTCCCACTCCTTGTAGGATCTCAAGAGGATCAGATGGATGCACACTACGCACACACTCGTATTTTGACTCCAAGTCTTTAAGGTCCTGGTGCTTCTTGTCTTACTGTATGGTTGGCAGACTTATACTCTAACCAGTGACAAAAGGTGTCAACTGGATGTATTTGGTACCAGGTCTCTTTGGAGGATCCATTGTGTCCTGCTGGAATGACTTTGTGTCAAATGAAAAGTTACTCATGGAGACGCAGATGAGGAGGATCACTGACATGGTGAGGGTGCATCAGCTATCACATTTTGTCTATGTGGTGTGTTTCTCTGGACATGATCCTGCACACAAGTGCACCAGTGCTGAATATGCCATGAGACTGGAGGAAGTGAAGGACATGCCCACATTGCACCTGGCTGCAGCAGGTAGATGGTTGCTTTGGAGAGATGGGGATGGATGGTTGTCTGCCTGGGTGGTTGCCATCCAGGACCCAGGGCTCATAGACCTGATATGACTTAGATTATCAAAATTGTTGATTATTTTTGTTTCAGTTAAATAATAATTTAACTGAATGTTTTAAGTCTTGGTGGATTTGGGTCCATCTGGAGAAAACTTGGGCATAAAGTTCTTGTTTCACAGGATGGTGTACACACACACACACACATTTGAATTAAGATCAGACAACGTGTGTGTCACAGATTTTGCACAAATACACTCTGATCGAGAACCACAGAGCCAGATCAATG
The DNA here is from genome assembly GCF_902500255.1 of Thalassophryne amazonica. Taxonomy (NCBI): domain Eukaryota; kingdom Metazoa; phylum Chordata; class Actinopteri; order Batrachoidiformes; family Batrachoididae; genus Thalassophryne; species Thalassophryne amazonica. The sequence goes on along the minus strand of NC_047121.1, from coordinate 58,435,377 downwards.
CTTGATAGGGTTCACTGAGAACATCATCAGAAGATGTTTGGTGGAACTCTGAGCTCTCGCGAGTTCAGCTCCAGTTTGGTTCAGGCATTTCCACAGTGTGAGCGTTGAACAGTTCCAGGCGGCATTGTTGCAGGCCCACACAGGTGATGAGGATTAGTGTCGCTAAAGTCTGCGGAGCTTGAAGGTGCAGCTTATGACCAAAACATCAGATGACCGAAAACAAATGGCTAATCCAAACTGCTCAAATTTATTCATCTGAACAAAATGTCCTTCATGAAAATAACTAAACCTTAACGAACACAGATTTAATGTTTAGTTCACAGCCGTACAGGAAGCCCGACTGAAGCAGAAAGAAAAAGAATCACATTACATCCTGGCCGAGCCGACAGAAACCGATCAAAGATCCACACGAAGAAAGAGCCAAAAGAGCCACATCCATGAAATAAACTCTATTTACCATCAATAGCACAAATCCTGCAAAGCAGAATAACGGATTATAGATCCATGAAAGACATGAAGATGCTCAGGAAGTGTGCATGTGTGTGTCGCAGGTTTGATTCCCCATCAACATACCAACAGTGTGGAAATGCACACAAACACACACAAAGAGGCAGACTGTTTCTACATGAAACAAAGACAGCGAGAACACAGTGTCTGTGGACCAACTGACTGTCGATAAAGGTTCATCTTCTCATACTGGCTCGAGCTTCACTCACTCTTCCAAAACACGCTTCATTCAGTGTGAAACAAGGCTCAGTAAGATGAAGTGTGGCAGAGGAACCAAAGAAGAAGAATCTTAGAAATCATGATGAGGATCAAAGAAATGAGTCAAGATAAGCATCAAGGTTAAACTTCAGTATCAGTACCACTCGATTTAACACTGTCCCTCTCTATTAAAAAAAGCTACAAAGAGTTTTTATTTTAGTTATTTTGTGACTGATTCACATGGTTGAGCTGAAAAACAAACCCGGACACACGGCAAATGGTAAATGGGCTGCATTTATATATCGCTTTTCACTCTGTATCAGACATTCAAAGCGCTTCACAAATAATGCCTCACATTTGGCAGCAAACGCCTCTTATGTCCGTCTGTCTCTCTGTAGCTGTGAGAATGTGTGTGTAGGGGTGCCGAATGTATGGCCCGCAGGCTACATTTGGCCCGACTTTTTGTTGTTTTGGCCTGGCAATTAAGAATCTCTATGGAATTAATGAATTAATGTTCAGCAAATGAAACACGTCATTTTATTATGTTGAAACTATTTTACAACATAAATTTTTCATGTGTCTCATGTGGCTGGTATGGCAGCAATCTGAGTGAGTGAGTGAGTCCTTATTCTTTCAGACAAGATAACTCCAAAACCATTTACTGTGTCACATGTCGAAGACTATGTGATTAACTTTTGATCAATATATTTATCAATATCTGAATTGGGTATCATGTTGGAATATTGAATAAGCTGCTGCCGACAGTCTGGATCTGCATTTGGCGAGAGGATCCTAATACCTGGTTCTGACAAATGTCTGCCATTGGTGACATATTGAAAAATATCCATTTGTATTGACACACTTCCTGTGACTTCCTGTTCCGGAGCACAGCGGTGTTCTGCTGTATCTGTTAGCTGTTTGAACTGAGCTGTTGAGTTCTTTGAATTAACAGTCTTTTTCAAGACTTTTTTACTTTTTACTTTTTTACTTTTTTTTTTTTTTTTTACTTTTTCACCGTGCTCCAACGCCTAAAGAAGACCTCTAACGGTCGAAACATCGCGACGGAGCACTTTTATCAGCTAACTTTCATCAGCGTTGGCAAGCTAACTAGCTTGCTAACGCTTTCGTTTTTTATTTTTATTTTATTTTTTTAGCACTGTTGTCGTGCTGCTCCACAGCCTGTCTAGTGGATTTTTATTTTATTTTAGCGCTGTTGTCGTGCGTTACCTGTGCTGCTCCACAGCCTGCCTAGTGGATTTTTATTTTATTTTAGCACTGTTGTCGTGTGTTACCTGTGCTGCTCCACAGCCTGCCCAGTGGATTTTTATTTTATTTTTTAGCACTGTTGTCGTGCGTTACCTGTGCTGCTCCACAGCCTGCCTAGTGGATTTTTATTTTATTTTAGCACTGTTGTCGTGCGTTACCTGTGCTGCTCCACAGCCTGCCCAGTGGATTTTTATTTTATTTTTTAGCACTGTTGTCGTGCGTTACCTGTGCTGCTCCACAGCCTGTTCAGTGGATTTTATTTTATTTTTTAGCACTGTTGTCGTGTGTTACCTGTGCTGCTCCACAGCCTGTCCAGTGGATTTTTATTTTATTTTTTAGCACTGTTGTCGTGCGTTACCTGTGCTGCTCCACAGCCTGTTCAGTGGATTTTTATTTATTTTTTAGCACTGTTGTCGTGCGTTACCTGTGCTGCTCCACAGCCTGTCCAGTGGATTTTTATTTTATTTTTTAGCACTGTTGTCGTGTGTACCTGTGCTGCTCCACAGCCTGTTCTGTGGATTTTTATTTTATTTTTTAGCACTGTTGTCGTGCGTTACCTGTGCTGCTCCACAGCCTGTCCAGTGGATTTTTATTTATTTTTTAGCACTGTTGTCGTGCGTTACCTGTGCTGCTCCACAGCCTGTTCAGTGGATTTTTATTTTATTTTTTAGCACTGTTGTCGTGCGTTACCTGTGCTGCTCCACAGCCTGCCTAGTGGATTTTATTTTATTTTAGCACTGTTGTCGTGTGTTACCTGTGCTGCTCCACAGCCTGTCCAGTGGATTTTTATTTTATTTTTTAGCACTGTTGTCGTACCTGTGCTGCTCCACAGCCTGTCCAGTGGATTTTTATTTTATTTTAGCACCGTTGTCGTGTGTTACCTGTGCTGCTCCACAGCCTGTCCAGTGGATTTTTATTTTATTTTTTACCACTGTTGTCGTGTGTTACCTGTGCTGCTCCACAGCCTGTCCAGTGGATTTTTATTTTATTTTAGCACCGTTGTCGTGCGTTACCTGTGCTGCTCCACAGCCTGTCCAGTGGATTTTTTATTTTATTTTTTAGCACTGTTGTCGTGCGTTACCTGTGCTGCTCCACAGCCTGTCCAGTGGATTTGTATTTTATTTTAGCACCGTTGTCGTGCGTTACCTGTGCTGCTCCACAGCCTGTCCAGTGGATTTTTTATTTTATTTTTTACCACTGTTGTCGTGCGTTACCTGTGCTGCTCCACAGCCTGTCCAGTGGATTTTTATTTTATTTTACCACTGTTGTCGTGCGTTACCTGTGCTGCTCCAACAGCCTGTCCAGTGGATTTTTATTTTATTTTACCACTGTTGTCGTGCGTTACCTGTGCTGCTCCACAGCCTGTCAGTGGATTTTTATTTTATTTTTACCACTGTTGTCGTGCGTTACCTGTGCTGCTCCACAGCCTGTCCAGTGGATTTTATTTTATTTTTTACCACTGTTGTCGTGCGTTACCTGTGCTGCTCCGCAGCCTGTCTAGTGGATGTTTATTTTATTTTTTACCACTGTTGTCGTCTAGTGGATTTTTATTTTATTTTTACCACCGTTGTCGTGCGTTACCTGTGCTGCTCCACAGCCTGTCTAGTGGATTTTATTTTATTTTTTACCACGTTGTCGTGCGTTACCTGTGCTGCTCCACAGCCTGTCTAGTGGATTTTATTTTGTTTTTTGCCACCGTTGTCGTGCGTTGCCTGTGCTGCTCCACAGCCTGTCTAGTGGATTTTTATTTGTTTTTGCACCGTTGTCGTGCGTTCGCTGTTGCCGTGCGTTGCTTGTGCTGCTTCATGGCCTGTCTGGTGCCTTGACTGGGGCACTCCTTCTGCTGAATCACCTCTAAATTATTTACACATTATTCACTTTGCGTGTTTTTAGGAATCCACTAGGTTGCGTAGCTACTAGCTTTTAGCCGATTTTGCATGGCGGCTTCTCCTGTCTCTCCCGCACTTTTCTGCTCTGGTTGTGAAATGTTTAGTTGTTCCTCGGCCTCCTTTAGCAGTAACGGTACTTGTAATAAGTGCAGCTTATTTGTAGCTTTGGAGGCCAGGCTGGGCGAATTGGAGACTCGGCTCCGCACCGTGGAAAATTCTACAGCTAACCAGGCCCCTGTAGTCGGTGCGGACCCAAGGTGGCTTAGCCACCGTTAGTTCCCCCCTGGCGGATCCCGGGCAGTCGGGGAAAGCAGGCTGATCTGGGTGACTGTGAGGAGGAAGCGTAGCCCTAAACAGAAGCCCCGTGTACACCGTCAACCCGTGCACATCTCTAACCATTTTTCCCCACTCGACGATACACTCGCCGAGGATCAAACTCTGGTTATTGGCGACTCTGTTTTGAGAAATGTGAAGTTAGCGACACCAGCAACCATTGTCAATTGTCTTCCGGGGGCCAGAGCAGGCGACATTGAAGGAAATTTGAAATTGCTGGCTAAGGCTAAGCGTAAATTTGGTAAGATTGTAATTCACGTCGGCAGTAATGAACCCGGTTACGCCATCGGAGGTCACTAAAATTAACATTAAATCGGTGTGTAAACTTTGCAAAAACAATGTCGGACTCTGTTGTTTTCTCTGGGCCCCTCCCCAATCAGAACGGGAGTGACATGTTTAGCCGACATGTTCTCCTTGAATTGCTGGCTGTCTGAGTGGTGTCCAAAAAATGAGGTGGGCTTCATTGATAATTGGCAAGCTTCTGGGGAAAACCTGGTCTTGTTAGGAGAGAACGGCATCCATCCCACTTTAGATGGAGCAGCTCTCATTTCTAGAACTCTGGCCAATTTTCTGGATCCTCCAAACTGTGACTGTCTAGCGTTGGGACCAGGAGGCAGAGCTGTGGTCTTATACACCTCTCTGCAGCTTCTCTCCCCCCTGCCATCCCCTCATTACCCCATCCCCGTAGAGACGGTGCCTGCTTCCAGACCACCAATAACCAGCAAAAATCTATTTAAGCAAAAAAATTCAAAAAGAAAAAATAATATAGCACCTTCAACTGCACCACAGACTAAAACAGTTAAATGTGGTCTATTAAACATTAGGTCTCTCTCTTCTAAGTCCCTGTTGGTAAATGATATAATAATTGATCAACGTATTGATTTATTCTGCCTAACAGAAACCTGGTTACAGCAGGATGACTATGTTAGTTTAAATGAGGTCAACACCCCCGAGTCACACTAACTGTCAGAATGCTCGTAGTACGGGCCGGGGCGGAGGATTAGCAGCAATCTTCCATTCCGCTTATTAATTAATCAAAAACCTAGACAGAGCTTTAATTCATTTGAAAGCTTGTCTCTTAGTCTTTTCCATCCAAATTGGAAGTCCCAAAAACCAGTTTTATTTGTTATTATCTATCGTCCACCTGGTCGTTACTGTGAGTTTCTCTGTGAATTTTCAGACCTTCTGTCTGACTTAGTGCTTAGCTCAGATAGGATACTTATAGTGGGCGATTTTAAACATCCACACAGATGCTGAGACTGACAGCCTCACACTGCATTTAATCTATATTAGACTCTATTGGCTTTGCTCAAAAAGTAAATGAGCTCCACCCACCACTTTAATCATATCTTAGATCTTGTTTTGACTTATGGTATGGAAATAGAGACTTAACAGTATTCCCTGAAAACTCCCTTCTGTCTGATCATTTTTTAATAACATTTACATTTACCCTGATGGACTACCCTGCAGTGGGGAATAAGTTTTCATTACACTAGAAGTCTTTCAGAAAGCGCTGTAACTAGGTTTAAGGATATGATTCCTTCTTTATGTTCTCTATTGTATATACCAACACAGAGCAGAGTAGCTACCTAAACTCTGTAAGGGAGTTAGAGTATCTCGTCAATAGTTTTACATCCTCATTGAAGACAACTTTGGATGCTGTAGCTCCTCTGAAAAAGAGAGCTTTAAATCAGAAGTGTCTGACTCCGTGGTATAACTCACAAACTCGTAGCTTAAAGCAGATAACCCGTAAGTTGGAGAGGAAATGGAGTCTCACTAATTTAGAAGATCTTCACTTAGCCTGGAAAAAAGAGTTTGTTGCTCTATAAAAAAGCCCTCCGTAAAGCTAGGACATCTTTCTACTCATCACTAATTGAAGAAAATAAGAACAACCCCAGGTTTCTTTTCAGCACTGTAGCCAGGCTGACAAAGAGTCAGAGCTCTATTGAGCTGAGTATTCCATTAACTTTAACTAGTAATGACTTCATGACTTTCTTTGCTAACAAAATTTTGACTATTAGAGAAAAAATTACTCATAACCATCCCAAAGATGTATCGTTATCTTTGGCTGCTTTCAGTGATGCCGGTATTTGGTTAGACTCTTTCTCTCCGATTGTTCTGTCTGAGTTATTTTCATTAGTTACTTCATCCAAACCATCAACATGTTTATTAGACCCCATTCCTGCCAGGCTGCTCAAGGAAGTCCTACCATTATTTAATGCTTCAATCTTAAATATGATCAACTTATCTTTGTTAGTTGGCTATGTACCACAGGCTTTTAAGGTGGCAGTAATTAAACCATTACTTAAAAAGACATCACTTGACCCAGCTATTTTAGCTAATTATAGGCCAATCTCCAACCTTCCTTTTCTCTCAAAGATTCTTGAGAGGGTAGTTGTAAAACAGCTAACTGATCACCTGCAGAGGAATGGTCTATTTGAAGAGGTTCAGTCAGGTTTTAGAATTCATCATAGTACAGAAACAGCATTAGTGAAGGTTACAAATGATCTTCTTATGGCTTCGGACAGTGGACTTATCTCTGTGCTTGTTCTGTGGACCTCAGTGCTGCTTTTGATACTGTGACCATAAATTTTATTACAGAGATTAGAGCATGTCATAGGTATTAAAGGCACTGCGCTTGCGGTGGTTTGAATCATATTGTCTAATAGATTACAGTTTGTTCATGTAAATGGGGAATCTTCTTCACAGACTAAAGTTAATTATGGAGTTCCCAACAGGTTCTGTGCTAGGACCAATTTTATTCACTTTATACATGCTTCCCTTAGGCAGTATTATTAGACGGTATTGCTTAAATTTTCATTGTTACGCAGATGATACCCAGCTTTATCTATCCATGAAGCCAGGAGGACACACACCAATTAGCTAAACTGCAGGATTGTCTTACAGACATAAAGACATGGATGACCTCTAATTCCTGCTTTTAAACTCAGATAAAACTGAAGTTATTGTACTTGGCCCCACAAATCTTAGAAGCATGGTGTCTAACCAGATCTTTACTCTGGATGGCATATCCCTGACCTCTAGTAATACTGTGAGAATCTTGAGTCATTTTTGATCAGGATATGTCATTCAAAGCGCATATTAAACAAATATGTAGGACTGCCTTTTTGCATTTACGCAATATCTCTAAAATCAGAAAGGTCTTGTCTCAGAGTGATGCTGAAAAACTAATTCATGCATTTATTTCCTCTAGGCTGGCCTATTGTAATTCTTTATTATCAGGTTGTCCTAAAAGTTCCCTAACAAGCCTTCAGTTAATTCAAAATGCCTGCAGCTAGAGTACTGACGGGGACTAGCAGGAGAGAGCATATCTCACCCGTGTTGGCCTCTCTTCATTGGCTTCCTGTTAATTCCTAGAATAGAATTAAAATTCTTCTTCTTACTTATAAGGTTTTGAATAATCAGGTCCCATCTTATCTTAGGGACCTCGTAGTACCATATCACCCTAATAGAGCGCTTCGCTCTCAGACTGCAGGCTTACTTGTAGTTCTAGGGTTTGTAAGAGTAGAATGGGAGGCAGAGCCTTCAGCTTTCAGGCTCCTCTCCTGTGGAACCAGCTCCCAATTCAGATCAGGGAGACAGATACCCTCTCTACTTTTAAGATTAGGCTTAAACTTTCCTTTTCGCTAAGGCTTATAGTTAGGGCTGGATCGGGTGACCCTGGACTATCCCTTGGTTATGCTGCTTTAGACGTAGACTGTGGGGGGGTTCCCATGATGCACTGTTTCTTTCTCTTTTTGCTCTGTATGCAGCACTCTGCATTTAATCATTAGTGATCGATCTCTGCTCCCCTCCACAGCATGTCTTTTTCCTGGTTCTCTCCCTCAGCCCCAACCAGTCCCAGCAGAAGACTGCCCCTCCCTGAGCCTGGTTCTGCTGGAGGTTTCTTCCTGTTAAGAGGGAGTTTTTCCTTCCCACTGTTGCCAAGTGCTTGCTCACAGGGGGTCGTTTTGACCGTTGGGGTTTTTCATAATTATTGTATGGCCTTGCCTTACAATATAAAGCGCCTTGGGGCAACTGTTTGTTGTGATTTGGCGCTATATAAAAAAAAAAAGTTGAAGTTGAAGTTGAAAGGTCCATCAGGTCATTATAATACCCAAACTCAGTCACTGATCAGATTGATCAATACCAGTCAAAGCAGATCAGCTGCCAGCTCCATATACCCATATAACTTAACCAGCCTGAATCACAAAGAGAGAAAAGACACCCGGTCTGTTCTGCCAATGGGTCTGTTTACCTAAAAGAACCAACGTAAGATCCACAAAATATGAAAGAGTCATGATGACAAAATATCACAGACTGACCGAGGCGTGTGTGTGTGTGTGTGTGTGTGTGTGTGTGTGTGTGTGTGTGTGTGTGTGTGTGTGTGTGTGTGTGTGTGTGTGTGTGTGTGTGTGTGTGTGTGTGTGTGTGTGTGTGCGCACGTGCGAGAGAGAGCGAGCGCAAGACAAACTGTGTGTGCAGGGTTTGATTTAATGCCGTCTCTGTAAAATGTACATAACTTAAATTAAAAGTTAGTCTCTTCGGCTGCGCCCTTGTTTTTTCACTCGGGGTCACCACAGCAAATCCAAGATGGATTTACATGTTGACTTTTCACAGGTTTCACACCTGATACCCCTCCTGACGTTACTCCACATTACCGGGAGGCAGGGGTGGGGTCTGAACCAGGAACCTTCCGCACTGAAACCAAGCACATTAACTATTTGGCCACCACCCCTGGGCTAATAAGCTCTCCACACCATGCAATGAAGTTAACCGCGTTGTACTCAATTGTCCATCTCACTCAGTCACTCATCTTCAACCACTTACTCCAATTAAGGGTTAATTGTACATCTGAACATCAAAATTCATTAACTGAATAAGGACTTCATCAAGCAATAAGGGGGCTCCAAATTTTTACCCCATGGAGTCCCAGGAACTCCAAATGTACAAAGCTGAAATTAAACCCTGATCAGAGTTCAGCAATCAGGATCAAAGTTCAGTAATCAATATCAAAGTTTAGTAATTGGCATCATAGTTCAGCATCAGGATAAAAGTTCAGCAATTAATATCCAAGTTCAGCAATAAGTACCAAAATTTAGCAATCAGCATCACAGTTCAGTAATCAGGATCACAGTTCAGCATCAGGATCACCGTTCAGCAAACAGCACCAAAGTTCAGCAATCAGGATCACAGTTCAGCAATCAGCATCAAAGTTCATCAATCAGAATCACAGTTCAGAAATCAGGATAAAAGTTCAGCAGTTAATATCCAAGTTCAGCAATCAGGACCAAAATTTTTCAATCAGCATCACAGTTCAGTAATCAGGATCACAGTTCAGCAATCAGATCAGAGTTCAGCAATCAAGATTAAAGTTCAGTAACTGGCATCACAGTTCAGCAATCAGGATAAAAGTTCAGCAGTTAATATCCAAGTTCAGCAATCAGAACCCAAATTTAACAATCAGCATTATGGTTCAGCAATCAGCACAAATGTTCAGCCATCGGTATCAGAGTTCAGCAATCAAGATCCAAGTTTAGCAATCAGCATCTGAGTTCAACAATCAAGATCCATGTATAGCAATCAGAATTCAAAGTTCAGTAATCATGATCAAAGGTCAGCAGTCAGCATCAAAGTTCAGGAACCAGCATCAAAATTCATCAATCAGGATCAGAGTTCAGCAATCAAGATAAAAGTTCAGTAATTGGTATTACAGTTCAGCAATCAGGATAAAAGATCAGCAGTTAATATCCAAGTTCAGCAATCAGGACCCAAATTTAGCAATCAGCATTACAGTTCAGCAATCAGCATAAATGTTCAGCAACCGGTATCAGCGTTCAATAATCAAGATCCAAGTTTTGCAATCTTCATCAGAGTTCAACAATCAAGATCCACGTTTAGCAATTAGAATTCAAAGTTCAGAAATCATGATCAAAGTTCAGCAGTCAGCATCAAAGTTCAGCAATCAGCATCAAAGTTAAACATTTAGGATCAAAGATCAGAAATCAGCAACAAAGGAAGGAAGGAAATAGAAGGGTACTGTGTGTGTTGAGGGTTGCTGTGGTTACTGCAGTCATAAGGAGACATACAAGGCACAAACAACTGGCTTTATATTATTGTTATTATCTGTATTATAATAGCCAAGTGACCTCTGTGTACGTGCGTGCATGTACGCAATTTTCACCAACTGGGGAGAGCTGACATTTGCCATTTGGTATGTTTATGTATTTTGGGTCAAGGATGAACAACGCCAAAACTGAATGTTAGGATAAGACTAATATTTTTAGAGAAGCTACATATATGACCTAACAACACTGAACAATGGACATTGATATTTACATTCTGGACTCACACGCCAATCCAGCAGGGGGCAGTAAATCATCTATATATTAAAAGCATGAGTGTGTGTATGCATGATTTTATTTAGTAAGTTCAATGTAAGTACATAATATAATTGTAAATACATTAAAAATACAGGGATGACACAAGAAAGTGAAAACACTTATTTCTATTGTGGTACATTAAAAATCAAATGACAAAATATAAGTAATAATAATAATAATAATGATAATAATAATAGTGTGTATATGACAACAAGAAGCTAAACAATTTATAAATACATTAAGACAGTAAATTAACATAAAAAATATATAATTAACAGGAAATAAAAGGGTTGACTTCTTCTAAAAACTGTTGAGGTCTAAGGCTTGAAGTTCTAAAAACATTCTGGAAACACACATCATTCTGACTCATTATAGAAACTTTGCACAATTTATTACCACCCTGATACCTATTTTATAAACACTACCCCATCTAGAACCGGTGGATCCCCACAGGCAACACATTAGTTATTATTATTAATATTATCCATCCATCTTCTATACCCGCTTACTTCAAGTAAGGGTCACGGCAGCAGTCATAGGATGTGAGGCAGGGTACACCCTGGACAGGACACCAGTCCATCACAGGGCTATTGCTGTTGTTGTTTTTCCACATTCACACACTTCTGGTGAGCAGCTCCATGGATACATGCCAAGAACAACCATGTTTTCAATTTACAAAAGGCAAACAGGAAAAATAGATTCAAGATCCAAGTAATAGAAATATGAAATCTTGCATAACTTTACATACACCATGGCTGTTATTTAAAAATAACATGAATATTTCTTCCTTTACTGGCTTTTCAGTGGGTCAAAAGTGGTTCACCAGGATGAATGCCTCTTTAAACAGTAGAAGGTTTCAGAAGGTTCAAGAACCTGATGGAATTACTTCACAGCTTCTGAAAGACTAATTTTCATTAAGCGGGGACCTTTGGCAGTATTTAAGAACCTGCGTGAGGAATCAGTGACTAATTACAATTAAGAGAAGTTACCAAGTCTAAAGAACTACAGTTATCCTTCGGGACCAAATCAAAAATTTATCTGTGGTACCAAATGTGACACCTTTCAGCCAGCGTTCCATCACCACGGCCTCAAAGATCGTCGAACAATCAGGAGACACTGATCCACAATAAACCTTTGACAAATGCTCGGCTCCTTTGTCTTGTTTTCATTGAGGTCAATGTTAGAATCACGACTTTGTCCAGGAAGATGACGATTCCTGCAGAAAAGAACAGAAGACCATCTATTTGATGGTCTTCAGTTCACCATCAAATAGATGACAGCACCTTGAAGGACACAAAGAGGGGAACTTTTAGCCAGTAGGTCAAAGGTCAGGGGCCCTTAAACCAACACTTTGGCCCTGTAAAGCTTATGGAAGTTACACGGTCGTGCACGTACGTGCATGCAGGCACACACAAGGAGCATGAGAAGCCAGCTCGGTTCAACGACGGCTCCAATTAATGCTGCTAGAGAAGTGTGAAAGAGAGAAGAAGAGAGTGAGGCCATGTACACAATCACCATCAACTTACCCAGGGCCCCGGACCCCACGTTCACTTTCTCCCTTCGGCTCTCTGGAGAGAGAGAGAGAGAGAGAGAGAGATGAAGGAGCAGAGTGCAAATAACTCGTCCTTCCTCTGGCTCATCGATGTCTTTTCAAATGGATAATGAGGCGTCTTTACGTGGCCAATGCCGTACATCCACGCCATGTGACACACTCGTCTAGCCTTCGCCATGATAACCGTCACTAATTGGCTGCTTTGCATAGAGAAGGCCGGCGCACGTGAAAGGTGGTGGCTGATTATTTTAGCGGGACAAGAACGTCGCCAGCGGCAGCAGATTGTTTGAGAGGTTTGTCGAACGCAGAATGTGAGACACTGAAGAACATTGCTGGTTTTATGACACAATAGACATCATCTTCCTCTTTTTTTTTTTTTTGAAAGGCCACATTTTATTTTTCACCTCAGCTACATCTGCAGCAGCAATTCTGCCTTCATATTCTGAAACTTTGGAGCCAACACCATCCACATTTGGTGGAATGATCAGTTTTTATCATGACAAATGCTGTAAACTTTATTCATTGCCCCTGGTGGGATGAATAAAGTTGTCTAAGTCTAAGTAAATCTCATTCTGGTGAATGTGGGTCAACCAGCTAGCTCCGCCATCATATTAACTTACGAATCATCATAGTGGCTCAGCTACAACATTTTGGCCTCAACGTCTCGCCTGGCCGAGGATACGCCCACAGTTCACCGGCGCCAGCAGTTGACAATGGACCGGGTACCTGCATGGGTGGTTGCCATGGAAACCCACAGTGGTTCCACAGCATGTTGGGCACCTTGATGCGCAGCAATAGCGCTTCCTCTCAGACCTGAGCTGCAGCCGTGGGTGGAGTGACATCAACAAAAAAAATCTATTTTTATTTCTCGAAGTGTCTGGATTTGTTGACTCAGAAGAGTCTGAGTCAGCAGCACACTGATACACAAATGCGGGCGGGGCACAATATCTGCTGATCATAAATGCTTCTATGTATGTAATATGTGGCTCTGTCGTCATGGAAACAATCCTGTAATCCAGGAATATTGACCATAAAATTCAACAAGCTTCCCATCATCATGATTGATTTTTGTGAGCACTGATGTCAGAATTAAGTATGATCACAGGCCTTTAAAAAAAGACAACACTGATCAATAAGGTTAATACATGGTTTAAAAAAATATAAGGCCTTTCAAATTTCACAAAACTGTGAAATCTCTAATTTAGTTTCTACCGAAATCCAAGCATTATAATGGTTTATTTTTGTAAAATGTTGCAAAAATGACCAAAAAAATCACTAAGAGCTCTTGGGTAAGGTCCTTAATCCCCACGTTGCTCCCAGTGTGTAGTAAGCGCCTTGAATGGCATCACCCTGACCAGGGCTGGACTGGGGAAATTTTTCAGGCCGGGCATTTTTAACTAAGACCAGTCCACCACCAGGTATCGAAGGGGAAAAAATTAAGCCTGCTGTGACAGTGTTTTGTTTTTTTTTTTTGGTCCCTTAACCGATCAATGTGCACCAGGAGACACCTACATTTTAACACTATAAGAAGCATTATGAAAAGTTCTCCCGAAATACATTATCATAGGCTTATCAAAAGTACGATCTATTGACAGTAGGTCACATTACTTTTTAGACATAATAAGCCGTCATTTCATTCAGCCTTGTACTTAAATTTAGAAATAGAAATTATATAAAAACATTTGTATAGAAATACTGTAGGCTATACTATAAATAATATATCATTACTTGTGTGATACCAATTCATCATATAAAGCAAGAAATGACTGGATGACTGAACCAATGACGGATACAAAGGTTGAATATGAAACTGCAATACACAAAAAGGCCACAAGATGGAGGACCAGTTGTCTATCTCACTACAAGCTACAAGTAACATCAAGGATTTCTTTTATACCAATTTGTGTGCTAATCAACTTAGAGAATGACTCTCAATTTAAAGTGTTAGGTATGTGAAATTATGCCAGGACTTGGGAAAATACATTTTAGACAGGGACGCCGTTATACCACGCCACCGCACCGCAGACTGTGCAAAACAGCATACTTCGTATGACCGACGCACGACCGTCACACAAATAGAATAAAGAATAAAGAAAAACCTGGCGGCGGCAGCATGGTAGCTAGCCATGCACACCATTTGCACAGGTTACACTTGCTAGGCTAGGTTACGTGACTGGCAGAGTTAGCCGAACGAAATTATATCCAACCTTATTTCATATCTGAGTGACCAGTTTAGACAGCACTTTACTTCGGACCAGAAGATCAGAATGTCTCTCTCACACACAGATGTCTGATTTATGACAAGTTAGGTTGCTGTTCATCAATTAATAGCTGAAGTTAACCTTCACTTACCATCATGGCGTAGTGGTCCCCGCCTCGTCCACCTGTTGAACTTCTTCTCTGCCACTTGCTGAGGCTGCCTGCCGCAGATCTGGATGTCCACGTGAAGCAAACCTGTCTGTATTTTAAGACATTTTGCAGCATCTGCCTGAAGGGCTACTCTCTTCTGATCCCTGGCTCTTTCAGCGCCACCTTTCCTATTCTTGCCACCATCCATATCGCTCCTTATCGTTCTGTCCAGCACTGGCGCCACTGTGTAGCCAACTGAGGCCCGAGATGGAGGGGTAATTGGCCTGCCCCTCACTCATTGGTCCAGGCCATAATCAATAATGACCTAAAAGGCCGACTCTACCAGTTTATGCATCAATAGGAGGGTTGCTATACCGGTATCCAGTGTTGCCACAGTTACTTTGAAAAAGTAATCCAATTACTGATTACTCCTTGAAAAAGTAACTTTAGTTACTTTACTGATTACTCAATTGTAAAAGTAACTAAGTTAGATTACTAGTTACTTTTTAGTTACTTTCCCCAGCTGCCCACAACAACCCTCTGCCACCTCAACATGACAATGATACTTGTTTTGCCAAACTCACTTTATAGTCACCCTTTCTTGACTTCAATGAAAATATATACTTGTTTTATAAAAAGTAAAATAAGACCTCTTTCTTGACCTCATATTTAACTGCTGACAGCACTGTAAAAGTAAAACTTGTCATTTCTAACCTACATTGTTAATAAATGTAACTATTAAATTATTTCTAACATTTTTCTAACATTTAAATTTTCTCTAAACATTTTACTTGTCGAAATTATTATTATTTTAAGTAGTATTAGTAGTTGTAGTAAAAAAAAGGCTTCAAAACTGGACCTTTAATCTAGGGGTGTTGTGAGGGGGGGACATCCTTGCCCCATGCCCCCATTCCATCAGAATTCGTCTCTGCTTTGGCGTTTGAGCACAAAGAATTGATAACATTTATTTATGCAGAAAACATGACCAGATTTACAGTTAAGAAAGTTTTATTGTGTTTTCACATCATGTGGTCCTCAGAAAGAGTGTTTAGGTGCATCTGAGTGGAAAATAGTGTTAGTTGTTGACGCGTCGCGGAGGATCAGCTGTTTTAACGTGCAGATACGGAGCGGCTCACCTCAGAATTCTAAATAAAGGAGGAAAAAAAGCATAAAAATGTCTTTGTAAAGCTCAGTGCAGGTGTGCTGTTATCACCGTGCTTTAAGAGGTGACGACGAGTCGTAGCTGCTAAAAAAAAACAAAAACGCGGATGAAAAGCTCACAGCTCGCTTTACTTAAATAAAAAATCCACAGGCCAGTAGGCCATCAGGCCAGCGGGCAAATGCCCGGTGTGCAATACTATCAGTCCAGCGGTGACCCTGACATTGGTGTGTGAATGTGTCTGTGTGAATGGGTGAATGTGAGGCATAATTGTAAAGCGCTTTGACCGTCTGATGCAGATGGAAAAGCGCTATATAAATGCAGTCCATTTACCATATCTGGGGGAAATTCCATAATGAATATCATGTTTTCATTCATCGCCGTCATGCAGACTAACTACAGGAGGAAGCGCGTGTGCGCATGAGTGAGGTTTTGAGATTACCGGTGACCCATTTTACGTTAACTGTTATGTGTCGGACGCGGGCGGAGAACCGACCAGCGTTTGAAGGACCCAGCATAAAATAAGCAGAGCACGGTTCAAAGGATAACAGAATTTAATGACATAACAGTGAGTGCTTAATAACAAATAAGTGCGCGGTCTGGCGAGGTGGAACAACGGTGCGCTCCCAGCACCACAAACGGTCCGGAGCCAGAACAGTTCGGACCCAAGGACCCCGCCGACACCCCCAGGTGGCCGCGACCAACCGAGTCTGTGAAAGTAGAAACCATCATGTGAGTTCACCACTCCACACACAGAGAGACCACTCAAAGGTGTACATAAACAGCAAACACTTCCTGGCTTAATCACCAATCAGCTTCCCACCCTGCAGGCATGGAACACCCAGTTCAATTCTCCACTGCAGTGGAAGCTGATTAAACGACTAACATAAGAGCTCAATATAATAAGGTGTGAGGGACACCACATCTACTGACTGTACTCATGTTAGTCACAAAACCTAAACATACCTCAGGAAGTGTGCCGACGAGCGTGAGACCTCACCCCCTCCTCTTCACAGACCATGGCATCAAACCTGGTACGGTCTCTGCGTCCATGATGATGAGATGGTTCTCCAAACGTCAATCTCACCCGTCTGGTCACAAGGTCGAGTCTCTGGCAAATACACACTGTGTACTCCAGACTTAAATGCAACCATGCCCCAATTCCATATAGATGCACCACAGCTGTGAGTCCTGACGAGCTGCACATGACCAGCCTCAGGTGATCAGGGTGAGGTCCTAATAACTCAGCCACACAGCCACTCAGTCCTGAACGCATGCCACCTGGAAGGAAAACAAAAGACAGAAAACAGAAGACAAACAAAAGCCAGCCAGGCACGCCAGGCACCCCAGCCACAACAGTTAACATCCATAAGATTTCTTGTAATCACTTCCAAATCAGTTGGTCATATCCTCTGCTCCCTTGAATTTCTCCCCCCTTAGGGTTTGAAATTCTAAATTGTTTCAAGACAGGAAAGAATGTTGATCATATTATATTATTATATATATTATATATTATCTAAGTGCTAAGGAATAAAATTATAGTTATGCCAAAGAAAATTGTGTCCGTGACTTAAATCTTAAAAACCCAGTGGCACTATACCTTTAAGGGAGTTAATGGGCACAGTCTCTGTGGGTTTCTTATTTAGAATGCTTGAGACTGAGCAAAGTCCATGGTCAATAAAAAAAAACAAAAAAAACAAATGCCTTCAAAAGGTGGCACATATCAGGTCTCAGCTCTAGCAGCATCCACCACCCCATGGAACTGCCCCAAGTGCAGACTGTCAACCACCTATAAACCACAGGCTTCATATGGGTGCATATGTCTTATCCAATGGTGATGGTCCTGCACACTGTGACATCTTCTTGCTGAGTTATGGTTATTTTGTCATAGCTGATGCTCCCTGCTGATGCAAAGTAGCCAAGGATTCTCTGGAAAGACCTAGTACCAAAGACTACCAGCTGGCACCTTAGGTCACTGGTTAATCTTCAGGTTTTATAGTAAAACTAGAAATGCCAGGATCCTTAAGACTTGCACTTTTGTTCTCTTGCAAAGATATCAGCAAACATCTCTGACCTCACGACTGGGTAAGAGCTTCTCTGGTGTCTCTGAATCTCAAATGCAGAGGACCCAGAGACATGAAAGTCAGTGTGGGGATTAAGTGAAACTCTCAACAAGTTCCACCACATACAGATACACTTCTGATGGCTAAATCCATAACGTCAGCAAAAGCTTGGGTGCGAGTCTTAGCATTAGATCTTAGTCGTGATCCAGGATAGTCCCAAAACCAATTCATCACTGATCTGCCACAAAGTCAAGGTCAGTGAACCTTTTCTCAGTGACAAAGACACCAAAACCCACTTTAGTCTATGACCCTGTCCTACACCCAGTCCATGCAAGCACTGAACAGAATGACAGCTGGAACACACCCCAACAAATGCCAGAACACTATGTCACCGCAACAAGCAGCACTCACAGGAGCTGTGTATAGGCGGCTGATGTTCAATCCCCACAGCCAAAAGCTTTCTGAAAATCAGTGCTGGCTGTAAAAAAAACTCCTGGTTGATAGTCACTCTCGGTTTTAAAGAGTGTCTTCCAGAGTAAGGATGTTATGGGTGGTTGATGTCTTTGGCATGAACACCAAATAGGAAACACTAAATCCTGTTGAGAACAACCATTAAAAGTACCTTTCCCAGCACAGAAAGCAGTCGGACATCCCTGAAGCTAGTGAAGTCCAGGCCTTCACCCTTTCCTTTCCAAAGAGGGATAGCAAGTCCTTTCTTCCAGTCAGTTGTGATTTTCTCCCTAATGGAAACAAGGACTGCATGCAATGCAATTCCCACCAACCTAAAGATCATTTTAAGAAAGAATAGAATTCCTTTACTGTCATTGAACAAACTACAATGAAATTTAGCGGCTGTTTGGACAAATAATACTATTCCCGTAAATTACAAAAAAAAAAAAAAAGAATATCACAGACTGACAGAGTTGGTGACTCACAGCTGACTAGAGGATCAAGGACCCTGATTAGACCTCCTAATGCTGTCAGGACTGCAAAATCATTTACACACCAAATTCCTCTGTTAGCAACAGCACTGTCACCTAGCGAAACGACGGACGGCCATGTTTACCGCCACCAACTAATGGAGGAGGGAAGTTAGAATTCTGACTTTTAGTCCAATTCCTGACTGAAAACCAGTATACTATCTCCATGTTTGTGTGTGAAATGTTTCAGTGGCTCAGACCCCTTGAAGCTGACGATGTACATCCGAGTTCAGTATAAGTTATGAAACGGGGTTAAAACAGGTGGCAAAACAGACAAGACGAGGCCAGAAGTAATAACGAAAGAAACGGCTCAAATGACTGTGTCAAACCAGATGATAACCATCGTTATCGCCGACTCCCTGTACGATGAACCTGCAAAATAAGGTTTTGTTTAAATCGACATAAGCTAGCCTATAGCTACGAGGTGTCCTAAGTGGCCCACGGGTGAAAACGCCGCTACACAGTCTGCGAGGTGTTTGTGAGAAGAGACATTTGTGTCCACTGCATTTCTCCAGAGATTCCATGTTCATTCAGGAATTCATGAAGCAAAACCAAAACAACTGAACATGAAAACATCCTGGTTCATTCATTCCTGCGCTAGGAGGAAAGAACCAGCCGGTGGACCACCATATTTAAAAGTTACTGGATAGATTTCAGTGATATTTTGGGAGAACAATGAAGAGCTATTTCCTGAATGAAGACCCTTTGTTCCTTTTGTCTCTTTTTTGTAAACACTTTATGACATCACAAATAACTGATAGTGCTTAAAATCAGGATTCTGACTGCCCTTTGCTGGTCGGTGGAAGCTATTACCCCGGTGGTAGGATGTGCCCTCTGAGTGCCCTTCTAGTTTAAATACGACATAACTCTGTAAAGGCGCTGTGAATGTGTAAATCCTCTAACGACTGGCAGCGATTGTTACCGTGTGTTAACACAAAGACACACGTGTTGGATTCAGACACTCGCACAGACGTGTGCTGTCAACTCTGTGCTTCCAGCACTCAAATGTGTGCAAATATGAGCTCCCGTCACACATAACACCCACGGGTGCAGGGTGACACCGTGCAAATGTATGCGTGTTCACTTTTACACGCCATCCGTCCACAGAGACACAAACATGGTTTTTGTTCAGCTGCAGTTACACCAAAAAGTGCTTAGTTCCTCCAGACAGTTCCTGCTAAACTCTTGGTTCTGGTTTTGCTTGGCACTGATTGTCAGGGTGCTGTTAACAGGGATTATAATATGATTTTTAGCTCATTAGCTCAGCATCGCAAGGGAATTAAACTAATGAGCTCATTTATGTCCAGGATCCTGTGATCAGAATCTGGAAAATCACAAGAGACACAAAGAAAAACCTCACAGATCCAAGACGGAGTAAAAATGATCATGATGATAAAACTCTTAAATAATAATTCAGTTTACATCCACAGTAAAAGGCATAAAGTTAAAATAAAACAAGTAAGAACAGGAAAGAAAAAGAAATGATTCTAAACAGGATTAAAAAGGAGGTCAGTGTAGAGTTCAGAGTTGCTCCCCGTCTCATCTCTGAATGAGTTCATAACAGATCCATAATATACAGGTTGGTCCATATATTTGGACACTTCCAGGTGTGTTTGTCTGCTGTTTTGACTTTAGCATTCCATAAAAAGAAACTGTGAAGAGGATGTCACAGTGCAGGGTCTGGAGGTGGTTCTCATCCTGTAGAGGCAGTCCAGTCCCTGCAAGAACATTGAGACAGCTTGAGACTGAAAGAATCATGTGTTTGGAGGTTGGTGACTGTTGCAGACCTCAGACCATCATCCACTGGACAGCGCCAACCTGGTCCTAACCTGAAGTGGTTCATGTAGCTGTGTGGAATTTCCCATGTCTTAGAAAGAGCAATCATTCTTCCACAGCTGTTGAGGAAGCTTGGAAAGCTACACACAGCAAATCAGTGATTCCTGAGATCCACAGGCTTATAGTGGCCAGGACCAGTTTTGGACTTGTCACTGCAGTGGCCAGTGTTCTAAAGAAGAGACAACCTGTTTGGTGGATCAGGTCTTTCTGACAATGACATGCATAAACGCTGTCACAGTATGAACCTCAGACTTTGTGTTGTCGGTTGTCTCTCTGAATTAGTCTAGTCAGTGATTTCTTGGTGACAGAGGCATTCTGTACACAGATCCACACCATGATCTCTAGCTGTCCATGAGGTCACACTCCTCTGTTCAGGGGTAACTTAAATGCAACTAGTGGTACCAGCAGGACTAGTTATGATAAGAGCAGTCAGATGTCCAGGGCTATGGCTTACTGGAGCTTGGGTCTAGCATTCACCAGTTGACATTATACTCCATTACTGTTGGTAGAAATACCAAATTTGTTAACCCGGATCACAGACATGTTGCTGCTGCACTAAATATTCAGATGAGTCTTGCATACTATTGTCTGTTTGGTGTTCAAGATTTAAGGAAATTACACACAATACAAAAAAAAAAAAAAATTATCCTCACAGAAAGTGGGACTTCTTCTGCAACAAGACCCTAAAAGCAGCCTAGAATTGCACTGGAGTCACCAGTGTCAACAGGAAGAGGTATTTCATCTCAGAGAGCACTCTAAAATATCATCCAGAGAGTCTCAGTGTGTTGCTTGGTGGCAGTTACCAGCTATACACAAGGCTCAGAAAGTAGATTTGTGATGGTAATGAAGGTACATAAGGAGGTATTTTTTTAGAGGAACCTGTGAGCAAGTGACACAGATCTGTGGTCTAGAGACCTTCAGTCTGCTTACAGAGGAAGCAAAGCATTATGTTCCTCTAATCTACACCTTAGATGCAGTGATAGTAATTGATGGCAGGATTCTTTCAGGTGCCCCTGTGGAGGAAGAGATGCTGGTAGGATAACAGGAAGAAGGCCATCTGGGGAGAATGAAATGTGACAGTGGAAGGGAGAGGTCATGATGGAATAAAGACTAAGAAAGGGATAAAGAAAACAGAAGATACCGTAAGGAAAGGAAAATACAGAAATGTATAGGCAGTCAAGAAAAGATGGCAAGACATCAGTGGAAGGAGGACTGGAGGAGGTGTATGAAGAACTTTAAAACAAAAGAAGCAGAGAGAAATAGTTCTAGACTAGAAGCAATGTTTGCTCAGTAGTTAAAAAACATTTCATCTGGTGTGACTGGATAGCATGTATCCTTAGCGCTTGGGATCACAGTTTATTGCAACTTGCACCTTTCCCAGAAGCTACTGTCATCTGAGCACTGATATTGATATTGCATGTGCTTATAGACAAAAACAAATAAGAGACAAAAATCAATTTATATTCAACTAAACTGCAAATATATGAATTTTTTTAACATTTATGAAACACTTCTCTAAACAAGGCCATAGGGTCACTGACCCTAAAGAGATTCCCTCCTTGGCACAGTGATCTATTTATTTTTCTCTCTTTCTCTAAAATTGTATATAATAATCACTAGATTATTAATATATACACAAAAATAAATTTAAGAAATACTACAATTTGAAAACAAATGCACCCAAACGTGATGACAGCTGCAACTGCTTAATGCTAACTTTTAACACAGAAAATGCCATAGACATGCTAAAGCATTAGCATCTGGATCCGGATCGTGATCCGGATCACCACTAAATTTAATCACTTGTCCTCTTGTCATTTCCAACCACTCCACAAAATTTCATCAAAATCCGTTCAAAACTTTTTGAGTTATCCTGCTGACAAACAGACAAACGCGACCGAAAACATAACCTCCTTGGTGGAGGTAAATATCAATGACTAGAGACAAGGTGACAACAGATGAGGAAGGAATAATTTAACAAAGTCCAAAGATAGACTTGAGAATGGAACCCCAAAATGAACACTTGACAACCTGAATCACAGTGAGGAAAATAAGTATTGAACACCCTGCGGTTTTGCAAGTTCTCCCACTTAGAAATCATGGAGGGGTCTGAAATTTTCATCTTAGGTGCATGTCCACTGTGAGAGACATAATCTAAAAAAAAATTAAAAAAAATACGGAAATCACAATGTATGATTTATAGTAATTTATTTGTATGTTACTGCTGCAAATAAGTATTTGAACACCTACCAACCAGCAAGAATTCTGGCTCTCACAGACCTGTTAATTTTTCTTTAAGAAGCCCTCTTATTCTGCACTCTTTACCTGTATTAATTGCACCTGTTTGAACTTGTTAGCTGTATAAAAGACACACACACTCATCAATCACACTCCAACCTGTCCACCATAGCCAAGACCAAAGAGCTGTCTAAGGACACCAGGGACCAAACTGTAGACCTGCACAAGGCTGGGATGGACTACAGGACAACAGGCAAGCAGCTTGGTAGATGACAACAAACTGTTTATGATTATTATTAGAAAGTGGAAGAAAACACAAGATGACTGTCAATCTCCCTCGGTCTGGGATTCCATGCAAGATCTCACTTTGTGGGTAAGGATGATTCTGAGAAAGCTCAGAATTACACAGGAGGACCTGGTCAATTACCTGAAGAGAGCTGGGACCACAGTCACAAATATACATTAGTAACACATGATGCTGTCATGGTTTAAAATCCTGCAGGGCCAGCAAGTCCCCCCTGCTCAAGCCAGGACATGTCCAGGCCCATTTGAAGTTCACCAGTGACCATCTGGATGATCCAGAGGAGGCATGGGAGAAGGGCATGTGGTCAGATGAGACCAGAGTACAGCTTTTTGGAATCAACTCCACTTACCATGTTTAGAAGATGAGAACAACCCCAAGAAAACCATCCCAACCGTGAAGAATGAGGGTGGAAACATCATACTCTGGGGGTGCTCTTCTGCACAGGGGACAGGACGACTGCACCGTATTGAAGGGAGGATGGATGGGGTCATGTATTGCAAGATTTTGGCAAACAACCTCCTTCCCTTAGTAAGAGCATTGAAGATGGGTCATGGCTGGGTCTTCCAGCATGACAATGAACCCCAAACACACAGCCAGGGCAACTAAGGAGGGGCTCTGTAAGAAGCATTTCAAGGTCCTGGAGTGCCCTGGCCAGTCTCCAGACCTGAACTCAACAGAAAATCTTTAGAGGGAGCTGAACTCCAAACCTGAAAGATCTAGAGAAGATCTGTTTGGAGAGAAATTGGCCAAAATCCCTGCTGCAGTGTGGTGAAAACCTGGTGAAAAACTACAGGAAATGTTTTACCTCTGTAATTGCAAACAAAGGCTACTGTACCAAATATTAACATTGATTTTCACAGGTGTTCAAATACTTATTTGCAGCAGTAACATACAAATAAATTATTAAAAAAAACATACATTGTGATTTCCGGATTTTTTTTTTTTTTTTTTAGATATGTCTTTCACAGTGGGACATGCACCTAAGATGAAAATTTCAGACCCCTCCATGATTTCTAAGTGGGAGAACTTGCAAAATCGCAGGGTGTTCAAATACTTATTTTCCTCACTGTAAGAAGAAGGAACTAAAAGAAGCATTGAAGAGGATGGACTCAAGACATACATCTGGATTAGACCAAAATCCCAGTGCAAGAATGGAAGAATTTAGGAGAAGAAGGAATAAATATATTGTGGGATTTGATGCAAAGGATATCCAATCAGGAAAAAATGCCAGAGGAATTCAGGATAGTGTGACTGTGGCCATCTAAGGAGAAGGGACATCTTCGGGACTGTGGAAATTATAGGGGAAAGAGACTGATGTCGCATCCTGATTGTAGAGAGAAATCTAAAGGATGAGGCCACCGCAAGTGAGGAGATAAGGAAGGAGACCACCACAGGTATGGAGATAAGGGACAAGACTACACAGGTGAGGCAGCATGAGAGAAGACCAGCACAGATGAACAGCAGCTTGGTTTGATGTCGGGTAGAGGAACACTTGTTGCCACTTTCCATTGACAAAGTTCTTGGTGAGGTTTAAATGTTAGGCTTATAACGACAGTGACACAACCAGTAATGATGTATGGAGCTGACACACGTGCAGTGAAGGGAGTGCAGGAAAAGAAAATGAGAACGCAGGTGGCTGTTCATCATGGGTTGGTAAGGTTAGACCTTACTTGTGCAAAGCACCATGAGGCAACTTTGTTGTGATTTGGTGCTATATAAATGAAAATAAATGAAATGATGTGTGCACTTTACAAGGCTGGACAGGAATAGAATAAAACAAACAGACAATCGGAGGAAGAACAAAAGTCAAAGAAACATCGAAGAAAGTCCAGGGAAGTGGGTTATGAGGACCAGAAGGAAAAACTGTCTGGAGGAAAAGCCATCAGAACCACTGACCCCAATAGAAGTGGGAAAAGATGATGATGTAAGTGAAGCCATTGTTGAAATATTCAACATTTTCTCATAAACTAATCCATTGGTCTCAGTTGAAGATGTAAATTCTATGCTTGTCTATTGATCCAGGTGTCAGTCCTCTACTAGTTTGCAGCAGATATGACACTGATTTGTGTTCTGTCGAGCTGCTCTCGCTTTATTTGTCAGGTTCCTCTGCCTCCTTTGTTGGGTTCTTCTGACTCCTTGGTGGGGTCCTCGGCCTTGTTTCTCAGGTTCCTCCGCCTCATTTGTTTGCTTCATCTGACTCCCTTTGTCGGCTTCTTCTGACTCCTTTGACAGGTTTCTCTGCCTCCTTTGTTGGGTTCTTCGGGCTCATTTGTCAGGTTCCTCTGCCTCTCTGGTGGCCTCCTCTGCCTCTTGGTGGGGTCCCCACGCTTGTTTCTCAGGTTCTTCTGCCTTATTTGTCGGGTCCTCTGACTCCTTGGTGGCTTCCTCTGACTCCTTGTCGGGTTCCTCTGGCTCATTTGTTGATTCCTTCAGCTTGTTTGTCAAGCTCCTCTGGCTGGTTGTGGTTCCGTGTTGTTGTTGTCTGCTGATTGGTCTGAACGGGAAGCGTTCGCCTTTCTGTTTGTAATCACTCCTCCTCTGTGGCTCAGGACTCTAAATTGATCAACCTTCTGCTGATACCCTGAGACTGTTTGGGGTTCAAACTTCACCCCTGGCTGATCTATCAGCTGCAGAACTCAGATCAGTCAGCACCTGCGATAGATTGTACACCAGGGACACACTGTTTGACATGTTCCTCATCTCTGTCAGCAGCCAATCGCTCGACTCATTAGAGGATCAGCACTGCTCTGAACTCTGACCTCTCAGCGTTTCTCTGTTGTCACAAATCCTTCTAAGACATCTCTGTGTATCACCACAGTTTGCTGGGTTCTTTTCAAAGCTACTCCAGGATTGGTGCCATTCCCGGTGGAGAATCTAGTGTGAAGCACGCCCACTTGTGTGATTCAAATCAACACAGAGGTGATCTCTGAGTAGTTTCAACACACAAATCAGATTGGAACCACTCCAGCACCCAGAGGTGTTTTCTGCTTCTTTCTGTGTCAGCACCAACGCAGCAGCAACTTTATCCGAGTCTGAGGACAGAAACCGCACAGCTGCTGATAAAACGAGACTGAAGCTCCTGCAGCCGTCATGCATCAGTTTCTTTGCCAAAACAAATGTTCCAGCTACATTTGGATGATCTGAACAGGCTGTGCGAGGACGTCCGATGGCAACAGATTCACCCTGCAGCAGTGAAAGTCAGCTTCATCGGGAAACAACACAGGAACCACAAACCTCGAAACACTGCTGCACAGTTTCAAAGCTGCCTGAAGATTCTTCAAGATGACGAACGCAGACTGACACACGAAGCAGGGAAAATGAAGCATAAACGTGAAGCATGAAGCAGGGATTACAAAGCATAAACGTGAAGCAAGAAACCTGAAGCAGGATTATGAAGCATAAAGAATAAAGCCTGAAGTACAACACAGCTTCATGTGATTCACGACAGGACACACATATCACCAAAAACACATGGACATATGCAATGAGTGTGTGCAATGATAAAATTAAACACGCACACACACTTCTGAGTCTCAGTCTGCGCTCATTTGACACAAAGTCTGACAAGAACAATAAGAATCAGACCACAATGAGAACGTGAGATCAATGAGAACCATGAACACATCTCAACATGAGCACAATGAGAACCGTGACTACAATGAGAACCGTGACCACATCTCAACCATGAGCTCAATAAGAACCAAGAGCACAATGAGAAACCGTGAGGTCAATGAGAACCATGAGCACAGTGAGACCACCAGGAACCGTGAGCTCAATCAGGAGCTTTTGCACAGATTTTGATCAGCAGAATAAGCAGCAAAGGACAAATGTGTGTCCATCTGCTCGGCATCTGCGAGTATCAAACATTAAGGTGTTATTGCATTCCATCCGGCAGCAGACATTCAGGTTTTAGTTTTATTCAAACATTTAAGGACCTAGTAAGATGGTCATACTTTAGCCAGTGATGTATCATTTCTTATGCTGTGTTTGGTGTAAAAGAGAAGCAGGAAAACTCTACACACTCAGTGTGTATGAAGAAACACCATTATTCATGATGTGACATAACTGCCACAGGGGTGAAGCTGTGGTTGACAACAGTCACACAACAGCCGCTGGATCCGTTTTTCACTTCCACGTGAGAATATTCGCAAACCAATACATGAAGTGCAAATTTATGTTTACCTTTGCCAATTTTTGTGGAATCTGTGTAAAAATTGCTCCTTTCCATGCAAACAGAAGCTGAAGTCCCAGTTTCAGACTCTCCAGTCTGGTGGGTTTGAAGCTGTGGGGTGGGGGGGTCAGAGCACAATTGATTCATTTTTACATGAATCCAGATCAAGGTTTCAGATCAACAATCCTTTCGTTTTGGGGTTTCTTGTTTTTTTATTCAGTGTCCACAGAAGGAGGTGTTTGATATCTGAGGGCACTCTGAACATCAATCCAGAAGGGTCATAGTGTACGGTTTGGTGGAGCTGAGAGTGGACAAGGAGGAATCTGTGATCAGGTGACTCACCATCTGTGGTCTAGTGACACTTGGCCTGCTTACAGAGGAGTCAAAGCACTTCATTCCACCACACCTACACCTCGTTCCACTGCACTCACGCTAGGTTACACTTCAGTCCTGGCTAATTTGAGTGGTTGTTCAACATCTCTGGTGCCAGGGTTCTTGTGGTTGATTGTCCAGTCAGCATTTCCCACATATTTACTTATCTGTAGTGAAAAACAACAAAACCACCATTAACCACCACATACGACCTCCCATTTTTTTAAGCACTATGACTTGATGTGCCGCTTGTCTTTTTCTGCTCGTGCACTTACACTCATGCAGACCAATCAGCTGTTGCTCCCTGTGCATTCAAAATGCCCCCAAACAAATGTTGCCCGACGTCAGTCATGTCTAGATTGTACTGTAATGTTACAGACAGAAACCCAATGTATGAGAACAACAAAAACCTTGCTTTACTGCACCAGTTCCAAAGCAAACAGTCCACAAAACTTTAGCAGAACGTAGGTCGGCAGGCAAAAGGCTTAGTCAGGCAGAGGTACGAAACATGGGCAGTCAGCCCAACTGGCAACAGTATCCTGAGAGGGAGCAGCAGGAAAGGTGTCCACTAACACAAGCAGAGGTTGAAGCCACACTGAGCAATCATACGTGGTGAGTAAATCTAGGAACAGCAAGCAAGACTGTAAACGTGGAAGGCAGCGTGGGGTCAATTACAAGAGGAAATAATGCAAGAGTGCAGGCAAAGAGCCAAACAGTCTGGTTGAAGACATAAACTAACATGTAGGATTCAAACTAGAGAGTACAGATCAGGATAATTACAATACATGGAAAATAATCACAAAACCCAGCAAACCAGAGACCAGAACTTGCACACCAGAACCATTATCCATGACAGTGTCCACCTTCACCGTGCCACACTTGGTCCTTACATCACAACCTATATGTTAACTGTTCTGGAAGCAAT
The DNA here is from genome assembly GCF_902500255.1 of Thalassophryne amazonica. Classification (NCBI taxonomy): domain Eukaryota; kingdom Metazoa; phylum Chordata; class Actinopteri; order Batrachoidiformes; family Batrachoididae; genus Thalassophryne; species Thalassophryne amazonica. The sequence continues at coordinate 58,406,852 of NC_047121.1, read as the reverse complement.
TCACCACATGCTTGTTCCAGATCAAAATCCAGATCCAGAGCAGTCCAGATTTGTAGTAATATGGGACTATGTAAGTTCTGGTTCTGAATGTGTTTGCCACACATCTGTGGTTCACAGTTGTGTACCTCCTCCCATATTCACCTGTTCTAAATCCTGTTACTGGAACGTTCATGATCGCCAGCGAAACGCCCCCCTGCCACGTCTCTGGGCCATGGCGGTGGTGTCAGGGGGAGAAACTGGGTACATCACTCGAGGAGGTTCTTCCCTCACTGTTTGAAGAGAACCAGCCTGGAGGAGGGACGCAGGTTAGAAATGGTGGATTTCCCCCAAACCCCCCAAAATACTTTTTTTTTTTTCATTTCTCTGACAATTCTACTTGTTGTTTACGTGTGTTAATGGTTTCTATACGGTGAAAGATTTGGTGTTCTTGTACTTTCCTCTTTCACTACTGCAATGTGCACGTGTCAGCCCCTCCCAGCAGAGCCCTCTCCCTCAAGAACAATGCACAGAAATACTGATTGAAGTCTACCAAAGACAGAAAACTGTAGATTTGGAACAAGACTGTGACATGGTAAATCCAAAAAATGTGCTGTGACGATAAAAGTTCCTTTTGATGCAGATGTGTTTAAGGTGTTTTGAATGCAGTGTTTCATTTTGCAGGAAATATGAGACATTTTGCATTTGTGTGTGTGCAGTTTTGAATTTGTAAAGAGAGTTTGAAAAAAATTATACCTTCTTTCAGAAAACGTGTGAAAGCAGTTGTTAAAAAAAGAACTTTAGTTTGGGACATGTCAGTCTCGTGGTGCTGCTCAGGTAAGAAAACAATTTAACAGCAACAAGAAATTATCAATGTGAACCTTCCATCATAGAGGGGTTTCTCTCTGAATGGAGGTAGAATCGGCCTGTGGTTTCATCAACCCTCTGGAACCCGACTGCTGCTACGGGCCAATATGATGAGGTTCGGTGATCTGACCCAACCAATGATGTGATGAAGTCCAGTGACCATCACCTGTTCACAGTCCTTTGATTTTTACAGTGCACATCAGACTCTAATGTACTTCTCATTTACAGTACTTTATTTTTACAGTATGTCCATTAAATTCTGAATCCACTGAATTATTAAATCTTTTTTTTTTTGGAGATGCAAAATACATTTACTGTTTTGTAAACAAATATTTCTTTTGGAGCTTTAGGACATTTCCATGTGGATTTATGGTATAGTTTTTGGTCACATTTCAAGTTATTTTTTGTGTACCTCCCGCACATATACATTTTTAGATACCATTTCTTGCATGCATGTGCCAGTTGACACAAGGTTTGAAATGACAAAACCAAATAGTAAGAAAAATCTTTAATTTGTCTTTCAATTACTTCTAATTACAGTGTGACTCGCATTACACCAAACATCCTTTATTTCCTGAAAAAAAACTTATTTTATATCTAGAAAACTGAAAACACGAGGGAAACACTGTAAAAAAAAAAAAAAAAAAAACATATTGCCTAATTTTCCCATTCAGCATGGGAATGCCTTTTATGACCTGAACGCAGTTTCCTATGTTTTTTTGTTTGTTTTTTTTTGGGGGGGGGGGGGATTCTGAGTTCAGGTAAAACTGTTTTGTGGTAGTTTTGATTATGCAGCATGTCAGAGGTTCATGTTTACAGTTTTTATTAAAAGGTGGAAGGTTTCAAGAAATGTGTTGAAGCCATTGTGAAAAAAATGTAAGAGAAAGTGGTGAGAGTGAAAGAAAGAGAGAGAGTGTGTTTGTGACTGCAGTCAGGGAACTGAAGCAGAGGCATGAACACAAACAAACAAGAGAAAACTCACAACAGCCACATTTACGGTTACAACAAGCCAAGCAAAAATGCCGTAAATACAAATAACAATCAGAATGAAACAGATTCCAGCTAGACTTGCTCTATGCGTGTGTGTGTACACAGATATGATTCCCACCAACTGTAATAATCCACAAGTAAAAATCAATAAACTCACCAAAGCTGCTCATCACTTGAAGAAAAAGGCTGTCTGCCTCTTTGCTTTTTTCAGTGAATCCATCAACAGATCCATTTCTTCACCTTCTTCAAACATTGTTTTAATAACAAAAAAGTCAAATATAAAAATAACACTTCACCCAAAACCTAAATGCCAAGAAAGAGAGATTAGTTAAATGAAAACATGAATATAATGGCTACATTATCTGTTAGCTCACATTTTCAACTTTATTCGAATCAACTTTATTCAAGAAAAATAGTTGTCCTTCTGCTTCTTCTTCTTCTTCTTCTTCTTCTTCTTCTTCTTCTTCTTCTTCCTCAGGTTTTATGGTGATTGCAGCAACCAGTGTTTAGGTGCTTTACTGCCACCTTCTGTGTTGGAGTGTCTCCTACCCCTGTATTGACTAAAGAAAAGAAAAGAAAGAACGGTGGTGGCCGAACCCTCATCGCTTACAGAAGGGGATTCTTGAACAAAATACACCTGATTTACGTTACAAGCACAGCACGAAATGGCAACATGCAAAAAAATTAAAACATTTAGAATAAAAAATTTAAACAAATAAATAAATAAAATATCAAACAAATATAATTTAAAACAAAAACTATAACCCAGTAATGGCACTAGCTTAGTCAGATGTACACTTTCCTTGTTGACATGCTGACTTCAGAATTTATTTATTTATTTTTTACTTTCAAGCATAGCACACAATTAGCTGGCTAGCAAGTTAGCAATTTTTTTTTATATGGCTCATCAATTCCACTTAGTGCAGACATTAGGGGAGGTGATTGTCTAGTGGTTAAGGCGTTGGGCTTGAGACCAGAAGATCCTTGGTTCTAATCCCAGCCTGACTGAAAAATCACTAAGGGCCCTTGGGCAAGGTCTTTAATCCCCTATTGCTCCCGGTGTGTAGTGAGCGCCTTGTATGGCAGCACCCTGACATCGGAGTGAGCATCTGATGCAGATGGAAAAGCGCTATATAAATGCAGTCCATTTACCATTTTAGTGCAGCATTGTAGTAATAAAACTAGAACACTTACAGTAATATTGATTGAATTATTTTGTTGTTTGTTTATTATTATTACATGCAAAAAAAAATGTCTTTAAAATGCCTTCAAAAGTGGGCTTTTACCGAGGCGTGGGACTGTCCAACCACTCGCTCCTCTGGCTACACACCTGCACAGTCTCTGTTAGCAGGAGGAAAACAAACACCGTGATAAGAAAATCTTGTGTGTTTCTGTGGAGAGAGTGAGCTCATTGGCTGGTTTCTGGTCAAAGGGAACTTATTCACACTCATCCACTTCACGCTACGGAATCTGAAGATACGCAACAGCATCGGCCTGCCACAGGGCTGTGTGTGTGTGTGTGTGTGTGTGTGTGTGTGTGTGTGTGTGTGTGTGTGTGTGTGTGTGTGTGTGTGTGTGTGTGTGTGTGTGTGTGTGTGTGTGTGTGTGTGTGTGTGTGTGTGTGTGTGTGTAAAACCTTCTTGGCTTTGGGGTCAATGCATCCATTTAATGTGTGACAGCAGGGTGGAGCCTATCCCAGGGCGTGAGGTGAGGTCCACCCTGGACAGGACGCCAGTCCAATGCAGGACCTCATACAGACAAACACAGTCACAGTTTCACTCACTCCTACATTCAGTTAGACTGTGGACTGAGAGATGAGGGAGTAAGCCAGTACCTGGAGGGAACCTATGGGAACATGGAGAGAACATGCAAATTCCACACAAAAAGGACCAGGTGGGAAGAGAACCTGGAACCTTGTTATTGTGAGGCAACAGTGCTAACCACTAAGCCATCACTGACGGACCACTGAGAGACCTTACTTTGGATTTAAATAGTGAAAGAAAAAAAAATACCAAAAAGCATTAAATGATCTGCATCAAAGGTTTTAAAGTCAAACATCTGCACTTTGTGACGTACTTTAAGGTGCATTCAAATTTTTATTTTTGTTTCATTCTGCTGGAGTTTTTCTCTCTCTCTCCCTCTTCGGTGCCTTTGGTCTCACAGATGTAGATGCAGAAGCTTCTTTTCTCTGACGGGATTCATGCATCGCCTCCAAAAATATAGAAATATATTCACTTAACTCACCCCGGCTGCCCCGCCCCCTCCCGTCCTACCGCTGTTGCTATTGTCCAAACGCTCACGAGCCAATTTGTGCACAGCCCGGTAACAGCAGACTGACAGCTCTCTGACAAAAGGCACACAGGAGAAATTCCCCTGCCGCTAATATCTGCTGTCAGCCTGCACGCATCAAAAACGCCGCTAATGCGTCGCCCCGCCGCCGCCGCGCGCCCTCCGCCGTCCTCTCAGCCCGCAGACAGAAAGAGAGAGTGATATGAATACTCCGAACATAACAGTCGCTTTCTCTAATGGCGCAGAGAAATAGTGAAACATATTTAGTCTGACAAAGGAGCTCGCGAGGAAGGCGATGTTCAATCTTTCCGAGTGTCACGGGAGGGGAGGGTGCCAGACAGACAGCGCGCGCGCCGCGGCCAAACCCCGCGAGTGCTTTCTGATAACGAAGAGAGAGAGCGCGCCGGCGGCAACAAGATGATGATGGTGATGGTGATGGTGATGGTGATGATGATGATGGCGCTGCTATTTGGTCTTGATGGGACGTCGCTTAAACCGCCGCACAAACAGTTTCGGTGTTTGGCGGCTCCAAAGTGTCGAAAACAAAAGGAGCGACGGTTTCCGTCGTGTGCATCCGGATGAGGAGGAGGAAGGTCAAACACGTGCATGCTGCTGAAGGTCACCAGGACCCGTTTTTAAATGTTTGAGCTGCGTGTAGCTGGTGCCACCTCGTCCACAACTCCAATAAACCGTTGTGGATCCTGGATGACAACCACCCAGACAGTTGCTCTCTAAAGTGATCAACCTGCTGCAGCCAGGTGGAAATGTGGGCGTGTCCTTCACTTTATCCAGACACTGGAGTCCTCAACACTGAGACACCTGAGTGCTGGATCACGTCCAGAGAAACACACCACATGGTCAGAATGTGGTGGCTGATGTTCTCTCACAGTGTCAGTGATCCTCCTCATCTGAGTCTCAATAAGTAACCGTTTGTATAATAATTCAGGAGACAAAAGGTCTTCAGTTAATTCATATGTTACACTTCAGTTAAATGAATCTTTAAGAAATGTACAATCTCAAAAATTGAATGTACACATAAAAGACGAGTGAGGGAAGCCACCAAGACATCAATGAAGGAGTTCCAAGCTTTAGTGTCTGTGACTGGAACTCAGAGAATAAGATGTGAAATATTTCTTTACCTTAATATTTTCTATTCATTTAAGTGTTCAGGATTTGGGGTTTCTGAGCAACACAGTTAATTTGAAGAATGTCACCACCGTGCCTTTGAGCAGCACTTTCGCTCAGGTTTGTTTGTGATCAGCTGATGCAGACAGGTTGGAAAAAGTCCTACAAAAGTTTGGTAGACATCACCCCCACCCAAAAAAAGAAAAAAAAAAAGACAGAAAAGCAAGAGACTTGTGAAATATAACTCACCACCAGTTTAACAGCAGCAGGAACTTTTTCCAAGCTGAAAGCACAAAGTTTTACTGAAATTAGAAACTCAGAGTTCAGCAACCAAATAGTTTTTTTAATTAATGAGAAGAAGGTGAGATAACATCTGCTGGAGAAACAGAGCTCACTATGAAAGATTAAAAAAGAAAAACAATTTCAAAAATACAATTTGCCAAGCAGTTAAAATGTCACAACAGCATGTGACAACATTTGGGGAAATGTTCACGTTAATGATGTTTCTGCTGTTCGTGATGATGGAACTGTTATAAGGAGCTCAGCCGACAACCAAAACCAAGAAAACAGCCTGATGAAATACCAGCCCAATGTCACGCCATTTCGTGATGACATCGCGAAAAGTAAATTAAGCTATGGCTCCTGATACAGTCATGAAAAAGCAACTCATTTTCGTGACAGAAGTGCAAATTTATTAAGTGATGGGAGCACGAAATGCGGGGTGACATGGGGGGAAGGGGTCTGGAGGGGTTATGGTTAGGGTTAGGGGAAGGGGTAGGGTTAGAAATAGTAAAATAAAAAACACAGCATCATGAAAATGTTACTCATTTGGTGAGGAGAGCATGAAAAAAGCGTGAGACTGGGCTGTGAAATACAGAAGTGCAAATGTTGTGGAGCACAGCATCAGCCATCGCTGACTGACTGAGTGACTAACTCAATGACTGACTGACTGATTGACACACTGACTGACTGAATGAAACACTGACTCACTGACTGAGTCACTGACTGAGTGAGTCACTGACTGACCGACATTGAAACACTGACTCACTGACTGAGTGAGTCACTGACTGACTGACACACCGACTGACTGATTGACACACTGACTGAGTCACTGAATGACTGACTCACTGACTGACACAATGACTGACTGACTCACTGATTGACACACTGACTGACTGAGTCACTGACTGACTGACTCACTGACTGAGTGAGTCACTGGCTGACTGAGTCACTGACTCCTTAAATCCGATGCATGACATGCTAATCACTGGAAAAAGAACTGTGTCTTTAACACAGACACACTGCAAAGGCTGATTGTTTGGTATGATGGGAAGTTCTGGTATCAACAGCGCAATGAGAAATAATAGTTTTTGTCTGCTTTTTGTAACTGCATAAATCTCTAGGCCGTATCCGAGCAACAGAAATACAGTGCCAACATGCACAATATATTTTGCATATGAGTACTAAACAGCTAAGACGTGGAGGATGCGAGTGGTGAGGTAATGCTGCTGTCTGATTAACACTGTTGCTGATGGTCACAGTGGTCACACCCATCATCCTGGCTGCAGATGTCATGCAGAAGGCTAGTCCATGGATGGATCGGGGAGCTGACCTTTGCCCTGATCCACCATCGATTGCAATTCTCCCTTTATTTTGAGCCTCAGCTGCTAAAAATCTTTCAAACAAATGCAAACTGTAAAATAAGCATTCAATAAAATTTATTTTCATATCATTTAGGGAACTCAACCGAAGATTTGAACCTGACCTCCTATAGTAGCTGACCATGCACACATTAAGCCTGGCTGCACTGAGGCCACGTGTTCTGAATGGGTCAAGTGTTGACACCTCATAAATGAAGACATGTTCCTCAGTTAAATGTTATCGAATTAATTATCAACAGTGTCCATCACTGTGTTTGTTAATGAAGTACCAGTACTTCAGAACAGTAACCAAGAATCCTCGTGATGCACCTGCATTTCTACTGCAACATCAACGTCGTAGCCGTAACCATGGTAACTGTCTCCTATCCTAGCCACTGTTGTCCTCAGGATGTTCTTATGTTCCATGTTCTTATTTACAGAGACAGGAAATAAAAAAAATAATGCTAATGTGTTGTACAAGAAGCATGAATGCAGACATTAACAAACACACATGCACACAGACACATATACATGCACATGCATACAACCGCATACAGACACCCATATGCATGCACACGCACGCACACACATATATGAACACATACACACCGGCTAGTCCTGTTACTGGGATTTGTGCTTGAGTGCATGCGTGTGTGTGTGTGCGTCACTGGGAGGTAAGTTGTTGCTGAGTTGCTTTGCACACTGTTGTGATCCCCGTCAACACAATCCTGCTGGGGCGATGTGATGAAAAAATGATGAAGCCATTTCAGAAAATTTGTGATTTTAATTAACTCCCATAACTGTGCAGAAATCTTTGAGATGTGTCACATGCTGGTGACACCTGTCGTTTCCTCCACCTCCGCTGAGGTCCTCAAACACTGAGGCATCTGCCTGCTGGGTCGTGTCCAGAGAAATACACCACATGGACAAAGTGTCACATTGCTGGTTATGATGTCCAGCAGCTTCCTGAGGATCCTGCAAATTCTCGGGATGTCCCAGAGAGTGGGCGGTCAACCAACTCAGACGCTTTATGAAAAGCATCACAAAGCAGGTGGAGATGCTGTTCTCTTGTCACGACAGACACTCTTTTTTTTCAGTGTGGGATACAAGCATCAACCCTACAGATTGAAAGAAAGGACTCACTCTCCCAGTCCAGAAGGAAAGGGGTACTGCAACAACTACACAGGGCATTATGCTGCTCTCTGTGCCGAGGAAGAGGATTATTCTTAACAGGATTCACTTCCAGCTACTTCCTGCTCAGCAACCAGAGCAGTCTGGCTTCACTCATTCATTTTCTATACTCACTTATTCCAATTAACAGTCAAATCTTTGGGAGTGGGAGGAAGCCGGAGCACCCGGAGGGAACCCACACAAACACGGGGAGAACATGCAAACTCCACATAGAAAGGATCAGGCGGAAAGCGATCCCACAACCTTCTTGCTGTGAGGCAGTAGTGCTAACCACTAACCCACTGTTCTAGCTTCATGCTCATGAAATCATCCATGAACCACATTCTAGCCATGTGGAAACTCAAATAATCTAAGCATGAATATGAACAGTGCTTCTTTGCAGCCTGTGTTGAGCTTTTGGTTCAGTTCATTGGGCTGCTCTCTGGGACATCCGGAGAGTTTGTGGGATCCCCAAGAAGTTACAGGACATCACAGCCAATGTGGAGCAGGTAGCTGAGTAGATAAAGAGCTGACCTGCCAATATGAAGACCTGAGTTTGAATCTTGTCTGTCACTTTGGACAAGACATTTAATCTACACTCTCAGTCCACCCTGCTATAAACGTCTACCTGCCTCAGCTGGGGAAGTCACCTGTGTCAGACTGGCATCCCTTAAAGGGAGACTCGTGGACTCACATCCGGTGGGTACTACCAAATCTGGAGATGAGTACCGGGGCCTCAGGCCCTACATAGGACCTACGTCTATAGCCAACCTGGATGCAAATACTATAAGGGCTGTTGGAGACAGAATTTCCCCAGTAAATTCTGGTGTTCCTCAGGGATGTGTTCTGGCTCTTAGGGCCCTGTCCCACTGGCTTTTAGGAGGATTTGCGTATGGATTGCGCACAAAATTGGCTCATATTCGCTTAACATCCGCAATATGCGTGAAACATACTTGTATGAGTCAGCCGACACCCGCACATGTCCGCAATTGTCTGCAGAGGCACGTTCTTGAGTGAGGATTTTTGAGCTGCACAAAATTTTGCCTGCGAATGACATCGGACTTACATACTCCATACATACTCCATTCATACACAATACATATTCACTCTATGCGCTGTATATCTGCCGTTAACCACTGATATCCGCAACTGACGGGGATTTGCGGCTTGGCAGCAGACCGGGACAGTGTGTAAAACAGATATATATCATGCCTATCACGTCCACATCACAAACTAAAATATGTTGTAGCGAATGCATACAAATTGGCCACGAATAAAGCGTTTTTATTACATCTGCTTTGCAGCTGATTTGCAGACAATCTGTGAATGCACAACAAACACATCACGTAATATGTGGCAGAAAGCGACATACCTGCCAGTCAGTGCCAGTCCAGCTGTGTAGATCCACAAAGACGTAATAGCTGCTAAAATCGGGTCTCCTCCAGGACTTTTATTTAACACCAACAAAAGGAAGAGTTGCTGTTTAGCCACAACTCATGCTGAAGTCTGTTTTCTGTGACACTCTCAAAAAAAAAAAAAAACACCATCTCACACCCCGAGCAGCTTCCCCCTCCCGCTCCCCAAACTCATGAACAGTTAACCCTCACATGATAACATGAACATTAACTCTGTGATCAACTTGTCCAAGTCCAGCAAATGCTCCAGAGGCTGTATTGTTGGTGTGAATAGTGATGCCGAAAGGCCCGAGTGCGCTTATTTTATGACCGCAATGCAGATGCCGTGCACGTGCAACACATGCGCAATGCATTCATAATACACCCGTAATACTGCCGTGATAATCTCAATGTGTCGGATCAGTTTCCTCACTACATGCGTTATATAACCGTGATTGTTCATCATATATTCGCTATATCTTATTAATATATCCGTAATTCATACCGGGACATTTGTCATTTTTGGCCATTTGTGACGAACGCCCGAAATTTGTGTACTCAATTCATGCGCAATTAATCCTCTCCCCAGTGGGACAGGGCCCTTACACTGTACAGTGCTTGTATGAACTGGGTTTTGGACTGGATGGTGGATCAGGTTGTGAAAACCAGCAGCTTAGATGCATTTGTTGGTGACATGAGTGTTAAGGACCCCAGTGGCTGAAGAAGGCCAAGGACATGGTCACACCTCACCTGGCTGCAGCAGGTATATGGTTATGTTAGAGGTCTGGTGATCAACTGGTTGTCTGCCTGGGTGGTCGTCCTCTAGTACACAGGTTGTTCCGTGATGCTGTGGATACTGCAAAGTGTGGCTCTTGACCTGACCTACAATGTAAATTTCCGTGTATTTACATGGATGTAAGAATCATCTTTAAATCTTTGAGGCAAAGTTCATTTGTATGTCTTTGTGCATTCCTCGGGACCAGTTTGAGGTTTTTACGATGTGGTGCCGAAATTTTAGCTGGTCCTTGGTTCAGCTTTTGATGTAGGCATTGGATCAGTCCAAGGTCTCAAACTGGTGCCCACGGGACAAACCAGCAGACAAACATGTACACAAACCTACAAACGTGGTGTGAGTCTCATGATGACAAAACAACAAACACACAGCCACTCAGGCACCCAATAAGATACAAATAAAACACACAACATGCATGTATCGAATTGCACTTTTTTCAAACAGTGCCACCATGTAGTAGTTTGGTGACATTACACTTCAAACATTAGTTGCTGTTTTTTTCCCCCCTCGTTTGTTTGTTTTTTGTAGATTCCTGGTTGGATGTGTGTCACAGACCCGTTCAGGTCTGAGTCCTCACAGGGATAGAGAAACCCACTGTGTGTATGTGGCGCAATGACCCCCCCCCCCCCCCCAACAAAAAGTAAATAAATAAAAAAATCCTTTGGTTGCATCCCGTTGGCCTGGAGATGGTTACCATGGAAACCGGAGACTGGGATGAAGAGAGAGGAGAGAGCATGGAGTGTGAGCAACATGAGTTGATTGGCAGCAAACACGCAGACCCCCCCGCTGTTTAATAATATCTATTTAGTGCGGAGATAGATTGATCCGACACCCCAAAACACACGAGCTCCGCATGTCTGTCTGCCTGTCTGTCTGTCTGCCTGTCTGTGTCTCTCTCCAGCCGTCACTCAGCAGTGGCCGCACACACCCACGTGCACGCCATCACGTCTGGGTCTTTGTGTTAAAATCTCTCTCTCTCTCTTGCTGTAACAACAGCATGTTGACTAAACAGACACACAACAGAGGTGTTTGTGTGTTGTTTCCCAAGGCATCATGGGTAAACAACAGGGAGGGAAGAAGGGATGAGGGACAGATGATGGGAGAGGACAAGAAAAGACACGTTCATGGGGGAAATGTTGGTCTGTGAAAATTCACGCACAAATGACACACAAACAACAGTGGCAAGATTTAATACGGCGTTGAGGGTATTGAGGGTGTGGAGGTGTGATTTCGGGGGGGAGCGGGAAGCGCCGCCAACGCTGCCTTCAGTGAATTGGATCATCAACCACATCCCAAGGCAGCGCAGCGCACACACAGAGTTATTAGGTGGAGCAGGTACAGCTGGGACTTGGGTTTAAAGACGACACCACCTGGCCTGATGCTCGTCTGACATGATTAACAAACACAAAGACACAGATGTGTGTTAGCACTTCACGTCCACACAATGATTCACCCGAATCCAGACATTAAACACTCTGCACATTGTTCCTGTGCCACAGCACAGACGGCGTCTCACTCGTCTTGGCTTGTTTTCAGACTCCATTCATGATTGATAAATGTGACAGATCTAAAACCGAACACAGGCTGGGAAATATTTTTGTTATCCGCAGTCACAAGAGAAGATTTATATCAGTTTCATCTCTGCGCGTCCAGAGTACACACACCGGTCCAGTACAAGATTAGTCTCATTTAACACAAAGGCAGCACGGGGAAAGTGCCAGAAAAAATACACAACACTGGTATAATAGGTGGTGATTTGGGTCTGGATCATGTATACTAGTTTTGTGTTCTGTCTGGTTTTTGCCTCAGGTTTGGGTCTGTGTTCTGTGGTGCATTCTGAGTTGTCTTGGGTCCAGGTTTTGTCCTGTGTTCTACGTTTTTTTGGTCCAGATTTGGTGCTGTGTTCTCTGTTGCATTCCAAGTTGTTTAGGTTTGGTCCTGTGTTCTAAGTTTTTTTGGTCCAGATTTGGTCCTGTGTTCTAAGTTTTTTTTTGGTCCAGGTTTGGTGCTGTGTTCTGTGTTGCATTCTGAGTTGTTTTGGGTCCAAGTTTGGTTTTGTGTTCTGAGTTGTTTTGGGTTCAGGTTTAGTCCTGTGTTCTGTGGTATATTCGGAATTGTTTTGGGTTCAGGTTTGGTCCTGTGTTCTAAGGTGTTTTGTGTGTAGGTTTGGTCCTGTGTTCTGTGGTCAGTCCTGAGTTGTTTTGGGGGTCCAGGTTTGGTCCTCTGTTCTAAGTTGTTTTGAGTGTAGGTTTGGTCCTGTGTTTTGTGGTGTGTCCTGAGTTATTTTGGGTCCAGGTTTGGTCCTGTGTTCTGTGTTGCGTCCTGAGGTATTTTGGGTCCAGGTTTTGTCCTGTGTTCTAAGTTTTTGGGGGGTCCAGGTTTGGTCCTGTGTTCTAAGTTGTTTTGGGTGTAGGTTTGGTCCTGTGTTCTGTGGTGGGTCCTGACTTGTTTTGGGTGCAGGTTTTGTGCTGTGTTCTGTGTTGGGTCCTGAGTTGTTTTGGGTCCAGGTTTGGTCCTTTGTTCTAAGTTGTTTTGGGTGTAGGTTTGGTCCTGTGTTCTGTGGTGCGTCCTGAGGTATTTTGGGTCCAGGTTTTGTCCTGTGTTCTACATTTTTTTGGTGTCCAGGTTTGGTCCTGTGCCCTGAGTTGTTTTGGGTTCAGGTGTGGTCCTCTGTTCTAAGTTGTTTTGGGTGTAGGTTTGGTCCTGTGTTCTGTGGTGTGTCCTGAGTTGTTTTGGGGGTCCAGGTTTGGTCCTCTGTTCTAAGTTGTTTTGGGTGTAGGTTTGGTCCTGTGTTTTGTGGTGTGTCCTGAGTTATTTTGGGTCCAGGTTTGGTCCTGTGTTCTAAGTTGTTTTGGGTATAGGTTTGGTCCTGTGTTCTGTGGTGGGTCCTGACTTGTTTTGGGTGCATGTTTGGTGCTGTGTTCTGTGGTGGGTCCTGAGTTGTTTTGGGTGTAGGTTTGGTCCTGTGTACTGTGGTGCGTCCTGAGGTATTTTGGGTCCAGGTTTTGTCCTGTGTTCTAAGTTTTTTGGGGTCCAGGTTTGGTCCTGTGCCCTGAGTTGTTTTGGGTTCAGGTGTGGTCCTCTGTTCTAAGTTGTTTTGGGTGTAGGTTTGGTCCTGTGTTCTGTGGTGTGTCCTGAGTTGTTTTGGGGGTCCAGGTTTGGTCCTGTGTTCTAAGTTGTTTTGGGTGTAGGTTTGGTCCTGTGTTCTGTGGTGGGTCCTGACTTGTTTTGGGTGCAGGTTTGGTGCTGTGTTCTGTGGTGGGTCCTGAGTTGTTTTGGGTCCAGGTTTGGTCCTTTGTTCTAAGTTGTTTTGGGTGTAGGTTTGGTCCTGTGTTCTGTGGTGCGTCCTGAGGTATTTTGGGTCCAGGTTTTGTCCTGTGTTCTAAGTTTTTTGGGGTCCAGGTTTGGTCCTGTGCCCTGAGTTGTTTTGGGTTCAGGTTTGGAACTCTGTTCTAAGTTGTTTTGGGTGTAGGTTTGGTCCTGTGTTCTGTGGTGTGTCCTGAGTTATTTTGTGTCCAGGTTTGGTCCTGTGTTCTAAGTTGTTTTGAGTGCAGGTTTGGTGCTGTGTTCTGTGGTGGGTCCTGAGTTGTTTTGGGTCCAGGTTTGGTCCTGTGTTCTAAGTTGTTTTGGGTCCAGGTTAGGTTCTGTGTTCTGTGGTGCGTCCTGAGGTATTTTGGGTCCAGGTTTTGTCCTGTGTTCTAAGTTTTTTGGGGGTCCAGGTTTGGGCCTGTGTTCTAAGTTGTTTTGGGTGTAGGTTTGGTCCTGTGTTCTGTGGTGGGTCCTGACTTGTTTTGAGTGCAGGTTTGGTGCTGTGTTCTGTGGTGGGTCCTGAGTTGTTTTGGGTCCAGGTTTGGTCCTTTGTTCTAAGTTGTTTTGGGTCCAGGTTTGGTCCTGTGTTCTGTGGTGCGTCCTGAGGTATTTTGGGTCCAGGTTTTGTCCTGTGTTCTAAGTTGTTTTGGGTGTAGGTTTGGTCCTGTGTTCTGTGGAGTGTTCTGAGTTATTTGGAGTCTAGGTTTGGTCCTGTGTTCTGTCTGTCTCCAGTATTTATAGAACATACAGAACCAAATATTTTGGGTTGATAAACACGGTCACCTGTATTTTGTACTGCTTGGTCTCTGTAATTATGCAGAAGTCAGATCAGTTGCCTCCTTTCACCCCGACAGCCAACTGTCACAGTTAACACTGAGAACCGCAAGCCGCGCAAACACAGAAACACAATCCTGCAGCTATTTGCTGAGGAACGCCAGGAATTCACCAGATACAATTCAGACACCTCAGAACAGTGAAGATGTTCAATGGAAACAAAATCTGGTCCCAGTAAACATGAATGTTTCTTTTTACTCTGTACTGAGGAAATCAAAGACATTTGGCCAACAGGATGATTTCCTTATCATGTTGATGGAGTTGTCTTTATTGTTTTTTGTAATTGTTTCTTTGAGTGTTTTTGCTTTTCCTTTGTGAAGTCATTCATGACCACGTTCTTCTGAGCTACTCTATAAATACATTTTACTTATTTATTAAGAAACTTAATTACCTCAGAAAAGTAAAAAAAAAAAAAAAAACATGATCTCAGAAAACAGACCGAAACTACTTTTGTCAAAAAGTAATTCCACACATGCAAAAGTTATATATTTATTAATATAATTTTTAACCTTATGAAACATTTTCACTACAATAAAATCTTTAATAAATGCTCTTGTGTCCTTTTGTGATTTGTACGTAATTCTTTTGTGATATTCAGTATTTTTGGTTGTTTTTTAAGATTGTAAATGATTCCTAGAAAAAAAGAATGAAGGAGACAAAGAGACAAAGAATGACAGACTGTGGCTGAATTCCCTGATCACAAACACAATGATTATTATGGGATGTAAGCGGTGAGATTAAACCCCCGGAGAGGCAGGGGGAGCTGTTCCTCACGTCTGTGTGTCTGTAAACTCACTCAGGCTGTTGGGAAAACACAAAGCCCACAGCTTCCACAAATACGGCACAAAGAGCCAAAATGCCAAACCCCACAAACATCAAGAAATTAGAGTACTTAAAAATCATGAACTTATAAAACCATGTCATCAGCTTTGAGACCATATGAAGAAGTCAACTTTAACCGCTGTCCTAGTCTCAGTCTGGGGTACCAAGACTCCATAAGAGTACAAACCGGTCATCTCACCTCATACGTGGACGACACGAAAATTTATTGTAATCTTAAGTCCAAATCCAGCACCACACCTATATTTTGACAAACAGCGCTCCCACCTGAATTTCATCAAACAGCACCCCACCTGTATTTCATCAAACAGCACCCCCACCTGTATTTCATTAAACAGCACCCCGCCTGTATTTTGTCAAACAGCACCCCATCTGTATTTCGTTAAACAGCACTCCGCCTGTATTTTGTCAAACAGCACCCCACCTGTATTTTTTTAAACAGCACCCCGCCTGTATTTTGTCAAACAGCACCCCATCTGTATTTCGTTAAACAGCACTCCGCCTGTATTTTGTCAAACAGCACCCCACCTGTATTTTGTTAAACAGCACTCCACCTGTATTTTGTCAAATGGCACCCCACCTGTATTTCGTTAAACAGCACTCTGCCTGTATTTTGTCAAACAGCACCCCACCTGTAATTTGTTAAACAGCACTCCGCCTGTATTTTGTCAAATGGCACCCCCACCTGTATTTCA
Source organism: Thalassophryne amazonica (assembly GCF_902500255.1). NCBI lineage: Eukaryota > Metazoa > Chordata > Actinopteri > Batrachoidiformes > Batrachoididae > Thalassophryne > Thalassophryne amazonica. Next base: position 58,390,930 of record NC_047121.1, on the reverse strand, counting down.
TCAAACAGCACCCCATCTGTATTTCATTAAACAGCACCCCACCTGTATACTGTCAAACAGCACCCCACCTGTATTTCGTTAAACAGCACCACCTATATTTTGTCAAATGGCACCCCCACCTGTATTTCATCAAACAGCGTCCCACCTGTATTTTGTGAAGCAACACCTTGCCTGTATTTACTCAAACAGTGCCCCCACCTGTATTTCATTAAACAGCACCCCGCCTGTATTTTGTCAAATGGCACCCCCACCTGTAGTTCATCAAACAGCATCCCCACCTGTATTTTGTTAAACAGCACCCCCACCTGTATTTACTCAAACAGCGCCCCCACCTGTATTTCGTTAAACAGCACCCCCACCTGTATTTACTCAAACAGCGCCCCCACCTGTATTTCGTTAAACAGCACACCCACCTGTATTTTGTTAAACAGCATCCCCACCTGTATTTTGTTAAATAGCACCCCCACCTGTATTTACTCAAACAGCGCCCCCACCTGTATTTCGTTAAACAGCACCCCCACCTGTATTTCGTTAAACAGCATCCCCACCTGTATTTTGTTAAACAGCACCCCCACCTGTATTTACTCAAACAGCGCCCCCACCTGTATTTCGTTAAACAGCACCCCCACCTGTATTTCATCAAACAGCGTCCCCACCTGGGCAGCATGATGGTTTAGCCATTAGCACTGTTGCCTCACAGAGAGAAGGTCATGGGGTCGATTCCCACCTGTGGCCTTTCTGTGTGGAATTTGCATGTTCTCCCCGTGTTTGTGTGGGTTCCCTCTAGGTGCTCCGGCTTCCTCCCACATCCAAAGACACGCAGGTTAGGTAGACTGGAAACTTCAAATTGTCCGTAGGTGTGCATGCAGGTGTGAATGTGTTTGTCTGTCTATATGTGGCCCTGTGACGGACTGGCGTCTTGTCCAGGGTGAACCCTGCCCTACGCACTATGACTGCTGGGATAGGCTCCAGCCCCCCGTGACCCGATCTTGAATAAGTGGTTGAAGATGTGTGTGAGTGTGAGCGTCTCCACCCATATTTCATTAAACAGAGCCCCCGCCTGGAATTCATCAAACGGCACCCCACTTATATTCTTAGTCAGCATCTTTTCGACGTTTAACATTGTTTTCCATTTTAACATTTCTCCATTCGTTTAGTCGCCCTCGGTCCCTAACGAGTCGGTCCTGCTGCGCAGCTTGATGGCAGAGTATATTTGATATGTTCTTCTGCTTCTTCTTTCCTCTGCCGCCCCCGTTGACTGTGACTGGCGAAGCGCTCTCCAGACTCTTCGTGGTTTCTCTGTCACAGCCACTGATGCTACACTGGTGCACGAAACCGAAAAAGAGGGACCAACTGATCTGGATCAGCCAAAGCTGGAACTGAACTCATTCCAAACCCTGAATGTTCCGTCCACTCCTCACATCTGGAGCAAGATGTCAGAGGACCCCCGTCCCCACCCGCACGGTGATCAGGAGCAGTGATGACGCTGTGACACAGATTTAAACTGAGATAATATTTAATGATGCACTGTCACCCAGTGACCATAGCAACAGAAAATGCCACAAGAAGTCAGTCGATCAACATTAATGACAGAAAGCTGCAGCACGCTGCCCCACGACCGCCAGACTCCAGAGCGCGGCCACATCCAGACCGCAGGCCTCAGCGTGCAGATCGCTGCATCTGTGGAGGATAAACACAAACAGAGTGATGTGAGTAAATGTGCGAGCTGTGAGGGAGGGAGCGCCGCTGACAGCGATGCTGCTCTGTTTGTTTTAGCTGATTAGCATCGAAAACAAAAGCATGTGATTGTCTTTATTAACGGCTTGTTGTCTTGTTGTAATGACACCTAAGATGCAAACAGGAGGACGTATTGTCACACTGACAGACAGACACACAAATACACACAGACATCATTACACTCATATGTGAGCCTGACAGTCAGTTTCTGCTCCGCTTGTGTCAAACTGTCCGTCGCTCAACACATTCACTCAGAGTGAGACTTCGCAGCAACCAAAGTCAAGTTTGACCTGAGAAGCATCCGCACGCCGCCTGTCAGTTTTAATTTATACGTTCCACTAACATCCACCCATCTGTATTCTACACCCGTTTATTCCAATGAATGGTCACGGGGTGTGGAGCCTATCCCAGCAGTCACTGATAGGCGGGGTTCAGGCCGCCAGTTTACTCACACCTAGTCACCAGTTCACCAAACCTGCATGTCTGTGGAAGTGGGAGGAAGCCAGAGCACCCAGAAGGAAAGCCACGAGAAGACGGAGAGAACATGAAGAACGCCACACAGAAAGGACCGGGGGGGGAGAACCTGGAACCTTCACACTATGAGGCAACAGTGCTAAGACACGGCACCACCCGTCACTAACAGCAAGATCACATTCCCATTGACCCGCCTACATACACACCTATACACATGTACACACCAGTACACACCTGTACACATGCACACACCTGTACACATGCACACACCTATACACATGCACACACCTGTACACATGTACACACCAATACACACCTGTACACATGCACACACCTATACACATGCACACACCTGTACACACCAATACACACCTGTACACATGTACACACCTGTACACATGTACACACCAATACACACCTGTACACATGTACACACCTGTACACATGTACACACCAATACACACCTGTACACATGCACACACCTGTACACATGCACACACAAATATGTACACATGCACACACCTGTACACATGCACACACCAATACAAACCTGTACACATGCATACACCTGTATACATGCACACACCAGTACACATCTGTACACATGCACACACCTGTACATATGCACACGCCAATACACACCTGTACACATGCACACACCAATACACACCTGTACGCATGTACATGCCAATACACACCTGTACACATGCACACACCAATACACACCTGTACACATGCACACACAAATATGCACACACCTGTACACATGCACACACCAATACACACCTGTACACATGCACACACAAATATGCACACACCTGTACACATGCACACACCAATACACACCCATACATATGCACACGCCAATACAAACCTGTACACATGCACACACCTGTACACATGCACACACCTGTATACATGCACACACCAGTACACATCTGTACACATGCACACACCTGTACATATGCACACGTCAATACAAACCTGTACACATGCACACGCCAATACAAACCTGTACACATGCATACACCTGTACACATGCACACACCAGTACACACCTGTACACATGCACACACCTGTACAGATGCACACGCAAATGCACAACTGTACACATGCACACGCCATTACAAACCTGTACACATGCACACACCTGTATACATGCACATGCCAGTACACACCTGTACACATGCACACACCAATACACACCACACAGTACACACCTGTACACAGGCACACACCTGTACACATGCACATGCCAAAACACACCTGTACACATGCACATGCCAAAACACATCTGTACACATCAGTACATACCTGTACACATGCACACACCTGTACACATGCACATGCCAGTACACACCTGTGCACATGCACACGCCTACACACATGCACACACCTACATACCAGTGCACACCTGTAAATGTACACACACATGATGCTGAAAATAAGCATCTAACGAATGATTAAATGATTAAAAGTAAAAAAAAAATAAAAAAAAAATACTAATCTTGAGTATAAAAATACTTCAAGAGTTCAGCTGCATGTAAAGCACATTCAGAGTCAAAGGTTCTGGTGTGTGCAGACCTCCACATTCGCAGAAACAAATGTTCAGCCTGAAATTCCATACTGGGACTTCAGGTGGTGCTGTAGCGCAGGATATTGGATCTGTGGTACCAGGGTTCGGATGGCTGATCCAGCAGTCAGCTGTGAGCCAGTGAAATTGTGAAGGTGGTAAAAGAGCTGAGGCTTCGAAAAGCTGCAGTGGTCAGTTGTACTAGGGCCGAGTTCCCGCAGGTCAAAGGACATACTGCTCTCCTGGTATTACAAACACCCCCACAGACAGGAAAAAAAGACTTGTCCCACACTGAAACAGAAAGTGTGATTGCCTGGATTACAACTACATGAGTATTATGCTGCTCTCTGTGCCAGAAAAGGTGCTCCCATGGATCATTCTCAGGAGGATCCAGTCCCAGTTAGTTCGCGCTGTGTGACCGGAGAAGTTAGCCATCGACAGGATCCTCGCTCTGTGATTCCTCAGTGCTTCTTTGCAGCCAGTGTTGATTTTCAGAAAGTGGTATTCAGCTAATCGGGCTGGTCTCTGTGGGATACCCAACACGTTCCTGGAGCTCTGAGCCAGCCTATGCACAGGTACTAAGGTCATGCAATCCGGTGACTTTGTGTCCTTATGTTGTAGATGTGCATCGAGCAGCATCATCATCAAACCTGCAAAAGGAAATTCCAACAGACCATTATTAGTTTCTAATTTAGGTCAATGTTCAACCAGTCTGACCTTCCAGTACTGTGTGGTAGAGGTTTCTGTACCAGAACATCACAAGGAAACACAGTCACAACAACACACTGCAGGAGGCAAAGTACCTCTGTGCATGTGTGATGGTTCACATTCTGATCACGTCTCTGCTGTTCTTGTTTTGCCACCTCTGATTATACACTCAACAAAAATATAAATGCAACACTTTTGGTTTTGCTCCCATTTTGTATGAGATGAACTCAAAGATCTAAAATTTTTTCCACATACACAATATCACCATTTCCCTCAAATATTGTTCACAAACCAGTCTAAATCTGTGATAGTGAGCACTTCTCCTTTGCTGAGATAATCCATCCCACCTCACAGGTGTGCCATATCAAGATGCTGATTAGACACCATGATTAGTGCACAGGTGTGCCTTAGACTGCCCACAATAAAAGGCCACTCTGAAAGGTGCAGTTTTGTTTTATTGGGGGGGGGATACCAGTCAGTATCTGGTGTGACCACCATTTGCCTCATGCAGTGAAACACATCTCCTTCGCATAGAGTTGATCAGGTTGTCAATTGTGGCCTGTGGAATGTTGGTCCACTCCTCTTCAATGGCTGTGCGAAGTTGCTGGATATTGGCAGGAACTGGTACACACTGTCATATACGCCAGTCCAGAGCATCCCAAACATGCTCAATGGGTGACATGTCCGGTGAGTATGCCGGCCATGCAAGAACTGGGACATTTTCAGCTTCCAAGAATTGTGTACAGATCCTTGCAACATGGGGCCGTGCATTATCCTGCTGCAACATGAGGTGATGTTCTTGGATGGATGGCACAACAATGGGCCTCAGGATCTCGTCACGGTATCTCTGTGCATTCAAAATACCATCAATAAAATGCACCTATGTTCTTCATCCATAACAGATGCCTGCCCATACCATAACCCCACCGCCACCATGGGCCACTCGATCCACAACATTGACATCAGAAAACTGCTCACCCACACGACGCCACACACGCTGTCTGCCATCTGCCCTGAACAGTGTGAACCGGGATTCATCCGTGAAGAGAACACCTCTCCAGCGTGCCAAACGCCAGCGAATGTGAGCATTTGCCCACTCAAGTCGGTTACGACAACAAACTGGAGTCAAGTCGACCTGAGACCCCGATGAGGACGACAAGCATGCAGATGAGCTTCCCTGAGACGGTTTCTGACAGTTTGTGAATGGCTTATGGTAGAGAAATGAACATTCAATACACGAGCAACAGCTCTGGTTGACATTCCTGCTGTCAGCATGCCAATTGCATGCTCCCTCAAATCTTGCGACATCTGTGGCATTGTGCTGTGTGATAAAACTGCACCTTTCAGAGTGGCCTTTTATTGTGGGCAGTCTAAGGCACATGCTCTAATCAGCATCTTGATATGGCACACCTGTGAAGTGGGATGGATTATTTCAGCAAAGGAGAAGTGCTCACTATCACAGATTTAGACTGGTTTGTGAACAATATTTGAGGGAAATGGTGATATTGTGTATGTGGAAAAAGTTTTAGATCTTTGAGTTCATCTCATACAAAATGGGAGCAAAACCAAAAGTGTTGCGTTTATATTTTTGTTGAGTGTAGTTGTACGCTGTGATGCTTTTATATTAATGCATCTGCTCTTTGTGCTTTCCCATTGGTGCTATTTTGTAATATGTTTGTTTCTTGCGTGTTCTATTAGCTTTATTTCCTGTTCACAGGCACATAGGCCTTCAGTTCAGATGCATGCTCATTACCTCATTCATTAAGTCATGTACAATATAGCTGTTCACAAGCCCTCACCCCAGTGCCAGATTATCTATCTTCCATTCCTGTGTTGTTTCTTTGTGTTTGATTTCCCGTTGCCGATTCACACTGCCCCATGTTCCTTGAGCCTTGCCTGCCAGTTATTGGACTGTCTGCCTGGTGTGTTTGATGACTCCGCTCTGACCATCTGCCTGTTCATCTGGTTAACCTGATTTTCCACATGGACACTTGTCTCACTGACTGTCCTTGTTTAGCCCACCAGCTTGTTCCCACATGGACACTATTGTTGAATGGACTGCTGTTACTCTGTGTGCTGAATTCTACAATATCTGTTGTGGCTGGGGTGCCTGGCGTGCCTGGCTGGCTTTTGTTTGTCTTCTGTTTTCTGTCTTTTGTTTTTCCTTCCAGGTGGCATGCGTTCAGGACTGAGTGGCTGTGTGGCTGAGTTATCAGGACCTCACCCTGATCACCTGAAGCTTGTCATGTGCAGCTCGTCAGGACTCACAGCTGTGGTGCATCTTTATGGATTGGGGCATGGTTGCATTTAAGTCTGGAGTACACAGTGTGTATTTGCCAGAGACCCGACCTTGTGACCAGACGGGCGAGATCGACGTCTAGAGAACCATCTCATCATCGTGGATGCAGAGACCGTACCAGGTTTGATGCCATGGTCTGTGAAAGAGGAGGGGGTGAGGTCTCACGCTCGTCAGCACACTTCCTGAGGTACTTTAGGTTTTGTGACTAACATGAGTACAGTCAGTAAATGTGGTGTCCCTCACACCTTATTATATTGAGCTGTTATGTTAGTCGTTTAATCAGCTTCCACTGCAGTGGAGAATTGAACTGGGTGTTCCATGCCTGCAGGGTGGGAAGCTAATTGGTGATTAAGCCAGGAAGTGTTTGCTGTTTATGTACACCTTTGAGTGGTCTCTCTGTGTGTGGAGTGGTGGACTCACATGATGGTTTCTTCTTTCACAGACTCGGTTGGTCGCGGCCACCTGGGGGGTGTCGGCGGGGTCCTTGGGTCCGAACTGTTCTGGCTCCGGACCGTTTGTGCTGCTGGGAGCGCACCGTTCTTCCACCTCGCCAGACCGCGCACTTATTTGTTTGTAATTGAGCACTCACTGTTATGATATTAAATTCTGTTATCCTTTGAACCGTGCTCTGCTTATTTTATACTGGGTCCTGTCAAACGCTGGTCGGTTCTCCGCCCGCGTCCGACACATAACAGTATCACTGGCTATAAATAAAGACAATGAACTTTTCACATCAGTGCAGCTCTCTGCTCTGGGGTCCTCAGTTGGGCTTCGCTCATTATATTATATTGGGTCCTCCAAATCCTTGAGGTCCCATGCCTTGATCTTTAATCACCTGACCCACATGTGGAGAACACCTGGAATTAATGAATGAAATGTAAACTGAACAAAAATATAAATGCAGCACTTTTGTTTTTGCTCCTATTTTCCATGAGCTGAACTCAAAGATCTAAAACATTTTCTATAAACACAAAAGACCTATTTATTTCAAATATTGTTCACAAATCTGTCTAAATCTGTTAGTGAGCACTTCTCCTTTGCTGAGATAATCCATCCCACCTCACCGGTGTGGCATATCAAGATGCTGATTAGACAGCATGATTATTGCACAGGTGTGCCTTAGGCTGGCCACAATAAAAGGCCACTCTGAAATGTTCAGTTTTGCTTTGTGGGAGGGGGGGGGGTCTGACAACCAGTCAGTATCTGTTGTGACCACCATTTGCCTCACGCAGTGCAACACATCTCCTTCACATAGAGTTGATCAGCAGCCGGACACCGTCGAATGTGAGGTTTACCCACTCAAGTCAGTTACAACGACAAACTGCAGTCAAGTCGAGACCCCGATGAGGACGGCGAGCATGCAGATGAGTTTCCCTGAGACGGTTTCTGACAGTTTGTGCAGAAATTATTTGGTTCTGCAAACTGATTGTTGCAGCAGCTGTCCGGGTGGCTGGTCTCAGATGATCTTAGAGGTGAACATGCTGGATGTGTAGGTCCTGGGGTGGTGTGGTTACACATGGTCTGCGGTTGTGAAGTCGGTTGGATGTACTGCCAAATTCTCTGAAACGCCTTTGGAGACGGCTTTGGGTAGAGAAATGAACATTCAGTTCAGGGGCAACAGCTCGGGTGGACATTCCTGCAGTCAGCACGCCAATTGCACACTCCCTCAAAACTTGCAACATCTGTGGCATTGCGCTGTGTGATAAAAGTGAACATTTCAGAGTGGCCTTTATTGTGGCCACCCTAAGGCACACCTGTGTAATAATCATGCTGTATTATCAGAATGTTGATATGCCACACCTGTGAGGTGGGACGAATTATCTCGTTGTTTGATCACATTCCTCATCACTCTAACCTGAGACTAGACACAGGTGGAACAGTTCCAGCTGAATGGAACAGTAATGGAACAGCAGGTGATGACATTTTTGTTCATCCTCTGTCCTGGAGTTCACCTGATCTGTGCGGTTTACTTAAAGCTGTATGACCGTTCAAATTTCACAAAACTGACAAAATTTAGTTTCTACTGAAATCCAAGCATTATAATGTCGGTTTATTTTTGAAAAATGTTGCAAAATTACAGCTCATTTTAATGACAAGAACATATTTACCTGGGGCAATTCAATAATAAATATTTTATTTTCCTTTTAACGCCCTCTACAGCAGGAAGTGCATGTTTGAGGTTTTTGAAATTCCTGGAAATGACCTTTGACCTCGTCTGATGCTTGTACACATAGCATGCACTCTAATGTCTATGAGATATCTTGTAATTCACTTCAGAGATGTTATCTGATTTTTTTTAAGTGTTTTTAGCTTTAGAAGTGTTTATTTCTCACTAAATTTTACAGAACATATGAAAATCATGTTAGGTTTTTACACAAATAAGCTGTTTCTGAGTATTTTCTGCCATGTTGGATTATTGTGTTCAACCGAGCAGCAAGCTGACATCACTGTGCCTCTCTGCTCTGAGTGTTTTGAACATGTGCAATGCAACACACTTGGGACAGCCGGCCGAATGGGACCAGAAAGTGATTTTTTATATATTTGATTCATTCATTCAGTCATTCATTTTCTGCCACTTATCCAGGTCCAAGTAGAAATGGACCAAGTAGCTCAACACACACTTCTCTATCCTCTGCCAAGTCCTGTAACTCTTCCCGGGGAATCCCAAGGAGTTCCCAAGCCAGCTGGGATATATAATCCCTTCAGAGTGTCCTGGGTGTTCCCCAGGGCCTCCTCGCAGTTGGACATGCCTGGAAGACCTCCCTAGAAGGCAACCAGTGGACATTCTCACCAGATGTCCGAACCACCTCAGCTGGCTCCTTTTGATGCAAAGAAGAAGCGGTTCTACTCCGAATCCCTCCTGGATAGTTGAGTTTCTCACCCTGTCCAGAAGTGTAAATCCAGATTCCCAACGGAGGGTATCATTTTTGCCACTTATATCTGTGACCTTATTCTTTCAAGTCATCACCAAAAGTTCATGACGATAGGTGAGGACAAGAGCATAAATCAAATGGTAAACTGAGAGTCTCGACTTCTGGTTCAGCTCCTTCTTCACCGCAATGGTCCAGTACAGCATTTGTAAAACATCAGACATTGCCCCAATCTGTCCATCAATCTCATGTTCCAAATTACCCCCACTTGTGAACAAGACCCTGGGATACTTAAACTCCTCCACCTCTGGCAATAACTCTCCTCTGACTCATAGGGGACAAGCCACCCTTTTGATAGAGGACCATAGTCTCAAATTTGAAGGTGCTGATTCTTATCCCAGTTACGTCACACACTGCCTCAAACCTGTTCAGTGTGCATAGGAGGTCACTGCCTGATGAAGCCAACAAAATCACATAATCTGCAAAGAGCAGAGAGGCAGCTCTAAGGTCGCCGAACTGCACACCCTCCAGCCCCTGACTGTGCCTAGAAATTGTGTCCATGAACATCACGAACAAGATTGGTGACAAAGGACAGTCCTGGCGGAGTTTGACATACCGGGAACAGATCCGATGTAATGCCAAGAATGCGGACGCAGCTCCCACTTTGGTCATAGAAAGACCGGATTGCACGTTGCACTGAATCCGGTACCCCATACTCCCACAGTGCTATGCACAGGTCTTCTCAAGGGATTCCGTCATACGGCTTTTCCAAGTCCACAAAACACATGTGGACTCCTAAGACCCTTCTAATATCCTTGTGAGGGTAAAGAGCTGGTCCACTGTTCCAGGACAGAACCCCCATTGCTCCCCCTGAATATGAGGTTCCATTAAAGGTCTAAGCCTCCTCTCTAGTACCCTGGCCTAGGTTTTCCCAGGGAGGCTGAGACGACGTGTGAATGCTCTGTAACTGCAGTACATTCTCTGGTACAGTCCAAGGCAGGTCCTATCCATAGTTTATTTTTTATATTATTTTTCTATCATGTTGTTTGACGGGGGAACAAGGTGCAGTCACAGTCCGTTCAGGTGCGCACTGTTTGGTGTCACATTGAAGCACAATAAAAGGCATTTGAGTCGAGTCTTTGGACTGTGACTCACAGCATGCTGGAGTTAAAAGGTTTAAAAGCAAATAATTCACATTTACTTGAGCAGAAAGACTTCAATTTGAGGGACATTACATCCAAATTATGCAGAACTTTTCAGAGCTCCATGTGTGCAATTCCCCATTTTGAAAGGACCACAACTAACTGGACAGTTGTCTGCTGTGTTATTGTTTCATTATTTCCACTAAGACGTCAGCAGGTAACGGTTTAAAGTTAGTTCATTTCACGTTACATGTCTGTTGGAGTCAAGTTAAATTAAAGAATGATAAAGAGTCTGACACGGTAAATCTGCCTTGAACAGACCGCCCTCAAAAACAGAGTCTGTGTCTACGATGGAGACAGGTGAGGGGAGCCACCAAGACACCCAAGGCAACTCTGAAGAGCCTACAGCCTTCAATGGCTGTGACTGGAGAGAACCGAGGCTGTGTTGAAAAGCAAACATGGCAAATGTGGAAACATGGACCCTTTTGATCTCGTCCTTCGTCTCTTCACGGCTGAGCTCACCGCTCTACGTTTTTAGTATATCAGAGGACACAATGAGTGTCAAACCTGACAGAAATGTGTCCAGCTGTGATATTTTGTGTGTAGCAATTTTAACAACACATGGCGTCAGAACAGAAGTGAAAATGGCGGCTTGCGGTGATGACACTCATTGTTTGAAGGACTCTTGCGGAAATGCTGATACTAAAACTGAAAGCCATGTTGCCGTTGGACGGTGTCCTCGGTGCTAGTAGCCTGAGGTTAGCAATGTAAAAAAGATAGCGCTGCTGTCTGAGTGGTCAGAATAGTTCGACTCTTGTTCCCAGTAATATCGCAGTTTCACAGCCAATCAGACACCAGTTCTTAATTTTGAACGCCAGTCTGTTTCTCAGGGTTTTGTTTTCTTCAGCTGTCCACACAGTGATTAAACGTGCAGTGTTTGTAGGCTGCTGAAAGTAATCTTGATGTGTTGAACCAGCAAAGCGGCTCAGCCCCGCCCCCTCACCAGTCATTGTGATAAATAATAAACGAGCTTTGAGTGGCTCCAATTTATGATCTGCTGAGCGCGGGGGCCAATAATGGACTAATTAGTCGTATCTCACATTAACTGATATCGGACACTTGGCTCCTGAATGCTAACTTTTATGTCTGGGATCTGCCCCGGGGGCCCCGATTTTGGACACCCAGAAAAAAAGAGGAGGAAGGGGAGGGGCTTGTGGAAGTATGAGGAATGCTTTCTCCAAGACACTGACAACCACTAACAGGTATCAAAGTTTCTACAATCCCCAATGGAAACAAAACCAGCAGCAGTTCTTAAAAACTGCCAGAGTGGAGGATTCGGGATTGTGGTCATGCTGCGGGGGGGGGGGGGGGGGGGGGGGGGGGGTAAGGTGGGGCGGTTGAAAACAGGTGAGGCTTTGTTTGGCTGACTTCTGAGGTAGATCCATATCAGGACTCCACTCTGGCTCTGCCTTACTCTCTCTCCAAGGCGGATCGGTTTACGGTGAGGAGACTGACTGTCGCCTCGCCGCCGGCTGACAGACAGGCCGCCTGAACGAGGAAGAAGAAAAAGAAGAAGAAGCTGTCGGTCCTGTCGTGTTTTTGTTGAGTGATAAAACACAAAACAACACGGGACCAAAAAAAAAAAGGATACACATGAGATTAGATCAAATTTTAATCATCCTTAAGGTGAGACTGGGACAACAGGGAACTGATACGGATCAGAACCAGGACCCGAGCCAACAGACACTGTTTGACAGAACATGTACAAACAACAACAAATAATGTGAAAATAAGTCAAGTGTAACTAAAGATACCAATAACAGAAAAAGATACAGTGCCAGTAAAATGGAATCGACCTGCTGGCTTTGTTTTATTTATGTGTGACAACAAAAACAGCAAACAAAACTTCAAGCTAAAAAAAAAAGTTTTAATCTCACAGTTTATTATACAGACATAACAAAAATATAAAACACATCGCTACCTTGTCGCAGATCGAAAGGTCCCCCCTAAAAATCGGTCCACCCTGCCTTCACTATGCATGAGTCATTGGCCGCGGTTCACGGATTATCACCTCGTTTCTGCTTCAAACTGCCTCCAATTATCATCTATGTCAGCGACAGATATCTGAAGCTTTTGTACAACAATCATTTCCACATATATTCAGCATTATTTCATCATAAAAAATGAAGCGATCAGAGCGCGACAGCTACACAAGCTGCTAGCTGTTTCGTTCACTGGGCGTCCATCAATTCAAAGCGTCACAGATTATCACCTTGTTTCTGCTTAAAACTGACTTTAGAATGATTTAAGAGGTTTTACCTTGTCATCTGATGGTTAAAAGTATCCCATTAATCCATTTGATAGCTTTGAGTGAAGAGACTCTATCTCAGACGAGATGCTAAGCTCTGAAATGACACATGCGCAGTGAAGGCAGGGCGGACCGATTTTTAGGGGGGGGAGACCGTTCAGTCTGCGACACTCTCCACTGCTCATCTTTATCCCACCTGCTCAGTTTACCCTCCATTGGTCATCTTGGCCTCCAATGATCATCTCAGCCTACAACACTCTAGTAGCCTCTAGTAGTCATTTGAGCCTCAACTGCTCAGTTTAGCCTCCATTGCTCATCTTGGTGTCCAATACTTAACTTAGCCTCCAGTAGTTATCTGAGCCGCTGCTGGTCATCTTTGCCTCCAATGTTCATCTTGTCCTCCAGTGCTCATCTTAACCTCCATTTGTCATCTTAGCCTCTACCATATTATGGTTGTAATGAACCCTGCTGGCTGTAGGAGGTGCTAGCAGGCCGGCTGTTGTCGTTTTGTATTTGTAAGTGGGGGTTCTGATTGGATTTGGATGTAGTCTCCTCTGTGCTGAGCTGAGTCAGGGCCTCCTGGACCCTGCAGGGCCCCCTTCAACGTCTGACAGGCCCTCACGTTATCAGCTTGTCTCTGTGCCGTGGTCCGTACTTGTCAGGACATTTTCCAGCTGCTAAAACCAGCATGTCCTCCAGCGCTGGCACTGGTCCCAGTATGTCAGTACGACACTGATACTTTCAGCTCGGGGAAGTGGAGCAGAAACCTGCAGTGCTCCAGCTGCTGTTTGCATCCCACTGTGAGAAATAAATGTTTACCACAAACTAACGTCCTTCAGCTGCTTTACGTTTAACCAACAGTCTTTTATCAGCTGGAAGCTTTGATGAAACTTTGGCTTCAGCATCATGACAAGAGGGAGGAGTTTGTGATGCTTCACTCACAGTTAGATGAATTTTAAATATTGGAAGTGAATGAAAGGCTTCTCAATCGGCTCTTTGGCTGACTTGCTTGGTACCGTAGGCCCACCTGACCCTTTTACTAAGACTATTCCATGCCGATAACAAGTAAGCCCCTTTGGCTTCTTGCTTGCTTTCACTCAGGGTCACACATCAGATCCAAGGTGGATCTTCAGGTTGATTTGGCACAAGTTTTATGCCAGATGCACATCTTGGTGCAACTTCACATTACATGCAGAATGGGTACGATTGTTGTTGAACCTGGAACCTTTTGCGCTGGAGACACCACCCTGGCCCAGTCCACACAATCTCACAGTTAACTTTAACACAAACCATTTATAACCACAACAGCTATGAGTGTGTGAAACAGCGCCCCCCACTGGTCCTATTGTACCTGTGGTTCAGGTTTCATGTTGAACATCATCAAAGTCCCATAATTCATTTCACTAAGTTGCCATTTAAGACATTTCAGGCTGAACGGGCTCCTTTCTGGACCCTGTGAGACACATCCACATTGTCTGTACAAGGTGACATGGAAGGGAGAGGGGGCGTGGCTAGCAGTAGCTCCTTTCCATTTAAAGCAACAGTCTCTGATACAGGTTGTCTCACAGAGACATGAATCAGTGTGTGTGTGTGTGTGTGTGTGTGGTGTGTGTGTGTGTGTGGTGTGTGTGTGTGTGTGTGTGTGTGTGTGTGTGTGTGTGTGTGTGTGTGTGTGTGTGTGTGTATACACTTCTGGAAACAATTTTTAATATTTGTGTTGAAGCCACATGGTGACCTCTGACCCCTGTCAGCACAGATAAACAGCGTGCGCTCTTTTATTTAAACCAACATTCTCTCTGTAGCTCCGCCTCCTCTGTTACTGGCCTGTGTCTGATCACCTCACCAATATATTAGCAGAAAACATTCACTGTGGGCGGCATAGCAGAGAAAGGATTATTGGAGAGGAGCTGCCTGATGCCAAACAGATCAATGGCGGTTTGTGTGTCCAGGCGGACGCTCCTTCTGGACAAACCGAGACGTTCATCACGACATACTGAGGGCAAGAAGCAGAGCGGCAGACAAAGGCTGGCACCGCATGCACACGGCTGCTCGTCACCAACGACACGTTCAGCTGTGAACCACAAAGCGCTGCAACTGTCACCTCCACATCTCATTTACCCGCCACCACAAAGCCGCCGACACTTTCAGTGGACGGGTTTTAACAAAACAACCTGTGAAGATCTAATTCTGCTGATTTATCATCTTATTTACACATCCACAAACATCTGATCATTTCAGGAGGAAATGATCTGCTCTGATCAATCTCCACAGGACACGAGGTCGGTACGGCGAAGGACAGAACTAGTAGTCCATCCATCCATCCATCCATTAATCCATCCATCCATCCATCCAGGGGCTAGATCTCAAACTAGCCAAACCAACCAGCTCAGCTAATAATTACATAACTAGAAACACAGTTCATTTCTTTGGAATCCAAAGGTAGAAGATCAAATATTCCTTCATTAGACCAAAGGCTTTGAACCGGTTTGTTAAATGAAAACCAGAAAGTTTATAACTTTTTACACTCCAGAACAGAATCATTATTTTAAAATAAGGGTAACTGGCTAATACTGTGCTTTTTCTTTCTTGAAAAGGTTTCCATTTACAATGACCCAGTGAGGTTCACTCCCTGTCGTTCACTTCAGTTATTTTGGTTGCTGTTGGCGGAACAAAGTGCTGGCGTCCTGTTTCACGCTGTGAAATGCACCCGGAGCACACAAACATCAAGGGACTTCTTTAAAAACACTGAGTTTATTCATATTATTATGCTGTGTGCATGTGTGTGTGTTGGTGTGTGTTGGTGAATCATTAATGGGATTTATTTTTGAGCACTGCGTCAAGGAACATCTTTAAAAATTCTGCTTTTTTTTCAGTAATTGCCACGATAAGGAATTAAAGTATTTCCCAGATGTCACCTTTCCAAAACAAGGACGTCTTACCATCAGGCTGTGATGATGAATCCGACTGAAACCGTATAACAGGTCAGTTTAAGACTTTAAATTTACTCAGAGCCTGAATGGGTTTTAATATTTGAAAGAGTCAAACTGTCTGGTTGCGTGATGACTGTAGCTTTTGCTGCTGAGCCAATCAGTGGACAACAGTGGGTTAGCACTCGGTCCATGGTTTTGGTCTGCGAGGCGGAGCGCAACACAGCGCAACACACTGCTACACTTTAAATACACAATAAGTCTATTTCAGGTGATGATCGTGGATCCTCTTTCTTTTAAAAGGATTTATTTTACTCAGTGTTCCGTTTCGGAAACTTTTAGCTTCTGGTCACAAACGGCTGATTTCTCAGACATCATAAAAATAAACAGCGCGTCAAAGGAGATAAAAGCATCTCAAATGGGAGGGGCTGCAGTGCAGGGGGTGGGGCTTGGGCTGATCCAGCCCTGTGGAGGCTCCATTGATGGCGAGCAGCCGAGCGTGCTGACATCAGCGGGATTTTTAAAACAACAAACTCAAAGATCACACCGCCTTTCACAAAATATTATTATGGCGTGTAATTGACAGACTGGTGGGGAGCAGGGAGGGGTCAGGACCAGGAAGGAAAACATCAAGAGGAGAAAAGCTGAAACGACACCACTTTACACTTTGACAATCAGATTTGTTGAGTTTGTTTAACCCGACAGGCCGAGCCGCCTGCTTTAATACACTCATTAGAACAATTATTCACAAGCCGTCGACTGTTTTCTTACTCACACATGAAGCCCAACACACACACGCACAGAAACACACACACACACACAGAGAAACACACACTAACACAGAGACACAGAGAAATACACACAGAAACACACACACACACACACACATAGAAACACACACTAACACAGAGACACAGAGAAATACACACAGAAACACACACACTAACACAGACACAGAGAAATACACACAGAAATGCGCACAGAGAAAAACTAACACACACACATACACACACAGAGAAACACACATTAATACACACAGAGAGACACACACAAACACAGAGACACAGAGAAATACACAGAAATGCACACACAGAGAAAAACTAACACACACATACACACACAGAGAGATACACAAAAACAGAGACACACACACAAACATTAACACACACACACAGAAACACACACTAACACAGACACTCACACACACAGAAATACACACTAACACAGAGACACAGAGAAATACACACAGAAATGCACACACAGAGAAAAACTAACACACACACATACACACACAGAGAAACACACATTAATACACACAGAGAGACACAAACAAACACAGAGACACACACAAACACAGAGACACACACAAACATTACACACGCACACAGAAACACACACTAACACAGAGACACACATACAGAGAAATACACACAGAAACACACACACACAGAAACACACACACTAACACAGAGACACAGAGCAATACACACAGAAACACACACACTAACACAGAGACACACAGAAATACACACAGAAACACACACACACAGAAACACACACACTGAGACACAGAGAAATACACACAGAAATGCACGCGCACACACACACAGAAACACACACACACAGAAATACACACTAACACAGAGACAGAGAAATACACACAGAAATGCACACACAGAGAAAAACTAACACACAGAGAAACACACATTAATACACATAGAGAGACACACACAAACACAGAGACACACAAACATTACACACGAACACAGAAACACACACTAACACAGAGACACAGACACACACACATACAGAGAAATACACACAGAAACACATACACACATAGAAACACACACACTAACACAGAGACAGAGAAATACACACAGAAACACACACACACACATAGAAACACACACACGCATAGAAACACACACACTAACACAGAGACACAGAGAAATACACACAGAAACACACACACAGAAACACACACACACGCATAGAAACACACACACTAACACAGAGACACAGAGAAATACACATACACGCACACACACATGCACACACACACACAAACACACACTAACACAGAGACACAGAGAAATACACACAGAAACACACACACACAGAAACACACTAACACAGAGACGCAGAGAAATACACACAGAAACACACACACACTGACACAGAGACAGAGAAATACACACAGAAACACACACACGCACATAGAAATACACACACTAACAGAGAGACACAGAGAAATACACACAGAAACACACACACACACGCGCACACACACACAAACACATACTAACACAGAGACACAGAGGAATACACACAGAAACACACACAGAAACACACACTAACACAGAGACACAGAGGAATACACACAGAAACACACACACACACAGAAACACACACTAACACAGAGACAGAGAAATACACACAGAAACACACACACAGAAACACACTAACACAGAGACGCAGAGAAATACACACAGAAACACACACACGCACATAGAAACACACACACTAACAGAGAGACACAGAGAAATACACACAGAAACACACACACACACACGCACACACACACAAACACACACTAACACAGAGACACAGAGGAATACACACAGAAACACACATACACACAGAAACACACACTAACACAGAGACAGAGAAATACACACAGAAACACACACACACAGAAACACACTAACACAGAGACGCAGAGAAATACACAGAGAAACACACACACACTGACACAGAGACAGAGAAATACACACAGAAACACACACACACGCACACACACACAAACACATACTAACACAGAGACACAGAGGAATACACACAGAAACACACACACACACAGAAACACACACTAACACAGAGACACAGAGGAATACACACAGAAATACACACACACACAGAAACACACACTAACACAGAGACAGAGAAATACACACAGAAACACACACACAGAAACACACTAACACAGAGACGCAGAGAAATACACACAGAAACACACACACACTAATACAGAGACACAGAGGAATACACACAGAAACACACACACACACAGAAACACACACTAACACAGAGACAGAGAAATACACACAGAAACACACACACACAGAAACACACTAACACAGAGACGCAGAGAAATACACACAGAAACACACACACACTAACACGGAGACACAGAGAAATACACACACTATACACACAAACCCTAACACAAACTATATACATGCACTGACACACACACACTGACAGACACACAAACACAAATACACACTAACACAGACACACACACAAAGGCAGAAATGCACAGACACACAAACACTAGCACACACACTGACAGACACACAAATACACACTAACACATACACAGACACACACTAACACATACATGAATACACACACATTGACAGACACACAAATACAGACTAAGACATACACACTAACACATACACAAATACACATCCTGACAAACAGACACACAAAAACACACCCTGACAAACAGACACATACACACAAAGACACCCTGACAACAGACACACAAACACAAATACACACCCTGACAGACACACACAAATACACACCCTGACAAACAGACACACACACACACACACACAAATACACACTAAATCACTAAAACATCAATTAAAAACACTAAATCATGAGCCTGGAACATTAGATCATCAGTCTGGAACACTGAATCATCAGTCCAGAACATTAATTCATCAATCAGGAACATTAAATCATCAGTCGGGAACATTAGATCATCAGTCAGGAACACTAAATTATCAATCAATAACATTAGATCATCAGTCAGGAACATTAAATGATCAGTCAGGAAAACTCAACAATCAATCAGTAACATTAGATCATCAGTCTGGAACACTGAATCATCAGTCCAGAACATTAAATCATCAGTCTGGAACATTAAATCATCAATCAGTAACATTAGATCATCAGTTGGGAACATTAAATGATCAGTCAGGAAAACTAAATAATCAATCAGTAACATTAGATCATCAGTCTGGAACACTGAATCATCAGTCCAGAACATTAAATCATCAGTCAGGAACACTAAATAATCAATCAGTAACATTAGATCATCAGTCTGGAACACTGAATCATCACTCCAGAACATTAATTCATCAATCAGTAACATTAGATCATCAGTCTGGAACACTAAATAATTAATCAGTAACATTAGATCATCAGTCTGGAACACTGAATCATCAGTCCAGAACATTAATTCATCAATCAGTAACATTAGATCATCAGTCTGGGACACTAAATAATTAATCAGTAACATTAGATCATCAGTCTGGAACACTGAATCATCAGTCCAGAACATTAATTCATCAGTCAGGAACATTAATTCATCAGTCGGGAACATTAAATCATCAGTCAGGAACACTAAATAATCAGTCAGTAACATTAGATCATCAGTCGGGAACATTAAATTAAATTAACGTCAACATTTGTTTTGCTGGTTTCATTTGCCTTATTGAGGTTTGAAATCTCGCAAATATCAGAGAGTTCGTTGCTCTGTGAGATGTCAAAATGCACTGAGATGCTCAGATAACAATGTAGTTTAACCGCTGCACATGGACAACTGCATTAACGTCACAAGGTAAAACTCTTTGTATATTGTGCCTAAAACTCTTGTGAATATATTATCTGGGTTTTTAGATGTTGTTATTGTGTTTGTTTTATGTAAACATGCAAGAAGCTCAGGTTGTTTCTCCGTTATTTTAAATGGGAATCCCTGTGAGTTGCGATCGCTTCCTGTTCATGTCATTCTGGGAGAGAGTGAAGTTTGCTCTTTAACGTCCTGTTTATTGTCCTTTATAGCACTGTTTGTCCTATTTGTTCCAGAGTAATAGACCTATATATAAGATGTCTGAAATTCAGTTTGAGTTTATGAAGTTCCACGCAGGATGAACATAGCAGACACCAAACTATTTGGAATATTTGTTTTAGCAAGTTTTCAGGGTCTCATGTATGCAGTCTCTAATTAAATGTTATGAAATGCATAAAAAATTATATTTTGGTAGTAAAGTGTTCATTTGCAATTGTCATCATGTGGTTTCTCTGTTATTTTGACTGCAGGGCCTCTCTGGTGCACAAGGGATTATGGGATATAGGGCAAATAACTTTCTCAAAACAACGATATAGTATTTTGTTCATAACTACTCATCTTGTTGTGGTTCAATCTTAACTTGTCTGGTCCGATCCGGTGTGGACTGGTCTGGTCCAGTCCCGTTGTAAAATTGTGATTATGCAGCTCACACAGTAAGTTTCTTTGATGGATATGCATGTTGATGCGGCACATGTTTTACACCGGACGCGCATCCTGATGCAGCTCAACATTAACATGGAGAATGGGCAGGTGTGGTCTTGAACCTGGAACCTTCTGCACTGACACTTGGAGAATGGGCAGGTGTGGTCTTGAACCTGGAACCTTCTGCACTGACACTTGGAGAATGGGCAGGTGTGGTCTTGAACCTGGAACCTTCTGCACTGACCACTTGGGCACTATAGAGCTTTACAGAGCTCATGTAGTCAACAAATATTCAGCTAAACAGCAAATAAAACATAATCCCAGTTTACGTGATTCTGAGGTCTTCAACACACAAACTCAACTAAATTTCACTTTTAATTTTATACAATTTTAAATACATAACCAAACGGCAAACGTCAACTTTCCCAACTTTGTCTGTGATCAAAGTTATACACACACACGCATACATGTACACAGATGCCACTTCGCTTTTAATATATTGTGGTGAGCTGTGTTGAAGAATGAAAACCAAGCCAGAGCCTTTTGTCTTTTTTGTACTCTGCCCCAAGCAGGTGCTTTTATTTTTATGCACCCACAGAGACAGTGGCAGAAGACATCAAATGCACTACACTTCCCACTCATGGTAACAGCAATATGACACATAACTAAACTGACTAAACCAATTGAACTACAAAAGAACAATAAATCACTAACACTGACAATGCTGCTAAACTAACATGAATTAAAACAACATTTAAAACCACAAAACCGTGATCTCACATGCTGCATTGCAGCACAATGTCTATTGTTCATTGTTGGTAGCTTATATCCCTAATTGCTCCAAAAATATAATTAGTCCTATTAATTTTCCGTTTTTGCAGCATTCATCCTTGACCCCAAAATATATAAGCATAGTAAACGGCAAATGTCAGCTCTCTCCAGTTTCTCTGTGATCAAAGCCATACACACGCACCTATGCATACACTCACACAGAGGTCACTTGGCAATAATAATGACAATAATAATAATAATAATGACAATATCAATAGTGTGTAATTGATAACAAGAACCTAAACAATTTATAAATACATTAAGACAGTAAATTAGCCAAAGTTAATATTCAATATATTAATATATTGAGGTTTCTGAACATTTATCAGAGGCGGGTGAAATCATGCTAATTTCCTCAAGTATATGACTTCATTTCTCAGGGCATATGGTACCAAAAATAAAACAAAATACCTCAATATTTACATAATTCTTTATTTATTAAGAATAGTCAGCTCATTTGACATTCAATAGTGATATGCACTTTAAGTCTGCAATCCAAAGCACGGCACAAGACAAAGGATATGCTAACAGGTAAGTGCAAGTACCTAACTAGTTTGTCTAATTAAGTTGTTCATTCATTTACTATTCAGGGTCCCAACGATCACTAGGCGAGAGCCAGGGTCCACCCTGGACAGGCCGCCAGTCCATCACAAGACCGGAGTTTTTGCATTCCCTACCTTCACAGGTTCTGAATTAGCTTGTGTCAAGCATTTGTAGGTAAATGCTAACATAGGTTAACTAACTAATGTTAGCTAGCTAAAGCTAACATTTATCTTACCTAACATTAACTAAGCTCCCCCCCCCCCCCCACCCCGTGTATTTCAGCAGAATCTGTGTATATTTTATTTTTAACTATATTCATTATCCTCATTTTTAATTACTACTTTACTTTTTGTTTTACATTACTGATTTACTTAAGGTTTACTAATTTTGTTGTGTTTTACTTCTTTGAATGTAACATTTTTCTGTCTATTTTCATAAATAAATCATGAATAGTGTGTTGCCCATGGGGATCCATGGGCTCTAGATTGGGTAGTGTTTGTAAAATAGGTGGCTGACATTTTTCAACGGTGGTAATAAACTACGCAAAGTTTCTATAATGAGTTGGAATGACGTGTGAGTCCAGAATGTTTTTAGAACCATAGACCTCCAACATGGTCTCCTGGTTCAAACCCCACCCCTGCCACATTTCTCCATGCAATGTGGACTTATGTCAGGAAGGGTGTCCAGTGTAAAATTTGTGCCAATTCAACATACAGCTCCACCTTGTATTTGCTGTGGCGACCCTGAGTGCAAACAAGGGAGCAGCCGACCTCAACAGTTTTTAGAGGAAGAACTTAACCCTTAAATTTCCTGTTAATTATGTAATTTTGTTAATGTTAATTTACTGTCTTAATGTATTTACAAATTGTTTAGGTTCTTGTTATCATATACACACTATTATTATTATTATTATTATTATTATTATTACTACTATTATTATTATCATGGGCGCAATTTCGTGGGGGACAGAATATGGTATCCCCCCCCCCACCTTCTGACATATATGTGTGTACTTGAAACATGCTATGCCAGTCTTATGTGCAAACCATGTCAGTCTTATGTGCAAACCATGTCAGAGTAGTATCTTTTTTCTGCAAGTTTGTATTTTTAGCAGCATTGACTTGTTTACAACACCTGTTTCTTGTTTGTCACATTGGGAATTTTCTGGGACTGCATTTGCCCAGATTTGAAACCAAAATAGTTGCCTCTAGGGACTATGTCACAAATAAGTATCAATGGACCATATGATAATTTACTAAATTCTGAAAGTTAGAAAAGGAAATCAGAAAAGCTATCTGGGACCTCAGAAAGCCCATCTGCAATTATTGCTTGATCTCCAAAATCAGTCTATGCAAGCGAAATTATGTTCAGTATGAGTGTTGTCATTAGTGCCACTTCGAAAATTAAATTCATGATAAGTACTTTATCCTAAACTTATGATCTGTTGTTTTTTCAAACTTATGCAAAAACAAATCTTGAGAAAAAAAATACAGTATGCGATAGTTAATAATTATTAAGAGCCTGTTCTTTCATATTTATGAATACATTTTACAACATTGCAGTTGTTTTTTTAATGAAAACTCAACCTATCATTCTTTTTGAGTTCTACACATGTGGCGATACCTTATTTACACCAGGAGGTTTATAAAATCAATGCTAGCTATTCTCAGAATAAAGTACTTATATCCACAGTTTCAAATTGCGTAAGTCAAATGGTGTCCACTTTATGGTCTTCTCGAAACATTAAAATTACTGTTCTGGATGCTCAGAATGCATCTGAGCTTATCTAGAAACCGTCGGCTTCTGGGGGCCTAAAGCGGCCCCCAGACCCCCGGCCTATGGGCTTCGGCCCTGCAGGCCTCGCACTTTGTCCCCCCCAATTTCTAGTTCTAAATTGCACCCTTGATTATTATTATTATTATAATAATTAGTATTATTTATTATTACTTCTATTTGTCATTTTGATTTTTAAATGAACCACAATGGCAATAAGTGTTTTCACTGTCTTGTCTTATACAGGTTATTTGAACGTATTTACAATTATATGATGTACTTCCATTGAACTTAATGAATAAAATCACGCATGTGCACACTCACACTTTTAATATATAGATGATTTACCGCCCCCTGCTGGAATGGTGTGTGAGTCCAGAATGTAATTATCAACATCCATTAGTGTTGTTAGCTAATATCTGTAGTTTCTCCAAACGTATTAGTCCTATCAAAATTCTGTTTTGGTGGTGTTCATCCTTGACCCAAAATACATTAGAATACCACACGGCAAATGTCAGCTCTCCCTGGTTTGTCCGTGATCGAAGTTACATACATGCATGCACGCAGGCAGGCATATACATACACAGAGGCCACTTGGCTTTTAATATATAGATAATTTACTGCCCCCTGCTGGAATGGCGTGTGAGTCCAGAATTTAATTATCAACGTCCACTATTCACTGTTGTCACCTAATATCCCTAATTTTGCCAAAAATATTAGTCTTGTCAACTTGCCATTTTTGCAGCATTCGTCCTTGACTCAAAATACGAGGTCTGTCCGTAAAGTATAGGTCCTTTTTATTTTTTCCAAAACTATATGGATTTCATTCATATGTTTTTACGTCAGACATGCTTGAACCCTCGTGCGCATGCGTGAGTTTTTCCACGCCTGTCGGTGACGTCATTCGCCTGTGAGCACTCCTTGTGGGAGGAGTCGTCCAGCCCCTCGTCGGAATTCCTTTGTCTGAGAAGTTGCTGAGAGACTGGCGCTTTGTTTGATCAAAATTTTTTCTAAACCTGTGAGACACATTGAAGTGGACATGGTTCGAAAAATTAAGCTGGTCTTCAGTGAAAATTTTAACAGCTGATGAGAGATTTTGAGGTGATTCTGTCGCTTTAAGGACTTTTGACGGTGCGAGACGTCGCGCAGCGCTCTCAGGCAGCGTCATCAGCCTGTTTCAAACTTAAAACCTCCACATTTCAGGCTCTGTTGATCCAGGACGTCGTGAGAGAACAGAGAAGTTTCAGAAGAAGTCGGTTTCAGCATTTTATCCGGATATTCCACTGTTAAAGGAGATTTTTTTAATGAAAGACGTGCGGGCGGATTGCAACGTCGGCTCACAGCCACCGCGACGCTCCGCCACAGGAAAAACACCTCTGTTGGAAGCCTTGAGGACAAGTTGGAACATCTCCAGCTGATAAACAATTTCTCATATACTCACTCCACTGAAAGCCATCAAAAGCCAACTGGATTTTAACAAATGGTTATCAACACGGAGGTGTTTTTCCTGTGCCGCCGCGCCGCGTCGGCTGTGTCCCGACGCGCGGACCCGTCCGCACGTCTTTCATTAAAAAAATCTCCTTTAACAGTGGAATATCTGGATAAAATGCTGAAACCGACTTCTTCTGAAAAGTCTCTGTTCTCTCACGACGTCCTGGATCAATAGAGCCTGAAATGTGGAGGTTTTAAGCTTGAAAAGGCTGATGACGCTGCCTGAGAGCGCTGCACGACGTCTCGCACCGTGAAAAGTCCTTAAAGCGACAGAATCACCTCAAAATCTCTCATCAGCTGTTAAAATTTTCACTGAAAACCAGCTAATTTTTCGAACCATGTCCCCTTCGATGTGTCTCACAGGTTTAGAAAAATTTTGATCAAACAAGCGCCCGTCTCTCAGCAACTTCTCAGACAAAGGAATTCGACGAGGGGCTGGACGACTCCTCCACAAGGAGTGCTCACAGGCGAATTTTGACGTCACCGACAGGCGTGGGACAAACTCACGCATGCGCACGAGGGTTCAAGATGTCTGACGTAAAAACATATGAATGAAATCCATATAGTTTTTGAAAAAATAAAAGGACCTATACTTTACGGACAGCCTCGTATACATAAATATACCAACGGCAAATGTCAGCTCTCCCCAGTTTGTCCGTGATCGAAGTCATACACACGCATACACACACATACGCGAACACAAAGCCCAGTTGGTTATTACTATGTAGATGCAGATAAATGAGTAAGAAAATAGCTCTTTCATGCACTAATTTATTATGTCCACCAAGGACGTCATAAAATCATCAGCGTTTATTTATTTATTTGTCTGTCTGCCTGTTAACAAGATTACATCAAAACTACTTGACGAATTTTGATGAAATTTTCAGCACAGATAGATATTAGACCAAGGAAGTTTCCAATAAATTTTGGAGGTGATCCGGATGCGGATTTTGGATCAGGTTTCACTTTATATAGGCTTTGAAGGATTACATCAAAAATACTTCATGGATTCTCACCAAATTTGCACCACAGATAGATATTAGGCCATGGAAGACTCCACTGAATTTTGGAGGTGATCTGGATCCAGATTGGCAGACATCAGAAGTCTCCTGATTGCTCTTTTTCTTTTTTAACAGTTGGACGTAAATAACGCTGATCTGCTTCTTGTCACATTTTACACCAAACGCCGTCTCATTTGTTTCAGGCGTGAGCCCAATTCCAGCCGTCACAATGACCATGCAGAGAACTATAAGCAGGCCAGTGCCCTTGCTCAGCGGCCATGCTGGAACACATGAACATAAGTTTATGTCACGTTTGTGCAGGGGGTAGCGCTCAGACGAGAAAAATGTCAAAAATAACAATAACGTCTGAGCGCCTGCTGCTCCAAACCACAGGCCTCATCTGCACCAATCACATCCAGATTAGCTGCTCCACATTCCGGGTCCTAATCAGTCCTGATCGACAGCCGGCCCAACGAGGCTGAAGAAAATAATGGAGACCTGGACACTTTGTAATCGCACGCCGTAGACTAATCCCACTTATTTTGGGGAATTATATCCTGCTCTCTGGCCTCGGCTCAGCTTCTTTTCTCTCTGAGGTCACATGACTCTGGGGGGGCGTACAGTAAAAACCAATCTAAGCCAGAGGATCCGGCACCAAACCACATCGCTCATCCAGATCCACCCACAAAACAAAAGTCTGCTCTTCCAGGTAAACCTGGTAGTTTTCTGACTTCAGTCAGTCTTGTGGAGTCCGACCAAGGCCCTGGAACCCGCTGATCCCGGGGCTTATTCCCAGATACCAGGAGATGAGAGGTGCCATGACTTTCCCTGGAAGGAACAGCAGTCCATCACAAGATATGGCTCCAGTCAAAGCTGGGTGGACTGAGATGGTCCAGATCAGGGCCTCGGACTGGTAGTCTGACCAGGACTCGAACCCTGGTCTATGAGAAACCTATTCTGCTCTCCAGACCTGCATCCAACTTAATTCATGTTTTTTCCTCCAAACACAGGAAAAAAATGAAAAATGGATCACAACCACAAAACCACCTTATTCATCTGAAACTGACTCGTTTCCATGACAACATGCTGGTTGTTGTTTCATCAGACTCTGCGGCACCAGCAACATCTCAGACACCAGCCGTTATTCCCAAAAACATCTGAAGAAATCAGTCTGACGAGCATTCTCGAACTGAGCTGAAGATATGTTCTGTTTCTAAACCAGCTGGTGATATGTTCTGATTCTACGAGGTCTGTGAGAAAAGTAACGGACCTTATTATTTTTTTCAAAAACTATATGGATTTGAATCACGTGTGATTACATCAGACATGCTTGAACCCTCGTGGGCATGCGAGAGTTTTTTCACGCCTGTCGGTTACGTCATTCGCCTGTGGGCAGTCTTTGAGTGAGGAGTGGCCCACCCTCTCGTCGATTTTTTCATTGTTTAGGAATGGCTCAGAGACTGCTGCTTGTTTGATAAAAAAATTTTCAAAAACTGTAAGGCACAACTGAGTGGACACCATTCGATAAATTCAGCTGGTTTTCGGTGAAAATTTTAACGGCTGATGAGAGATTTTGGAATTTTACTGTCACCGTAAGGACGGCCCACGGCGCCTGACGGTGATCTGCGCTCCAAGGCGGCGGCGTCTCGCTGTTTCAAGCTGAAAACTTCCTAATTTCAGGCTCTGTGGACCCAAGACATCGTGAGATAACAGAAACTTTCAGAAGAATTCGGGATCAAGAGTTTATCCAGACATTCCACTGTTAAAGGAGATTTTGTAATGAAAGAACGTGCGGGCAGATTCGCATGTCGGGCTGGACCCGACCGGGGGGAGTTGCCACAGGAAAAACACCTCCGTTGGAAACCTTAACGGATAAGTTGGAACATGCCCAGCTGTTAAACAATTTCTCAGATAGTCACTTGTTGAAAGCCATCAAAAGCCGCCTGAATTTTACAAATGGTTTTCAACACGGAGGTGTTTTTCCTGTGGCGACGCGAACGGATTTGGGGCGTCGTCACGGACCCGACTCGGCAAATTCGTCCACACGTTCTTTTATTACAAAATCTCCTTTAACAGTGGAATGTCTGCATAAACTCCTCATGCCGGCCTCTTCTGAAACTTCTCTGTTCTCTGACGATGTCCTGGGTGAACAGAGCTTTAAATTAGGATGTTTTCAGCTCGAAACAGCCAGACGGACGCCACCTCCGACCGCGCCGCGCCGATTCGCTTTGTAGGCTGTCCTTAAAGCGGAAGAAACTCCACAATCTCTCATCAGCCGTTAAACTTTACACCGAAAACCAGCTGAATTTCTCGAATAGTGTCCACACGGATATCCCTCACCGGTCCTGAAAAAATTTGATAAAGCAACACGCGCTGTCTCCCTGCAGCTTCTCAGACAAAGAGATTCTGACGGGAGGGGGAGACCACACCTCACTCAAAGCCTGCCCACAGGCGAATGACGTCACCGACAGGCATGACAAAACTCACGCATGCGCACGAGGGTTCAAGCTTGTCTGACGTAAAAACATATGAATCAAATCCATTTATTTTTTGAAAAAAATAAAAAGGACCGCTTTTTTTATCACAGACCTCGTAAACCAGCTGGTGACATGTTCTGTTTCTAAACTCGCTGGTGATATGTTCTGTTTCTAAACCAGCTGGTGATATGTTCTGTTTGTAAACCAGCTGGTGATATGGTCTGTCTCTAAACCAGCTGGTGATATGAACTGTTTCTAACCAGCTGGTGACATGTTCTGTCTCTAAACTAGCTGGTGATATGTTTTGTTTCTAAACCAACTGATGACATGTTTTGTTTCTAAACCAGCTGGTGACATGTTCTGTCTCTAAACTAGCTGGTGATATGTTCTGTTTCTAAAGCAACTGATGACATGTTTTGTTCTACAACCAACTGGTGATATGTTCTGTTTCTAAACCAGCTGGTGATATGTTCTGTCTCTAAACCAGCTGGTGATATGTTTTGTTTCTAAACAACTGGTGATATGTCGTTTCTAAAGCAACTGGTGACATGTTCTGCTCTTCCAGGTAAACCTGGTAGTTTTCTGACTTCAGTCAGTCTTGTGGAGTCCCGACCAAGGCCCTGGAGCCCGCTGATACCCGGGGCTATTCCCAGATACCAGGAGATGAGAGGTGCCATGACTTTCCCTGGAAGGAACAGCAGTCCATCACAAGATATGGCTCCAGTCAAAGCTGGGTGGACTGAGATGGTCCAGATCAGGGCCTCGGACTGGTAGTCTGACCAGGACTCGAACCCTGGTCTATGAGAAACCTGTTCTGCTCTGCAGGAAAAAAATGAAAAATGGATCACAACCACAAAACCACCTTATTCATCTGAAACTGACTCGTTTCCATGACGACATGCTGGTTGTTGTTTCATCAGCCTCTGCGGCACCAGCAACATCTCAGACACCAGCCGTTATTCCCAAAAAACATCTGAAGAAATCAGTCTGAGGAGCGTTCTCGAACTGAGCTGAAGATATGTTCTGTTTCGAAACCAGCTGGTGATATGTTCTGTCTCTAAACCAGCTGGTGACATGTTCTATTTGTAATCCAGCTGGTGACATGTTCTGTTTCTAAACCAGCTGGTGATATGATCTGTTTCTAAACCAGCTGGTGACAAGTTCTATTTGTAATCCAGCTGGTGACATGTTTTGTCTCTAAATCAGCTGGTGACATGTTCTCTTTCTAAACCAACTGGTGATATGTTCTGTCTCTAAACCCGCTGGTGACATGTTCTGTTTCTAAACCAGCTGGTGACATGTTCTGTCTCTAAACCCGCTGGTGATATGTTCTGTTTCTAAACCAGCTGGTGACATGTTCTGTTTCTAAACCAGCTGGTGATATGATCTGTTTCTAAACCAGCTGGTGATATGATCTGTTTCTAAACCAGCTGGTGACAAGTTCTATTTGTAATCCAGCTGGTGACATGTTTTGTCTCTAAATCAGCTGGTGACATGTTCTCTTTCTAAACCAACTGGTGATATGTTCTGTCTCTAAACCAGCTGGTGACATGTTCTGTTTCTAACCAGCTGGTGACATGTTCTGTCTCTAAACCCGCTGGTGATATGTTCTGTTTCTAAACAGCTGGTGATATGGGAGTGACATGTTTAGCCGCATGTTCTCCTTGAATTGCTGGCTGTCTGAGTTGGTGTCCAAAAAATGAGGTGGGCTTCATAGATAATTGGCAAAGCTTCTGGGGAAACCTGGTTGGTAGGAGAGACGGCATCCATCCCACTTTGGATGGAGCAGCTCTCATTTCTAGAAATCTGGCTAATTTTCTTAAATCCTCCAAACCGTGACTATCCAGGGTTGGACCAGGAAGCAGAGTTGTAGTCTTACACACCTCTCTGCAGCTTCTCTCCCCCTGCCATCCCCTCATTACCCCATCCCCGTAGAGACGGTGCCTGCTCCCAGACTACCAATAACCAGCAAAAATCTATTTAAGCATAAAAATTCCAAAAGAAAAATAATATAGCACCTTCAACTGCACCACAGACTAAAACAGTTAAATGTGGTCTATTAAACATTAGGTCTCTCTCTTCTAAGTCCCTGTTGGTAAATGATATAATAATTGATCAACATATTGATTTATTCTGCCTAACAGAAACCTGGTTACAGCCAGAATGAATATAGTTAGTTTACATGAGTCAACACCCCCGAGTCACACTAACTGTCAGAATGCTCGTAGCACGGGCCGGGGCGGTGGATTAGCAGCAATCTTCCCATTCCAGCTTATTAATTAATCAAAACCCAGACAGAGCTTAATTCTTTTGAAAGCTTGTCTCTTAGTCTTGTCCATCCAATTGGAAGTCCCAAAAACCAGTTTTATTTGTTATTATCTATCGTCCACCTGGTCGTTACTGTGAGTTTCTCTGTGAATTTTCAGGACCTTTTGTCTGACTTAGTGCTAGCTCAGATAAGATAATTATAGTGGGCGATTTTAACATCCACACAGATGCTGAGCATGACAGCCTTAACACTGCATTTAATCTATTATTAGACTCTATTGGCTTTGCTCAAAAAGTAAATGAGTCCACCCACCACTTAATCATATCTTAGATCTTGTTCTGACTTATGGTATGGAAATAGAAGACTAACAGTATTCCCTGAAAATCCCTTCTGTCTGATCATTTTTTAATAACATTTACATTTACTCTGATGGACTACCCAGCAGTGGGGAATAAGTTTCATTACACTAGAAGTCTTTCAGAAAGCGCTGTAACTAGGTTTAAGGATATGATTCCTTCTTTATGTTCTCTAATGCCATATAACAACACAGTGCAGAGTAGCTACCTAAACTCTGTAAGGGAGATAGAGTATCTCGTCATAGTTTACATCTCATTGAAGACAGCTTTGGATGCTGTAGCTCCTCTGAAAAAGAGAGCTTTAAATCAGAAGTGTCTGACTCCATGGTATAACTCTCAAACTCGTAGCTTAAAGCAGATAACCCGTAAGTTGGAGAGGAAATGGCGTCTCACTAATTTAGAAGCTCTTCACTTAGCCTGGAAAAAGAGTCTGTTGCTCTATAAAAAAGCCCTCCTTTAAAGCTAGGACATCTTTCTACTCATCATAATGAGAAATAAGAACAACCCAGGTTTCTTTTCAGCACTGTAGCCAGGCTGACAAAGAGTCAGAGCTCTATTGAGCTGAGTATTCCATTAACTTTAACTAGTAATGTGTTCATGACTTTCTTTGCTAACAAAATTTTAACTATTAGAGAAAAAATTACTCATAACCATCCCAAAGACGTATCGTTATCTTTGGCTGCTTTCAGTGATGCCGGTATTTGGTTAGACTCTTTCTCTCCGATTGTTCTGTCTGAGTTATTTTCATTAGTTACTTCATCCAAACCATCAACATGTTTATTAGACCCCATTCCTACCAGGCTGCTCAAGGAAGCCCTACCATTATTTAATGCTTCGATCTTAAATATGATCAATCTATCTTGTTAGTTGGCTATGTACCACAGGCTTTTAAGGTGGCAGTAATTAAACCATTACTTAAAAAGCCATCACTTGACCCAGCTATCTAGCTAATTATAGGCCAATCTCCAACCTTCCTTTTCTCTCAAAAATTCTTGAAAGGGTAGTTGTAAAACAGCTAACTGATCATCTGCAGAGGAATGGTCTATTTGAAGAGTTTCAGTCAGGTTTTAGAATTCATCATAGTACAGAAACAGCATTAGTGAAGGTTACAAATGATCTTCTTATGGCCTCGGACAGTGGACTCATCTCTGTGCTTGTTCTGTTAGACCTCAGTGCTGCTTTTGATACTGTTGACCATAAAATTTTATTACAGAGATTAGAGCATGCCATAGGTATTAAAGGCACTGCGCTGCGGTGGTTTGAATCATATTTGTCTAATAGATTACAATTTGTTCATGTAAATGGGGAATCTTCTTCACAGACTAAAGTTAATTATGGAGTTCCACAAGGTTCTGTGCTAGGACCAATTTTATTCACTTTATATATGCTTCCCTTAGGCAGTATTATTAGACGGTATTGCTTAAATTTTCATTGTTACGCAGATGATACCCAGCTTTATCTATCCATGAAGCCAGACGACACACACCAATTAGCTAAACTGCAGGATTGTCTTACAGACATAAAGACATGGATGACCTCTAATTTCCTGCTTTTAAACTCAGATAAAACTGAAGTTATGTACTTGGCCCCACAAATCTTAGAAACATGGTGTCTAACCAGATCCTTACTGTGGATGGCATTACCCTGACCTCTAGTAATACTGTGAGAATCTTGGAGTCATTTTTGATCAGGATATGTCATTCAAAGCGCATATTAAACAAATATGTAGGACTGCTTTTTGCATTTACGCAATATCTCTAAAATCAGAAAGGTCTTGTCTCAGAGTGATGCTGAAAAACTAATTCATGCATTTATTTCCTCTAGGCGGACTATTGTAGTTCCTATTATCAGGTTGTCCTAAAAGTTCCCTAAAAAGCCTTCAGTTAATTCAAAATGCTGCAGCTAGAGTGCTGACGGGGACTAGAAGGAGAGAGCATATCTCACCCATATTGGCCTCTCTTCATTGGCTTCCTGTTAATTCTAGAATAGAATTTTAAAATTCTTCTTCTTACTTATAAGGTTCTGAATAATCAGGTCCATCTTATCTTAGGGACCTCGTAGTACCATATCACCCCAATAGAGCGCTTCGCTCTCAGACTGCAGGCTACTTGTAGTTCCTAGGGTTTGTAAGAGTAGAATGGGAGGCAGAGCCTTCAGCTTTCAGGCTCCTCTCCTGTGGAACCAGCTCCCAATTCAGATCAGGGAGACAGACACCCTCTCTACTTTTAAGATTAGGCTTAAAACTTCCTTTGTGCTAAAGCTTATAGTTAGGGCTGGATCAGGTGACCCTGAACCATCCCTTAGTTATGCGCTATAGACGTTAGACTGCTGGGGGGTTCCCATGATGCACTGTTTCTTTCTCTTTTTGCTCTGTATGCACCACTCTGCATTTAATCATTAGTGATCGATCTCTGCTCCCCTCCACAGCATGTCTTTTTCCTGGTTCTCTCCCTCAGCCCAACCAGTCCCAGCAGAAGATTGCCCCTCCCTGAGCCTGGTTCTGCTGGAGGTTTCTTCCTGTTTAAAAGGGAGTTTTTCCTTCCCACTGTAGCCAAGTGCTTGCTTACAGGGGGTCGTTTGGACCGTGGGGTTTTACATCATTATTGTATGGCCTTGCCTTACAATATAAAGCGCCTTGGGGCAACTGTTTGTTGTGATTTGGCGCTATATAAAAAAAAAATGAATTGAATTGAATTGATATGTTCTGTCTCTAAACCAGCTGGTGACATGTTCTGTTTCTAAACCAACTGGTGATATGATCTGTTTCTAAACCAGCTGGTGATATGTTCTGTTTCTAAAGCAGCTGGTGACATGTTTGTCTCTAAACCAGCTGGTGATATTTCAATTTCAGTTTCAATTTATTTTCATTTATATAGCACCAAATCACAACAGAGTTGCCTCAAAGCACTTTACACAGGTAAGGTCTAACCTTACCAACCCCCAGAGCAACAGTGGTAAGGAAAAACTCCCTCTGAGGAAGAGACCTCAAGCAGACCAGACTCAAAGGGGTGACCCTCTGCTTGGGCCATGCTACAAACATAAATTACAGAACAATTCACAGAACAATTCACAGACGAATATACAAGAAATGCTATTGGTGCACAGGACAGGAGGATCGCCAACATGAATACAGCTCCCATCTCTGGATGGAGCTGTACCTTAAACAGAGAGAAAAAACAGAATCAGGCATCAGAAAGACAAAAAATACTGTATAATTTGCCAGCATTAAACAATAAAAGTACTAAGGTGATCGCCGGCCACTAGCCCTAAACTTCACTAAAAGACCCGAATTTAGGTAAAGTTGAGGCCGCAGCCCGTTCCAATTACTAATAAATGAATTAAAAAAGTAAAAACTGTAAAACAAACTGTACCAGTATGCTAGCCATATGAAAGGGAAAATAAGTGCATCTTAAGTCTGGACTTGAAAATCTCCACAGAATCTGACTGTTTTATTGATGCAGGGAGATCATTCCACAGAACAGGGGCACGATAAGAGAAAGCTCTGTGACCGCAGACTTTCTATTCACCTTAGGGACACAAAGTAGTCCTGCACCCTGAGAACGTAAAGCCCGGGCCGGTACGTAAGGTTTAATTAGGTCAGCTAGGTAGGGAGGTGCCAGTCCATGAATAATTTTATAGGTTAGTAGCAGAACCTTAAAATCTGATCTCACTGGGACAGGAAGCCAGTGTAGGGATGCCAAAAAGGTGTAATGTGGTTGAACTTTCTGCTTTGTGTCAAAAGTCTGGCTGCAGCATTTTGAACCAATGGAGACCCCTAATGCTAGATTGCGGTAAACCAGAAAATAGATCATTGCAGTAGTCCAATCTAGAAGAGATAAATGCATAGATCAGGGTCTCAGCATCAGCCATAGACAGGAGGAGACGAATCTTCGCTATATTTCGCAGGCGGAAGAAAGCAGTCCTAGTAATATTTCTAATGTGGAGGCCAAAGGACAACGAAGGATCAAAAATTACCCCAAGGTTCCTCACTTTGTCAGTGTGATGTATGACACACGAGCCGAGGCTGAGCGTTAACTGGTCAAATTGATGCCGATGTCTCACTGGACCAAGAACCATCATTTCAGTCTTATCAGAGTTTAAAAGTAGGAAGTTTCTAGACATCCAACTTCTCACTGCTGCAAGGCAATCTTCTAAGGATTTTATGTGAACGAGATTACCAGCAGTTATCAGCATGTACAACTGAGTATCATCTGCATAGCAGTGAAAGGTAATCCCAAAACGCCACAATATGTGCCCAAAGGGTGATACATAAAGGGAGAAAAGCAGGTGGCCTAAGACAGACCCCTGTGGAACCCCAAATTTCATGTCACTAAGGTTAGAGGTAGTGTTACTGTACAAAACACAGTGAGAACGACTGCTCAAGTATGACGTCAGCCATGCAAGGGCACTCCCAGTAATCACAAAATGATTTTCCAGCCTATCAATTAGAATATGATGATCCACTGTATCAAATGCAGCACTGAGATCTAACAGCAACAGAACCGTAGTGGTGTCCGAATCCATTGTAAGCAGAAGATCATTCACCACTTTAGTGAGAGCTGTCTCTGTGGAATGATATTTTCTAAAAGCAGACTGCAGTGGCTCAAAGAGATTATTCTCAGTAAGATAGTCTACGAGCTGCCGTGACACCACTTTTTTCAGAATTTTAGAGAAAAATGATAGATTTGATATCGGCCGATAGTTTGTCAATACACTAGGGTCAAGATTAGGTTTCTTAAGTAATGGTTTAATCACTGCAGATTTGAAACATTTAGAACAGATCCAGAAGTTAAGAAAGATTAATAATTTCCAGCACAGTCGGCCCAAGAGTGGGCCACAGGTCCTTAAACAGTTTTGTTGGTATAGGATCAAATAAACAGGCTGTGCTTTTGTTGACATTACGAGTTTGTCAGCATGCCTAGTGAGATACTATCAAATT
The DNA here is from genome assembly GCF_902500255.1 of Thalassophryne amazonica. NCBI lineage: Eukaryota > Metazoa > Chordata > Actinopteri > Batrachoidiformes > Batrachoididae > Thalassophryne > Thalassophryne amazonica. The sequence continues at coordinate 58,353,922 of NC_047121.1, read as the reverse complement.
CTGTAAATCTAGGTAATACCCTCAGTAGTGGCGCCCCACCTCAATAGCAGGGTGTAGTGGCTGGATTAAGGCATGCTGGGATATGTTTACCTGATGTCTTCTATTTTCTTCCCAAAGTAATCCAGGAAATCTTGTGCTGTAAAAAGGAGAGCGAACTACAGGTGGTTGTCCATGCTTAAATGTTGCCACCATGTCGAACAAGAACTTTGAGTTATGCTTGTTTTAGTGATCAAATCAGAGTAGTAAGTCCGCTTTGTAGCTAATAATGCATGCTTAAAGTCTAAGATAGCATCACGCCATGCAAGGTGAAATACTTCTAATTTTGAACGACGGCATTTCCGTTCTAGACCTCTTGCTTTATGCTTGAGGTCACGCAGATAATCATTGAACCAAGGTGACTATGATTTGGGGGAGCGTGGTTTTAACACAGGTGGTGCAATCATGTCAAGTGTAGTTTTGAGCAATGAGTTTAACTATCCACAAGTCTGTCTACTGACTGAGTATTTGGCAAATGTGAAGCTAAGACATCAAGCAGTCTAGCTTCGAGTTCAGTCTTAGTTGAGGAGTTGATGTATCACCGTAATGATATATAAGGTTGTTGTTCCACTAAACACGGCAGGGAAACTGTAAACTTAATAAGTGAGTGATCAGACACCACTGATGTAAGAGGCATAATGTCAATATTCGTGACAGTTAATACCACGTGCGAGAACCAGATCCAGGGGTATTTCCACTAATGTGCGTCTGAATCCCTAATGCATTGCCAAAATCCTAATGCATCCACAATTTCCATAAATTATTTGTAGAGGGGATCAGAAGGCTTATTAATATGAATGTTAAAGTCACCAATGATCAAAATGTTATCTACACTAGTTGACAAGTTAGATATGAACGCACCAAATTCATCTAAGAATTCAGAATATGGGCCAGGAGGCCTATATACAGTGACAAAGTAATACGACTGATTTTTATTCTTCTGACCTTGGCAATGTGTAATATCCTGAGCAGAGCGAAGAATCAGATGAGTGATATTTGTAACCCCCAACAGCTAATAGGCTAAACCTAGATTTATAAATAAGAGCAACACCCCTGCCTTGCTTTGCATCACGAGGGACGTGACTAAATGTATATGCTGGTGGGCAGGCCTCATTTAAGGGGAGGACGGCTGTAGGTTTAAGCCAGGTTTCACATAGCCCAATCATATCTAAGTGATGATCAATAATTAGATCATTGATCACAATGATTTTGAGGACAGTGATCTTATGTTAATGAGACCCAGTCTAAGGACCTCAGTGGGGTTGACAGTTGAACTGTTTGGGTTTAGGGGTGGTTCCAGAGTAGCATATACAACCCCTGGCAAAAAATTATGGAATCACCGGCCTTGGAGGATGTTCATTCAGTTGTTGAATTTTGTAGAAAAAAAGCAGATCACAGACATGACACAAAACTAAAGTCATTTCAAATGGTAACTTTGTGGCTTTAAGACACACTATAAGAAATCAAGAAAAAAAATTGTGGCAGTCAGTAATGGTTACTTTTTTAGACCAAGCAGATGGAAAAAAATATGGACTCACTCAATTCTGAGGAATAAATTATGGAATCACCCTGTAAATTTTCATCCCCAAAACTAACACCTGCATCAAATCAGATCTGCTCGTTAGTCTGCATCTAAAAAGGAGTGATCACACCTTGGAGAGCTGTTGCACCAAGTGGACTGACATGAATCATGGCTCCAACACGAGAGATGTCAATTGAAACGAAGGAGAGGATTATCAAACTCTTAAAAGAGGGTAAATCATCACGCAATGTTGCAAAAGATGTTGGTTGTTCACAGTCAGCTGTGTCTAAACTCTGGACCAAATACAAACAACATGGGAAGGTTGTTAAAGGCAAACATACTGGTAGACCAAGGAAGACATCAAAGCGTCAAGACAGAAAACTTAAAGCAATATGTCTCAAAAATCGAAAATGCACAACAAAACAAATGAGGAACGAATGGGAGGAACTGGAGTCAACGTCTGTGACCGAACTGTAAGAAACTGCCTAAAGGAAATGGGATTTACATACAGAAAAGCTAAATGAAAGCCATCATTAACACCTAAACAGAAAAAAACAAGGTTACAGTGGGCTAAGGAAAAGCAATCGTGGACTGTGGAAGACTGGATGAAAGTCATATTCAGTGATGAATCTCGAATCTGCATTGGGCAAGGTGATGATGCTGGAACTTTTGTTTGGTGCCGTTCCAATGAGATTTATAAATATGACTGCCTGAAGAGAACATGTAAATTTCCACAGTCATTGATGATATGGGGCTGCATGTCAGGTAAAGGCACTGGGGAGATGGCTGTCATTACATCATCAATAAATGCACAAGTTTACATTGATATTTTGGACACTTTTCTTATCCCATCAATTGAAAGGATGTTTGGGGATGATGAAATCATTTTTCAAGATGATAATGCATCTTGCCATAGAGCAAAAACTGTGAAAACATTCCTTGCAAAAAGACACATAGGGTCAATGTTATGGCTTGCAAATAGTCCGGATCTTAATCCAATTGAAAATCTTTGGTGGAAGTTGAAGAAAATGGTCCATGACAAGGCTCCAACCTGCAAAGCTGATCTGGCAACAGCAATCACAGAAAGTTGGAGCCAGACTGATGAAGAGTACTGTTTGTCACTCATTAAGTCCATGCCTCAGAGACTGCAAGCTGTTATAAAAGCCAGAGGTGGTGCAACAAAATACTAGTGATGTGTTGGAGCGTTCTTTTGTTTTTCATGATTCCATCATTTTTTCCTCAGAATTGAGTGATTCCATATTTTTTTCCCTCTGCTTGGTCTAAAAAAGTAACCGTTACTGACTGCCACAATTTTTTTTCCTGATTTCTTATAGTGTTTCTTAAAGCCAGAAAGTTGCCATTTGAAATTACTTTAGTTTTGTGTCATGTCTGTGATCTGCTTTTTTTCTACAAAATTAAACAACTGAATGAACATCTTCCGAGGCCGGTGATTCCATAATTTTTACCAGGGGTTGTATAAGATGCCTAGAAGTAGGTTTTGGTTTAAGACATTCCACCCGCGTTGTAGGTAGCAGACACGAAATCTTTGCTATCGCTGGAACAACCACTGGGCCATCCTCAATTTCAACATCATAAAATATAGTAATGGGTATTAAGTTTGGAAAGCATATCCCTCTATGATTTTTATGGACACGACTACGGAAGCAGGCCACAGTCTCAACTTGTTGAAATTCCCTCCCTGGCAAATAAACTGCACTATCACCATAGTGGATTTTCTGCACTAAATTCCCCATTAAGATAATGGATTCCACACCCACATTTGTCATAAGCCTTGCAGGGTCTCTAATCACCTGCTCCATGGCCTGCTGTAGATTCCTAATGTTACCCTCCCTGTAGAGCTCTATCTATGTTCGCAGACAAGATGGCGGCGCCTTCCCCAGTAGGGTGGAGGCCGTCCGACATCACCAAGCCATGGCAGCCCCAGACCGAAGGCCAGTTATCAATAAAGCTAAAACCTTGCTGTCTACAAAACTGCGCCAGCCACCTATTTAACAATGTCAGCATGCTAAACGCCTCATCAGTACCCCGGGAGGGGAGGGGACCAGAGACTATTAATCGATGCTGACACATCTTTCTGGCACGGTCACAAGTCCCATCTATGTCCATTTTTGAGACCTCTGAGTGCTTCATCCTGATATCATTGGTGCCAACGTGAATAACTATGTGACTATATCTCGTCATGTTCCTTCGTCTGTCTTCCCTTCTGCAGCATCAGCACCCTAAGATGAGATGCAATGTCAGGAGCTAATATGTTTTGCAATCTCGGGAGTTGATATGTTTTGTTTCTAAACCAACTGGTGATATGTTTTGTTTCTAAACCAACTGGTGACATGTTCTGTCTCTAAACCAACTGGTGACGTGTTCTGTTTCTAAACCAGCTGGTTATATGTTCTGTTTCTAAACCAGCTGATGACATGTTCTATCTCTAAACCAGCTGGTGATATGATCTGTTTCTAAACCAACCAGCTGGTGACATGTTCTCTCTAAACCAGCTGGTGATATGTTTTGTTTCTAAACCAACTGGTGATATGTTCTGTTTCTAAACCAGCTGGTGACATGTTCTATTTCTAAACCAACTGGTGACATGTTCTGTTTCTAAATCAGCTGCTGACATGTTCTGTTTCTAAACCAGCTGGTGACATGTTCTGTTTCTGAACCAGTTTGTCATATGTTCTGTTTCTAAACCAGCTGGTGATATGTTTTGTTCTAAACCAGTGATTGTGATTGTGTTAGGTTTCTCACGCTGTGACATTTATTCTCTTGATATCACAGCTGATCATCAAATGCTGCAGACATTGTAATGATCAGACCCTGAGACGCTTCTCCACCAGGACAAATCACACCCCACCACCTTTCCACACATCACATGGTGTGATACTTAAGCCTCTCCCTTCAGAAATGTGCAACTATTAAAGCCAGTTAGAGTTTAAAGAGCCGGCCATTTTTTCCAAATGTTCTTCAGTTTGTACGTTCATTTACAAAGACAAATTCATTCAAATTATAGAGTCACTCTGTTGTCTGCTTTCGGGGTTCTAGCAGAAAAACAAACAGCACAGCAGTTAGCACTCCTGCTTCAAAGCTAGAAGGTCCTGGGTTCAAGCCCGCCAATACCCGCTTCCTTCCTGTGTTCGAGTCTCAGTGAAGGAGGCCGTCCACATGCAGCCTCACTCTCTGATCGATTACAGTTCTAGAAGTGACACTGGGTGGTTTCAGCGCAGCCATGGGCACCGACCCCAGGCACTGACTGCGAGCAGTGACCACATGCACTGACCATGAGCAGTGGCCACGAGCACCACTCATGGACACTCACCACAGGCACTGACCGTGAGCACCGCCCACGGACACTGACCACAGGCATTGACCACGAACCATTACCACGGGCACTGATCACAAGTAAAGACCACAAACAGCAACAATGGGTACTGACCACAAGCACTGTCCTGGCTGGGTACGAGGACTTTTTCAGTCCCCACACTTCATGGTACTTAATGCTCCTTCACTTTGTGGATGTTGGATCTTGGATCACCTCTGGACATAGCACTCAACACTGGTGGCACTACAGACTCCTGCAGAACTTCCGGATCTATAGAACTGAACTCTAATCACAGACCTGTCACTACTTCCAAAAAGACCAACAATCCAAATGGAATGTGGCAGTTTACCAGGGAATGCACTGGAGTTGAAAAAGTTAACTTGAAGACATGTCTCACCTCAGAGGACAATCTGAAAAATACTCAGAGGAGTAGCAGTGCAGGGCTTTGCAGCAGTTCTGACCATTACAAAGAACTCTTGTGGAAGGCTGATGCTGATGCCAAGGCATTGCACGTGTCTGGTGACAGGATCTTGTGCCTGATCTTCTAGTCAGCTGACAGCAGGAAGAAACTCTGTGGGGCTGTTTTTCAGGTGGCTCCTCTCTTTAAAGTGCAGTGTCTGCTTCCAATTGAGAGATGGTTATAGATGGTTATCATCCCAACCACCAGTTGGAAGAAAGGACTTGTGTCTTTGAAAAGGAAACTGTGACTGGCTGGATACACTGCTCTCTGTGCCAACAGAGCTACTCACAGAGGCCCTTCTGAACTGAGTCCAGCTTCGTGACCACAAAGTCAACCATCAGCTGCATCCTCGCTCTGAATTTCAACTTCTTTGAACCAGACAATATGTTGATCTTTGAAAAGTGTTTGCTGAGGCTAAACAGGGTCCTCTGGGGGACATCCTAAGACTTTATGGAATCCCTACTAAGTTGAGGGACTGTGCCTGTGGCCCCTTTTTTGTTGGGGAATGCTTCACTGACCTTGACTTTGTGGATGATGCTGTGATTGTTGTGGAATCAGTGGATTCGCTCTTGACAAGCTGAGTGTGGAATCAGAGGGTCTGCCTTTGTGATTGTTCTGCAGTAAGATCCAGGATTTAAACATCCATCAGACGTGTGTCTGTATGTGGTGAAAGTGTTGAACTTGCAAAGACATTCAGTGATCTCAGCAGTGACGTTCACGTCTCTGAGTCCTTTGAGATCTAGAGACACCTGGAAAGATCTTATGGAGTCAAGAGGCAAAAGGTCAGAGAGGTTTGGTGACGGTGATGTTTTTGCAGGACAATGAAAATCCAAGTCTTTAGGGTCCTGGTGCTTCCTGTCTTAACCAGTGACTTAAGGTGACGTCTGGATGTTTCTGGTACCAAGTCTCCATGTAGGATCTTTGGGTCCCTGAGGAATGACTTTGTTTCAAATGAACAGTTACTTAGTGAGGCTCAGATGAGGAGGATCACTGACATTGTGAGGGAACATCAGCTACCACATTTTCTCCATGTGGTGTTTTTCTCTGGACATGATCCAGCACACAGGTGCCTCAGTGTTGACGACCCCAGAGACTGCAGTTGGTCAAGTCTTGGCTTCTGACCTATTTTTTAGTCTCCACTTCTCGGTGCTCTTTGTTGCCTGCTCTGGTTTGGACTCAGATGTGACCTTCAGAAGAAGAGAAACTTTATTTGACTTTATCTTCTTCTATGACTGATGCTCATATGCTGCTTTGATTTCTTCTGAAAATTAAAAAAAGAAGAATCAAAGGTTACAGAAAGAGTTGTTGGCTACATCTGCTCCAATATTTTCAGCATCATTCGCTCATTCTCATTTAGTCGCAGCTTCATTGTAGCTAATGTGCTCGTTAGTTACCGCCGTGCACAGACACATTTTCACTTCCTGCAGCTTCTTCTGTTGTGTTTCAACTAAACAATATTGATTTGTTTTTCATACAACTAATTGATTAATAATTAGGACTTGATCACTTTATTTATTTTTGTCACATAAAACATCAGAACGGCTTGTCAATCAACAAATATTTTATCTTCTCAAGCAAAGTTTTTCACATTGAATTAAACTGAAATAAAATTAACTTCCAACTTCCAACATTAATTAGTAAAATTCTAAATGTGCAACTGGTTCCTTCCTCAGTTCGATCTCATACATGACAGACCATCATTTCACAGCTTTTACATTTTAATCTGACAGCAAATGGACTGCATTTATATAGCGCTTTTCCATCTGCATCAGACGCTCAAAGCGCTTTACAATAATGCCTCACATTATTCACCCCGATGTCAGGGTGCTGTCATACAAGGCGCTCACTACACACTGGGAGAAACTAGGGGACTAAGGACCTTGCCCAAGGGCCCTTAGTGATTTTCCAGTCAGGCTGGGATTTGAACTGCGGATCCTCTGGTCTCAAGCCCAACCCTTAACCACTAGACCATCACCTCCCCTGGTAAAGGTAATGTGGACAGTAACATGGAAACATCAATGTTTCTGTTTGTGTGTGTAAAACTTTAATGTGACAAAGGATTAAAAAAGGGCACTCAGAGTCCACACCTCAGCCAACACTATTATGCCTGCACTGCCCTGCAGGGAGCAGTGCTGAGAAATAAAGTTTCCCCATCTTACCTGTCGATTTACTACAAACATTAAATCACAACATGGTGTGAACCTTCAGACGTCTGTGACCAATCAGATGTAGGCAAAGTCTGTGAACTTTATGATGTCATAAGGGAAGAATGTTAGAAAGGAGATCAAAGAAAAGCTGCAAAAAACAAGAAAATGTGAAACATTCTGAGGTTGGTTAGATCACAAAAAATAAAAATTCAATTAAGCACATCTTTTTATTCAAACGCAAACTCTAAGCTTTGCCCTACACTATCAGTCACACAAGGTCAGAGGTCACATTCCATCTGAACTCCAAACAGGGTTTCAAATGAAACAAGTTTTCTTTCAAATGTTTTTATTTTATTTTTTTTACTGTAATAATGCCAAAATATACCTTGAACCAGAAATATATTCCATCCACTTTTACTCACAAAATATGTGTAGAATCCCAAAAGAGATTTCCCATAAGGCTGTGCGCTTGTTTGTTTGTTTGTTTGTCAGGATGATTTAGGCTTTTCCCCCACATTCAGCTGCGTTGTGAGAACATGTACTTGAACAAAAACAAACAAATAAATAAACCAAAAAAAAAAAAAAAAAACTGGCTCATGCGGTCGGGGGGTCAGGAGGTCAGGGAGGTCGGGGTTATTACAACCTGCTGAATGGCAGGAGGCTGCACTCTAATGAGCCGCATTCCGTTTGCTGTTTGTTTTCTACCAGAAGTGATTTTTATGAAACACGGTTTGAGGTCTTTAGATGTGTTTTTGGTTCTGATCTGGGAAGCCGGGCTGGACCACTGTGGCCAATGTTTAGAAGAAAAGGTTTGATTCTCCCAGACGCGGTCCGTCCTCAATCGTCCTTGCTGCATCCGTCTGTTGGCTCTTTTGTCTGTTGACTGCTGGTCACCCCATTTAACATGGAGCGATAAGATCAGCAGGACTCAGATCTGGTTCCCCAGCAGGAGGGGGGGTCAGGTTCTTGCGTTACAGTTTAACTCACAGCTTCTTCTCTTTTTTTAAGGAAATGAACAAATTACTGCTGAAAGTCTCTTTGTTGTTTGGACGGGCTGATCTGAGAACAGCCTGAACACAAACACAAACTGAGAACTGATCGTGGATTCGTTCAGCCTTTGTGTGACCCTTTTAAAACTCAGTGTATTTATTTAAAAGCAGTGTTTATTTGTATTTTTCATGAAATATTGTGCAGCTGCACATTCACACTCCCTATTTCACACCAGTCTATGATTTATAAATCTCTGTGTTCATGATTAATCTGCTGATGAAACAACATTTAGATGATGAAACTCCAAACTACAACAATGACACTTTACAGACTAAACAACTTTTTTTCATATTCCTTTCAAGAATTAATGCATTTCACAGTCCAGAGGAATCAGGTTAAACTTATTTTCATTCTAAAGTTAATGTAAAATATTTGGGGGAAAAAAAATCTTTTTATTGATTTTTTCTTGTTGGGATTCAAAAACTCAGCCATGGACTTTTTTTAATTTGACAGATCTAACACCAGTTGATTTTTTTTTTTATTCTGTTACTATTTGAATTTCATTTTCATTTTTCACCAAAAATTTGAAATTATTATTAGCATTCCTGTCATTCATTCAGAAAATGATTTACAGTCATTCCACTTTGAAAGATTTTATTTACATACAAATGTTTTAGAAAATAATCATTAATAGATCATTCATTTTAAAATATTTGGCAACAAAAGTTGAATTAGAAATGTTAATTATTTGTTGTCTTGTGCAGCCATGTGAAATAACTAGAATGAGGTGTCTGCCTTATTTCGGATAGATCTGGGAGGTGAAAGGCTGATTTCATTATTATCTTTGTGATTTTATTTTTTTGAACTAGAAATTCAAATTATGTCTTTTATTTAAAAATTTGACTTCTTAATAATGATATTTTCACTGCAGGATTCATGAATAATAACTATTATTAATTCTTAAATATCATTGATTATATTTACAATGTCAGACTGGCATAATTTGAATATTTCTTGTCTGTATCTATAGGTTTAATGTGCTGAAATCTGGATTTTTTTTTTTCTCAAACCTGATCCTGATCAGATGCTCAGTTATCTTTTAAATTTTGCATTTTGTGCAAAAATGTCATATTTTCTTTAATTCAAAGCAATTTTAGAACCTCAAATCTTCAGTTTTAGTTCTGAAGGATGAAAATGATTTTTGATTTTTAGGTTTTGGGCTTTTTTGTTGTTCTTGTTGTTTTTTTTTGGGGGGGGGGGGGTTGGGAGTTAAGATTATGGAGAAAAAAATGTTTTTGTTTTCTTTTAAATTATCATTATTATTGGTGCAAAAGTCTAATATCAGTAAAACTTTTTACATGGTTGTGTGTTTTGGGACAATTATTTAATTTATTCATATATTTATTTAATTGAATTATTCATTTTATTTATTTATTTATTTAATATTATTTTTCTTTAGACCAAAATGACTAAAAAAAATCACATCCAGACATTTATTGTCAGATGTGAATGAATAAAAGATATTTTAGTTATTTTATTTTCATATGTTTTGAAATAGATTTTATTTCCAGCTTTGTAGCAAACAGCAAATTACTTGAAGATTTTTCTTTTTTCTTTTTTTACACTGAAATGTGGAGTAAAATTTACTGTGGAAAATCTCAGTGCAAAAATTTGAATTAAATCTTGTTTTTGTGGATCTATTTGACTTATTGTGTTGTCATAGATTCCCCTTGAACACGGTGTCGACCAAATAACAGAATGTTTGTCTTCTGAGAACGTCCTCACCATGTTGATAGTCGAGGACCCAGCTGAGAAATGCACATCTTTTAGGAGAGGAAAACTCAACTGTTCTAGTCTAATATGACCCCAATGAAGAACTTGGGATACGTGTCAAAATCTCTATCCTGGACGAACTGCCCGAAAACGATCACACCCTTTTAAAAATGACCACGCCCCTTTTTGTCCCGAGTGTTACTTCAAATACAGATTTTCCAAGGTATTCAGTATGTTCAGAATGACCAATGCATGTTTGGGAGGGTCATAGAAAAGTGTAAAATTTCTATTTCGACATTTTAAGAGAAAATGGCTAAAATAAGTGGGTCAACTAAATACACATTGAAAGAAAATTTCATATATTTATATATTTTATATTTGCCAAATATAATGAAATTTCATTTTCAGTCATGTTGTTATCAATGGAATATTGATTTAAAGTGAAAAATACAAAACAAAACTTATTTCTTTAGCAGACAGCAGTATCTGATCTTAAATGTTATATAAAAATTTTTAGGGAAATTTCCAACAGCCAATAGACCAGAAAGTTTAAGTTACTAAATATGTGGCAATTCTGGACTGTATGTAGGTCATTTGACTTAATGTTTTCTATCGGGTTTCTCTTAAAATATCAAAATTATAAGTTGTACAATCTTCTACGACCCTTGTACTAGTCATTCTGAACATACTGAGTACCTTCGAGTTTAGAAAATACAGCTATATTTGAAGTATCCGGGCTGTTCGTCTGAATAGAGATTTTGGCACATATCCCAAGTTGTTCATTGGGATCATATTAGTCTAGAACAGTTGAGTTATCCTCTCCTAAATGATGTGCACACGTCTCAGCTGGGTCCTCAACCATGGACATTTGCATTCACAGGAATTGAAGTGTCAATCCTTCAGTTAAACCTGGTAGAACTCATCAGAATCCATTTTTGCCCAAAGAGATTCAGTCTTGTTTTGTCCAGTACCTAAAGGGTTGATGGTTTGATTCCCTTGCAAATATTAACACTAAAGACATACATTCTGTTGTTAGATTGACACAGCATTCAAACCTAATTTATTCATGAAACTTATCCACAAATCAACATTTCTTCACCGTTCTCTATGAAAATCTTTTTTCTTTCTCTTTGGACAAATTTGTTTTGGAGTTATTTTTGCTTAAATTTTCAGAATAGTCGACACAAACAGAAAATTCTATTTGATGCTTAAACCATTAAAATATTTAAATTAAAAAAAATTAAAACTCTGAAGCAGCTCGATCATCTGAAATAATGAACTGAGTGACAAATACAAATTATGAATGTACATTTAAAATCAATCCGCAGTGTTTTCTTAATTACTGATGAGTCTGACATCCAGTAAAACCTGCTTTGATGTGCTAATATTTTTGCAACATGTAGATTTGGATTATTTCATCTGACGAAACTGAAACTATCACTTTTTGTCATTTCTTCTTAAAGAAAATCATCTGACAGTTTAAAAACAATGCACACAGACACATTTGGCTTTGTAAAATGTTAAAGCTTCAAATACAATCAACACTTTTTCTTGTGAACTTTTCGTGAAATGAAACTGAAGAAAAATGAAGCCTCCAAAGCTGATTTCATAAGTAAAAGTCCTTCACATCATAATAAAGAAATAATTCAAAAATGTCTCTTTCCTAAAAGCTTGACACAAAACTAAAGCTCTTTAAGAATTCGTACATTTTTACACTTTCACTGTTTCATTCAGTAGTGCCAAAATAAAAAAGATGTTGCAGAGGACACTGCAGGTTTTGACCTTTGACCTTCAACAATCAGCAGGCCAGGGATTTAAAAATCATTCGGATCTGATTTGAAGGGTGGTTTTCTGCATTTCTCAAATGTTGCTGCATAATACGTGCACTCACCCGAACCCGATCCCCCGTCCTTCCCTTAGACTGACAGAGCAATCAAAATTAGGAAATTGAGATTTTTTTTTTTTTTCCCAATTCAAACCATTTTTATCAAATAAGGCAGCTTAATTATTCATCAGGCAAATCACATTAATCACTAGATAGATAGATAGATAGATAGATAGATAGATAGATAGATAGATAGATAGATAGATAGATAGATAGATAGATAGATAGATAGATAATTATTATTCAAATGTAAATTTTTCAGAAATAGAAATATTGATTTTAGTCAATGAGCAAAGGAAAAAACTGCAACTAAATATAATAATAATAATAATAATTATTATTATTATTATTATTATTATATTGCAGAGGTTTGGACCATAATATATCACAGATGTAAAAGGAACAAAATCTCAGCAGCTACAGTAACAAACATTTTCCTCCGGATCTGAAAGCTCTGAAAAACAAATCAATGCATGTGAATACCGCGAGCCAAATACAGACCGAAAAAAAATTAAAATGATTTAATAATAACGATGATGATTTTTCTCCATGACATCAACTGTAGCTTTAGCAGAAGAACATAAAGAGCAGAATTTTTATTCAGTAACACGTCTGTGTTTTGGAAAACATTAACTAAATAAAACAAATTTTAAATCCGTTTTATTTTTGACCCATCATCACCCATCTGGGCTGATATTTGATTTTCAGAGAGAAAGGCATAGAAATGTTTTTAGTAAATATATTCTTACAGTAATTAACTGCAGTGTAAATTGTCCAAAATGCTGCCAAAGATGGAAATATTTAGTTTATTATATAAAACATTTAATATTTCATAAAATATTTAGATGACGCAGAAAACAGTGCGTCAAAGGCGAAATCCTCCGCACAATTTAAATTCACGCAGAGCGAACAACGTTTGGATTTCAGACAGAAACTAAACGTGAATCCATTGCGGATTAAACGAACTAAAACCTGAACCTTTAAATTAAAATCGCTTCAAATTGTAGCATAAATCCCGCTGTGCTTTCCGCGTGGACGTGAAAAGTAAATCAAACTTATCCTGTAGTTCAAAAATGAAGCAGAATAGGCTATATCTGGAATATTTCACTAAATATCACTCTTGTCTCTAAACACCTCACACGGTTTTTACAAGAAAGATCTGAATGTCCCACACATTAGTTTATATCTTTTAAAAGCAATATTACCCCCCCCCCCCCCCAAAAAAAAAACACTGCAACAAAACATCAATGTCTGCAGGTGTTTGCGCCACGACATTAAAACGTGCAGATTTCAACGAAAATAAAATCCCAGCAGATACATTTGGATCCGGATCCAAAACTAAAACAAGCCACGTGAAAACATTTTTAATAATAATAATAATAATAATAATAATAATAATAATAATAATAATAATGTGTTCGTGGAATAAAATTTAAATTGTAATAACAATAGATCAGACTAAACGCCGTGGGGCGGGTGGGGGGGAGCGGGGACGGGGGGGAAATCAACGACACGCGTCAATAAACAAATAATAAGCCGCAAATATGACGTGGACATTGTGTACATTCGTGCAATGGAAACATCGTAGAAAATGAGTTTGTCAAAATAAAAAATAAAAACACTTTTAATATTCAGGGGAATAATCACCGCATGAACCAAAAAGTCAAACAACGAAAAAATAAAAGCACGGCTGAGATTTTAAATGATGCACTGTGGCACCGTGACACGTGCGCTAAATTAAAAAAAAAACACACACACACACAAAATGAACATATTCTAACATTGTAAAAAAATGTGAATATAGTCACGCAAAAACCTAATTATTGATAAACACAAAAAGTTATGACGAATAGCTTTGTAAACACTAATGATTGTATTATTATTATTATTATTATTATTATTACATGAATTTTAAATGTTCAGATTTTCAAAATAAAAAGCAAAAGCAAACAAACAAACAAACATAACATCAAATTCTTACAGGCTAATCCGGATCATAGTCTCTGGAACACGAGCAGGAACGATGACCTCAATTTCAGCGGAAAAAAAAACTGCTTTATTCATAATAAATGATCGGGAGGTAAAAACCACGTCAGAAGGGTTTGTGTGATGAAGTTGTTGTCATGTTTGGTGATTTGCGCACAAACTTCCTTCCGCAGAGACACAACTTCAAAATGTGCACGTTCACGTCTCTGCGCGTGTCATCTGGCGCAGTTTTCCACCCGGTGGCGCGTGTCGTTTTCAAGCGTGCGCAACAACAACAAACAATAACCACAAATCTCAAAACAACAACAGCAACAACACGGACGCTTATGTCCAGGATTCAAAGTTTCAGAATCCAAAATCCGTTTCTGGCTGGTGGTTGGATCCCATCATTAGTTTTGGATTTCAGTGGATTTTAAAAGGTCATTGCCTTTTTAAAAGTATTTTTCAAAACCCGTCTCACCTGTTTTTGAAGCAGTAAACCGGTTCAGACAACACACGTGTCTGTATAAAAAATTTAAAGTCACATGTTGAATTAATTTGTCCTACACCATAAACTGTTGGAAGACGAAACACGAGCAGCAGCAGAAAAGAAGACAAAAAAGATTTGGGATGGTTTTGCATGTAACCTATTCTTTTATTATTATTATTATTATTATTATTATTATTATTATTTAATTCTGAGGATTAAAACATTTTTTTTTTCTTTTTAGCTTTTGTAAGCAACAGACACGAAGAAGAAAAAAGCACAAGATCATCACAAACAGCTTCAGAGACGACAGTTAAAGACAAAATCTCTCCAAACTTCTACTTTTACATTTTTGGGCCTTCACGCAAAAAAGACCAAAAAACCCAAAATTCTAATTACAGAGGTTGTTTTTCTTTTACAAAAATGAAGCACAGAGAAATCACATGACAGACTGCCACTGCGGAAAATATCCATCCCACAAAAAAGCACATCTGATAGAAAAATGAGGCAAAAAAAAAACCTGCATTTGTATTTTCATGCTTAAAAAATGAGTGGGAAAAAAGAAAAACAAATAAGGCAAAACATTCTGATGCGGTGAGAAACTTGAATCAGCACCAAACTGTATCGTTAATATTATAATTTAAATATATATTTTAGAAAAAAATTAGTGAAAAAAGTCAGACTGGGGTTCAATGGACATTTTCTGCAGTGAAGGAGGCGTCATTCGTTCACTCATTCATTCATTCACTCATCATGTTCGGCAGCTGAATACTGAATCAAAAAACGATTCTTTGGTCTATAAAATTAAACGAACCGTTTTAAATTTAGAAAATAACAGCTTCATTATGGAAAATTTAAAATAAAGAATTTATTCTACTTGATAATACTGCGAATATTGATGATGATTATTATTATTATTATTATTATCACTAGACCAAAGTGTTTAAATATCAAAGCCTCCTTCATTGTTTTTGACAGAATCCACAGACGAACATGAACAGACATTTTGCCCACACACCTGCAGGAGAAGAATTTTTAAAAAATACCTGGAAACGTCAGCGCTGCTTTCTTTCTCTTTCTGCTGTTCCTCTTTTTTTTCTTTTTCTTTTTTTCTTTTTTTATAGTGGATTATAATAATTCTGTATTTTTACAGTGTGAGTTTTGAGTGTAAAACAGTCGGTTTTGGGTCCTTGTCGGGGTGGGTTCGGGTGTTAGTGTATAAGCGGGTTCGGGGTGGAGCCCTGGTTCTGATGCGTGAAATAGTCAGACAACCCCCCGGACAGTCCCGAGGAGAAGGCCGGCAAAGAGGAGGACAGAGGCGACCTCAGAGAGTCACAGGGCAGCGCGGAGGAGGACGGAGCCTGCGGGGAGTTGGAGGCCGAGGCGCGGGCGGCCTGCAGCGCGCCGCCGCCGCCGGCCTGCGTGCTCATGGACGGGTGCGGGACGTGCGGGAAAAAGTAGCTCGTCTGTCCGGCCAGCAGATTGACCGAGCACGGGTTCAGGGAGTAGGTGGCCCCGGAGCAGGGCACGGACAGACCGCAGGGCACCGCCGAAGCAGCGAGCGCGGCCGCCGTCAGGTGGTGCGTGGCGTACGGAAGGTCCCCGCCCACCAACCGGTCCATGCTGAGCCCGTTCGAACCCGCGAACGACGAGTGGTTGTTGCCGATGTTCTGGGTCAGCATGGTGCTGTAGGACATGGGGTGACCCGGGTAGCCAGAGGTGGTCCCGTTGTAGCCCAGCGCGCTTCCGGCCCGCGGGTGGTGCAGGGACAGGAAGGGGGACATGGGCCAGTACAAGGATCCGGCTCGGTCCATGAAGGTCAGGCCGGAGGTGAGGCGGGCGCCACGCTTGAAGGCCAGCTTGGCTCGGGAGGTGGTGGAGCGCCGCCGGAGCTTCCCGGTGGTCCCGCCGATGAAGACGTCATCGCTGCTCGGGTCCAGCATCCAGTAGTTCCCCTTCCCCGGGTCGTCGTAGTGCCGCGGTACCTTGACGAAACACTTATTGAGGCTGAGGTTGTGCCGGATGGAGTTCTGCCAGCCCTGCTTGTTCTCGCGGTAGTAGGGGAAGTTCTTCATGATGAACTCGTAGATCCCGTTCAGGGTGAGCCGCTTCTCGGGACTCTGCCGGATCGCCATCATGATGAGCGCGTTGTAGCTGAACGGAGGTTTCTCGTACTTCCCGCCCTTCTTCTCTCCCTCCTTCCCTCCGGCGTCCCCGTCCTTCACCTCCTTCTTCTCCTCCTGCTTCTCCTTCTCCTCCGGGCAGCTCTCTTGCACCGCCGACTCACTTTTCGGCTCCGCGACCGGGAGAGGAGCCTTGTGCTCGGCTTCGTCCGCGCCGCCGGCCCGGTGAGGCTGGTGGTTCTGGTGGTGGTGGTTCTGGTTCTGGTGGTGGTGGTGCTGGTGGTGGTGGTTCGGGTGCTGGTTGTGGTTGTCGCTTTGCACGGCCTCTGGCACCAAACTGTTTATCGTGAAGGAGGATTTTGGAATCATTTTGACCTCTTTGCGCTCTCCCATATCCAACATCACCGCGCGGCTCAGGACGCACCGACACCGACTCAGCTGGGTCTCACCGCGTCCGGGCTCTGAACCAGGACGGGGAAGAAGGAAGGGGGGCCGGCGGAAGGACGAAAGTGAAGCCCAACAAACTATTTCATGTTGGAGAAAAGAAGAAACACACACACACGCAGCGCGCACACGCACACACACATCGATATCTGCAATTAATTACCGAGCCGCTGAAGAGACTTTTCCGTCTTCAACCAACCAGCAGCATCACCGCCGAACATCACGGCCGGCAGCCAATCACAGCGCACCGGGCCGCACCGGGCGCGCGCGCGCGCTGCAAAAAATATCCAATCGCGCTTTGATTCAAATCAGGTTTTGTTTCTAAATAAAAGTGGATCTCAACTCTCAGGAAAATAACCCGGCAGATTCCATTTATACTGACACGTAACCAGTGAAATAAAGTCAAAGGCAATAACTTTCATTAAACTGCTGCAGTAATGATATTCAATTATCTTTAAATTATCTTTTTCATGTGGTAAATGAAGCAACGGTGCAGAGATAAAATGTTTTAAAACGCATTTTTAAATCCAAAGTGATTTCAACACGCGTTCATTTTTTTACAGTGCAGGCTTCCCCCCCGACACGCGCGCGCGCGCTTCTATCGACGCTCCTCCGATTCAAATATTGTCCTCGTGCGCTTCCTAAACTGTTTACGTTTCCACGTGACGGTGAAGTAAACAGGCAGGGCACGCGGACACGCGCACGCAGTTTCGGATCCAAACGGACAGAACGTTTAAAACCGAAAACTGAACCGGGACCAGATAGACCCGATCCGTCCAAACGGATCAAAGCTCCCGTTTTCATTTTATTCTTCTATTAGATAAACTGTTTGCACTTCAGTGTTTCCGGTTTAATTTCTTCATTTTATTTGTATTTTATTATTTTTGCAATTTATTTTAATTTTGCAATTTAATTCAATTTATTTTTTACTTGCTGTATTTGTTCCACTTTATCTTCAGCATTTATACTTCAGCTTGACCTTGAAAGATTTTCCAAATTTAAGCTTCACAGAAAATACAAATACTGATACTGCCAGTACTGCTGTCACACAAATACTACATTTACTCAGTACTTTAAATATTATACTTTGTGGTTACAAAAAATATACAAAAATTACATGAAAGGTACTTTTCCACCTAAAATCACAGTAGATATAGTAAGGTGCACTGCTGTGAGAAGTATTACTCCGAAAACATGTACAGTATCAGGACTGTATAAATATTACTGAAACCAGTAAAATGCATTTCTATACATGTTTTCATTCGTGATATATATTTTTAAGTACTGCTCGTAGTGAATACAGTGATACCACTACATCTGCAGTAATGTTGTAAAGCAAAAGCATGTAGTAATAATTGTTATATTAATATAAAACTTCTGCTGCTTCTGCTGCATAATTAAAGTACTGGCACATTTATTAGTTGCAGTGTGATAGGAAAGTGTTTTGACAGTCGTCTTTTACTATACTTTAAAAAAAGTATCGTCTTTTACTATACTTTAAAAATGAAGTACTGTTCAGATCCTGTTAGTTCCATTACTGCTGCATTAATACCAAAGAGTAGTATTTCTCTTACTGCCATTACGACGCATTTACTTCTACCGCAAAACACATAATATTACTGTCAGTACTACATAACAAGTATTATTGTGAACATTCTTTTTTATTTCTACTATTACAAATATACTAACACTATAGTACTTTTACTGTAGTTGCTGTTGCATGAAAAATAGGTGAAGTAAGCGCACACGTTACATAACATAACGTAACATTTCAGAATACTTGCCAAAAATAAAAGTACCTGAAAACAAAAAGTGACCAAACGCACCAATTCCATCTTAAACACTGATTTATTTCAGATAGTATCAAAGCCTCAGTGCCACCTTAAATCTGAGGATCCAATCCGTCATCAAAGTGAAACTTTAAGCGAGACTTTAAAGCTTTTAAAGCTGCATGACGAACTGTCTCACACACAAAGGCACTTTGATCCAGATCAGTTATGGCAAACAGATTTACACACACACACACACACACACACACACACAAAATAAAAATAAAAGTGATTTTATTCATTTAACTTCAAATCAGAGTCCATGAATCATGCTGAAGCCTGTTTTAGATTGCGGGTTTCATGTAATTTCTGAGTTTGTTAACTTTAGAATGAGAGAAATTCTTTGAGTTTTCTGTTTCAAAAAGGTCGGTTCATCAAACCTGAGAAAGGAGACTTTACTAAAGCCCGTTTCGAAACAGGGGTAAATTAAGCTCAGGATCAGTTACTATGGTAACTTAGTCTGTGAACCTAACTGGGTGGGCGGAGCAGGTTTTTGACTTTCTCTCAGGCTCCGCCCTCTTACAGCTGTTTCACTTCCTCATTCATTCATCTGCCTCGTCCTGTGAAGATCGGCGTCATGTTTTAGTACTTTAACCGACTTTTTTTGGCAGACTCTTTACAGTACTGAATCATTTTCTTACAGCTGAAGTGTGTGTGTGTTTTGTGGGCCTCTCTCTGCCTTCTTTCTGCTGTCAGAATAAAAGTCAGATGTTAAATCTTCCTGCTTAAATGATGATATTGTGAGATGAATGTGTGTGAAAGCAGCGTTATATTTTGCTGCGCATTTTAAAACTGCCCCTGAATTATATTCATTCTTATAATATGATTAAAATGAGGCGCAGTCTCAGGGCTTTTAAGCTTCATATTGAATTTTCTCCGTGTCTCTGTGTTTTTTGGAGAGCTGCAGGATTTCACCTAAATGACATAAATTTTAAGTAAATTCTACCAGTTTTTACTTGTAAATTATACTTGTGATTCAATATTAAATAATATAGAAATAAATAAAAAATACGCATGGACATGCGCAGTGATTTTTCTCTGATGTTTCTCGCTCTGGTGGAGCTGCAACAGTGTCGCATCGAACTTTTTTTTTTTTTTTTTTTTTTTTTTTTTGGAAGTAGTTGCGATGGTGAATCCCAGTATCGGGGCTCCATTAATGCTGCCTTTTGCACACTTGCATAAACTCATAGTGAACCTACTCTGAGTTGATTAAACTCACTCAAATCGGCAGTTCTGGAACTAAAAAGTCTGAGTTCCCCCATCTCAGGGTAAATTAACTCAGGCTTCAGCAACAGACTCGGAGTTTGTTGAACCTCGTTTCTGAAACAGGTGCCAAACGGGTCACTCAAATCAGAACCAATCCTAAAATCTAAACCAGATCAACTTATCCCATTCGTCTTCAGCAAAAGCACCAGAGTTCAGGTTTTTAAAAAATCAACTTTAATTAAAAAGGTAACAGAACATGAAGAAAACAAAACAAAACAAAAAAATAAATAAATACATTTTAAATACACCAGAAATTAAACTTAAAAGCTAAAATAAAATCAACTCAATGCACGTTTTCTTTTAAATATAAATAATAAGGATGAGTGCTGCAGTGTGATTGGAGAGGCTCAAGACAAAACCAGGATATGAAAAATAAATAAATACAAAATAAATTCCAGGCAGAATTCATGTGCTGCTCAAGAGCACTTCGGCTGTTGAACCGATCACATTTTTTGCTGTATTACTTTTTTGTTTGTTTGTTGTTATTGAGGAAACACAAACAATGTTCATCTTTTATGTTGGTAAAAGTAGGAGGAGCAACTGAAAAAAGTGACACATAAAAATAAAAAAGTAAAACATGACTAATTGAGAGAAATGTCTGTCACTACTCCTGCTATTACTACTACTACTACTAAGAAAGAGGTTTTGATTAAATTTTGCATAAATGTGCGAGCAGGAAAAACATCATTCCAGATTTATTGATCACATTGTGACAGATCTAAGATCAGGTGGGTCATGTGACTGGTGGTCCAGAAACTGAGCTAGTTTCAGCTCCAGATCAGTTTTTTGACAGCAGTTTCAGTTGTGCTGAAGTGTGTGAACACCTACTGGAACTCAGATTGCTGCCGCTGACCAGATGAACATGTTTCCACATAAAAACCGTTAAAATGATAATTAAATGCTGGATGATCAGAACCAACGTTTAGTTCTAGGATCAGAACCGGCATTTAATGAGTTCCTTCTCTAACAATCTGCGGCAATTTAAAGTAGCGGGAACTCAGAGACCGCAAGGTTCTTCAGGTTCTTTAGGTGATTCAGAAGTGGCTTCGAGGAGATCTTCACTGGGTATGTTTGCTGATTCTTCAGTTTTGTTTCATGTTTCTGAGGTTCTTAAGTAATTTTAGATCTTCTTGAGACTCTTAAGGGCTCAGAAGTGTTTTTAGATTTTCTTTAATCTCCTCCAAAATTTTGGTACTTGGGGTTGCTGAGTCATTTGGTTCTTCCTGGGTTCTCAAAGGGTTCCTGCAGCTCTGTGAAGAGGTTCTGTGGTTCTTGGGGGTTTTGGAGTCGTTTTCTTCAGAGGAACCAAACCTTTCTTATTGTTTCTCTGAAGAAAAGCAATCAGTAAAGGGGTCACGGTGGTGACCTTTGACCTGCCCTGTGTGCACAATAGGTTGGTGCGCAGACTTTAGAGAATTCTCGATTGAATACTTCAGACTCTGTCAGGAATCAGGGAAGGAAGCGCCCCCAAGCGTCAGGCTGAGGAACCACAAAGATTATTTCAGGTTGACCTTTTTTAAAACATTAAATTTAAGGAATATTTTATGTGATAACGCTGAAAGTTTAACACAAACCCAACTGAGTTGTAAAAATACAAGTAACACAGAATTTGGTAGCACAAGATAAAATAAAATGAAATGAAATAAATGGAAACAAATTTAAACAAAAAAATAAAATAAAATAAAATCAATTACAAGCTAATTTAATGGACTTGTGGTAGAAAACAAACAAATCAGAATATTAAAGAGAATGTACTGTTACAGTTTTTATATTTTTGACATGTCAGAAAAAATAACTATTATGTGATTCTTAGTAATATGTGATTATAATCTCACATTAAATGGTGAAATCTGATACAACATGTTTTAATATTAATTGTTTTTTGCAAAATAATGATTTTATAGGTTATTTGCACAATATTCTTCAGAGACATTATTTACATGTGCAGTAATTTGGTGTTTGAATGTCACTTTATTATGAACTTGTTTTTAATTTCTGATCTAAAAAACAGTTTTTGTTCATGAGAGCATAAAATATAATTTCAGCAAAAAATAAAACTGTGAATGAAAGAATGAACATGAAAGAAAAAACTAAACACTTTTATTTGGATTTATGAATTATTTTAAGTATTAAATGATGTAAATTAAATGTATAATCAAAGAACAATTAATCAAAGAATTAAAGCTGAATGAGGAAAAAAACTAATTTTAATGATTTTAACAACATTTTCATTGAATCCCTTTAAATTATCTGATTAAGACAGTAGATTACTTCTTTTAGTTTTCAGTTAGTCTGAGGAAAAGTCTTTTCTTGCTTGAATGTCCTGATTAAATTCAACTGTTTCTTTCTCTTTTTTTCCCCTACAAAAATGGTAACTGTCCAAGGATTTACTGTTCTGCTGAGATGGTTTTTCCTTTGATGTATCTTTTCCAAGTCTGTCCTTACTGTTTTCATCTCCTTGTATTTATTTGCTTCCTTTTCATTGCAGATTCTTGTTTTTCTCCACTCTATTATTTTCTTTCTTTTTTGCTGGTGAAAGCTGCAAAATGGAGGAACAAAACTGAAGAAATCATGCTGTTAAAAAACTGTCCCTTAAAATAGCTGCAAAGCCTCCTGAAGCTGTCAGTCTGCATGGACACTGAAACATCATGAGACATTATAATGATTCTGTTGTTTATTCAAGGAACTTCTCAAACTTGATTTCTTCTTATTTTCATCACATTTTATTGAAGGTAAAGATTATTATATTTTATTCTGAAAGATGCAATTTTTCTTTCTTTTTTTTCCATCCTTTTTGCAAAATCAACTACCATCTGGCCTTCCCCATTCCTATCGTTGATACCATATCTACCCATTACTTCCTCATCACCTCTGTTCCCTTCACCAACATGTCCACTGAAGTCCGCTCCTATCACCACTCTTTCATGCTTGGGCACACTCTCCCCCACCTCATCTAACACACTCCAGAAATCTTCTTTCTCCTTCATCTCACAACCTACCTGTGGGGCATATGCACTGATGATATTCATCATCACCCCTTCAATTTCCAACTTCACACTCATCACCCTGTCAGACACTCGCTTAACCTCCAACACACTTTTAACATACTCTTCCTTTAAAACGACCCCAACACCATTTCTCTTCCAGTCCTCACCATGGTACAACAACTTGTACCCACCGCCGATGCTCCTGCTCTTACTTCCCTTCCACTTGGTCTCTTGCACACACAATATGTCTACCTTTCTCCTCTCCATCATATCAGCCAGCTCTCTCCCTTTACCAGTCATACTACCAACATTCAAAGTCCCCACTCTCATTTCCACCCTTCTAGTTTTCTTCTTCTCCCGCTGTTTGTTGAAACGTTCTCCTCCTCTTCATCGTCATCTTCGCCCAGCAGTAGCCCAACTTCCACCGGCACCCTGTTGGGCAACAGCACCGGTGGCGGACGTTGTTAACCCAGGCCGCGACCGATCCGGTATGGAAATTCGATTCTTAGTCTGCATAGTTGGGTTGGCTTGTTTTACGCTGGATGCCCTTCCTGACGCAACCCTCCTCATTTATCCGGGCTTGGGACCGGCACTCAGAATGTACTGGCTGCACACCCCATGTGGCTGAGTCAGGTGAAGAATTACACAGAGATCAAAATTAAAAGATGCTACAATCATCTTGAAAAATATTCCACATTATTTGCCTGATCATAAAAATTCCAAAAAGGTATAGTTTGGACTATCTCTGACTGAATTCTATGGAGTTACGGGATAAAAACAGCAAGAATGGTAACAAAGGTCAGTGTCATTTTGTATAGAGGTCAAAAGTTAAAGTTGCTCCAATTTTGGTAAAAAGTTGTGCAAATTACTGGTTGAGCTAATAGGATTAATAAATGGAATATTTCTGACTGTGTTGCGTGCTTGGTTTGCAAAGTAAAGGTTAAACAATGTTGGCATCCATTGGATTCTATGACGTGACATATGCTACCCTGTAACTTGATAACTAAGCATAATACATGATGCAAACTATTCCTTTTAAAAACCATATTCACTCAACTAATAATTTGCATAACTATTTACCAAAATTGGAGCAACTTTAACTTTTGACCCCTGTACAAAATGTAACTGACCTTTGTAACCATTCTTGCTGTTTTTATCCCATAACTCCATAGAATTCAGTAACAGATAGTCCAAAACTATACCTTTTTGGAATCTTTATGATCAGGCAAATAATGTGGAATATTTTTTAATATGAATGGAGCATCTTTTAATTTTGACCTCTGTGTAATTCTTCAATTGACCCCTACCTGACCACCGATTGAAAATTCAAGTGGCCAATCCTTTTTTTTTTTTTCAAAAGAGTCTTGTCTGAGGAGTATTTCTGTTGAATTTGATGCTTTTATCACCATTTGCAGGATTCCCCTCTAAATATTCTCTTATCCGCTGCACTATTTTCCATGACCGGGAATCTGCACTGAGTGGTCTCATTGAGGCACTGATTTCAAAAGTGTACTTTCATTTTTATTTTGACATTATGTACTTCAAATTTATGTGTTCCAACCAACAAAAACACATTTTCCTTTTATACAGATTTTATTTTTCTTCATCAGAAAAAGTTGTGAAATGCAGAAAGAAAAAGAATGAAGTTTTTACAATCATAGACCAAAGTTCGGACGCAAGTCAACACAGGTTTTAATTTTCACGTTCTGTATTGTATTGACTTAGAATAACTAACACTTCAATACAGCAGGTGGCGCTATGCACCTTGAAAGCTGATTTGACACATGCCAATAAACCTGCCAACAGACACAGATACCCCTTCAGTTGAATGAGTACTTATATAGAGCACATTACAGTCACCTCAATTCAACACATATGGTTGACAGTTTCTACCACGCATTAAGGACACCTTTAAGATAATCCTGGATGTTTTTATAAATTAAGATTTTGCTCATCAATTCCACTTAGCGCAGTATTGTGGTAGTAAAACTGGGACACTCAATAACACTGACTGCACAGCATTTTAGTTGTTAAAATACATAAATCATAATATTATTAGTATTATTACTATTACTAATATCAGGATTATTAAAAAATAAGTTTTAAATTGCCTTTAAAAAATAAACCTTTACTGTGGTCTCATGACACACTTCCATAACCTCGCCCCTATGGCTACACACCTGCACAGTCTCTGTTAGCAAGAGGAAAACAAACACAAGGATAAGAAAAACTCCTTTATTTGTGTAGAAAATACTACCTGATTGGCCAGTAAGAAGGGTATACATCACATGCGCCATCCATCGTACATGTGCCGTCTTTGGACTGGTACTGTGTGTGTCTAAAGATTTTTCATTTTTTTCCTCTTCATGACTGTAACATTATTTTATTTCATTATATTTGAACTGTTTGTGCAAACTTTCCCAAATACTTGTTACTTTTTACCTGCTGGCAGGATCCACTTTCTGGTTCAGAGCGTGCCCAAGGCTGAAGGAGAGGCTTATGTTCCAGATCAGAAACTGGTCCAAACTAAGAGACTGGTTTCTGGTGGAGATATCAGTACTGGTTCCATGTTGGTTCTTCCTGGGTTTTGTGTTTTTTTACCTCAGAGAAGAAGGGAAATGAAAAAAAAGCACAAGTGTGGACACCCTCATTGGCTGACATAGCCGGTACCAGTACCAAGTTTGGGCCGCTAACAATGTAAGCAAAGCAAAACTGTGTCACAACAGTCTGCCAGTCTCATACAGTGGCTGTTCCGGATCAGTGATCTGCACGTGCACTCTGCAAAACATCCAACAGCAATACTGTGCAACACATCAGCACCGACACACCCGGTTTAACTTACTTGTTGCTTCTCTGCGGGTGTGAATGCGTTTGTTTGTCCACATGTGAGCCTGTGACAGATTGGCATCCTGTCCAGGGTGAACCTCACCTCTTGTCGCGTGACTGCTGGGATAGGCTCCACATCCCTGCCTGTGACTTTTAACTGGTTGGTTGGTGTAAGTGAGTATAGAAAAATGAATTCATGATAGATGGCAGATGAAGGTCCCTCTGAAAGGAGCTTGATGTCTACTGTCCCCTCTTTAACTGTTTTTAGGGTTAGGGTTGCAGGTGAGGTGGACTGGAAACTTTAAATTGTCCGTAGCTGTGCGTGCAGGTGTGAATGTGTTTGTTTGTCTGCTATAGGAGACCCTGTGACAGACTGGCGTCATGTCCAGGGTGTGCCCCGCCTCACGCCCTATGACTGCTGGGATGCACTCCAGCAATGATTGGAGTCCATGTCTGACCACCATACTGTAAAACAGGAAGCACTAGGACACTCAAGACTTGGACCTTCATTCTCCAGCAAAGAAATCAGTTTCACCAAACACCTCTGACCTTTGACCTCATGACTCCATGAAATTCACTGCTGAGGTCAGTGAATGTCTCTACAAGTTCATGCCTCCTGTGGATGATGTTTGAGTTTCTTCAGGCATCCAACCCGTCCTACTGTGGACTTTGGCTTTTCCAATACAATCCCTGGGAACCTTCAGGGTCGAGCCTGATGTCCTAAACCTGCTTATAAAAAAATAAATTCCATTTCATAGTCTGAACGTTCTACATTTTAATTGCACAAGCCTTCAGCATGTCAAAGATTCCATGTGTTGTAACAGCAGACTGAAGAAAACTATTTAACAGCTAAAACCTTCCAGAACCTCCAAGAGCTGAACGTCCACAACTGACCACCTATGATTTACAGCAAAAACAAAGACAAGTAAAAAAAAACAAACAAACAAACAAACAGAGAGCTGCTGCTGGATGTGAAATGCTATGGGGGAAAAAATAATCATCTGACATCATAAAATATTTTTAGAACATCTTCAACCAAAGTTCTTCTGAAAACTTTAACCTTTGACCTTTTGTTCTGGGGCAGCAGGAATTAAGATTTGAACATCTGGACCTCCTGTTCCTTCAGTAGATTCATCCTGGTCATGCGTCCAAGGCGTCGGCGGGGTTAGTCCTCGTTGTGGTTGTACAGGGCATCTGCGGTGGGGTGTTTGCGGTGAGACGGCGGCACCAGATGAGGCGGCAACTCGGTGGGCAGCTCGTAACCTTCCAGTTTGACCTTGATGAGGTGTTGGGCGAGGGCGAACTCCTCGTCATCTAGCATGCCGTCGTTGTCGCAGTCGGCCAGCTTCCAGATCTTTCCCAGCACGGTGTTGGGCAGTTGCGAGTTCACCATTTCCTTCTTGGCATTGGCGCCAGTGATTTTGCCGTTAATGGGCATCAGCGTATAGAAGATCTCATCGTAACGGTGTTTATCGCGGCTGACGATCCAGTCCTCGGCATCAGCTCCGGCGCTAATGCCTTCACCGTAGCCTTGGCCAAAAGGCCCGTCCTGAGAGCCCTCGAAGGCTCCGCCCGAAACCATGGCGGGAGGCTCTTTGGACTCCTCCTCCCTGATCATGGCCATCAGCACCGCAATCTTACTGGCTAACATTTTATCGACGGACTCAATCTGCTTCATCTTCAGTGACGGGAATTTACTGAAGTCATAGTGCTGCAGCTGCTCCTGGAAAAAGAAAAAAAAAAAACATTACTTAACCTGATAGCCAGTTTACGTAACCTGCTCCTTATATTAGATAATTATTTTACTTAATCTGATCATTTTACTTAATCTGATTGTTAGTGTAGTTAATGTTTTCATTAGTTTACTTAATCTACTCCTTTGTTTAGATAATCTCTTCCTTTATATTGACATTCTGGTCCCTAATGTAGTTAATATGATGATTAATTTACTTAATCTGCTCCTTTGTTTAGATAATCTCTTCCTTGGTATTGACATTCTGGTCCCTAATGTAGTTAATCTGATGATTAGTTTACTTAATCTGCTCCTTTGTTTAGATAATCTCTTCCTTGGTATTGACATTCTGGTCCCTAATGTAGTTAATCTGATAATTAGTTTACTTAATCTGCTCCTTTGTTTAGATAATCTCTTCCTTGTTATTGACATTCTGGTCCCTAGTGTAGTTAATCTGATGATTAGTTTACTTAATCTTCTCCTTTGTTTAGATAATATCTTCCTTGTTATTGACATTCTGGTCCCTAGTGTAGTTAATCTGATGATTAGTTTACTTAATTTGCATTTATTGCATTTCATTTATTCAGATGCAAATAGGCTAACAATTTGCTGTGTGTTAAGGCCCCCTGACACTTGCACGACTTTGATCCTCGCACTTGCACGCACTCTACCGTGCAAGAGAGTAAACCGGTCTCAAACAGTTGTAAACTGTGCTGGGCTTTGTGCACGTGCGCAAACAAAATTTTGAAATGTTCAAAATCCCCATCACAAATTAATTACGCAAACTTCAAGTGAACATTGCGCAAAAATGTCAAAAACACTGCGTGAGAGTGAGTGATTGCGTCAGCGCACCGCGTCACAGCGCAACTCGTCTGAGCGATTATAACGAGATGTCATAAACATACTTTTACAGCTATTCATAAGAAGGAATGAACATGCAACTGTTTTATCAAGCCATTACAATATAAACATTACAAATACTTACCTTTTAGACGGTTCCAATGCATTCTCCACCTCATTAAGCGCGCACATGCGTGAGAGAGAGAAAAGCGGCAGCTGGAATAGTCCTCTGTGATTCTGGAAGCGATTAGAGGCGTTTTCAACAGCCAACTCAGAGAAAATAATTAATCTGCTATGAAATAATTATTTTATATATGTAGCATCCAGCACACAGCATCCAGTTGGACAAAGCACAGCATCCAGATGGGAACACAGTGCGTGCAAGTGTGCGGATCATAGTCATGCAAGTGTCAGGGGGCCTTTAACTGATTTGCACTTTTGTTATCAATGACTTTTGCTCGACAGCTGGCGACTCGACGTTTCTGAGTGACAAAGGGGCAGGATTTTAAGGACATTCCTCCAGTCCGGGCATGACTTGGATTTCGAGTGAAGACAGTTTTGTATATACGTGGCAGCATCAGTGCACACTCCAAACTCTGCGTACCTGCATCTTGGTGACATTGGGGAAATCTCCGGGGCTGATGTGGTGCTCCCTCTGCAGGATGGTGTAGATCTCTGGCAGCCTCATGATCAGCTCCTCCTTCTTCTTCTCCTTCCCAAACAGTGATGGCATCTCCTTCTTCAGGTAGCTGATGATGTAGGCGTGGACCTGCAGGAGTTGCTAGAGTTAGAAGACTTCTCACTTTTCAGAAATCCTCTTTTACTCCATCGTCATCTAGTGGTGGTGGAGTTGAACTGCAGCTGAGTGACAAACTGGTTCATTTATTCTACTGTGACAAAAGACATTTTGATAAACCCACAAAGAGATTCTTCCATGAAATTCCTAAAATTCCTAACCTGTGGGGTTTTTGTTTTTTACTGAAATAGAACAAGTCCTAAACCATCCATCCATCCATTTTCTTCCGCTTTATCCAGAGTCGGGTCGCGGGGGCAGCAGCTCAAGCAAAGCCGCCCAGACCTCCCGATCCACACACACCTCCCCCAGCTCCTCCAGGGGAACCCCAAGGCTTTCCCAAGCCAGCCGAGAGATGTAGTCCCTCCAGCGTGTCCTCGGTCTTCCCCGGGGCCTCCTCCCAATGGTACATGCCCGGAACACCTCTCCAGCGAGGCGTCCAGGGGGCATCCGGAAAAGATGCCCGAGCCACCTCAACTGACTCCTTTCGACGTGGAGGAGCAGCGGCTCGACTCCGAGCTCCTCCCGAGTGACCGAGCTCCTCACCCTATCTCTAAGGGAGCGCCCAGCCACCCTGCGGAGGAAACTCATCTCGGCCGCTTGTACTCGCGATCTCGTTCTTTCGGTAATGAGCCAAATCTCATGACCATAGGTGAGGATCGGAACGTAGATCGATTGGTAAATCGAGAGCTTTGCCCCCCTACTCAGCTCTCTCTTCACCACGACGGTCCGATACAGCAACCGCATCATTGCAGATGCTGCATCGATCCGTCTATCAATCTCACGCTCCATCCGTCCCTCACTCGTGAACAAGACCCCAAGATACTTAAACTCCTCCACTTGAGGCAAGGACACTCCACCGACCTGAAGAGGGCAAAGCACCTTTTTCCGGTTGAGAACCATGGCCTCGGATTTGGAGGTGCTGATTTTCATCCCGGACACTTCACACTCGGCTGCAAACCGCCCCAGTGCATGCTGAAGGTCCTGATTTGACGAAGCCAACAGAACCACATCATCCGCAAACAGCAGAGACGAGATTCTGTGGTTCCCAAACCAGACCCCCTCTACACCCTGGCTGCGCCTAGAAATTCTGTCCATAAAAATAATGAACAGAACCGGTGACAAAGGGCAGCCCTGGCGGAGGCCAACGTGCACTGGAAACAGGTTTGTCTTACTACTGGCAATGCGAACCAAGCTCCTGCTGCAGTCGTACAGGGACCGGATAGCCCTTAGCAAAGGACCCCAGACCCCGTACTCCTGGAGCACTCCCCACAGGGTGCCCGGAGGGACACGGTCGAACGCCTTCTCCAGATCCACAAAACACATGTGGACTGGTTGGGCGAACTCCCATGAACCCTCGAGCACCCGATGGAGCGTGTAGAGCTGTCAGACAAGTCAAAAGACAAGTCCTAACCTTTTTAATAAAATCAGGAGGTCTCACCTTAGCCAGTCTGGCTCTCTTGATGAGGTCATTGAGTTTTCGGAGGGCAGCGTTCCTTGGCAGACTCTGGATGTCCCTGAAGAGATCCTGAGACTCAGCCTCGAATAGGCGTCTGAATACGGGAGAGGAGTTCATGAAAAGTGGTTTTGAAAAATAAAAAAAAACTTGATTCTTCTGTCACATCAGATCTTTGTACACGAATGGATGAAAGGATGAACAATATCAAATCCTGCTGACCTGTTCTCAGTGTTGTGGAGGGGTTTGGCCCAGAAGGAGCCCAGGTAAACCCTCACTACCTCTGGGGTGTTGATCACCTTACCCAGAGACCACATGAGGGCGCCATAAACCCGCATCAGCTGCTGGGTGTCCACCTAAGAAGATGGGTGAGCAAGATGTTAGTTTGACACAGATTAGCAGCACTGGGACCTTTTACGCGGCAGCAGTGTGTACCTGGTCGGCTTTGTTGAGCACAACACGGATTTTATCATCTTGTCCTCTGAAGGCTCTGATGGCCTCAGAGAACTCATCAGAGATGTCCAGTTTGTGAGCGTCAAACAGAAGGATGATCCGGTCCACCCGTTCTCCAAACCACCGCAAGACCTCTGCAAAGTCATAACCTACAGGAGCAAAAGTAGACTGTCTTACAAACTTCAAATCCTCCGCAGAGTCAGTCTGCACCTTCTGCAAGATCACTGCACACCATCAAATAGCATCAGAATCCAATAAAGCCATCAATCCAGGACACTCACCAACCCTGCTCACAGAGGTCACCTGCATGTTCTG
The DNA here is from genome assembly GCF_902500255.1 of Thalassophryne amazonica. Classification (NCBI taxonomy): domain Eukaryota; kingdom Metazoa; phylum Chordata; class Actinopteri; order Batrachoidiformes; family Batrachoididae; genus Thalassophryne; species Thalassophryne amazonica. The sequence goes on along the minus strand of NC_047121.1, from coordinate 58,322,259 downwards.
ACCAATGAAGCAGATTAGTCTGCCGTTTTCTCACTCCTAATTGGCTGAGCCCACCTGAGTTAGACCATTAGCAGTGGGTAAAGCGGGAAGTGGTAGAAAGTGGGTGGGTCAGGTGATCTGTAGGATCAGGTTTGGTGACCCTTGGTTTTGACCATCTAACATAGCGTGCATGATCATAAAAGTAAAGAGAAACACCTCCATGAACAGTCATAACAGCTGATTAATGTTTACTGTGCTGTTGGACGTTTCAGGAGAAAATTCAAGTGAAATGAGTTTTTGGGAAGTCCGTCAGAGGCGAAAAACACATGAGCAAACAGTTCTTCAGCCTCCAATTATTTCAGAGCACTGTGGGGTGATGTGACTTGAGCACTGCAGTAAAACTCAGTCACTCCTGGACAGTCGAGCTTCTCACCCTGTCCAGGGTGTAAGTCCAGATACATGATGGAGGAACCTCATTTCCGTTGCTTATATCCGTGACCTTATTCTTTCAGTCATTATACAAAGTTCATGACCATAGGTGAGGACAGGAGCGTAAATCAACTGGTACATCCAGAATCTCGCCTTCTGGCCCAGCTTCTTCAGGACGGTCCAGCACAGTGACCACCATAATACATCAGAGGCTGCACCAATCTGTCTCTCAATCTCACGCTCCAACTTACCCCAATTGTGAACAAGATCCAAAGCTACTTAAACTCCTCTACTTGGGACAATAACTCTTCCCTGATCCACCCTTTTCCAACAGAGGATCATGGTCTCAGATTTGGAGGTACTGATGCCTCATCCCAGTCACTTCACACTCAGCCTCAAACCTGCTCAGTGCACATCAGAGGAAGATGAAGTCAACAGAACCACATCATCCACAAAAAACAGAGACGCAACTCTGAGGTCACCAAACTGGACACCCTTCAGTCCCTGACTGCACCTTGAGTTCAACACTTTGATCACATACAGATACAAGTCTGATGGACGAGTCCAGTAAGTCACTGAAACCCTGAACCTTAGTCTGGATCCAAGACCATCACAAACCCAGACACTGATTCCTCACTCAGCTTCTCAAGTGCTGCAATCAGAGTATTGTTGTGAAGGTCAGTAAACCTTTAGTCACCAACAAAAGTACTTAAGTCACTAGTTTCCACAAGAACATGAAAGTCTAGTGGTTAAGCGGTGGGCTTGAAACCAGAGAATCCTCGGTTCAAACCCCCATCAGGCCAGAAAATCACTAAGGGCCCTTGAGCAAAGTCCTTAATCACCAAGTTGCTCCGGGTGTGCAGTGAGCACCCTGCATGGCAGCACCCTGACATCGGTGAATGAATGTGTATGAATGCAAGGCATCATTGTAAAGCCCTTTGAGCTTCTGATTCAGATAGAAAATCACCATATAAATGCAGTCCATGAACCAAAACACATCCCTGAGGAGTGCCAGAATTCACTGAGAAGTCAGAGACTCTGCCCCGCTCTGTGTATGAGCTGGCTATGATGTCCAGCATAGAATTCAAGAATATGAATGACTAACGGATTCATTCACAAAGTTTTAGAAGTAATTCCAACAATTTCTGGAATCTTCTATTGTCTTTGAAGAGCCATTCCTCTTGGTGTATATAAGAAACGTCTACAGTCTAAACTCGAACGTTAACTGACATTTTAAATAACATTTTCTGACTGATAATTTGAAGGTTTCTAGCCGAGGTTTGTGGATACTTGTGTCCCTATCTGGAGGTCACGGGGTCGCCCACTGCAGAGTCCAAACTGAGCTTGGGTTTGAGAAGAAAAGAAGAACACGTCAGCTTCCTGTTTACGTGTAGAAGTGTTGAAGGTCACATGACCCTGGTTTGAAACAGTCCTTTATGAATAAATGAGGCATTCCCCGGGTTCAGTTACAGGTTCAGCTCAGTTGCTAGGTAACGTGTCTGCATCAGCGGTCAGAGACCAAAAACCAGCTCCTGCGGGTTCAAACTGGCGATGGCTTCTCTTGCCAGAAGAATGAATGCTTCATTTGCTCCGTTTCCTCTGAACAGGAAATACCTCCAGGATGACCATCACACTTCCTCTTTAGTGCTGTAACAAACTGTACCACGTCTGAGAACAAGTGAGGTCAGAGGTCAACACAGGAAGTTAGATCACCTGGGAGTGGTGCTGCATTCAAGTGCCACACAACACCACGATACTCACTGAAGCAAAAACATCTTCCACATGGACAAACAGCAGTATTCCAAGGGGGGGGGAATAAAACTGGGGTTCTGCTTCTTTAATATACAAACACAACTGAAGTCTGTTCAAGCTTTACTTTGTCTCCTACAAAATTAATCCAACATAGCATCCACGTGGGGCCAGTACAACCTCAGAAACTACCATTTGGGCTGCAGGCGCCATCTTGTCACCCAGAGACGCCGAGAGAAGAGAAGCTGATCAGACTTTGTTTCATTAGTCTGAGATGGAATAAAAAAAAAAAAAAACACTTTTGTAAGATCTCAGAAAGTGAACGTGTCAGGGTGGAATTTTTCTCTCCATTCCTTGTGCATTTTTGAGACCATTGTTTATAGAGCTGGGACCGTCTGTCTGTCTATCTGGATGGTCGCCATTCAGAACGGTGGCGGATGCAGTGATGTGCTCCCAGACCTGATCTAATAATTACTGTTCTAAGAACTATAAAGACTTTATTTATTTACCAGATGACCTCCCTGGACCAGAGTCGGCCCTGATTAGTTTGTGGCTGAAAGACGACTCAGGAAGACTGGGGCTGTGAGCAGGTTTCTCCTTCTGGAACTGGATGTAAGAGCATCCCCGTAAAGCTCAAATCCCACCATGAATCTGTACTTGGCACTGTGGTGACCCTGAACAATCAGATGCAGCCGACAGACAAACAACAACAACGAACACACAGTGCCCTCCAAAGCTTCCCCTTTCACACCAGGGCTGCTTCCAGTTGCTCCCTGTGGCATCATGACGATGCAGGAATTTCTGCATCAGGTGCGCGCAGCAGGGGGCAGAGAGGAGGTGAGAACGCAGCCTGCAGGTTCTCTGCACAGAGAAGTCAGAGTGCACAGTTTGGCTGCAGACAGACTGTGCACTCCGACTTCTCTTCTGCTTGTTGTGCTGAGCTGCATGGCTGCGCTCTGAGTTCTGTTATAGTTTATCTTTCCTCCCTTGACCGCGAGATGCACGCTCGCGTGCACAAACCGTCCTTAAGCAAATGTGGAGATGTCTGGAGTTCTACTTGAAGCTGACATGTCCTGGACTTATGTCTGTTTTTAACTGTGAGAAGAGAGTTTGAGGAGAGAAAGGAACTAACTGCCTGCAGACAATTTTTTTTCTTTTCTTTCCTCCTTTGACAGCGAGATGCGCGTGCGAACCGTCAAGCAAATGTGGAGATGTCTGGAGTTCTACTTGATGTTAACATGTCCTGTCTCAGGACTTATGCCCTTTTTTAAAACTGTGATGTGAGAGTTTGAACAAAGAACAAGGAACTAATGCCTGCAGCCAGACATTTTTTTTTCTTTTAATTGTTCACATGTGCGCGCGCGAACGAACGTTCATGAGTGGATTAAAGATGTCCGGACTTTTTACTCGATATTTCTGGCAATCACTCTGCATTTTTTTTCTTCAGCATGTAGTTTTTACTGCATTGAGTACACGGTATAACAACAATCCTGCGTGATTTATACTGCAGGAACAATGGAACACAGCAGGAATCATAAATTGGCTTCGAGTCACGCCGGGTAACGCCTCTTTGCCCCGACTTGCGCTGGAACCACTTCCTTTCTGCGTCGAGCACAGGACGCCAAAAAAATTAAACAGGTTAAATTTTTCGGCGCCCGACTTGCTTCCTCCTTTGCGCCCTCGCACTGTTGTGGCGCCGAGCTGCATCGTCTCGGCACTGAGTTGCTTCCACGCGGCGTTGTCATAATGACGCACGGCGCAACTGGGAGCAACCGGGAGCACCCCCGGTGTGAAAGGGAACAATTAGGAACACTTGGTATTTCACACATTTTAATTTCTTTATGCCATTTCAGTTCTTAAAAAATGGAGGCCTTTCTTAAAAAGAAGACCAGAAAGTTCAGCTATAATTTGCCAGAAGGTACATCTGAGATGTAAGGCTCCTCTATACCACTTCATCATGAAGCTGTATAATTGGGGAAACAAAATGCAAAACTTGCACTGTGCACAATTTCTCCAATCACAGCCACATAAAACTAGAACTTCTTCTGGGTTGTGTGGGTGTCTTGGTGGCTTTCCTCACTCTTCTTCTTGCACAGTCATTCAGTTTTTGAGAACTGTCTACTCCACACACATTTACCAAAGAGTGTCATACTGTTTGTATTTCTTTGTAATTGATGTAAATAAAGTCCAAGACATATTCAGTGAGTTGGAAATGTTCATGTATCCATCCCGACTTGTCTGAAGAAAACTGGCAATAAAACTGACTATTTACAGGTATTATACCAAAGCGTTCCATTGCACGTGCAACCCATCATCTTGGCTTTTATATTTTTAGTTAATTTAGTTGTAGAGATTTGCTTTCAGTTTGAGTTTAAGGGAGATAATTTTAGAAATTTGTATTTATTAAACAAATTTAAATGTGTGAAATACCAAGTGTTCCAATACTTTTGTAGGGCACTGTAGAATCCATGAGCTCAACGGAAAAGCAGCTAAACAGATGGGACTTTGTGCCCAGACCACCCTGAAATAAGCTCAAAGTCTTTCAGGGAGAATTCAAGGTTTGAGAAGTGGGGTTGGACTTTCTGCATGGGTGGTTGCACTCTGGGATCCGGAGTGGTTTTTTGTGGTACGGTAGATGTTGCAGCATGCCGCATGGGTGCATGGTCCCTGACCTGAAGTCCAGGTTGTATCTCTGCTTCCTTCATTTGATGCAGTGCAGATTACGTCTTCGCAGCATGACCTCCAGCAGCACTGGGACAGTCTGCACCCAAGTGGGACCCAGTCGAGGATCAGCAACTGTAAATCTGAGATAAACCTGTGGATTGTTCCCTCCCAGTTGGGACTGAAGGAGTTGAACTAGTTTTGCAGGTGGACTGGCTGCAGTGTGGATATGTGGACACTGACCCCAGTTTTGTTGATGAAGTAGCTGAGATAGATGGTACAGACCACAATATTCAGCTTAATCCATGCAGCGCTCACAGCGGAAGTGAAGACCTTTCGCTCCCCGAGGAGAAGCTGGAGAACGGAGTCTGTGAGCACCACGTAAGGGCTCCAGGTCCGAGGTGAGAAACCGAGGGTTGGGGGTAATCCTGCTCACAGGACTGCTGCCTGGAAGGTCAGCGAGGTCGTTACTGGATCATGAGGAGAACGCAGTGAAACCAGCTGTGAAAGGGAGGGATTTTTGACTGAAGCCCAGCAGGACAACGAGCCGGCGCTCAAGAATGTTACCGGAGCTCTGATCCAGGACAAACTCAGAAACAAAAGTAACTTAGAGAAGGAAGGGAGGATGAGAAAAGAATAAAAAGACTAAAATAAGAATCTGTCAAAATATAAACCAAACAAGATTTATTTTTATTGTTTTTAAAAGCAGAATGTTAGAGATGAAGGTTAAGGTTAGATGGAATGTGAGATCTGTCTTCTGAAATCCAGGAGTTTGACGTTTGGCAGCAGATTAGTGTGAAAATTCCTGAACAAAAACTAAGTGGGCAAACCCTGAAGCCTGCAGCCAAAAACTGATCCCATGATCCAGCAAAAGCTATATGTGCACAAAGATCAGGCCCGGATATGGACAAGACAAAAACAAAGACTGTGCCCCTGCAGCTCAGTGTAGGAACTCGTTTCAGCCATCATCCTATCAGATGTCATATTTTTGTAACAGATTGACTTGTGCAGGTTCCAGCTGTGGATTTTTCTATGTTTACTTCAACTAGCAGTGAAAATATCTGCAGACTTTGGGCCAAAATAAACCTCAGTCAGCAGATGCAAACTGTGTCCAGATCGTCAAACAGATTATGACAAAATAATGCAACACAATTTGGAAAGAATGGAAATTTAGGAAAAACGAGATGAATTACAATTTATGGTTTACTTTACACTGGACCTTCATCAGGGCAGCATGGTGGCTCAGGGGTTAGCACTGCTGCCTCACAGTGAGAAAATTCCAGGTTCTCTTCCCACCTGGTCCTTTCTGTGTGGAGTTTGCACGTTCTCCCCGTGTTTGGGCTCTGTCCAGGTGCTCTGGCTTCCTCTCACATCCAAAAACATGCCAGTTAGGTAAACTGAAAACTTTAAAATGACCACAGGTGTGAATGTGTTTGTCTGTGTCTATATGTGGCCCTGCAATGGACTAGTGTGCTGTCCAGGGTGAACCCTGCCTCACCTTGTGGATGCTGATATGCTCCAGCTTCCCATGATCCTTAACTGGAATAAGGAGGTATAGAAAATGAATGAATGAATGAAGCTGCATCCTTTACTTTAGTTTTAGGACTTTGAAAGGGTGTGTGGAAGCCAAGTGCATAGTCCAAGCTGAACACCCATGATCTCCGATACCTCAGACATCAAGAACTGTCATTCATCAATAGCTGATATAATCACATAGGCAATGGTTTACTTTGGGAAACAAATGTCAATTAAAACTCACACACACATTCCACGCTCATCTTCAAATGTTTATCCAAGATCGGGTCCTGGGCAGCTGGAGCCTATCCCAGGAGTCATAGGGCGTGATGGCAGGGTACACCCTGGACAGGATGCCAATCTGTCACAGGTTCACTTAAAACTTTATTGTGCATAAAAGAAGTCTCATGTTAACTAAACCTTGTCCAGAAGCAGCATTGCCTTCTCTGTATGCAGAGGCATCTGGTTTGGACCATCACACAGTGGAAACATGTACTGTGTTCAGTGGAATCAGTATTCCAGATCTTTTTTGGAAGAAATGGATTCCATGTGGACCAAAGACAAAAAGGATTATCCAGACTGTTATCAGCAACAAGTCCAAAAACTAGGGTGTGTCATGGTTTGGGTTTGTGTCAGTGTTCTTGGCAAAGGTAATTTACACTCTGTGATGGCAGCATTAATGCAGAAAAGTACACTGAGATTTTATAGCAATATATGCTGCCTCCAAGACAACATCTTTTCCAGGGATAGAACTGTATTTTTCAACAAGACAAAGCAAAACCACATACTGCACACATTACAAAGGCAAGGCTGCAGCAGAAGAAGGTACGGGTACTGGACTGGCCTGTCTGCAGTCCTGATCTGTCCCCAGAAGAGAATGTGTGGAGAATTTTGAAATGAAAACTGCAACAATGATGACCCCATACTGTTGGACACCTTAAGATGTGTTTGCAAGAAGAATGGGACAAAATAACACCTGAAACACTTCATCACTTGGTGTCCTTAACTTGAAAACTTCTGTTAAGTGTTGTGAGAATGAACAGCAACATTAGTGGGAAATGCTTTAGCATCCCAACTTTTTGGGAACGTGTTTCAGGCCTGAAATGCAGAAATAGATGAATATTAACAAATGAAATGAAGTTTACCAGACAACAAACATGTTATATCTTTGGTCATGCAGCCTGCAATGAAACAGAAGTCAAAGGAAATGTAAATATATAACTAGAACACCATGCTCGTAGAGCGCCAACCTTCCACAACACTAGTTTCCAATTCCACAAACTTTTCCCTTGGAAAAAATTTTCAAGGTCAATACAAACTATAGATCAAAAGGGCTTTTCAATGTTAAAATCAAATATCTGCTAAATCCGCAATACAGGTCAGGTGCAGATCAAACTTAGTCTATTCATTGAGAGTGTCGGTTTGCACCTTATTGTCACAAATCAGAGTGATTGAGGCACTTTTGATTGAGATATAATGCAAATTCTATTTGCAAATCCGATTGGTTAATCGTGTGAGATTTCAGACCATATAATATCGGGGTAACGGTGGCAAAATATTCAACCATTTCACATTTGGATATATTACTCGGCGCCCTGACTGGTGTTCTGATGAGACGTCCTGTTGAAAGGCCAGCCCTCCACGCAACTGCGCAGCATTGTCGGAACACGGAACTGTCCATTTATGCAACAAGAAGCACATCAATCAATCAATCAATTTTTTTTTTTATATAGCGCCAAATCACAACAAACAGTTGCCCCAAGGTGCTTTATATTGTAAGGCAAGGCCATACAATAATTATGTAAAACCCCAACGGTCAAAACGACCCCCTGTGAGCAAGCACTTGGCTACAGTGGGAAGGAAAAACTCCCTTTTAACAGGAAGAAACCTCCAGCAGAACCAGGCTCAGGGAGGGGCAGTCTTCTGCTGGGACTGGTTGGGGCTGAGGGAGAGAACCAGGAAAAAGACATGCTGTGGAGGGGAGCAGAGATCGATCACTAATGATTAAATGCAGAGTGGTGCATACAGAGCAAAAAGAGAAAGAAACAGTGCATCATGGGAACCCCCCAGCAGTCTACGTCTATAGCAGCATAACTAAGGGATGGTTCAGGGTCACCTGATCCAGCCCTAACTATAAGCTTTAGCAAAAAGGATAGTTTTAAGCCTAATCTTAAAAGTAGAGAGGGTGTCTGTCTCCCTGATCTGAATTGGGAGCTGGTTCCACAGGAGAGGAGCCTGAAAGCTGAAGGCTCTGCCTCCCATTCTACTCTTACAAACCCTAGGAACTACAAGTAAGTCTGCAGTCTGAGAGCGAAGCGCTCTATTGGGGTGATATGGTACTACGAGGTCCCTAAGATAAGATGGGACCTGATTATTCAAAACCTTATAAGTAAGAAGAAGAATTTTAAATTCTATTCTAGAATTAACAGGAAGCCAATGAAGAGAGGCCAATATGGGTGAGATATGCTCTCTCCTTCTAGTCCCCGTCAGTACTCTAGCTGCAGCATTTTGAATTAACTGAAGGCTTTTTAGGGAACTTTTAGGACAACCTGATAATAATGAATTACAATAGTCCAGCCTAGAGGAAATAAATGCATGAATTAGTTTTTCAGCATCACTCTGAGACAAGACCTTTCTGATTTTAGAGATACTGCGTAAATGCAAAAAAGCAGTCCTACATATTTGTTTAATATGCGCTTTGAATGACATATCCTGATCAAAAATGACTCCAAGATTTCTCACAGTATTACTAGAGGTCAGGGTAATGCCATCCAGAGTAAGGATCTGGTTAGACACCATGTTTCTAAGATTTGTGGGGCCAAGTACAATAACTTCAGTTTTATCTGAGTTTAAAAGCAGGAAATTAGAGGTCATCCATGTCTTTATGTCTGTAAGACAATCCTGCAGTTTAGCTAATTGGTGTGTGTCCTCTGGCTTCATGGATAGATAAAGCTGGGTATCATCTGCGTAACAATGAAAATTTAAGCAATAACGTCTAAGGGAAGCATGTATAAAGTGAATAAAATTGGTCCTAGCACAGAACCTTGTGGAACTCCATAATTAACTTTAGTCTGTGAAGACGATTCCCCATTTACATGAACAAACTGTAATCTATTAGACAAATATGATTCAAACCACCGCAGCGCAGTGCCTTTAATACCTATGGCATGCTCTAATCTCTGTAATAAAATTTTATGGTCAACAGTATCAAACGCAGCACTGAGGTCTAACAGAACAAGCACAGAGATGAGTCCACTGTCCGAGGCCATAAGAAGATCATTTGTAACCTTCACTAATGCTGTTTCTGTACTATGATGAATTCTAAAACCTGACTGAAACTCTTCAAATAGACCATTCCTCTGCAGATGATCAGTTAGCTGTTTTACAACTACCCTTTCAAGAATTTTTGAGAGAAAAGGAAGGTTGGAGATTGGCCTATAATTAGCTAAGATAGCTGGGTCAAGTGATGGCTTTTTAAGTAATGGTTTAATTACTGCCACCTTAAAAGCCTGTGGTACATAGCCAACTAACAAAGATAGATTGATCATATTTAAGATCGAAGCATTAAATAATGGTAGGGCTTCCTTGAGCAGCCTGGTAGGAATGGGGTCTAATAAACATGTTGATGGTTTGGATGAAGTAACTAATGAAAATAACTCAGACAGAACAATCGGAGAGAAAGAGTCTAACCAAATACCGGCATCACTGAAAGCAGCCAAAGATAACGATACGTCTTTGGGATGGTTATGAGTAATTTTTTCTCTAATAGTTAAAATTTTGTTAGCAAAGAAAGTCATGAAGTCATTACTAGTTAAAGTTAATGGAATACTCAGCTCAATAGAGCTCTGACTCTGTCAGCCTGGCTACAGTGCTGAAAAGAAACCTGGGGTTGTTCTTATTTTCTTCAATTAGTGATGAGTAGAAAGATGTCCTAGCTTTACGGAGGGCTTTTTTATAGAGCAACAGACTCTTTTTCCAGGCTAAGTGAAGATCTTCTAAATTAGTGAGACGCCATTTCCTCTCCAACTTACGGGTTATCTGCTTTAAGCTATGAGTTTGTGAGTTATACCACGGAGTCAGGCACTTCTGATTTAAAGCTCTCTTTTTTAGAGGAGCTACAGCATCCAAAGTTGTCTTCAATGAGGATGTAAAACTATTGACGAGATACTCTATCTCACTTACAGAGTTTAGGTAGCTACTCTGCACTGTGTTGGTATATGGCATTAGAGAACATAAAGAAGGAATCATATCCTTAAACCTAGTTACAGTGCTTTCTGAAAGACTTCTAGTGTAATGAAACTTATTCCCCACTGCTGGGTAGTCCATCAGAGTAAATGTAAATGTTATTAAGAAATGATCAGACAGAAGGGAGTTTTCAGGGAATACTGTTAAGTCTTCTATTTCCATACCATAAGTCAGAACAAGATCTAAGATATGATTAAAGTGGTGGGTGGACTCATTTACATTTTGAGCAAAGCCAATAGAGTCTAATAATAGATTAAATGCAGTGTTAAGGCTGTCATTCTCAGCATCTGTGTGGATGTTAAAATCGCCCACTATAATTATCTTATCTGAGCTAAGCACTAAGTCAGACAAAAGGTCTGAAAATTCACAGAGAAACTCACAGTAACGACCAGGTGGACGATAGATAATAACAAATAAAACTGGTTTTTGGGACTTCCAATTTGGATGGACAAGACTAAGAGTCAAGCTTTCAAATGAATTAAAGCTCTGTCTGGGTTTTTGATTAATTAATAAGCTGGAATGGAAGATTGCTGCTAATCCTCCGCCCCGGCCCGTGCTACGAGCATTCTGACAGTTAGTGTGATTCAGGGGTGTTGACTCATTTAAACTAACATATTCATCCTGCTGTAACCAGGTTTCTGTAAGGCAGAATAAATCAATATGTTGATCAATTATTATATCATTTACCAACAGGGACTTAGAAGAGAGAGACCTAATGTTTAATAGACCACATTTAACTGTTTTAGTCTGTGGTGCAGTTGAAGGTGCTATATTATTTTTTCTTTTTGAATTTTTATGCTTAAATAGATTTTTGCTGGTTATTGGTAGTCTGGGAGCAGGCACCGTCTCTACGGGGATGGGGTAATGAGGGGATGGCAGGGGGAGAGAAGCTGCAGAGAGGTGTGTAAGACTACAACTCTGCTTCCTGGTCCCAACCCTGGATAGTCACGGTTTGGAGGATTTAAGAAAATTGGCCAGATTTCTAGAAATGAGAGCTGCTCCATCCAAAGTGGGATGGATGCCGTCTCTCCTAACAAGACCAGGTTTTCCCCAGAAGCTTTGCCAATTATCTATGAAGCCCACCTCCTTTTTTGGACACCACTCAGACAGCCAGCAATTCAAGGAGAACATGCGGCTAAACATGTCACTCCCGGTCCGATTGGGGAGGGGCCCAGAGAAAACTACAGAGTCCGACATTGTTTTTGCAAAGTTACACACCAATTTAATGTTAATTTTAGTGACCTCCGATTGGCGTAACCGGGTGTCATTACTGCCGACGTGAATTACAATCTTACCAAATTTACGCTTAGCCTTAGCCAGCAGTTTCAAATTTCCTTCAATGTCGCCTGCTCTGGCCCCCGGAAGACAATTGACTATGGTTGCTGGTGTCGCTAACTTCACATTTCGCAAAACAGAGTCGCCAATAACCAGAGTTTGATCCTCGGCGGGTGTGTCGCTGAGTGGGGAAAAACGGTTAGAGATGTGAACGGGTTGGCGGTGTACACGGGGCTTCTGTTTAGGGCTACGCTTCCTCCTCACAGTCACCCAATCAGCCTGCTTTCCCGGCTGCTCGGGATCTGCCAGGGGGTAACTAACGGCGGCTAAGCTACCTTGGTCCGCACCGACTACAGGGGCCTGGCTAGCTGTAGAATTTTCCACGGTGCGGAGCCGAGTCTCCAATTCGCCCAGCCTGGCCTCCAAAGCTACGAATAAGCTACACTTATTACAAGTACCGTTACTGCTAAAGGAGGCCGAGGAATAACTAAACATTTCACACCCAGAGCAGAAAAGTGCAGGAGAGACAGGAGAAGCCGCCATGCTAAATCGGCTAAGAGCTAGTAGCTACGCTGTAAATAATTTAGAGGTGATTCAGCAGAGGGAGTGCTTTAGTTAAGGCACGTAAAGATTACACTGTGAAACAAATCGTAATCTAGATAACTAGATCAATCTAACTGCGCAGATTAAACAGCTAACAGATACAGAAAAACACTGCTGTGCTCCGGAACAGGAAGTGATACAATACCGCAGTGAGAGCCAACCACCAGTAGAGGCAAGCAAGAAAAAAATGTCTCATCTCAACAGAACACCGGCCGCACATGCTGCTACGCAGATGTCATAATGGCGCTGTTAGCTGAGAGCGAGAGAAAGTCACGTACTGACGACGCCACCAAAATGGGGGAATTTAAGTTACCATATGACAGTATTGATGTGGATTCTGATACAGAATTACCGTTTCACATTTGATGGATTACTCCGCACCCTGACCGCTGTTGGAGCGACGCTGCCTCGACGGTAAGCCTCGGCGACCGAATTACCTACAGAAAAATAAACAGTGCAAACAATGGAATTGGATTAGAATGGGAATAACCGCCTTCTGTCTGTTTTGCGGACGTTCATGCTGTCATACGGTCGCAAATATCCAACCGTATAACAGCATGATCATCAGACACAACAGGGTTATTCCCTAAATGTACACCACATGGGCTTTTCAATATTAAATTCTAATGTCCACAAAAGCTGTAATCTGGAGCAGATCCAGATCAATCTTTGTCAGTCGACAAAAGATATCATCCTACATAACACTCTCAAATATGAAAGAAATCTGGTCAATGTTAAAGATAGGGATTTTTCCAAATTTCCAAGACTTTGCCCTATGACCTTGAAAACGGAATCAGTTTCTGCCTATCAGAATATGAATCTTCAGTAAAAATTTCATAACAATATATGAAAAAGTGTGGGCTCCAGGCTGTTCACAAACAAACAGGGTCGAAAACATAACCTCCTCCAACTTCATTGGGCTGCGGTTGTGCGGGGGTGCATTACCTAAGGTGCCCTGACACTTGCACGCACTTCATTGCGACGATCCCACCACTGTGTTCCCAGCTGGATGTCGCGCTTTGTTCCACTGGATGCCACGCATTGTGCACTGGGCACTGTGTATATAAAGTAATTATTTGGTAGCGGATTAATCATTTTCTATCTGACTCCAGCTGCTGCTTTTATCGTGTGTGCACTTAATGAGGTGGAGAATGTATTTGGAAGAGTCTAAAAAGGTAATTATTTGTCATGTTTATATTCTAATGGCTTGGTAAAACAGTTGCATGTTCATTCCTTCTTGTGAGCAGCAAGTAACAGTATGTTCATGATAGATTTAACATCTCGTTATAGTCGATCAGACGAGCTGCGCTTTGATGCGGTGCACTCACGCAACCCCTCGCATGCACACGCAGTGTTTTTTGAATTGTTTGCAGAATGTTCACGTGAAGGCCCCTAATTAATGCCTGATGGAGATTTTGAACATTTCAAATTTTTCTTTGTGCACGTGCACGAAGCCATGCACAGTTTACAATGGTTTACAAGAATTTGAGAAGAGTTTACTCTTGTGCACGACAAATGCCAAATCACAACAAAGTTGCCTCAAGGCGCTTCACAAAAGTAAGGTCTAACCTTACCAACCCCCAGAGGTCTTAGAGTTCCAGCAGAACAGCCTGTAAACACTGAGTCAGTGATTGTACTGATGCCAGATCATTAATTGATCTGACATTTCTCAACCACTGTTTAACCTACATTGTTACTTTCCTGCATAGACTGGGTGTTGGACTGGATGATGGACTGGGTGTTGGACACCAGAGACTTTACTCCTTTTGTTGGTGAAGAAGGGTTTACTGACCTTGACATTGTGGGCGATGCTGTGATCTTTGTGAAATCAGTGAACACGCTAAGCGCAGAGAAGCTCAGTGAGGAAGTGGGTTTGTGATGGTCCTGGATCCAGACTAAGATCCAGGCTTTCGCTGACTTTCTGGACTCATCCATCAGAACTGTGTCTGTATGTGCTCAAAGTGTTGAACTTGTAGAGACATTCACCAATCTCACTAATCATGTTCATGTCTCTGGGTCCTCTGCTTCTGAGATCCAGAGATGGCTGGGAAGATCCTATGGCATCATGAGGACAAACGTCTTTAGTACCAGGTGTCTGTAGAGGATCCTTGGATCCCGCTGGAAGGACTTTGTGAGACTGAGATGAGGAGTTCTGTATGATGAGGACACATCAGCTATGACATTACAGTGACTCTGGATATGATCCACCATTCAGTGCTGAGACCACCAGGACCAAGTCCAAGGATGTGCCCACGTCAGCTGGCTGCAGCAGATGGATTGGTACCTTCGGGAGATGGGACTGGTTATCAGGACCCGGAACAGTTCTGTGTGTTGGAACGGAACTAATTCAGTGTTTTCTCATGAGGCCCGATGGATATGTGCTGCAGTTCCACCTGCACGCCAGCAGCAGGAAGCAGAAAACTCAAATAAATGACATAAGAAAGGCTGTGTTGACCGCGAGCATGAAGGGAGGAGCCAAAAGGACTGTCAGTAAAATCGACCATGACAGGAAAAGAAATAATGATCAGGGATGTAAACAGAGCACATAAACGTGCTGTGAGCACATGAACAAATGAGAAAGAATTCAGCTTCTTCCAGCTCATTCTGTGACGTCGGCCTGTGGACACGTTCAGGCGGAATTCAGCTGCACAAACGCTTCCAGATGTGGGAAACGCCCAGAAACACTTCCTGTCAGCCTCAGCCCCGCCCACTCAGCCGGCCAGCATCCTTCATTCACAGCGCTCCGTCATCTGACTGTGCTAATAAAACTGCACGCTTCAGCGCCAAACAAACACAGACAGACAGACACAGACAGACAAACACAGACAGACAGACAGACAGACAAACACAGACAGACAGACACAGACAGACACAGACAGACAGACAGACACAGACAGACACAGACAGACAGACAGACACAGACAGACAGACAGACACAGACAGACAGACAGACACAGACAGACAGACAGACAGACAGACAGACAAACAAACACAGACAGACAAACAAACACAGACAGACAGACAAACAAACACAGACAGACAGACAGACAGACAGACAGACAGACAAACAAACACAGACAGACAGACAAACAAACACAGACAGACAGACAGACAAACACAGACAGACAGACAGACAGACAGACAGACAAACAAACACAGACAGACAGACAGACAAACACAGACAGACAGACAGACAGACAGACAGACAAACAAACACAGACAGACAGACAGACAAACACAGACAGACAGACAGACAGACAAACAAACACAGACAGACAGACAGACAAACACAGACAGACAGACAGACACACACAGACAGACAGACAGACACAGACAGACAGACACACACAGACAGACAGACACACACAGACAGACAGACAGACAGACAGACAGACACACACAGACAGACACACACAGACAGACACACACAGACAGACAGACACACACAGACAGACAGACAGACAGACAGACAAACAAACACAGACAGACAAACAGACAGACAGACACACACAGACAGACAGACAAACAAACACAGACAGACACAAACACAGACAGACAAACAAACACAGACAGACAGACAAACACAGACAGACAGACAGACAGACAGACAGACAGACAAACACAGACAGACAGACAGACAGACAGACAGACAGACAAACACAGACAGACAGACAGACAAACACAGACAGACAGACAGACAGACAGACAGACAAACACAGACAGACAGACAGACAGACAGACAAACAAACACAGACAGACAGACAAACACAGACAGACAGACAGACAGACAGACAAACAAACACAGACAGACAGACAAACACAGACAGACAGACAGACAGACAGACAAACAAACACAGACAGACAGACAAACACAGACAGACAGACAGACAGACAGACAAACAACACAGACAGACAGACAAACACAGACAGACAGACAGACAGACAGACAAACAAACACAGACAGACAGACAAACACAGACAGACAGACAGACAGACAGACAAACAAACACAGACAGACAGACAGACAGACAGACAGACAGACAAACACAGACAGACAGACAGACAGACAGACAGACAGACAAACACAGACAGACAGACAGACAGACAGACAAACACAGACAGACAGACAGACAGACAGACAGACAAACACAGACAGACAGACAGACAGACAGACAGACAGACAAACACAGACAGACAGACAGACAGACAGACAGACAGACAGACAGACAGACAGACAAACACAGACAGACAGACAGACAGACAGACAAACGCAGACAGACAGACAGACAGACAGACAGACAAACACAGACAGACAGACAGACAGACAAACACAGACAGACAGACAGACAGACAAACAAACACAGACAGACAAACACAGACAGACAGACAGACAAACACAGACAGACAGACAGACAGACAGACAGACAAACACAGACAGACAGACAGACAGACAGACAGACAAACACAGACAGACAGACAGACAGACAGACAAACAAACACAGACAGACAGACAAACACAGACAGACAGACAGACAGACAGACAAACACAGACAGACAGACAAACACAGACAGACAGACAGACAGACAGACAAACAAACACAGACAGACAGACAAACACAGACAGACAGACAGACAGACAGACAAACAAACACAGACAGACAGACAGACAGACAGACAGACAAACACAGACAGACAGACAAACACAGACAGACAGACAGACAGACAGACAAACACAGACAGACAGACAGACAGACAAACACAGACAGACAGACAGACAAACACAGACAGACAAACACAGACAGACAGACAAACACAGACAGACAGACAGACAAACACAGACAGACAGACAGACAAACACACAAACAGAGACAGACAAATGTCTTTGATTGTGGAAGCTGAAGATGGGATTAAAGACATTACGGTTCCTCGTGCTAACGCTTGCCATGTCATCAAACATTTGCTAATTTCAGATCCTCTTTTTGGAAAACGAGAGCAGAACAGCCTGCGATTCACAGAACAAAGATATCAGAAGAACAGTGGACTGGAGCTAAAACACATTCAGTTAGAAACCAGAACCCCATCAGGTCCATTGGATCCACTGACAAACCTCTCCGTGGGACATTTAAAGGAAGGTTTGGGCAGATGGCAGCACCGGGTCAATTCACTCGTTCATTTGTAACTGTTACTTTGATGTTCTCACGTGTTGATTTCTGCAGGCTGAGATTATTTCTGAGACGAAGGTTAAAAAGCAACAACATGAAATGATACTAACAAACAAAACAACCAGGAATCAGAAATATTACCCCAGGTTCTGGATGGCGACCACCGAGGCAGACGACCAGTCCATCCCCACCTCTCCAAAATAACCATGTACCTGCTGCAGCCAGCACGCGTCCTCAGACGGCGTTTCATTTTATTTGAGTGAAAGCTGAAGTTTTTTAAAGTTCTACCAAAATGCAGCATTTAAGGCAGAAGATGAAACTGATTGCACACATTTTTTTCATAAATGTGAGATTTAGACCTGAAAACACCTCCTTTTCACCGGTTACACGCCCACTTCCATCTTTCAAGAATCATTAAGCCACGCCCTTTACCGTGACCACTCAGTAACCACAAAGGGAGGTTTAATGGGAGGAGCTTAAAAAGGCGATAAGAGTTCAGATCCCATTTTGCCTGGTTTAATATGCAGCAAGAACCCTGATCCAAAAAAATTAAATTAAAAAGTTCACTGAGGATCCAAGAACACAGACCAGGTGCTACTGGAAAACCCAGATTCAATGGTTCCGACCCGTGTCAGGCTGTTGACACAGGTTCAAACCATGTGACCTCATATTCCAGAGTTCTTACCTCTGCTGATCCGCTGTTTCTCTCCGGACAGGATTCCCGGTGTGTCGATGACGCTGATGCTCTGAAGAACCTGATTGGGCATCTGAGAGCAGATGAACCTAAACACACACACACACACACACACACACACACACACACACACACACACACACACACAGTCAGGTCCGGCAGCATCCACCATCCTACAGAACAGTCCCAACACAGTAAAAATCTGATCCAACCAACCCACTCTGTCCAACACAGGTGCTCAAAACTCAAGAACCCAACAGCACCCCCCCCCCAAAAAAAAGTTCTCAGAGCATCAAAACAGAACAATCCTCAAAAATCTGTGAAAAACATGTAGACACACTTGTGTTACAGAGGTTTGGAACAGACGATTGGACCAAACACGTGTAGATTCAGGATCAGTCCTGAGTTATATTTTTATAACCTCTTAATTGGGTTAAGTGTTCTTTGTACATTGTGGAACAGCGCCCCCATCAGCATGCAACTAATGGCAGAGGACCAGAGGGACCCCGGCAGAGGTCAGCACTCTGAGTGCCCTCAAGTTCTGTTTCATAATATGTCAAAGTTAAAAATGAAATAACACCTAGAATTCATGCAGGGGTCGTGGTGGCAGCAGACAAAGCAGCTCATCCCACACTTCCCTGTCCTCAGCCAAGTCCTACGGGATCCTGAGGCATTCCCAAGCCAGCTGGGAAAAATAATCCCTCCAGCGTGTCCTGGGTCTTCCCGGGGGCCTCCTCCAAGTTGGACGTGCCTGGAAGACCTCCCAAATGAGACGACCAGAGGTCACCTTCACCAGATGGTCAAACCACCTCAGCTGGCTGCTTGCAATGCAAAAAAGCAGCGGCTTTACTCCGAGTTCCTCCCAGGTAGTCCTACCACCGCAACACAGACCCGGATAACCGACAGAAAATGAATGAAGGAGAACTCATGCACCAAATAACACCAAAATCCCGGCAAATATGAACATTTCTGTAGAAAATCAGATGAAAACTGTTTTGAGTAACATGGCTCACAAACCTGTGATTAGAACCTGAAACAGAAACTCTATTAATTTATTAGAAATAACCTGACATGTTGCCAGTCAAATCACATTTTGAAAGCAAAATGTGAGTGCATTTTGAACAATTTAAAGGGGAATTTTGTTCAAGTAAAATTTTTTACAGAGAATTTCCCACTTAGATTTCATATTTATCTTAATCTGAGTGAAATCCAAAAATCAGCACTGATGGTGAAATAAATTAAGAGCAACTTTTTTTCCAGAAGATAAAGTGAAACAGATTGTGGAGTTCTGCAGAAAAACAAATCTACAATAAATAAATTTGGTCTGTGTTATGTTTGTTTTAATAAAAACAACTTTTCTATTTCCCTAAAATTCTCTCATCAGATCAAAACGATGATTATTGATTAGGAAATAATCCTGTTGTGTCTGATGATTAGTGGACGTTCATGCTGGATTTGACGGTCGCCAATTGATGCGTCGCCAGTAAAACGGATATTTGCGACCGTAATCCAGCATTAACATCCGCAAATCATCAGACACAACAGTGTTATTCCCATTCTAATCCAATGCACGGTCTAAGTAATTCGATCGGCGAATCGTGTGGTGTGGTCGGCTCGTCAAAGCTTACTGTAGCAACAGCGTGTTCATGCCAAACTGGAAATTCTGTGAGCAGACCCACAGACTTCTCCATCTTGTCAGCTGCATTGAGTTAAATCCATTAAATCCACGCATTTCGGGATCGTCGTCGCTGCTTTCTGTTGGTCTCAGGTGACAGCGTCATTAGTGACACCTGCGCAGCAACACGGTCAGTGCACAGAGTAACACATCAAATGTGAAATGGTTTTAATATTTTGCCACCATCCACGTAATATTTTATGGTCTGTAATCTCACAAGATTAACCAATCAGATTTGCGGAAAAAATGTAATTGTATTAGAATCTGTAATAACAACTAATTTCTTTTTTCCACATGGTTCAGTGGTTCTGATCCGGTTCGGGACCTGTTTTTCCTGTTCAGATTTTTTTTTTCCTGTTCTTCCCTTTTCAGATGACAGAAATAAAAATATTTTACTTGACAGAAGAAGCTGGAAGTCAAATGAGAAGTGTTTAAAAAAGGTCGCCTGCCGAAGGACTTTGTTGTGACAGTTATGATTAATAAGCAGATTTCCATTGTTTCAGAGAGGAAGGACCAGCTCAGATTGCAGAAGTGAAGCCGAAGAGGAAAACCACCACTGACACACCTAAAATAAAAAAAATAAACATCCTGCAGAGAATTACAGGGTGTGGGGGTGGGGGAGCATGGCCACCGGTCACAGGCTGGGGAGGCACAGCCACCGGTCACAGGCTGGGGAAGCACAGCCGCCGGTCACAAGCCGGGGGGGCACAACCGCCGGTCACAGGCCAGGGGGGCACAACCGCCAGTCACAGGCCAGGGGGGCACAACCGCCAGTCACGGGTTGGGGGGACAACCAACAGTCACGGGTTGGGGGGCACGACTGCCGCCCACAGGCCAGTGGGACCAACCCCTACCCACAGGCAAGGGGGGGCACAACCTCCAGTCAGAGGCCACGGGGGGTGCAGTGCCAGTCACAGACTAACTACATGGGTGGGGCTACAGTTTTTTGTCAACTAATGCACATAATATATGTGCAAATTCTTTTAATCTCTCAAAACTTTATTTGAATTCTAACAAAATCAACAAACTCGTTTTCATGCTACCCACCTGCTAATGCCGGTAGAAAGCCAGAATTTTCTGACCCCAAAACATTCTAGCAACACCAAATGTCTGAATTAACATTATTACTGTTATGTTCACGCAAAGATTATCCTTATTTACGCGGGCTCAGAGAACACTTTATTAGGAACACCCTCATCTGTCAACTACAAACGTTTCTGAAAACGTTTCTTTTTCTGCTTTACTTAAAATATTAAAACATCAAATAAGCAGCTCACTGTGAACTTGGGGTCCAAACACACGAGGACGCTGTGTAACAGACAGCTAACTTAGCAGGCAGCGCTGCTGCTAGTTAGCATATACGTTACAGCAGTAATAAGAGCAGCATTTGTAGTTTTACTCAGAATGTTCCAGCAGGATTTCATAATAAAGTTTTTATTGTTTCGTCTTTTTGTTCCTGCAGCTTCAAATCAAAAGCACAAAGAAGAAGAAAAAAGAAAAGCCTCATTGGCCAGATTTCTCGCCCATCACCGCTTTTATAAAAACTTCCCAGAACCTGGAAGTGGCTCCTTGACCTCAGACTGACACGACGAGTCTACTCAGGTCATGTTTAAATTTAGCTGAAACACTTCAGTTCCTAAAAGCAGATTGTTTATGTTAGCGTAGCACCAGCCTTCCGTTAACCAGGAATCTCAGATCCTGTTGTTTCCAGGGGAAGCGTGCATGTGTCACCGCCCCCACCAGCGGCTCAGGGCCATTAATACATTCTGCGCAAACACGTGCTAGCGTTAGCATCGCAATCTGATGTAGAATTCAAATTCAACTAAAACTTGTTTAAGTTCTTTGAACCAGATCATCTACAGGTTTGAATTCAAAATACATTTTTAATCATTTTCCCCTCAAAGGACTGAAATTAACAGTTAATCTGTAATTAATAATAATAATAATACATAAGTTTTATATAGCGCTTTTCATGACACTCAAAGTTGCTTTACAGATAAAAACATGTAGACAGTACAAACACACAAAATAAGGATAAACAGGACAGAGGTAGGAAGAAACAACAGAGCAATAAAAGACAACAAAGAGCAACAACAACAACAGATCTGGAGGGAGGAGAATGATGGTGGTTGATGAAAATGGAGAAGCAAAGCCTTAGGTGTTATACGTAGTCTGGAAAAGGTGGGTCTTGAGATAGCGTTTGAAGGTTTGCAGTGAGTCAGACTCTCGGATGGCCAGGGGAAGGGAGTTCCAGAGGGTGGGGGCGGCGATGGAGAAGGCTCTCTCACCCAGGGTGCGGTACTTGGTCTTGATGGTGGGGGTGAGGAGGTTGGCATCCGAGGAGCGTAGACGGCGAGGACGAGAGTGGCGGTGTAAGAGATTGGTAAGATACGAGGGAGCAAGGTTATTTAGGGCTTTGTAAGTGATGAGGAGAATCTTGAAGTGTATACGCTGTTTTATGGGAAGCCAGTGGGGTTGACAGAGGATGGGGGTGATGTGTTCTCTGGAGGGGGAGCGGGTAAGCAGCCGGGCAGCAGAGTTTTGGACATATTGCAGTTTTTGAAGAACATTTGAGGGAGGCCATATAGGATGCTATTACAATAGTCGAGTCTGGAGGTGATAAAAGCATGAATTAGCGTTTCAGCTGCTGAGGGCAAAAGGGTGGGTCGAAGGCGTGCTATGTTGCGGAGGTGGAAAAAAGATGTTTTGGTGATGTGGTTTATGTGTGACTTGAATGAGAGTGCAGAGTCCATGTAGATTCCAAGGTTTCTGGCCAAAGGGGAGGGGGAAACAGAGTAACCATCGATGGAGAGTGAGAAATTCTGGGAGGTGTGGAGAATGGATTTTGGGCCGAAAATGATGATTTCCGTTTTATTGCTGTTGAGTTTGAGGAAGTTTTGGCTCATCCAGGTTTTAATGTCAGTGATGCAGTTGGTGAGGGTGGAAAGGATTGCAGGAGTGATGGTTTTGGTGTTTATGTAAAGTTGAGTGTCATCAGCGTAACAGTGGAAGTTGAGTCCATGGCGGCGGATGATGTGGCCAAGTGGGAGCATGTAGAGGATGAAGAGAACGGGGCCAAGAACTGAACCTTGTGGAACTCCATGTAGGACAGGGGCGGTAGAAGATTTTTGATGGTTTATGGCGATGTAGTGGGATCTGTCAGAGAGGTATGAGTTGAACCAGGAGAGGGCGGTGTCGGTGATGCCAATGGATTTCAGACGGTTGAGGAGAATGGAGTGGTTGACTGTATCAAAGGCAGTGCTGAGGTCGAGGAGGAGGAGGATGGTGAGGGTTCCAGAGTCAGAAGATAGTAAGAGGTCATTTGTTACTTTAAGGAGAGCTGTTTCGGTGCTGTGATGGGTTCTGAAGCCCATCACAGCCCATTCTGTTTTTATTAAACATAAATAAACCTATTTATGACTTCTTAACACAAACAGACTTTTCACATTTTTCTACCAACAAATCAAAATCTGAAGATAATTTCTTTTTATTCAAAACCAGTAAATTACCTCAAATTGATCTGTATTGTCAACATGTAAACTAGACGATGTAAAACTGGATTATCGATCATTAACTCCAACCAAAACCTGACTGAAGTAGTTTATAAAACATTTTCAAAACAATGTACCTTTCTGTCAGAACCAGTTCCAAACAAGATTATGCCTGTTAACCACATATCTGGTTTTTCATCTCTTTTTGTTCATCAGTTTATAAATGAAACTCTCTAAATTAATGAGACATTAATACATGTTCTTTTTTCTCTTTTAAACCAGGTAAAAACATTCAAACAGGACTTATATAGAGTTTAAATACATTTCAAACTAATGTGAGTTTGAAAAAAACTAAGGTTCTTCACATGCCAACAGAATGTTCAGCTCGATTTTAATAAGCAACAGCGGCCTATAGTGGCCTCCAGGACCCTGCCACTAGCAAAAAAGTTTCTGAAGGAATTCAACTGACCTGTTTGATTTTATTGTTGTTTAAACAAGTGAACCTGGACCAAAATCAGAGGTTCACTGGTCCTCATCTGGATCTACCAGAACTCAGAATCCCAGATCTGAATAGGAAAATGTTTTTTTATAGAATAACAGAAATCTGTACTGCTTTAATAATCCTGTTTTTTTTTTCCATACTAATGGAAACGTTTACTGACGAGTTATTTGAATGCAGTTAGTAAGTGATTGATTCAGTCGTTAGGAGTTAAATCCAAAGTGGACTTTGGTCAAACACGCTGGTTGCATTTGTGTGTTCTCACCTGTTGAGGAATGCGTTGCCAAATGCGTTGAGCTTCCTGAATGGTTTCTTGGGATCAACCACCAGGGCATTGCCGGGGACAACGCCCTCGTTCTCACCGTACATCACTGCAATAAAGCCATCGGTGGTTGGCTCTGGGCCAATCCGCATCCCCGGAAAGTCCTGTTCCAACAGATACCTGTGGCGAGACAAATGGGAAATAATTAAGTCTGATCAATACATTCATTGAGGACATCACACAGACACACCCATTTCACATCATATGGCATGGCTGGCTGGGATATGGATGGTTCGGTCCCTCTTTGAGGACCATGTCAACAGATCCAGTGGACTCAAACCTAACAGGATGATAATAACTCCTAATGTTGACACTTCTGTGTGTGTTTGGAACCAAAAACAACAAAAACTTAGTGAAGAGGTAATTTACATATCAGCCACTCCCTGCCACGTCACTGCCAGGATCCACCTTAACACCACAACAGTGTCTGCCCCCATGTGGCGCTGAACACATGACTATTTATTTATTTTAATGGTGACTGGTATTTATCCCACCATGTCTCCTGGGTTGGGGTTTCAATCCTTTTACGGCTCATGTTTGGAGTTTTAATCCCATCACAGGTCCTGCTTGGGGTTTTAATCCCAAAATAGGAAAAATTAAAAAAATATGAATTTAAGATGTATTGATCATCACAAGTGGTCATTTAAACGTTACATTTATTCATATTTACATCCAAAAACAGTCATCTCCTGAGAAATGAAGCTTTTGTTTGTTTCACTTCCTCTGTGAGAAACGCTGACACCTCCCATGATTCACAGCTTTCCTCCTGTTTCTGCAGACGTCTGATAAGACGAGCTGTGAGTTTGTCACATGAGTTTATGAAACAATTTCTGCCTGACTGAGACAGCTAATCTATCAACGCAAACTGGATCAATACATCAATACATTCTTTGTCAAGCACCAGGCTGACCCCAACGATTAGGTTTATCATCAATGAGCCAATCAGGTGGCAGAGCTGGTTGTCCTGCAACAGAAAGGTTGTTGGTTTGAGTCCCTACTACCACAGACTGAGTCTGACATAGAATCTGAAGAGTGAGTGTGAGGAGCTGGAACCTGGATCAGTGTGAGACTGTGTGGGCGTGTCTCTGTGACATACGTCACAAACATCCAACAAGTCCTTTCAGGTCTAAATATTGATTATTTCTGTTTCAAAACTCGGAAGGCGATGAGCTGAAAATATAAAACAAACTTTACAGAATACGTCTTAACTACAAATACCTCTTAACTAACTTAACTCGTATAATATTATTTTTATTTTCAAATCTGTTCTGAACATTTTAAAAACAAAATACTTTCAGTTAAAACCTTGAAAACAACTTAATTTTCTCTGAACCAATTAATTTATTAATTGGTAAGAATAAATGTAAAGTTCATGAGCTTTTTTCGATAATTAAGAACAATATTTCATTATGATTGTGTCGAGTTAAGGAGATGCAGGTCTGAGCCCACAGCAGCTGAAAAACCGGTGTCACCAACCGAACGGTCCCCCCTAAAAATCGGTCCGCCCTGCCTTCACTGTGCATGCATCATTAGTTCACTGATTCACTGATTATCACCTCGTTTCTGCTTCAAACTGCCTCCAGTCATCATCCAGCTCAGCAACAGATATCTGAAGCTTTTGTACAACAATCATTTCCACATAAATTCAGCATTATTTTATCATAAAAGACGGAGGAAGCGATTAGAGCGCCACAGCTATACGAGCTGCTAGCTGATGCATTTGAAAGTGTCACCAAGTATTGCCTCGTTTCTGCTTAAAACTGACTTCAGAATGATTTAAGTGGTTTAACCTTGTCATGTGATAGTTAATAATCCCATTAATCCATTTGATCACTTTGGGTGAAGAAAGTCAGACTCTGAACTCCGAAATGACGCAGGCGCAGTGGAGGCAGGGGGGACCAATTTTTAGGGGCAGACCGTTCAGTCTGCGACACCGACTTCAAACTCCACACCTCAAAACTAATACAACAGAGCACCACCTACAGCTCAGTGCAAAAACAGCACCACCTACAGTTCAGTGCAAAAAAAATAAAACAAAGCACCACCTACAGCTCAATGAAAAAATAAACAGTGCTACCTACAGCTCCTGTTTTGTTTGAGGTCACATGGTGGATCTGGTTTGGAACCACATGTTAATTTGGCAAAAGTCTGATTCTAGACGAGCTTACTGATGCAACTCCACATGTACATGGACACTGAAGTACAGATGACCTTTGAACCCTGGACTTTCTCCCTGTGAGGCAAACATGCCACCATAATACATGTAATTATAATTCACATATTAACATTTATCGATTTATTTATCTGTGCAAATCAAAAACATTGGGAGAGTGTGGAAAATGTCAAACTAAATACATAAAATAAGGACTTTACGTACATTTCCTTTGACTTCTATTTCATTAGCCACAGTATAAACTCAAGAGATTGTATTTTTTTCCCTGATCAACTTCATTTCATTTCTTTATTTCCATCCATTCCTGCATTTCAGGCGTGCAGGGTCGGTGGCCAAGTGGTTCGTGCACTTGGTCTCCGTGCGGAAGGTTCAAACCCCACCCCTGCCACATTTCTCCATCTAATGTGGAGTTGCGGCAGGAAGGGCATCCAGCATTAAACTTGTGCCAATTCAACATGCAGATCCACACTGGATTTACTGTGGTGACCCAGAGTGCAAAAAAGGGAGCAGCTGACGGGTCTTACCTGCATTTCAAGCCTGAAACATATTCCAGAAACTCTAAAGCATTTACCATGTATTAATCTTGCCCTTCCTTCTCACAACATGAAAAAAATATTTTGTGATTGAGAACACCAATCGAAGACTGTCAGGTGTTACTTTGTCACATTCTTCCTTCAAACACGTCTAAAGGTGTCCAACAGTACAGGGTCATCATTATTGCATTTGTCATTTCAAAATTCTCCACCCATTCTCCGTAGGAGACAGGTCAGGACTGCAGACAAGCCAGTCCAGTACCCATCCGCTCTTCTTCTGCAGCCATGCATTTGTAATGGCGTGCAGTATGTGGTTTCTTTTGTTGTCTTGTTGAAAAATGCATGGACGTCCCTGGAAAACATGTCTTGAAACCAGCCTATGGTGCCCTAAAAGCTCAATATGCCTTTCATGTTTCGTGTTGCTGATAACAGTCTGAATGGTCCTTTTTGTCTTTAGTTTGGAGCACACAGCATCCATTTCTTCCCAAGAAAATTCCTGGAAAAGCTATTCTTCTGACCACAACACGTTTCCACTGTGATGGTCCAACCCAGATTCCTCTGACTCATGAGAGGAAAGGTTAACATCACGCTTCTGTTTTGCACAGTAAAGTTTTAAGTGACATTTGTAAAAGTAATTCTGTATATTAGTGCTTGACAAAGTTTTCCCAAATTAAGACACTGCCCATGTGGTTATATCAGCTATTGATGAATGATGGTACTTGATGCAGTGCCATCTGAGGAACTGAGACCAGAAGAGTTCAGCTTGCACACTGAAATTCCTTCAAATTTCTTGAATCATTTAATGATATTATCCCAATCTTTCTTTCGGGAACACTGTTCTGAAACATTTCAATCATCTTCTCACATTTGTTGGCAGACTGGAGATCCTCTGCCCATCTTTGCTCCTCAAAGTCTCAGACTTTCTTGGATCCCGTTTTTGTGTCAAATCATGATTACAATCACCTGTTTGAAATACCATCAATTATTTATTTTACCTGATTACTAATCTTAAATGACTCCTGTTCCAGCTCTTTTTTGTTTTAACATTTCATATGTTGTTTACAGATCCAGCACAGATCCGCATTAGGATTTGGCACAAGTTTTATGCCGGATGTCCTTCCTGACGCATACACATACACAGCCCCGGTCTACTGAAAAGGTCTCTCATCCAAGAACTAACCAGGGCCCACTCTGCTTGAGATCTGATGGGATCCAACTGACTGCAGGAGTGGATAAACATGAACAAATGAAGATGACCAGAAAGAAAAAAAAAACAACAAAAACAAAACATGAAATATCTTTGGTTCATTTTGTCTCTAATCAAACAATCAAAGGAAATGCAAGAATCAGTGAAGCTTTTTATTTGCATTTTACATACTGATTATTTATTTGTATGTAATTTATCATTTATTGATTAATTATCTGTACGCATTTTCACATCACATTTATTTTTGGCTCTTTAAATGTAAACAATTTGAGCCCCTCCGGTGTCCGCAACCACATGAGGGGAACCTTCCCGGGTTTAAAGCTCATGACATAATGGTTCTACTGGGAGGACACCGTGCGAGTCTGATCCGGTTTTGCTGGTGCTCTCCGCATTAGATCCGGTAACGGATCCGCATGTTGTTTTTGGGATACAGAGAGACAAGAAAGTGATTTAAAAAAAAAAGAATAATAAAAACATCAGGTTTTAAAGTTTTCTGTCAAGTTCTGTCTTTTTCTCTCTCTCTGCTCGTTGAGACAAACACAACCGTTGCTGCCGTTTCTAAAAACGCTGAAGGTTCGCTTTTGAGTCCCGGTACTGGTACCTGATGAAGGTGGTCTTGCCGGTGGAGTACTGGCCCACCAGCAGGACCATGGGCTTGCTGTGGAAGTCGGCGGCCTCCAGGGCGGGACTGTGGAAGTCGTGGAACAGGTACGTTTCCTCGAGCGGGAGCAGCTTCCGGCTGTAGAGACTCTGCAGTCCGTCCGTTACCGTCTGGTACATCTCCCCGTCCCGGTTCCGGCCGCCCTGCTCCTGCTTCACCCACGAGAACATGATCAACTCAGCCACAGACGCTCGATCCGGATCTGACTTCCCTGTTTTTCTCTTTCCCAATCTCCCGGAGCGTGCGCGCGTGTGTTCGCGGGGCGCTACCTGCGGGCACCGCCCTAACCACGTGACGTCACTGTCCCCGAAAAGCAAACTTTCAGTTTTTGTTTTTGTTTTTTGTTTTTTTTTTTTTGAAGGTGAAAGTGCCAATAATAATAATAACAGAACAACAGCGATAACCCCACAAACACGTTACAGTTCATTTTTTGCTGTAAAGTAACTTTTTGAGAACATGACGTGACGTTTTTCCCACACTTCAAATGTGTTCATATTCAATCATTTAAGATTTTCAAGTTTAAAAAACACGTTTGTTTTAATTTTTCTAAAACACATTTTTCTGCTACACGAAGCACGCGGTGCTGATATATATTTTAAAATGAATTACAGAAAAAAAAAAAAATTACGTACTGAAAGCTAAAGACAGTCACTGTGACGTCAGCAAAACAATGAAACCTGTGAAATCTGTGAACGAAACAGAAACATGAACAACGTTTTTTGGCTGAATTATATATTTTTTTCGTCAACTTTGGCGTTTTGTTTTTTTACATAAATTAATGTTTATCATTAAAAATCAATCAAGAAATAGTGTGGAATCGATTAGATTAGATAGATACATTTTGTTGGATGCTTTTCTTTTACCTGTCTCCCAGATTTAAATCTTTTTCTCTGTAAACTGATTTCTGGCGCTTTGAAGCTCTGTGTGACCTGTGGCGCCCACTGGTGGAGGATCACGGTGACGCTGAGTCAGTCCTTGGAGGTCGAACCTCTGTCTTCAGAGTCAAATCTGCAGTCTGACTGATTATATTGTGTCTGTTTGTAATCGTTTTGTCTCTGTGACTCTGAACAAGATTCAGATCCAGTTACTGGCTGATCAGGGACAGGAACAGTCTAGTTTCACACACAGGACGTCAGCCGTTGTCCTCCTCTGAGCTTAATGATTTCTGACTGAACACCAGGTTGAATTTTGTCATTGAGTTTCATAAAGTGTTTGATTCTTTTGGACACACTGCTGTCTGGGACGTCCTGAGAGTCTCAGGGATCCCAGCATTATGGTCATCCTGCTCTGTGCGTGCTGTACTCAGCAGGGGGATTGTGGTTCTGGTTCCCACTGTTCAGTATACTTGCATGGACCATGGACAGATGGTGGACAGCAGCTGTTTCATGACCTTGACTTTGTGGCCGATGCTGTGATCTTTGAGGAATCAGTGGACACTCTGACTGAGTGAGGAATCAGAATGTCTGGGTTTGAGATGGTCCTGGATCCAGACTAAGATCCAGGCTTTCAGTGACTTCCTGAACTCGTCCATCCAAAGTGTATCTATTTGTGGTGAATGTGTTGAACGTGTAGAGACATTCACTGATCACCACTGACCTTAATGTCTCTGCCTCCTTGGCCATTGAAATCCAATGACATCTGGGAAGATATTCTGGGGTCATGAGGTCAAAGATCAGAGCTGTGTGGTGATGCTGAAGAACGAGGTTGAAGCCTTCAGGGTCCTGGTGCTTCCTGTCTTACTGTCCGGTTGTCAGACTTGGTCTCTAACCAGTGACCTAAAGTGACGATTGGATGTCTTTGATACCAGGTCTCCATGGAGGATCCTGGAGTCCCGCTGGAGTGGCTTTATGTCAAATGACCTGTTACTTAGATTATTAATGAGACTCAGATGAGGAGGATCAGTGAGACGGTGAGGGAACATCAGCTACCACATTTTGATTCTCTGTCCCGAGGTCACGCCCATTATTTTGGAGCTGTGGGGATGGACTGGTTTGTCGATGTGGGTCGTTGCCATCTTCCGTGGTGTCGTGAACGCGGTGAAGCGCGTCCCCCCAATCAAGACATGTAACTGCCCGTTTTTGCCAGCAGGTCGCAGACGTCAGCACGCGCTGTCGAGATCACTGAAAAGAAGAAGACGACCCACGTGACCTCTGTTAAAGTTGAACAAAGATGGCGGTGGTGGTGCGGAGCTTGCAGGACCAGCTGGAAAAAGCTAAAGAGAGTTTAAAACATGTCGATGATAATATCCGAAAATTGACCGGACGGGACCCCAATGAATCGAGGTAAATTTTTCACATGGTGATCTTTTTTTGTGGTAATTTGCTTCGGCTCTGTGGTACTAAGCTCGTACAGCTAACCAGCTAATAGCGTGCTAATGTTAGCCGGTGTTATGGCTAAATCTATGGTCGGGAACAATCATGGGATGTACTCGGTGTTTGCTATTTATAAACTTTTATTTTTTTTTTTAATATTATTGACAACAACAGCGTCATCTTTAGAAAAAGAAAATCCTTCAAATGCTGATAACTAACAGCGGATGATCGCTGCCGCCGTTTCATTTTGAACATCTGGAAAGTTTCTTTTTCGATGTTCTGAAAGAATGTCACTGACGTCTGTTAAATCCAGAAGGACACGTTGTCTTACGGTTGTGTTTCCCGCAGATTAAAACATTGTTGCTGCATAGTTTGAAAACAAAACAGTCACACTTTTGATAATTGCGTCATTTTAAACTGTTTTATGTGTCTCCTCGAATAACATTTCGTGTGACCAACAACATGGTTTTAGGAAAGCCAGAGCTTGTTTAACCAGTCTATTGTGCACTTTGGACCAGGCTTTATGATACTGGGTTACTGTTTGATGTATTGTACTTTGATTTTTAAAAGGCTTTTGAGTCAATGCCACATACTAGATTGTCATACAAATTGTGTAAAGCAGGAATAGTAGGAAAATTTAATTTTAGATCAAGGACTTCCTTAGAGGTAGTTTGTTTAAATGGTACAAGCCCCCTTCACCAGAGTATTACTGGTGGAGTCCTGCAGGGCTTTGTCTTGGGACTGGTTTTTAATATTTGAATGAATGAATGATTTACCAGCAATCATAACCACACAATGTAAAAATTTTTGCAGACTATACAAAACTTTATCATCCAATTCTGTCACTGGTTGACCATATAGCCATGTACAAAATGATACTGATAACCTTTTAAAATAGTGTGACAAATTATTTAGTTTTAATTCTAGCAAGTGAAAAGTTATGCATATATCCATCCATTTTCTTCCGCTTATCCAGAGTCGGGTCGCAGGGGCACTGGGGCAGCAGCTCATGCAAAGCCGCCCAGACCTCGCGATCCACACACACCTCCCCCAGCTCCTCCGGGGGTACCCCAAGGTGTTCCCAAGCCAGCCGAGAGACGTAGTCCCTCCAGCGTGTCCTGGGTCTTCCCCGGGGCCTGCTCCCTATGAGACGTGCCCGGAACACCTCTCCAGCGAGGCGTCCAGGGGGCATCCGGAAAAGATGCCAGAGCCACCTCAACTGGCTCCTTTCGACGTGGAGGAGCAGTGGCTCGACTCCGAGCGCCTCACCCTATCTCTAAGGGAGCGCCCCGCCACCCTGCGGAAGAAACTCATCTCGGCTGCTTGTACTCGCGACCTCGTTCTTTCGGTCATGAACCAAATCTCATGACCATAGGTGAGGATCGGAACATAGATCAATCAGTAAATCGAGAGCTTTGCCCCCCTACTCAGCTCCCTCTTCTCCACGACGGTCCGACACAGCAACCACATCACTGCAGATGCTGCAGCGATCCGTCTGTCGATCTCACGCTCCATCCGTCCCTCACTTGTGAACAAGACTCCGAGATACTTAAAGTCCTCCACTTGAGGCAAGGGCACTCCACCGATCTGAAGAGGGCAAAGCACCCTTTTCCGGTTGTGAACCATGGCCTCGGATTTGGAGGTGCTGATTTTCATCCTGGACGCTTTACACTCAGCTGCAAACCACCCCAGTGCACACTGAAGGTCCTGATTTGCCAAAGCCAACAGAACCACATCGTCCGCAAACAGCAGAGATGAGATTCTGTGGTTCCCAAACCAGACCCCCTCTACACCATGGCTGCGCCTAGAAATTATGTCTATAAAGATAATGAACAGGAGCGGTGACAACGGGCAGCCCTGGCAGAGGCCAACATGCACTGGAAACAGGTTTGACTTACTACCGGCAATACCAACCAAGCTTCTGCTGCAGTCGTACAGGGACCGGATAGCCCTTAGCAAAGGACCCCGTACTCCCGGAGCACCCCCCACAGGGTGCCCCGAGGGACATGGTCAAACACCTTCTCCAGATCCACAAAGCACATGTGGACTGGTTGGGCGAACTCCCATGAACCCTCAAGCACCCGATGGAGCGTGTAGAGCTGGTCCAATGTGCCGCGACCAGGACGAAAACCACACTGCTCCTCCTGAATCCGAGGTTCGACTATCGGTCGAATTCTCCTCTCCAGTACTCTGGAATAGACCTTACTGGGGAGGCTGAGGAGTGTGATTCCCCCTGTAGTTGGAACACACCCTCCGGTCCCCCTTCTTAAACAGAGGGACTACCACCCCGGTCTGCCAATCCAGAGGCACTGTCCCCGACCACCACGCGATGTTGCAGAGGCGTGTCAGCCAAGACAGTCCCACAACATCCAGAGACTTAAGGTACTCAGGACGGATTTCATCCACCCCAGGATCCTTGCCACCGGGGAGCTTTCTAACCACCTCGGTGACTTCGGCCTGGGTAATGGATGAGTCCGCCTCTGAGTCCCCAGTCTCTGCTTCCTCTTCGGAAGATGTGGCGATGGGATTGAGGAGATCCTCGAACATTCCATAAACAGCTGCCCTGCATCATTTGTATGTCATCTCTGGGTGCAAGTTTTTGTAACGTACTCTGAAACAGGAAACAATAAATGAGTGTACATTTTCCATGCAACAAGCCTAGGAAAAGTTTAGAGGAGGGCCACAAAAATTGTACCAGAGTTGGTTGATTTACCATGTAAGAAGAGATTAAAGCAGCTGAAGGTTACTGCTCTTGAAAATAGACAGGTTTGTGGAGACCTGATTGAGGTTTACAACATGGTTTATGGTTTTGAAAATATCAGACCTAAAACTTTTTTCCAAAATAGTTTATTCAGATTTGAGAGGTCACTTTCACATGTTTGAGGTGCAAAGATGCAGATAAGACTTAAGAAAATATTTTTTTTGTAATAGAGTTGTAACTTTGTGGAATAGCCTCCCTCATCATGTGGTAAACGCTTCAAGTGTCATTACTTTGAAAAAAAAATGCTATGATTTTACGGTGATTGATGGTTTTTACAGTAATATTTACAAGTTTGACACTGTGATATGTGAGTTTAATATGATACTTTTTATGATTAATGATGTGTGCCTTTTATTTTTTTAATGTTTTGTTTTACTTCACACAATAAATTAATTATGTATTACTACTATTGCTGCCCGTACATAACTGTATTCTGTATGCGTTTCTCTCATTGGTCAATATGGGTCATGTCATTATGAAGTTACATACTTGTATGTGTATTTGGTATTGATGTGTAGATTTCTGAACTATGTTATGGAAGGTGCTATGTATTCTAATCTACAATCCCTAACCACAACCTCTAACCATAACATGGCTGCGCTACATATGAATAGAATTTGGGATTATTATTACGGCTACATACAGATAACCATTTGGATCCGTGTGTATGCGCAGATACTTGCGTGTCTCTCCCATGCAGCTAACACTCACAGTTTTACAGCTGAGGTTTGGTTCTGTGTTAACAGGCCGGGTCTGCTGCGGCGGCTCAGCGGTCCCATGGCGCCTGGCGTGGGCGGAGGTAGAGGCAGAGGCATCAATTTGCTCAGGTACACACGGACACACTTCTGCTCATCTCGGTCAACAGTCTTATCTATAAAGAACCTGAAAATAAAATAGCATTAACTATTTTAAAACCAATTTAAAATGTTATTTTACTCTTATTACACTGGTGCACTTTTGTACTTGAGTCCTGATCATCAGTTTCTTTTTACTCACTAGATGGAGGACTGGACTGATCCACTCATTCGCTGGCTGTTGCCTGAGTGCCACCATCTTGGTTAGCGTTTAACAACCAGGAATAAATAGAAATCAATGTTTTCAGGAGAATTTCAGGATACATTTGCATTTTCAGTGATGTTACTGTGCTGTTACATTTATTCAGACTCAGTCCCGCATTTATATAGCCACTATTTGTCAAAACAAATAGTGGAGAATCAGACTATTTATATAATAGATTGAATTAATTTCTTTGTCCCAGTCCAGACGTGTAAATAATACCATCAGTTTGCAAAGCACACTGTCTGCCACAACATGAAATACTCGTCTGATCCTTGATTTTATTATGAAGTTAAAGATAGGAAATAATCATGGGTGAAAGTAAGAGCTTCACATGCTTGCATTATATTAAAGATATTAATATTAAAGTCTGCTCTTAACCCACCTGCAGTACTGCTTTTACGGAGAGCTTCTCCGAAAATATCAAATAATATGAATAAAATGAAACAGCCACGTCAGCCAGGGTGAAAGTAAGATGATTCAATAATTTTTGGATCAAGTTGAAAGAAATCTGAAAACACTAATATGGAGTAGATCATAGAGAAATGAATCTCATTCATGTATATTCTTATATTAGTAGAATATACAATGTCAAAGCGACTGTTATATGACCCAACAAACAGAGAAAAACATTTCCATTCTATGAATGTTCTCTTACAGAATATCTCAAGATGGAAAACCTGACGTGAATTAAAACCCAGAGGCTAATTAAAAAGGGAAACATTGCGACTTCCGAAAGTGAGATTTCTAATTGAATCGCTAAACGAATGGTGAAATATTTATCACGAAAAAGCATTCAGGCAGTAAAACTGAAGTCACTACAGAATACAGATCGACACAAAAATAAATAATTTTCTAGCCTTTATTCAGCAATTGCTGTCATTTCCCCACATCATTTATATTGCATATAATCCACACTTATGAAAGCTCAATTTATTACTCCACAATTTATTATTACTTATTTTTTATTCATTTAACCAGCTGATACTCCTTTGTCAGCTTGTAATAGCACTTGAACGCTGCACAAAACAGCGTTTTCAGATCACTTTAACACAAGTTTAAGTCAGCGCATCAAAGATATTTAATCTAAAGCCTGACACGTGGAATAACGCTAAGCAAGATGGCGGCTGCTAGCAACAGCTCA
The DNA here is from genome assembly GCF_902500255.1 of Thalassophryne amazonica. Classification (NCBI taxonomy): domain Eukaryota; kingdom Metazoa; phylum Chordata; class Actinopteri; order Batrachoidiformes; family Batrachoididae; genus Thalassophryne; species Thalassophryne amazonica. The sequence continues at coordinate 58,286,113 of NC_047121.1, read as the reverse complement.
CAGGCTGCATCCGCCATCTGGTGGAGTAAATAGAAATTGATGGTCCTGATGTGATGCAAGGGTCAAAAGTCACATGTTGTGGACAGCATGAGATGCATCTTTTTTTTTTTCCTTTTTTTTGGTGCTATATTTAAAAAAAATACATTTTATTTAAATCCAGATTAAATCTGGTTCATACAGTTTTAGCTTTGTTTTGGTGTGGTTATAACTGATCTGTACTCTGCATACAGTAGGGCTGTCACAATACATGTATTGCGATCTGACACGGTGATGCTCTGATGTGATCTTGTCCCGATTTGGATACAAATAACTGAAACTGTTGAAGGATGGTGACGATTGTGTCCTGTGTCCTCAGACGTGGTCTCTCTGAGATGGGAAGCGGTGGCCCCCCTGCTAAACAGAGGGACATAGAAGGTGCACTCTTGAGGTGAGACTTTAGTTAAAGGAACAGTTTGTCCCCGAAGCCTGTCTTCAAGCTCAAGGAATCAGTCAAAATGTCCATAGTGAAGAGTTCCGTGCGCGTGTGTGTGTGTGTTTAGGCTGGCAGGGGACCAGAGGGCCAGGAGAGACCCACGTCACGACTCTGACGCCGAGGATGACGATGATGTCAAAAAGGTGAGAATAAAACATTTAGCGGGTGTTTGTGTCTTTGTGTGTATGTTGTGTGAAAGTTCAACAAATAATTATTTTATGGTTGAAAATGAACCGAATGCCAGTTTCACAAGGAACTTATTTTTAAAAAAATGCAGATTTTTGATGTGTGAACTTGGTAAATACATTTGGCATCATCCTGCAGGGTTCAGTCAGTGAGATAAAAACTCATTTGATGTGGCTGAAGGAGTTTGAGAAAATGCTGCTTGTTCCGTTTTTTTTTGTTTTTTGTTTTTTTTTTTAAGTAAACTGTTGCTTTGCTGAATTCAACTAGTGGGTTTGAAATTAGCCTAATCAGGTGGAAGCCCTTGAATAGTACAATAAATACTCTAGCTTTGTTAATTAGTTAGGTAATGCAGAAAACTAGCAGGTTAATGCCAGTGATCTTTTATTTATATATGTATATAAAGAGAGTAGATGCCTTTAACAAAATTGGCACAGAAGTGTCTTATCCTGTTTAGTGACAAACAAGACAAACTAGCTAAACATTCTCAAGATATTCTGGTCAGAATACCTTTCATTTATTCTAAATTTATATTTTGAATTGTTTGGACAAAGTGAGTAATTTGAGGTCAGGTATTTCTGAGAAAATGGTAACGCTTTTTAGACCAGTAACCTGCATGATTGACTGGAGCCAACGTTACATCATCTACACTGACATTGATAAGTTTAGTCCTGGAGTACTAGTTGTCAGACATCAGTTTAAGTCATGGTATCGGTTATGAACTGATGTAGCCTTTTTTTGTGTGTCAGCCGGCGTTGCAGTCGTCTGTTGTAGCTACCTCCAAGGAGAGAACACGCCGAGACCTGATCCAAGACCAGACCATGGATGAGAAAGGCAAACAGAGGTGGGCAAGTTCTAAGTCTTGCAGAACAAATGCTGATTCAGTTTTGACTTAGATCTGATGGAACCACATAAACATTGTTTTTATTTAATGCTAGTGAGAGTAGATGCCTTTAACGTTTCGGTTGAAGCGTCCTAATGTAGCAGGTTGCTTAAAGTAAAATGCTTTGTAGTTGCAGCCTCAAAGTCTGAACAATAATTGATGATTGCACGTTTGTTAATGTGCAATATCCACTGCCACCGAAGTATGGTCATATGTTTTTAAAATGATAAATCTGATGATCAAATCTCAATGAAATCAAAGTGTGGACAGCCAAAAAAAAAAAAACTGAACAGAGCCTGTTGAAAGCGGACACCATCTGCCGCCTCGTGCGCCACTATAGCCAGCCTGCGAAGTCTGACGCACATCATTATCCGGGCATGAGAATATTTACTAAGAAACATCAGGAAGGTGAGGATGAAACCTGCGCCCTGACCTAACTGAGGCTGTTGAGCAGTGATACTGCACTGCACCGTCATCAGCTACAGGTGCAACTTTAGCCAAGTGGTGTTTATCCTGAAATAGTTTTAGCAGGAAAATTATTAGTCTTACGCTGAGCCATGTCCACTCTGACACAGAGACCCAATGAAACCAGAAAAGACAGCAAACTGCATCTTATTTTGTTTAGACGCTGTACACGTCTGAAAACTGCAGTGAAAAACCTGCAGTTCATTCGGGGGACAAGGTCACGAGAGCGATGAGACCAAAACCGCTAGCCCGCTGAGGCCTGACTGTATCCAGGGGCCCTACGGGCCCTAACCCTGCAGGGCTGAGCACTGCTGCTGGTGGTCACTTCACCTGCATGTTTTCCAGCTGTTCTGGTTCCACTCACTGTGCTCAGCCAGTTAAAAGCGAGGAATGCACCAGACTTGATGAAGAAACATCATCTGGTTAAAGTCCAAAGCAGAAAACCTCTGCAGAGTGAATCTGAAGGCTTAAAGCTTATTGGTTTAGAAGGTTTTTCCGCTAACATTTTTTAATTTGCAAAAAGGAAAAAAAAAACCCTTGAATGACAGTCATTCTGGTGGAATCCAAGGATCCTCCAGAGAGACCTGGTACCAAAGACATCCAGACACACAATTGTCACCGTGGAGAAAAGTGACTGTGTATCTCCAAGTTGACTTTAAGTCAAACTGGTGAAGCTGTGCCTCAAATCATTGTCCAGTTAACTGGATGACTCAAAGCACACAAATGATGACTGACGGAGGCTAACTGGAATTATTATTTCATGAAACCTGTTGTTTTTGTGATCATTAGAACATTAATGCTGTTGGTCCCAGGAACATTTGATAAAGATGGTTTTTGTGTTGTGACTCCTCAGGAATCGGCGTATGTTCGGCCTGCTGATGGGAACGCTGCAGAAGTTCAAACAGGAGTCAAACGTCTCCTCAGAGAAGGTAAGCAGGTCCACCAGTTAACTGAGCTCGACGCGAGATTCCCACCCTGCTCTGCTTGCTCACTGAACTCTACTCTATGCGGTTTTGTTTTTGGCAGCAAAAACGTCGCTCTGAGATTGAGCAGAAGCTGGAGGTTCAGGCAGAAGCTGAGAGAAAGAAGGTGGAGAACGAGAAGAGGGAGCTGTTTGAGGAGCGACGAGCCAAACAGACGGAGCTCCGACTGCTGGAACAGAAAGTTGAATTAGCTCAACTGGTAAGAAGGAAAAAATAATTACAAGAAGTTAAAAGCTTTTGAGAATTTAAAGAGAATAAAATGCTTCAGATGGTTTTGCAGGAGGCTGACTAAGTATCCAGCGAGCATCATTTCAGAGCGGAAGCAGTGGTGGTGTGTTAATTAGATGATCCACATCCGAGACACAGAAACTTGAGATGTCCAGTGCCGTCTCAGTTTGTAAGAGAGGAAAGTCGTGGTGCTGTTTAATCTGGTCGTGCTCATTCTTTCTGGAGGTTACCATGACTGGTAATCACCAGTGTTCCTCTTCTGTTCCTTGGTGTCCACCTCTCTGTCTGTTTGGCACTTCAAGTCCCACAGCTCCTTCCTCTGCTGTTCCAGACTTGAACTTTAATACTTCCCATTTGTATCAAGCACAGATGTTCCTGGGTGCCTCTGCACACTCTGAACCTCGGGTCCTGATGCTCTGGGTCTCTTCTTTAGCTCTGTGCTGTCCTTCAACCTTTGCTAATCATTGGAAGGGCTCTGTGATATCAGTCACGCCCCCTGTCTGTCCAAAAGAGTACAGCAAGAGGAACAGCTCAGGTAATCTGGTTTAGTCACATGTGCAGTTAAAGCTGCATGACAGAATAATGTAAATTTAGTTGTAATGTTCTTCATGGTAACCCAACAACACCCTGTAGATCTGCTGTCCACAAGGACGCAGGGTGGATCACTCTGGAAGCCATATGTTTGCATAGGCTGTGTTTGTGTACTTGTGAGCAGAGCCAGCGAATTTTGTGCAGCTAACAACATGGATGCTGCTCCCCTATCCCACTTTACAGTATAGTTTATAATAGACTTAAGGATTAGTGGTATGTATTAGCACTTAATAAATGGTAAATGGACTGCATTTATGTAGCACTTATCCATCTGCATCAGGTGCTCAAAGCGCTTTACAGTAATGCCTCACATTCGTCCCGATGTCAGGGTGCTGCCATACAAGGCGCTCACTACACACCAGGAGCAATAGGGGATTAAGGACCTTGCCCAAGGGCCCTTAGTGACTTTCCAGTCAGGCTGGGATTTGAGCTGAGGATCTTCTGGTCGCAAGCCCAACACTTAACCACTAGACCATCACCTCCCCTCCCCCTTAATAGATTTAGCTTGGCAGATGCTGCTGAATCACTGAATGCTACCTGGTCACAGCAATAGTAGCTAGCTTGCTAACCCTGATGTTTCGAAGCAGCCTGACTGTACAACGGGTAACTTCACTTATCTCACATATGAAATAAGTGATGAGATGAGTGTGGTGCAGCTCAGACGGTTCAGTGTCTGAGCATAAAATATAAAAAATTTTTTTCTCACTCTCTCTTTTCATGCAGCAGGAGGAGTGGACGAGCCACAACAACCGCCTGATCAAATACCTTCGCACCAAAGCCAAACCTCACATCTTCTACATGCCTGGAAAAATGTGCTCCGCCTCCCAGAAACTTCTTGACGACTCCACCAAGAAGCTGAATGGTGAGCCGGGTCCTAGTTCTGGGTGTGTGGGGTGCTCTTAGTTGTTGAAGTAACTCATGTTGTGTTTCGGCGAGCAGCTGTATTTGAGGAGAGGCGAAACGCTTTCGCCGAACACCTCAACAAGATGGAGTCCCGTCCCCGGAGACAACCAAACCGTGATCCAGACGGCGGCACAGCAACGATGAGGATGGACAACCCGACGGAGGGTAAGCCCACAGGCCAGATAGTCAAAGTGCCAGGTAACAGGGGTGACATAGACATAGAGGAGGAGGAGGAAGAAGAGGAGGAAGAGGAGAGGGGAAAAGAGGTTGAAGGGAAGGTGGGGGAGAAGGTGGTGGAAGAGGGGGAGGAAGTAATGGAGTGTGGTGAGAAGCAACCAGCAGAAGAGAAGGAAAAGGAGGAAAGTCCACAGTCAGAGGAGGTGGAGATGGAGGGAGTAGAGCAGGGGGGAGGAGTTGGAGGAGAGCTAGAGGAAGGCGTTAGAGGAAAGCTGGATGGAGAGCAGGGAGGAGGAGGAGTTACAGGAGAGCAGGGAGGAGGAGAAGTTACAGGAGAGCAGGGGGGAGGAGGCATTACAGGAGAGGAGGAACACACCGATGGTATGGCAAATGAAAAGACCCCAGACGTCCAGCCATCAGAACCAGCCGTGCCCGTCCAGGAACCTGTAGAACCCTGTGCAGAGCCTGAGCCTGCCCCCATCATCAAGGTGCAAACAGAGAAGTCCCCCAAGACACAAGAGGGTGCTCCAGTCTCCCAGCAAGTATCCTGTGAGCCTGTGCAGGATTTGATTTCCCCCAGCATCGAAAATCAAAAAGCAGATGGAGCACCAGGTCCTGAAGTGCCACAAAAACACGACTTCATTGAAGATCTGCCGTCTGTTCCAGCAAAGATGAGAGATGAGGAGGAGGAAGGTGGGAGAGGGAGGAAGAAGGAGAGAGAGCAGAGGAAGTCTCGCAGTCGGAGTAACAGCTCGTCGTCTTCCTCCTCTGGCTCCTCGTCTAGTGGGAGTTCCTCCTCTTCCTCTGGATCCAGCGGCTCTTCCTCGTCATCTTCCTCCTCCTCCTCATCCAGCAGCCGAAGCCGCAGCAGAGAGGGCAGCAAACGCAAGAGGAGGCCATCGGATCGCGGTAGTGACCGAAAGAAGGGGGAGCGGAGTCGTCGCAGGAGAGGGAGCAGTGGCGGAGGAGGAAGGGACGCGAAGGAGAGGAGGAAGAGAGGTGAGGAAGGCCGGGGCAGGTCATCCCGGATTGAGAGGGATCACAAAGACCGGAAGGACAAGAGACGCTAAATCCAAGCAAACGGAAGTTTCCCTTCACACATTTTCCACATTGTCCTGACTTGTGGTTTTTAAGGTAGAAATTTAAGAAATAAAAACAGCATCCTTCCTCTGAGTTTAATCAGCTGTCTCAAAACTAGTCCGATTTTATTCTGAAGGGAGTTTTTGATGGTTGTTAAAAATCTGGGTTTGTGACCTGATAAACGATCTGATTTAAATGCTGATTCAGATCATTTCTCATGCTGGTGTGTATCGCTTGCATTTTTCTTTTTAAAGTGCTTTTTCTTTTTTGTAAGGTTATCTGCTTAAAAAATAAAGTTGTCCTTGTTGGAAGGTGTTTTGTGGCTTTATAAATATGTAATTGGGTCATCTGTTCATTAGGGACAAAGTCCACAACCTCAAAGTCTGCGCTAACATCAGTCTCAAATGTGGTCTCCTCTCAGACACACCCCAAACTAGAGCACTGCGCTTATATAGTGCAAACGTCGGCCAACGCTAGTTTCCAATTTCACAAATTTTTACCTTGGAAAAAAATTACACGGTCAAAGTTCTGTTAGAAGTGGCTTTTCATAAGCTAAAATGTATATCAAAAATCTGCAATATGGATCAGATGCTGATCAAACTTGTCTATTTAATGAGTGCAGTAGTTTGCACCTCATTGTCACAAATGAGTGATTGGGGCACTTTTGAGATATAATGCAAAATGTACACTAAATGGGCTTTTCACTATTAAAATGTCCACAGCATCCTCAATCCAGAGCAAACTTTTGTCAGGCGATAGTGAGTGCCAGTCTGCACCTCACTTTCCAATACGAGAGAGAGACTGGGACACATTTGATAAAGATAAAATGTAAAATATACAACCACAATTCCAATGAAGTTTGCACCTTGTGTAAAATGTAAATAAAAACAATACAATGAACTGAAAATCCTCTTCAACCTATATTCAATTGAATACACCACAAAGACAAGATATTTAATGTTCAAACTGTTACTTTGTTTTTGTGCAAATATTTGCTCATTTTGAAATGGATACCTGCAACACGTCAAATAAGTTGGGACAGGGCAACAAAAGACTGGGAAAGTTGAATGCTCAAAGAACACCTGTTTGGAAACAGGTGAGTGTCATGATTGGGTATAAAAGGAGCATCACCAAAAGGTTCAGCCATTCGCAAGCAAAGATGAGCCAAGGATCAACACTTTGTGAACAACTGCGTGAAAAAAATAATCCAACAGTTTAAGAACAATGTTTCTCAATGTTCAATTGCAAGGAATTTATGGATTCCATCATCTACAGTCCATAATATAATCAGAAGATTTAGAGAATCTGGAGAACTTTCTACACGTAAGCGGCAAGCCCAGAAACCAACATTGAATGCCCGTGCCCTTCCATCCCTCAGGCGGCACTGCATTAAAAACCGACATTGTGTAAAGGATCTTACTGTGTGGGCTCAGGAACACTTCAGAAAACCATTGTCAGTTAACACATTTCGTTAACTGACTCGTTAAAACTCTACGATGCAAAGTGAAAGCCATACATCAACAACATCCAGAAACACCCGAGCTCATTTGAAATGGACAGACGCAAAGTGGAAAAGTGTGCTGTGGTCTGATGAGTCCACATTTCAAATTGTTTTTGGAAATCATGGATGTCGTGTCCTCCGGACAAAAGAGGAAAAAGTCCATCTAGATTGTTACCAGTGCAAAGTTCAAAAGCCAGCATCTGTGATGGTATGGGGGTGTGTAAGTTGCCCATGGCATGGGCAACTTACTGATGGCACCATCAGTGCTGAAAGGTACATCCAGGTTTTGGAGCAACACATGCTGCCATCCAAGCAACGTCTTTTTCAGGGACGTCCCTGCTTATTTCACCAAGACAATCCCAAGCCACATTTTGCACGTGTTACAACAGCGTGGCTTCGTAGTAAAAGAGTGCGGGTACTAGACTGGCCTGCTTGTAGTCCAGACCTGTCGCCCATTGAAAATGTGTGGCGCATTATGAAGCACAAAATGCGACAACAGAGACTCCAGACTGTTGAACAACTGAAGTCGTACGTCAAGCGAGAATGGGAAAGAATTCCACCGACAAAGCTTCAACAGTTAGTGTCCTCAGTTCCCAAACACTTATTGAGTGTTGTTAGAAGGAAAGGTGATGTAACACAGTGGTAAACATACCACTGTACCAGCTTTTTTGAAATGTGTTGCAGGCATACATTTCAAAATGAGCAAATATTTAAACCAATAAAATTTAACAGTTTGAACATTAAATATTTTGTCTTTGTGGTATATTCAATTGAATATAGGTTGAAGAGGATTTGCAAATCATTGTATTCTGTTTTTATTTACATTTTACACAACATGCCAACTTCATTGGAATTGTACATTAAATGGGGTTTTCAATGTTAAATGGCCACAAAACTCTAATCTGGATCAGAGCCGGATCAAACCTTCAGTCGATAAAGGATACCATCCTACATAACACTCTCAAATATGAAAGAAATTTGAGCTTTTTTGACAGCAATGAATTTTTGAAAATTTCTTCAATGTTAAAGATAAGGATTTTTTTTTCTCTGACCTTGAAAATTGAAGATATGAATCTTCAGTAAAAAAAAAATAAATAAAATAAAATTCAAAACGATATATGAAAACTTGTGGGCTCTAGGCTGTTCACAGTCAAACAGGCAAAAACATAATCACCGCCAACTTGTTGGTGGACTTAAAAATGAAGGCAGTCTGTCTGCATGGAAGTGATACAATTTGAAATTGTAATTTCACCAAACTGCCAGAAGGTGGTTTAGGAGGAGGGATTGTCTGTTGGATTGAAATACGGTGGGGATCTTTTGCCCTGTGACTGCTATAACCATGAAGGCCCAACGGGAACCCTGAACACGAGACGGGCTAACAGGGCTTTGGTGAAAGAAGTCCTCAACAGTGGATCAGGCAGAGGAAGTGATGGGTTCTTGAGGACCGTGGGTTTGTCGGCATGCAATGACATTCGTACGTTAAACCCACGTACAGGTATCTCTGGATCAAGCCTAGATGTAGATATTCTCTGTGCCCACCATCCTGTCCAGAAATCGTTCAAGAGACAATCATCCTCGCCACAGAAGGATTGCCATGACAACCAGCTGTACTGTTTCGAAGCAAGACATTCTTGAAAGTGTCCAACATGGGAGACTCTAGTTCCCCACACATCCTGGAAAACAGTCAATGATCCAGTCAGACAAAGAAACCAGGAAACATTTGCTCCTGTTTCAGCTGTTTTTTTTATTTTAAATTGCTTCAGACATTTAACCAAACTGGAAAAATAAAGTATTTGTTGCTAAATGACTACAACCCCTGACAAAAATTATGGAATCACCGGCCTCGGAGGATGTTCATTCAGTTGTTTAATTTTGTAGAAAAAAAAAACAGATCACAGACATGACACAAAACTAAAGTCATTTCAAATGGCAACTTTCTGGCTTTAAGAAACACTATAAGAAATCAAGAAAAAAGATTGTGGCAGTCAGTAACGGTTACTTTTTTAGACCAAGCAGAGGAAAAAAAATATGGAATCACTCAATTCTGAGGAAAAAATTATGGAATCATCCTGTAAATTTTCATCCCCAAAACTAACACCTGCATCATATCAGATCTGATCGTTAGTCTGCATCTAAAAAGGAGTGAACACACCTTGGAGAGCTGTTGCACCAAGTGGACTGACATGAATCATGGCTCCAACACGAGAGATGTCAATTGAAACAAAGGAGAGGATTATCAAACTCTTAAAAGAGAGTAAATCATCACGCAATGTTGCAAAAGATGTTGGTTGTTCACAGTCAGCTGTGTCTAAACTCTGGACCAAATACAAACAACATGGGAAGGTTGTTAAAGGCAAACATATTGGTAGACCAAGGAAGACATCAAAGCGTCAAGACAGAAAACTTAAAGCAATATGTCTCAAAAATCGAAAATGTAAAACAAAACAAATGAGGAACGAATGGGAGGAAACTGGAGTCAACGTCTGTGACCGAACTGTAAGAAACCGCCTAAAGGAAATGGGATTTACATACAGAAAAGCTAAACGAAAGGCATCATTAACACCTAAACAGAAAAAAACAAGGTTACAATGGGCTAAGGAAAAGCAATTGTGGACTGTGGATGACTGGATGAAAGTCATATTCAGTGATGAATCTCGAATCTGCATTGGGCAAGGTGATGATGCTGGAACTTTTGTTTGGTGCCTTTCCAATGAGATTTATAAAGATGACTGCCTGAAGAGAACATGTAAATTTCCACAGTCATTGATGATATGGGGCTGCATGTCAGGTAAAGGCACTGGGGAGATGGCTGTCATTACATCATCAATAAATGCACAAGTTTATGTTGATATTTTGGACAATTGAAAGGATGTTTGGGGATGATGAAATCATTTTTCAAGATGATAATGCATCTTGCCATAGAGCAAAAACTGCAAAAACATTCCTTGCAAAAAGACACATAGGGTCAATGTCATGGCATAGGGTCAATGTCAATGAGCAGATCTGATTTGATGCAGGTGTTAATTTGGGGGATGAAAATTTACAGGGTGAGTCCATAATTTTTTCCTCAGAATTGAGTGATTCCATATTTTTTTTCCTCTGCTTGGTCTAAAAAAGTAACCGTTACAGACTGCCACAATCTTTTTTCTTGATTTCTTACAGTGTTTCTTAAAGCCAGAAAGTTGCCATTTGAAATGACTTTAGTTTTGTGTCATGTCTGTGATCTGCTTTTTTTCTACAAAATTAAACAACTGAATGAACATCCTCTGAGGCCAGTGATTCCATAATTTTTGCCAGGGGTTGTACATCTGGGGAAGGATGCTGATAACTGGGTCCAGTTGAATTAACTCCACCCACAGCTAACAACTGCTGGTCCAGTTGATCAGTTAAATAGAATCATTTCAGAAGCCAAAGCCATTTCAATAACTTGTCCTTGTGTCCAAAAACCAGCCGATTCGGACAGATGGTTCATGGCGACTGACCACACGTATCGTCAACATGTTGTTAGTGGGCGGGGCTTTCAGCTGTAGAGTTCATTAAAATAACCATTTTACAGTCTTAGACAAAATATGATCAAAGGAATAAACAACTCTACAAACAGTTCATTAATATCCTGATAGGTTTCATTGGGTTTATACTAACAAGCTCCGCCCCTCACTGAAATCACCTGAGATGATAAACACATGATCGTGTTTGGTATCACACTGACCTCAAAGTGGTGATCAGAAGAATAATTTTAAACAGAAATTACAAGTAGCCTTCCAGCTCTCTGAGCCGGTGTTGCCAACCGAACGGTCCCCCCTAAAAATCGGTCCACCCTGCTGTCATTGCTCATGCGTCATTAGCCGCAATTCACGGATTATCACCTAGTTTCTGCTTAAAACTGCACTCCAGCCATCATCTATCTCAGAGACAGATATCTGAAGCTTTTGTACAACAATCATTTCCACATAAATTCAGCATTATTTCATCACAAAAGACAGATGAAGCGATCAGAGTGCCGCGGCTACACGAGCTGCTAGCTGATGCATTCACTGCGCGTCGGTCATTTCAAAGCGTCACAGAGTTTTGCCTCGTTTCTGCTTAAAACTGATTTTAGAATGATTAAGAGGTTTTACCTTGTTTTGATGGTTAATAATCACATTATTCCCTTTGATCGCTTTGGGTGAAGAGAGTCTGAAATGACACGTGCAGTGAAGGCAAGCGGACTGATTTTTATTTTTTTGGGGGGGCGGGGGAGGGGGGGTGCTACCGTTCAGTCTGCAACACCGGCGTTGAACAAACATTTCTTCCGGACAAAGCAACAGGATTGCTGAAAGTGCTCCCCCTGCTGACTGGTTCCAATCTGTATGTCCTTCAGGTAAATGAATTTCAAAATTTGAAGGTTGTGTTCTTGATCCAGTTCCTTGCTCCTGAACAGAACCACAATGGCCTGGTTCTACACGGGGAGCCGGTTTGGTGTTGGCTCTTGCTGGTCGGCCAAATCATTCTGCTCAAAGTACCTGAAGACAAACAAACGAGTTCATGAGGCTTCAGACTGCAGCAGCACTCATTAGAACACAGAATTTAATCAATCAATCAATCAATTTTTTTATATAGCGCCAAATCACAACAAACAGTTGCCCCAAGGCGCTTTATATTGTAAGGCAAGGCCATACAATAATTATGTAAAACCCCAACGGTCAAAACGACCCCCTGTGAGCAAGCACTTGGCTACAGTGGGAAGGAAAAACTCCCTTTTAACAGGAAGAAACCTCCAGCAGAACCAGGCTCAGGGAGGGGCAGTCTTCTGCTGGGACTGGTTGGGGCTGAGGGAGAGAACCAGGAAAAAGACATGCTGTGGAGGGGAGCAGAGATCGATCACTAATGATTAAATGCAGAGTGGTGCATACAGAGCAAAAAGAGAAAGAAACAGTGCATCATGGGAACCCCCCCAGCAGTCTACGTCTATAGCAGCATAACTAAGAGATGGTTCAAGGTCACCTGATCCAGCCCTAACTATAAGCTTTAGCAAAAAGGAAAGTTTTAAGCCTAATCTTAAAAGTAGAGAGGGTGTCTGTCTCCCTGATCTGAACTGGGAGCTGGTTCCACAGGAGAGGAGCCTGAAAGCTGAAGGCTCTGCCTCCCATTCTACTCTTACAAACCCTAGGAACTACAAGTAAGCCTGCAGTCTGAGAGCGAAGCGCTCTATTGGGGTGATATGGTACTACGAGGTCCCTAAGATAAGATGGGACCTGATTATTCAAAACCTTATAAGTAAGAAGAAGAATTTTAAATTCTATTCTAGAATTAACAGGAAGCCAATGAAGAGAGGCCAATATGGGTGAGATATGCTCTCTCCTTCTAGTCCCCGTCAGTACTCTAGCTGCAGCATTTTGAATTAACTGAAGGCTTTTTAGGGAACTTTTAGGACAACCTGATAATAATGAATTACAATAGTCCAGCCTAGAGGAAATAAATGCATTAATTAGTTTTTCAGCATCACTCTGAGACAAGACCTTTCTGATTTTAGAGATATTGCGTAAATGCAAAAAAGCAGTCCTACATATTTGTTTAATATGCGCTTTGAATGACATATCCTGATCAAAAATGACTCCAAGATTTCTCACAGTATTACTAGAGGTCAGGGTAATGCCATCCAGAGTAAGGATCTGGTTAGACACCATGTTTCTAAGATTTGTGGGGCCAAGTACAATAACTTCAGTTTTATCTGAGTTTAAAAGCAGGAAATTAGAGGTCATCCATGTCTTTATGTCTGTAAGACAATCCTGCAGTTTAGCTAATTGGTGTGTGTCCTCTGGCTTCATGGATAGATAAAGCTGGGTATCATCTGCGTAACAATGAAAATTTAAGCAATACCGTCTAATAATACTGCCTAAGGGAAGCATGTATAAAGTGAATAAAATTGGTCCTAGCACAGAACCTTGTGGAACTCCATAATTAACTTTAGTCTGTGAAGAAGATTCCCCATTTACATGAACAAATTGTAATCTATTAGACAAATATGATTCAAACCACCGCAGCGCAGTGCCTTTAATACCTATGGCATGCTCTAATCTCTGTAATAAAATTTTATGGTCAACAGTATCAAAAGCAGCACTGAGGTCTAACAGAACAAGCACAGAGATGAGTCCACTGTCCGAGGCCATAAGAAGATCATTTGTAACCTTCACTAATGCTGTTTCTGTACTATGATGAATTCTAAAACCTGACTGAAACTCTTCAAATAGACCATTCCTCTGCAGATGATCAGTTAGCTGTTTTACAACTACCCTTTCAAGAATTTTTGAGAGAAAAGGAAGGTTGGAGATTGGCCTATAATTAGCTAAGATAGCTGGGTCAAGTGATGGCTTTTTAAGTAATGGTTTAATTACTGCCACCTTAAAAGCCTGTGGTACATAGCCAACTAACAAAGATAGATTGATCATATTTAAGATCGAAGCATTAAATAATGGTAGGGCTTCCTTGAGCAGCCTGGTAGGAATGGGGTCTAATAAACATGTTGATGGTTTGGATGAAGTAACTATGAAAATAACTCAGACAGAACAATCAGAGAGAAAGAGTCTAACCAAATACCGGCATCACTGAAAGCAGCCAAAGATAACGATATGTCTTTGGGATGGTTATGAGTAATTTTTTCTCTAATAGTTAAAATTTTGTTAAAACTGTAATCTGGTTCTGCTTAAGTTCTTTGACCCATTCAGTGTTTCAAGAAAAACATCCATTAAACTTGTTCCAGCATTCTGAACTCAAAACCATCTCCGATAATGTGGATTAACAGACAAGTAATTTTAAATGACTGAAAACACTTTCAAATTGGTTTTAAAGCAACAATGAAAATGTCAATTTCAGATAATCTTATCATAACACAGTAAAGGATCAAGTGGTCTGAAGTATATAAATAACTTTTAACAAGGTTTAACCACTTTAACCACTGTCTAAATTATTTCAATCTGAATGAAAACATTTTAAAACTCATCCAAACCACTTTAAACCATTTTTAAATCACTACATAAAGGGGTATTAACCACTTTAAATTGTTCTTTAACTGCTTTAAATGGGTCTAAACCACATTAAACAGGTTTAAAACCCATTTAAATGGGTTTGTTTAAACCACACTGCTGATTTTAAAACCAAAACCTACATCTGATTAACTGCTTTTGTTTAATAGAGTCAGCATGAGAAAAGGCGGTAGGTGTGTCTTTGGAGTTTTCTAAGTTAAAACATGGAATTAATCCTGATTAGTTTTGGTCTTTTTAATGAGCTGATCAAGGTCTGGGGATTTATGTGAATAAATGTCCATCAACTAAACTACTAATGATCAAAATAAAGTTGACTGAAGATTCGGATGACTGTGGTCAGTGGTTACCTGGCAACCAGACAAATGAGGAGGTTGAGGGCAGGCAGCCTGGCGTCGTCCTCACGATCCTGTGAGCCCCACCACGGGAAGAACATCACACGTTACAGCTGAAGGCAATAATATCATTGGTCATGTGGACAGACTGACTCTTACCAGCGTGCTGCGGAGCAAGGCACACCTTCTGGCCAGCTGTCTGATGAGTGAATGAGCTTCAGGCAGCAGCGGCTTCTCCAAACACGCCAACAAGGCAAAAAGCCAGCGGCCCTTCACCACAAGGACACACACGCACTCCGCTGTGTCCAAATACTTAAAAATGAGGAAGAAGAAAACCCAAACTCACCAGCTGTGGGAGAAAGTCTCTGTCCTCAAACCAGTTGATGAGGGTTTCCATCACAGACAGAACTGTGGACTGAATACAGCAGATAATCCAGATCAAAGACATGAAGCGGATAAGATTTAGAGCGTCCAGAGGAGGATCTGGTTTACCTGGTTCAGTCTGCTGACGATGCTCAGGAGGGGAGGGAAGCCCATCTGGACACACCATCAAAACCAGAACCAAACATCAGAAACTGCACACTGACAACCACCGATCAACTCTAAAGAGAACTAATCAATATTATTGAACAAATGTGATTTATGTTTAAGTGTCAGTCTAAGATCAAAGTAAACTGGGAACTCCTAAAATAAACAACATCATGATGGTTTTAGAGATACGTTATAAATGTCCGATCTGTCAGTGTTAACCGGTTTGGTTAACGCCCATACACTTCAGGTGCAGGTGCTGATGCCAGCACCACGCTCAAATTGAGCAAGATGACATTAGCGCCACATGCCGCCAAGACAAGCTGACGCCAGCGCCACATGCCGATGGGAGAAACTGATGTGAGCTTCATGTGCCAACGGGATGAGCTGATGCTCACGCCAAGTGCCGATGGGACAGAGCTAACGTTAGCGCCATGTGCCAACAGGCCAAGCTGACATTAGCGCCACGTGCCGACACAAGTGCCACGTGCCGGAGGGACCAGCTGATGCTAGCTACACGTGTTGCCGAGAAGAGCTGACTAGCGGTGCATGCCGAAGGACAAGCTGATGCTAGCACAACATGGCGACAGGAAGAGCTGACTCTGCCGCCACATGCTGATAGGATAACAGCAACCACTGCTGATCATTTTGCAGGATGTGGTTTGCAGCGTCTTCATGTTCGAGTCCCAACTTTGTTGACATTTGCTGTACATCTCTACATCGTTCTTTTCCCATTTCCCAAAAACATGGTACTTTTTCTCAAACAATCTTTGTGTGAGCAGGAAAACCTCCAGCAGTCACCTCACCTTGTTGTAGTCCACTGCTGGATCTGGTTCTGTTCTAAGGGATACAGAGTCCAGACACACGTTCTCTCCCAAACAAAACCTCTTCCAGCCGCCCTCATCCATCGTCTTTGGCTGTCAATCAAACATCAAAGAAGCAATAAATGATTTAATTTCTCTCTTACAAAGGTTTTTTCAGCTTGTAGGGGCTACAACCCAAAATGTGCTGGGACAACCAGAACTCACCAGTACAAATACCTTCAAACGGACTCAAACATCAACAATCATCCAAATCAAAGCTACACCTCCTATGCAGACACACCGTGATCCTAAAGAAGGAGGTGACAGGGGTTTTGGTCCTTTTGACCCACAATTACTGACCCAACACACACGGTCCTGGTCACACTGCCTCAACCATCAGGTCTGCTGCTGCATCCATCAAGCCACCAAGGACCTTTCAGGACCATCACCACAGAACCACCCTGAGCCCAGACCAGGTTCATACTGCAGAAGTTTCTGAATGAATAACTGGAATAATTCAGGGTTAACTGGAAACAGTAATTTATTGTTCAAGAGCAGGAAAAATAATAAAAAAATAAATACATAAAAATAATGACACCATGGCTGCTAGAGCAAAATTTTTAATCTCCACAAATCTGGTTTCTCCTTAGAAACCATCTTAAAAAGGTTCATGGCACCACAAGAACTGCTACAACCCATGACAGAAACATCTTAGAAGCTTTGGAACCAAACAGACTTCAAGTCACTGAGAAAGGATGTCCAAATTAACAACCATGAATTAATGAAGATTTCTTCAAAAGGTCCAACAGAACTTCAGGGAACTGATGGACGAGTAGGAGGCATCAGATAAAAATGTGACATCATCCACCTTTAAGAGAGGGCCCTATCACCGCAACCTCAAAGACTCCCGACCAATCAGGAGACACTGATCCAAAACTGACAAATGCAAAAGACGCTGACCGAAAACCGACTAATCAGGAGACACTGGTCCAAAACTGACCAATCAGGAGACACTGAACCATACCAGATACACTGTGACTGCAGCACTATGGAGCTGCTTTTGGGAGCATGAATCTTTGGAGATGGTTCCTGAGGAGAACTTGTGTTGTGCTACAGATGTGTTCTCACCATCAGGACATTTGAGTCCAGAGTCTGTTGGCTCCAGTGCTTTCTCTTCCTGTTGATACTCTGAAAACAAAATACAGAATAAACATGAGACCCTCAGGTCTGCTCAGGTGAACCATCTGATCTGGATCACATCACACTTTTGTGGCATTTTATTGGATTTTATTTCAGCATTATCGGACTGTCAAACATTATTTTGAAAAGTCGTGGCAGAAAACACTTCCTGTTACCTGTCTGATATGTGAGAAGTTGCACACTTGCTGCTGTTGCCATCTGAGACTCGGGGAGAAACCCGGTGGAGCTGCACAGCAACCAGCAACCTGGAACCATTTTCACAAAGTGAGCATCCATCAGGTCCACGTGTGGCAGATTTACAAAAAACAAAAAGACACATCAAAATTTATTCTAGTGAGGAACTCACATTTTTACAGGATCTTCCCATTTGTTCCTAGAAGCTTCTCAAAATTCAAGGGAAAAAAAAATACATAAACAAAGGGAGTTTACTCACTGATGCGTTGACAGTCTGCTTCTTTTTCAGTTTCTTGGGGTCGATGTGAGCCACCACCACCTCCGGACACGACGCCGCCTCTAACCTGCCACAAAACACCACGATGTTTGGGAGGACAAACTGGCCCACATCAAGTCAGGTCTGGGAGCATGCACTGCTGTCACCACATCCACCACAGAACTACCCCGGCCCTGGATGGCAACCATCCAGGCAGACAACCGGTCCATCCCCACCTCTTCAAAGTAACCATCTATCTGCTGCAGTCAGGTGACACGTGGGTGTGTCCATGGGCAGGTGAAAATTTGGTTGTGTTCCTGACCTTCTCCAACACTGAGACACCTGCGTGCTGGATCATGTCCAGAGAAGCACACCACATGGACAAAATGTGGTAGCTGATGTTCCCTCACAATGTCAGTGATCCTCCTCATCTGAGTCTCACTAAGTAACTGTTCATTTGAGATCTTCCCAGGTGTCTCTGGGTCTCAAAGTCTGAGGACCCAGACACACGAACATCACTGCTGAGATCAGTGAATGTCTCTCCAAGTTCACCACAGGCAGACACAAGTCTGAAGGATGAGTCCAGGAAGTCACTGAAAGCCTGGATCTTACTGGGTCCAGGACCATCACAAACCCACACTCATCAACTCCTGGAATCAGAGAATCCACTGATTCCACAAAAATCACAACACACAACCAGGTTCCAGTCTTACTGAACTTATTTCAAGTACTCTGTAAGGGTTTTTATTAGTCAGAACCCGGTTTTGGTCTTACTGGGCTCATCTCTGGAACCCTGCAAGGGATTTTATTTGTCAGAACCAGGTTCTGGTCTTACTGTACTCATCCTTGGAATCCTGTATGGGTTTATATTAGTCAGAACCCAGTTCCAGTCTTAGCACTCATCTCTGGTACCCTGTAAGGGTTTTTATTAGTCAGACCCGGTTCTGGTCTTACTGGACTCATCTCTGGAACCCTGCAAAGGCTTGTATTCGTCAGAACCAGGTTCCGGTCTTAGCGGACTCGTCTCTGGTACTCTGTAAGGATTTTTATTAGTCGGACACAGGTTCCGGTCTTACTGGACTCGTCTCAGGTACTCCTGCGGTGTTCTGGGAGCTCCGTTCGGCAGCAGTTCGTCCGGACACACTGGGTCACCGACCGGAAGCAGCCTCGGCATGAGTTCGTCCACTTCGCACTTCATTCTGAGTTCTGGTTGAGGACGGTACCGGAAAATAATCAAAATTACAAAACCCGACTGAAAACCCGTAGTGGACGCGGAATGATGATGTCATACACGCGCGCCGGTTTCCGTGGTGATTTTCTGTTTTGTTCTTTTTTAAAAATGTCACTTTTTGTACGGAAGCCTGTGGCTGACTAAAAATGATATCAATTGGTAAAAGTTCAATGTGTTGTTTTTTTTTATGAATTATTATTTTGAGACACGTGATTGTGAGCAGAGTGACGTCATTCCCCAGAACAGGAACCGACCGGAGCAAAAAGCATGAATTATACAAGAAAAATAAAAAAAATTCCTTATGGAGAAAGTGTCAGCATTTTGTTCGTTTGTTTGTTATTGTATTTGTTGAAATAAAGTTTTGGATGGAAAAAAAAGCATTAATTAAAATAACGATGCTGAAATTAAAAAAAAAAATTATAAAGCTGGGCTCTTATTCGGTCGTCGCCGCGGGAGAATCGTGTCCTCTGTGTCATCGAGGAAATGCTGCATCTTTCGGAATTTTGTGGATTGTCCAGTCAGTGTGTATCGGATTTTTTTAGGATATAAATTGTTAAAATCTCTTTTATCCAGCGAGTGTGAGAAGGCTACAAAATTACCAAAACTCTGAGATCTGCTGATGGTCTTGGGATGGGTCTCTGAGGGACGCCCAACAAAACAAGCATAGAATGACCATAAGTCCCAACTGTAGAGATGTCACAAGGCCAGAACATGTGGACCTCATTATCATGCGTCTGATGACGCACTTCACAGGATGGATCAATATCAGTATACATTTAAAAAGTCTGACATTGGTCGTCTCTCCCCCCGCCCCCCCAGAGGCCTTCACATTTGCCTTCACTTCTTCAAAGTCAGTGAGTTAAAGTTTGACTAAACCCACTCAATCAGCTGAGGGTGAATTTAAGTAAAACGGAGTTTGACTCCGGCACCTGCTGGGACCAGGTCCAAGCTCACTTTAAGTCTATCATTGAGTGAACTTTGGGGCCCCAGCAGCTGGATTGGGCCCTGGGACTGACAGGTTGCCATACTCAGAACAAAGTCCACCAAAGTCCACTTTTATATATCGCTGTAATGCAGATGTGAGTTGAGTTGACTCCTTTTAGTCAGCAGCTTGTTAATGATTATTCGGATATCTTATCTTCACTCTGTCATTCAGCAGCCAGACGCCATCCCACGCTGCAGCCGCCGCAGTTCTTCTCATCAGAGTGTTGGAAATGTGGCTTCATTTGCTGTCTGCTGCAGCCACACTCTTTGTGTCTCTGGCCAACGTCGATCTCAGCCTTTTGTCAAACTATAAGATTTGTGGCCATGCTGGATGTGAGAGTAAGTTTTTCTATTGCTTTTTAACTTCATCTGTGCATCGGGTTTCAGCAGGAGAACTTCACACTGATTTTCATACAACTTCAATGATCAGCAAAAGGTTCCTTTAAATGTAAGGCCACCTAAAGGGGTGGAGCCAGGACATTTTTAATTTTTATTTTACAGGAATAGGTCATGGTGAGAAACAGTGTCATATGTTTCTCATTACAGTCAAAGTGGAGTGTGTGTGAGTAAAATATGATTCATAATGAGATACTCATTTGATTGACACAATATTATGAGAAGAGTCATCAGGCAGTGACCTCCAGTGTGCAGTGCACTGAGCAGGTTTGAGGCAGAGTGTGAAGTGAATGGGATGATGATCAGCATCGCCACATCAGAGTTCATGGTCCTCTGTTGGAAAATGGTGGATTGTTCCCTCTTGGTCAGAGGAGAGTTACTGCCCCAAGTGGAGGAGTTTAAGTATATCAGGGTCACAAGTGGTGGTAAGTTGGAGCATGAGATCGATAGATGGACTGCGGCAGTGTCTGATGTTTTATAGATGCTGTACCAGACCATCGTGAAGAAAGAGTTGAGCCTGAATGTGAGTCTTTCAACTTACAAGTAAATTTACGCTCCTATCCTCATCTATGGTCATGAACTTTGGGTAAGGCCCAAAAGAATAAGGTCATGAATACAAGCGGCGGAAATCCATCAGGTATCTGGGCCTACACTCCTTGACAGGGTGAGAAACTGGACTATCCGGGAGGGACTCTGAGTAGAGCTCCTGTTTCGTCACATCGAAAGGAGCCAGCTGAGGTGGTTTGGACATCGGGTGAGGATGTTGCCTGGTTGTCTCCTTGAGAAGGTTTTTCAGGCATGTCCAGGTGAGAGGAGACCCCAGGTAAGACCCAAGACACATTGGAGGGATTATATTTCCTAGCTGCCTTGGGAACTCTTCAGGATCCCCTGGTAGAGGACTTGGCTGTGGATAGGGAAGTCTGGGATGAGCTGGTTAGTCTGCTCCCATTGTGACCTGGACAAGTGTCAGAAAATGATGATGATAAAATCTGGAACTTGCTTTTATGAACCTTGGTCTGAATGTAGGTTAGGGCATTTATATCAGAGTGAAAGGAGGAGCCTTAGAAAGGAGACAATCTGATGGGAGCCATATGGGAGATGTTGATGAAGATGAATGATGAAGATCAAGTGCTCACTGTGGTGTTTACTTCCTGGTTCTTACATCCCAACCCTGTGTTGGGTCTTGTGTGCAGGTCCGATGAGCAGGGTCCAGGCCATCAGGGACCACCGTGGGCTCGACTGCCACTTCCTGACCTTCAGACGTGGAGAGAATATCTTTGTTTACCACAAACTGACCGGGCAGAGGTCTGACCTCTGGGCAGGAAGCGTACGTACAAACATACAGGAATCTCTGAAACCTTCAGGTGCTCAGGAATCAGCCGAGAAGATTTATTCAAACTAAATGAGACTTAAAGCACAAAAAAACCCAGATGCTTCTGACAAAACTCACACAGATTGAATCTGCACTTTTCGTTTTTTATGTTTTTTATGAATGCTTTGAAATTTTAAATGTGTGTGTGTGAGAGCCAAAACAGGGGCTTAATAATTACACATTTTAAAAAGTAATACGATAATAATCGTATATTAAACCTTTTGTTCACGTATCACCAACTTAATGGAATTTGTACCTTTTCAACTCACTTTTAAAAGTTTTAAACCAAATTTTAGACACAACCCCAGCTTTAAGTATTTGTTTGTCAGTTCTTGAAACAGTAAAAGTTTTTTTTTAAACCACAGACAATGAACTGTGAAAACAATATTAATTGACAATTCAAATTTTGAGCACTTGCATTCTTCTTCTTTCAGCTGCTTCCATTAGGGGGCCCCAGCCGCCCCACACCAGATCAGTCATAGGTATTAAAGGCACTGCGCTGCGGTGGTTTGAATCATATTTGTCTAATAGATTACAATTTGTTCATGTAAATGGGGAATCTTCTTCACAGACTAAAGTTAATTATGGAGTTCCACAAGGTTCTGTGCTAGGACCAATTTTATTCACTTTATACATGCTTCCCTTAGGCAGTATTATTAGACGGTATTGCTTAAATTTTCATTGTTACGCAGATGATACCCAGCTTTATCTATCCATGAAGCCAGAGGACACACACCAATTAGCTAAACTGCAGGATTGTCTTACAGACATAAAGACATGGATGACCTCTAATTTCCTGCTTTTAAACTCAGATAAAACTGAAGTTATTGTACTTGGCCCCACAAATCTTAGAAACATGGTGTCTAACCAGATCCTTACTCTGGATGGCATTACCCTGACCTCTAGTAATACTGTGAGAAATCTTGGAGTCATTTTTGATCAGGATATGTCATTCAAAGCGCATATTAAACAAATATGTAGGACTGCTTTTTTGCATTTACGCAATATCTCTAAAATCAGAAAGGTCTTGTCTCAGAGTGATGCTGAAAAACTAATTCATGCATTTATTTCCTCTAGGCTGGACTATTGTAATTCATTATTATCAGGTTGTCCTAAAAGTTCCCTAAAAAGCCTTCAGTTAATTCAAAATGCTGCAGCTAGAGTACTGACGGGGACTAGAAGGAGAGAGCATATCTCACCCATATTGGCCTCTCTTCATTGGCTTCCTGTTAATTCTAGAATAGAATTTAAAATTCTTCTTCTTACTTATAAGGTTTTGAATAATCAGGTCCCATCTTATCTTAGGGACCTCGTAGTACCATATCACCCCAATAGAGCGCTTCGCTCTCAGACTGCAGGCTTACTTGTAGTTCCTAGGGTTTGTAAGAGTAGAATGGGAGGCAGAGCCTTCAGCTTTCAGGCTCCTCTCCTGTGGAACCAGCTCCCAGTTCAGATCAGGGAGACAGACACCCTCTCTACTTTTAAGATTAGGCTTAAAACTTTCCTTTTTGCTAAAGCTTATAGTTAGGGCTGGATCAGGTGACCTTGAACCATCTCTTAGTTATGCTGCTATAGACGTAGACTGCTGGGGGGGTTCCCATGATGCACTGTTTCTTTCTCTTTTTGCTCTGTATGCACCACTCTGCATTTAATCATTAGTGATCGATCTCTGCTCCCCTCCACAGCATGTCTTTTTCCTGGTTCTCTCCCTCAGCCCCAACCAGTCCCAGCAGAAGACTGCCCCTCCCTGAGCCTGGTTCTGCTGGAGGTTTCTTCCTGTTAAAAGGGAGTTTTTCCTTCCCACTGTAGCCAAGTGCTTGCTCACAGGGGGTCGTTTTGACCGTTGGGGTTTTACATAATTATTGTATGGCCTTGCCTTACAATATAAAGCGCCTTGGGGCAACTGTTTGTTGTGATTTGGCGTTATATAAAATTGATTGATTGATTGATTGATTGATTGATTGATTGATTGATTGATTGATTGATTGATTGATTCATGTCCTCCCTGTCCTCTGCATCTTCCTCTAACTCACCAGCCACCTGTATGTCCTCCCTCAGCACATCTAGAAACCTCCTCTTTGGCCTCCCTCTTCTCCTCCTGCCTGGTGGCTCCATCCTCAGCATCCTTCTCCCTATATACTCTGGGTCCCTCCTCTGCAGATGTCCAAACCATCTCATTCTCACTTCTCTGACTTTGTCTCCAAACTATCCTACCTGAGCTGTCTGTCTAATATGTTCATTCCTAATCCTGCCCATTCTTGTCTCTCCCAAAGAAAATCTCAGCACCTTCAGCTCCGCCTCCACGCACGCACGCACGAACGCATGCACTCACACACACACACACACACACACACACCATTAAAGTATCCAGAAGGTTGTTGATATATTCCAAATATCCAAAACTAAAAGATACAAATTAAATACCTACAATGTAAAAGTGAGAAGCTCCAACCAATGAAAGTCTATTGGGTTTGAATCAATGACTTGATCAACTGTCAATCAGCAGATAATTCCAGCTCTGGCGTGGTTCCTGTCTTCTTTATTTCAGATTGACAAACAGTTTGGATATTTCCCAAAGGATTCAGTGAAAGTCGAGGAGGTCTATGCAGTGATGGAGAAAACTGTGCAAACGCAGGTAAACTCTTCTGACATCACATATCTGTAAAGTCTTCACGCACCTGCTCAAGGTGCACACACAGTGCAGCCGTGTGTTCAGCCTCAGAGGAATACAACAGGTTTTGCTTGTAACTGATTTATTGGCTAAACGAGCTCACATGTGCATGTCACAGCAGTGTTACACCACGTTAGTTTGGAGTGGTGAGCTAACATTGAGAGAATTGGCCCCGTGGCTGGAAGGCCGTGGACCTTCTGAACAGACGTGATCAGTGGTTCCTACTGGGCAGTGGGGAGGAAACGTTGACTGATCATGACTTCACAGATGATGCTGTGATCTTTGTGGATCAGCCCTGATTACAGCAGAGTGAGGAATCTGATAGTCTGGGATTATCCTGGTCCTGGATTAAGGTGCCCTTTGTGCGCTGCAGTAACATTACATCAGTGCACGTGTGATTGAGTATTGTTGTAAAGCGTGTTAAAGATCTGCTCCGACTGTGTGTAAACGTGATATCAGAAGGACAGGCACTGTGCATTACCATTACAAATCTGTCCTGAGTCTGGATTGGTAGGCCAGTGGTCCCTGTGTGCTCAAAGTGCAACCATCACACATGCACTCTAATGTCATGCACGTGAGCAGGACAGAGTTCTGTTTAAGGAAAAAGAAACTCCTGAACAACAACTTACAGGAAAAGACAACATGTGAACCAGGCCGGAGATGCATGTTTAAGTGGGTCAAAGGTCAAAGCTGAATTATTCTTATTTATTTATTTATTTATTTATTTATTTAACCTCTATTGAAACAGGTTAGTGCTATTGGGATCGAGATTTCTTTTACAAGGGAGGTCTGGACAAATTTAAAGTTTCCAATTCATCTAACCCTAACCCCATTCACCCCCATTCAAAACAGTACGAAAGATTCCTGAAGAATCCAGAAGAGTGTGGTTCTGTAGCGAATTTCCATGTAATGACCAGGAGTATTTTAAAGGATGAAGGACTTTCCTGATGTGCACCATGGTCACTGCAGCTGTCTGATGGAGGGATAGAACCTGTGATCTTTCTGTCACACTGCTACTGAATGACTAACTCAGGGTTAATAGGGGAACCTTTGGTTGTTTTAAGGGTCTCCCTATAGAACCCATGCCGGCAGGGGGGAATCTAAAGAATTAAGACTTCCAGAGTGGAGTTTTGGATTTGCACAGGTCTGTTTCCTCCTGGAACAGTCTTGAAAAGGCTCCTGGTACCACAAGCAGCTGTGGAGCCACAACTAATGAACTGATGGAGGAGCTGCAGGCATCACATGGAAATGTGACATCATCCACCTGTAAAACACCATCACATGACCTAAAAGACTGTCCTCATTAATCCAAAGTAAGCCCCCCCCCCCACCCTTTTTTTTTAAAGACGTTGATCTTTGTCACATTAATGAAACTCGTAGATGAACTCAGTAACATGTTTATTGATATGTTCGACAGCGGGTGCACAGATTATGTGTTCGTAGCAAAGGCACAGCTAACAACAACCAAACATGCTGCTTTATGATGTCATTCCAGTGACTACAGTGCTAACACACACACACACTCACGCGTCTCTCCACAGTCCTGACGATCTGCTGTAAACTTTTGTCGAGCTTCATTTTCAGACGAGTTGCTGCACTCCATAAGCAGGAAGCTGGTAAATTAGTGGTGCATATATTCTACAGATTGAACGATGATGTCACACCAACATGAAATTACTATATAGTTCTTGCACGTTCACACCGATGTGTTCACCGTGTTCTCCTAAACCGTGTTTGTTTGTTTTTTTTTCCTCTTGTTATTCAGAAATCGGATTTCTTTTGTACAGATGAGGCAGGCTATCCCACTGACTCCCCTCATTTGGACACTGATGATGTTCAGGAAATCCAGGAGTCACAAACCACCAGAACCAGCTCAGTCTCTGATGACAAAAACGCTGGAAGACGTTCAGCTCCTGCACAATCTCCAGTTTCACGACAGGAAGCCGATGGTCCTGCTGTCAGGCCTCCTGATGAAGAACAACCTGCAGCTGTCAAAGAACAAGGTGGGTCGCCCTCCTCATCCTGGTTCAGTTCTTCTGTGACAGGACTGTTCGGAGAAACAAAAAGCGAGGAAGTTGGAACACAGACGGAAGCCTCTTTGATGTCCTCAGTGACAGGATGGCTGGGTTTGGGAGGAAAAACCAAACCAGACCAGTCCACAGAAAGTGAACCAAGTGACAACAAGAGAACAGAAGAAGAAAACGAAGCTGCTGGAATAGCCATGAGTCGATGGTTCAGTTTTGGAGAAGAAAAAATAAGCCCCACAGATAAAGAAGAATATGGAGAAAAGGATGAAGAAAATGAAGATGGAGAAAGATTCAGGAGCAGAAGGATTGCTGCAGACTCTGACAGTTTCCTAGATGAGAAGAAAGAGACGGGGACTTTGGATTGGCTGGGAAATGGATTGTCACACAGGCTGGGGTTCAGCTTGACCCAGCAGGAATCCAGGGACAAGGTGTTGGGAACACCTCAGGAAGAGGAACACCAAACGTCCAGTTCCTGGTTTGATCTGGGGCTTGGGAGGATGTTGGGCTTCGGGAAAGACACAAGTGGAGACGAAAATGAATTTACTGATGAATTCAAAGAGACAGAGGAGTACAAATCTGAAGAACAAACCATAGAATTAGAGAATGTTGTCCAGAGTTCACCTGGAGGTGCAGACAGCAAAGAGATAATGAAGGCAGAAGAGGCTGCAGGTCCAACAGAGAGAGAAGTCAAAGTGTTCGAGAACAGCATGAGCTCCAGTCCTGACAAAGACACAAACACACCAGATGTGGGACAAAGTCAACAAGATCAAAACCTCAATCTTGAATCTACAGGACCGGTATCTCAAGCCTCAGATGGAGACCAAGAGAATACACCCAAGGTTAAAGAAAACACTGATTCTCCTCATATGAACCTTGACAAAATGTCCCGGGCTGCAGTGGGAAGACTACACATGGGGGACAACGTTTTCCAAATTGGTATCACTCAAACAAAAATACATACCCAAATGGACAGTGAAGTCCAGACGTCCATGCCCAATGTGGGAAATGAAGTTGATTATATCACAGAAGGATTTAGAACCATTGATCAGAATTTAGCAGGATTTGGCAGCATGGGTGGGTCTGGTCTCAGGTCTGTGGACTCTGTGTCAGATATCACAGGACATTCAGCAGGAGGCATGAAGGATGATAATGATTTGTTCCAAAGTGAGAAAACAGAGTGTGTAGAAGAACAAAGCTTAGAAGTGATGAGTCAGACTGATGACATACACAGATCCACCAATCAGCATGAAGCAAGTAACGCCATCATTGATGCATCTCACAAGAAAACCCAAGTACCGAGTACCACAGGTGACGGTGCATTTTCCACATCTCAATGTGAAGAGTCAGGACATGAGGTCAACAGTGGCAAAGAAATAGAAAGAAGCCATGAAATCAGTTTGACTTTATCCGGCACATACGAGAAAAGGAGACAACCAAATCACAGCAAGGCCGAAAGTGTCAAAGACTCTGACCGGGACACAGAAACAGAGGAGGCATCTAGTTTAAGACCAAAGACAGGGAGTAACCTTCCTGAACCTGACACAGATGGAACTAATCCTGAAATCCCATGTGAAAGTGCATCCAGTCCAGATACCAACACAAAGCAAAGAGACCAGGCCTCTGAGAAACAGCAAACAGACCTGGAATCTGAAACCGGAAACAGAAACCACAGCAAACCAGCTGAAAGTTCAGAGACAGACATTTGGACTGAAAGTGGCCTAAAGTCAGAGGAATCAGAAACTGAGACCAGTCAACAAAGATGGGTGGTTCCTTATGTGGAGACGGAGAACCCTGTGATCGACACTGAGGGGCAAAAATCAGATAGCAAGAAGGAACTGATGACTGTGGAGGAATCAGCTTTCACAGAGAAAGCTGCAAAGACTGAAAGACTCTCAGAGGAGGTGAGTGAGGAGTCAGAGTCACATCACACAAAAGAGAGAGAAGAAGTGAAGGAGGAAAAACAGAAAGTGAAGGATCAGAAGCATGAGAGGAGGGGTGAGGACCGGGAGGGGGTGGGTGATGATTGGACCTTTTCCAGCAGTCACAGTAAAAGCCAGGCTGGACCTGGGACAGGGACAGGGACTGAGACTGATACAGGGACTGAGACTGGGACATGGACTGATACAGGGACAGGGACTGAGACTGATACATGGACTGAAACTGGGACATGGACTGATACAGGGACTGAGACTGAGACTGGGACAGGGACTGAGACTGTAACAGGGACAGGGACAGGGACTGAGAATGATACACGGACTGAGACTGAGACTGAGACTGGGACATGGACTGATACAGGGACTGAGACTGAGACGGAGACTGGGGCGGGAACTGGAACTGGAACTGGGACAGACACTGTGGCTGGGACAGGGATTGGGACTGAAGCAGGGACTGAGACTGAGACAGGGACTGGGATTGGGACTGAGACAGGGACAGGGATTGGGACTGAGGCAGGGACTGAGTTTGGGACAGGGACTAGAACAGGTACTGAGACAGGGTCTGAGACTGGGACAGGAACTGAGATAAGGTCAGGGACTGGGACTTGGGGAGGGATTGGGACTAGGACAGGGACTGGGGCCAATCTGGTGGAAGAGGAAACAATGGAGGAGGAAGAGAAAAAGCAGACAGCAAATGATGTTGAGCAGGAGAGGAGAGGTGAGGAAGAGGAGTACAACGGTGATCAAGACTTTCCTGATAAAAGCAAAAGAAGAACTGAAGAAAAGAAAAATGAGCAGGTGGAAGACAGAGAGGAAGCTGAGAAGCTGGAGGAACTAGAAGAGACAATAAAGCAGAAAGAGAAGAAAGAGGAAGGGCATGATGAGGAGGTGAAGCGTCGTTCAAAAATAACTTCACATTTTGACAGGAAGCAAGAGAAGACAAACAAACAAGGTGACAAAGGCACGTCTACAGATAGGACTCTAAGGAATGATGGTGGTCAATCCAGCACCACGGAGGAACGAGAACATTCAGCCCCACATGGGGGCACTGTGCTGTCCGAACAAATGGGTCTGAATACATCTGGAGAACCTTCTGGTTCTTTGGCTCCCTCTGATGATCAGAGCAGTGAAAGTGAAGGAGCATTCAGTGATTTGAAAAACACTATCAGCTTTCTGGTCACACCATTTGCCCCCAGTGAGGACTCCAGTCCAGGTGAGACATCACCGTGTACCTCTCTAGACTCACCTTCCAGTGCTTCCAAACATCAGCATTTTAGCCAAACTGACATGTCATCGCCACCTCCCACCCCATCTGTACTGACAAACCCAGAACCCAACGTCAAAGCAAAACCAACATTTACCAGACATTACAGGAACCTCCTGAACCATATGAGTGTGGACGAGACCATCATCCTGATAGAGCTCTTTGGCGCACACAAACTGCAGTTTCTGGATTACACTTTGGACAGTCCACAGACTGAGCACTCTCACACTGACCAGTCAATAGTGATGGACATAGAACACCTTCTGCATCACCACAGGGAGGCATTGTTCGCTCCCCGTGTGAGGCTGACCAATGGCCTGCAGGAGGACCTAGAGAAGACCAGGATGGTCATCGCTCTGCAAAAACTAGATATGCTCTTAGCAAGAGTCAGAGAGATGTTCAGCACATGGCAGTCCACATGTCAAGGTATTCAAACATCAGGCTTACAATGACCTTGTACATGGATATGAGTTTTGTTGAAATGTGGTGAAATAATGGATTGGAATTTGGTGGCCTGCTACTGTTCTTCATTTCGGCTTCACTTTTTTTTTTAAATCTGTATTTCTTCCTCTTGAATACAGAACTTGGAGACAATCAGAGGAAGACCTCTGAAGAACCTTCTGAAGGTCTGGATATTGAAGGGATGAACAACGACAAGGACGGTCAATGGGATGGAGACACAAGGACTGAAAGTGAGAAAGGAGGAGCTGGATCCAGACAAGGTAGGAATGACTCCAAAACTAGGATCCACCAAAGATATTCACTCACAACTAAAGCAGATATCCATTTCATTCCATGGCACTAAAATATGCAATCCATTTTATTTATACAGCACCAACACACAAAACAAGTCATCCCAAAGTGTTTGATCCTTCCCCAGCCCATGAGCAAGCACATCAGCAATAACACAGACAAAGTTGTTTTTCCACTAATGTGAGTTATGCTTAGCTTTCATCACCTTCTAGTCCTTCTTTTCTTCCACTTTGACCTTCCTGTTGAGTATTTGATCCCATATTCACTCACAGACTTGACACCGTGTTCCTCCATCGGTTACCTGTGGGAGGCATGGTGTCCCACATTTGGCAGACACCACAATGAGATGTGATGTTTGATTAATGTGGTGCCTCAAAGTTAACTCACCTCCAATGACTTCATCCTCATTATCTGTCCTTTTGATGCTGTGACTTGCAGGATAGTAATTCACAGCAGATCCGAGGTAGATCTGCATGTTGATTTGGCACAAGTTTTACACCAGATGCCCTTCCTGATGCAACTCCACATTACGTGGAGAAATGTGGCAGGGGTGGGGTTTCAACCACTTGGCCACCACCTCTTCATTAATGCTGCAACTTATAGGATGATGGCCTTTAATGTTTTTGAGTTATTGCTCGATTTTTGCTGTACGCTGATACCATCTAAAATAATGTTTGGAAAACCGTAGGAGAGACTTTAAAGTCCACCTCATTTTGATTTGAAACAGATATGATGAAGCAGGCTGGCGGTGAGGTCGGTAAACATTCAGCTGCAGTGATGGAACTCCTCCAGGTAAGATCTCAGTAACTTCACTCTGGTCTCATCGCCCATGAACCACAAACCAGTCTGAAACAAGTACAGCATCAGTCCAAACCCTATTATTATTACCAAAACTCTTCAATACATCATGAAAAAACCAAACATTAAATGACCATTTTGGCACACTTTGATGTATTTACAGTAAATTACTTTTACAGGCAGTTCACTGGATGAATACGTCATTGACTATCTTTAATTTCATTTCCATCAGTCATTAATAAATACAAACAGTATGGCAGAGGTAAGTCCTGTCCAGGCACCGGTGCTTACACCAGGGTACCGCAGTGTGAACTGGATGACAGTCTGTGTTGCGCTTCCTTCAGAGGTTGTTGCTCTTTGTGCCTCTGTAGTCGTAACACCGCAAGAAGGAAAAACACACTAAAAACACAGAACACATTCCAAGTCTGAACGGGTTCTCCAGAAAAGAGGTGATTGATACTCCGAGCCACATGGTGGCGGGCGCGTGCAAAGACCATTGTTTGTTAGCCTTCATCCGTAGATTAGTGGACGTGGTGCTATGACGTCACAGACGTCAAGCCCAGGTTAGGTTCCAGCTACAGCTGTTAATGTCGGTAAAGTCTTCAGCGAACCAACATTTAAATACCGTTTAAATGAAGTAAAGCCGGCGGACATGACGGAGCCTTCAGTGATGGAGGACGCGGTGAATCGAGCGGCTAATTTTCAGTCGACGGCAGAAACTTATTACAGCGTTGCTGTGGAGAAAGTGAAGGATGTACGTATAGCTCCTTTAGCTTAGCATCAAGTAGCCTCAGAAATATGAACTCTGTTTCAAATGTATTATATACAGATTAATTTTTGTCTGTGTAGACATGTGACACATTTCAAAGCGTTTTATTGTTGGAAATCAGTTTTTAACAGTTTAAATTCTTTCAACTAACTGGACACTGAAGCTGAACACCTGAAAGGTTCGTTGAGTTTTCGAGTGATGTGGATCAGGTTGTTCCAGGGTGATAGAAAACCCTTTGATCTGGACTGTGTACAGACTGTGGATCCTGTCTCTGGTCTTGTTCCTGGTTTGTTGGCAGACTTCTGTATAATTTATCTTTTTTGACTGTCTAAAGCAACATACTTGTTAACAAGTGATCCTTACTGTCAGCAGAACTGGACTTTAAAGTGGAGAATCATTTGTTGGTGATATTACGTCTCAGTGCATCATCAGGCCATTGAGAGATGCTGTTTGGGAAACATTTGAACTGTCCATGGTGGATGTGTGAGGTACCTCAGGGTTCTGTTGTAGGTCTGCTGTTGTGTATATGTCACACTGTATCTCTTCTATGGATTATTAGTTGTGAATTTAACTTTGACTGTTGTGCTAAAGATACATAGTTTGACGTGCCTCTTTGTGTTACCCACCTGGCTGGAGAAGATAACATCACATGACCACCAACAGTAAGCAGAAGGTCCCACTGGATTTGTGTAAACATGGCTATCAGTGTCCTGTTCAGCAGTTAGCTGATGGCTAAAAAAAAACCCTTCTGCCTCTGGATAAGCACTTACTGCAGTTTAAGTTTATTTCAGGAGGTACTGGAGTAGCTTACTAGGTGCTAATGTGAGAAGTGCTGCATGCCTGTATCAAATAGTTCATTTAGCGTGAATGGCTGAATTTTCAATTTAAAAACCTGAAGCTGATTTTGAACCTGTAAGCCTGGTTTCATTTGTGTTCTCGCACTCTCTCACTGGTACAGGTTCAAAATGTATTTTTGTAACATTCATCTGATGATATCTTATGATACACCAGTAAACAATTAAAGAACACTCAAAGTGTAAGAAACATTTAACCTCAGGAAGGCCATTTATGTATGTAGCTGACACTTGTTAGCCATCGCTTTGATGTGCCGGATCAGACTCTGGCAGCGTGTTTACATGTCAGCGGGAGCTGTAAGTGAACTTTGGTGGTCATTTGACTGAAATGAGTCTTTCTGGCAGGTGATGTCTCTTATGTTAGATATTTGTGTGCTGCAGGAAATCTTTATCTTGTTTTTGGAGGTCTGAGGCCAAGATGAGACATCACTTATGTCTGAGGGACTGTGATTCATCCCAGTGAAAAGGTGAAAACCTTTTAAAATGTCATCTTTGGCCCTGTGTATTAAAGAATTAGCTTTTTTCAGAATTGAAATATTATTGCAGTAACTTGACCTGTCATTGTGGATCCCGAGAAACTGACTTCATACTTCTTTGTCTTCCAAAACCGATGAGTTGTTGTCCATTCGGTTGCTTCTGTTTTTGCTCGGGGTTGCCACAGCGGATACAGCCAGAACTGCATTGCTATTTGGCACAAGATTTACACCACATGCCTTTCCTGACGCAACTTCAGTATAACCTGGAGAAACACACACAGCCGATGGTGTTCCAAAGAGGTCTCCCATCCAAGTACTAACCAGGTCCCGCACTGCTTAGCTTCTGAGATCTGATGGGATTAGGCTGACACAGAGCACATTGGCTGCTCCAGAACCGATGAGTGTCATGTTTTATTTTGTCTGCCAGAGTTTTAAGCAGAAACTGGGAATATGACTACTCATATCATTTCAAGGTTTTTGTTGTTAGTAAGTTGTTGTTTTTCAGTCAGGTGAACTCGCTGGTTTTGTGAGTCAGCAACAACAACTCTGAGGACTTTTTGTGTGGCACTTCGGACAGACAGATGTTGATCTTGATTTGTTCAGACTTTGACAGAGGATGTCTGTTTCCTCTGTCTCTGTGTTGTCCTGTAGGTTGTGTCGTCCCTGCCTGAAGACATTAGACCTGGACCTGACCTGTACGGGTTGCCATGGGAACCAGTTATCTTCTCCAGTGTGGTGGGACTGGTAACCGTGCTCCTGTTCAGCTGTAGATGTTACCGCTCTGTGAGTGTTCACACACAGTACATCTGATGCATTAACAGGAATGTTTTTTATAAGGTCTTACAGCAGAGGCATCCAACTTCTGATCCAAGAGACTGCCCACCCTTCATCTATTCATGTCTTCATGCTCTCCTCACAGCTGAATATTTAACTCTGGTGTTTCCCAGCTTTTGATTGGATGAGCACACCTAACTGTGTTAATTAGCTGTGGGTGGAGCTTGGGGAGTTGGAACATGCAGGGCAGGTGATGACCAGGAGCACGATTAGACACAACCTGTCTTACAGTGACAGTTTGTTGGCTGTTTGTCACTATGATGACTAATTTTTCTTTGTTCTCTTGTTTGTCCACAGGTCAAAAGCAGGCTTTACCGACGTAAGTCACATGTTATCATTCCTTAAGATCCCCTTTAATTTAAAGTAACAGTCACAAAATCCTGAGGTTTCTCTCCTTTGAAGGAGAAATGATTGTTCTCTGAGCTCATCACTATCCTCTCTGTGCTGCGTTCTTGATGTTGCTGCAGCTCAGGTTAAGGTCCTTCATCTTCTTCTCCATGGTTCTTTACCTGGTCACTCTAGGTTGACCACGCCCTCTCATGCCTTCAGGGTTCCACTGGACTTCTGTTTTGAGGGTACATCAGATAGTTTGGGGATTGTCTACAAACTAAGTCCCAGTTGTTAGTTTGTTAATGAGCTGTTCTGAGGATAATATTCCAGTCTTGTTTGAGTGAGTCTCTGATTCTTCTCAGCTGTTTGTTCTGGAATATCCCCAGACTGTGTGCAGGTGTTGTTTTCCAGCATTCAGACCCTGATGATGTTGCAAGCTTGATTCTAACATATCAGTTAAGTCTTTACATCTTGAAGGTCTTTGTCGTTGATGGCAGTGGTCCTGTCTGCTTTTGCTGTTCATCCTCCATCTTTTGCTTTTGCTGATGTTAAGCTGATCTCCTTCAAGGTGTTTGCCAGTTTTGGAGATTTCACTTTTACCAATTGGTGTTTTCTGGAAAATAATGAAGGTCATTAGTCCTGGTTGGTATTCTGTACTGACTTTGTAATATTTTAAAGTAATTCTCTGTATATGCTGACAAAAGTGTACTCATTGTCTACACTACTCCTCCATTTCACACCTGTCTCAGAATGAAGATCCCTTAGCTTGTAGACCAGGTCTGACCTTTTCACCACAATACACCAACAATCGATTTATGGAGGTTTTACCCATTAACAATATCTGAGGTGCTATTCAGGTTTGTTGTACTCTATGATCGTTACATAAGAAAATCAGGTTGAAGTAGGACAGCTGTCAGCAACGGTTCAGTGCTGTAGGAGCTAGATTTGGGTTCAGGATGCCGTTGTTTAATTTTTGTGTTTCCTGATGTTCAGGTAAAGAGCATCAGATGGCTGAACAGGTTTCTCAGCTGCTAGAAGAGAAATGTGAAGTCCTGCAAACTCTGAGCCAAATTCAACAAGAGGTTAGTACTGACTGAATGGGAAGAATGTTTTCATTCATTGAGAGTTGCAATGTACCTTTCAACAATGCTTGTTGAAGGGTAGGTTCCACCTTTCAGTGAATGAAAATACTTTTACCATTGCATGAATGGGGAAAAAATGTTCATTATTTGTTTTATATGACACCTAAACAGATCTGCATCATTTGACATTTTGCTTAAAATTAGGTAGACAGACACTGATGTGTTTATTTCTGTCACCTGCAGTTTGAAGACCTGGAGTGCTCGCTGAAAAATAAAGGCATCTTGGCCCAGATGGAGAAGACTGAACATCTGGAAGTAAGTGATGGAGAGAAAGAACACTGTCTGGTTTGTGTTTGTGATGTGGAGTCTGCACAGCCAGGTGCCCCCTTTAACATAAACTAAAATGATGGAAGTTTTTTAAAAAAGCCAAGTGTGGAAAAAAGACGTTAAAGAACACATGGCAGTTTGACATGCTTTTTAATGCAGAGATCATACACTAGTGCTGCTGATGTCTGACTCCTGCAGGCCAAAGCCAGACAGATAGAATGTTCCAATAGAGAGCTGGAGCGGGATAGTGACAGTCTGAAGGACCAGCTAGACCAGCACAGAGAGCACCAGACAGAACAAGAAAAACGGGTAAGGTACACCCACGATAACGGCTAACAAACATCAACTGTACTGTCTTAAAAATAACTCCTCATTCCAGCATCAGCCAAAGGAGACTTTTTTTTTAATCCCTGCAGACAGCAGATCTTGAGGAAATGATAAAAACATTAGAAGAAGAAACCAATGACTTCCAGTCACAGTATGAGCAGGTGCAGTATCACTGTTAATACGTTTGCTTGTCTTAGAGGTGTGGAAAGTACTCAACTCTAGGATGCATCGCAAAGCAGAAGCTAAGGTGCCTTGTCACGTGCAGACATTTGACCCCTGCACTGCAGCGCAATTCGCTGTGCCAGTGCTACCCACCGTGTCCCACTGGATGCTGCACTTTGTGTCGCTGGATGGTGCGTTATCTACAATAATTATTTCGTAGCGGATTAATCATTTGTTGTCAGAGTTTGGCTGCTGAAAACACCTCTAACCGCTTCCAGAATCACAGAGGAATTTTCTACAGCTGCAGCTTTTTTCTCTTTCTCTCATGCGCTTCATGAGGTGGAGAATGCATTTGGAATGATCTAAAAGGTATTTATTTATATTGTAATCTTCTTGGTAAAACAGTTGCATTTTCATTCCTTCTTATGAGTATCTGTAAAATTATGTTTATGATAGATTTAATATCTTATCATAATCCTTCAGATGTGGTGCAGTGCACTGACGCAATGACTCGCATGACAGTGTTTAATTGTTTGCACAGTGTTCATGTGAAGTTCACATAATTAATTTAATGCATGCCAAAGATTTTGAACATTTCAAAATTTTCAGAGTGCACTTGCATGAAGCCATGCACAGTTTACAGTCTTTAACAATGAGTTTGCGAGTTTAATCTCTGGCACAGCAGATTGCATACCAATGTGTGGATCAAATTCGTGCAAGTGTTAAGGCACCTTAACACTTCTGCTTCCATGCAGCGTCAGACATTCTATAACATACCATATTAGCTTGAATGTAAGACCTGATTGCCCTGATTATAAGACAAACATTTTTACACATATTTAGAAAAATATTCAATCTCGTTTGTTGTGGCAACCACAAAGGGGAAAAAAGAAGGCAGAAGAGCTTGCATTTTACTAAGTCTTGTTTTTGAAAAAGAAAATGTTTATTTTGAAATTGATGCTAATAACAGCACTCTGAGAGAGGAAAAAACACTGGCTAGTGCAGTAAAGAGTGCAAAGTGGCCAACATTAGCTCCCTGGATCAATATGTCTCTCAGTTCTATGGACTGCATTTCTATGTAGCAAGCACTTCACAGTGACACCTCACGTCTACTTCACCAGACAAGGCCAGTAGCCATTGTTACAGCTGGGTTTACTGAGACAATGCAGATTAAGTGTCCTGTCCAAGGACACAGACGTAACATGAGTGGGATTTGAACCCAGATCTAAGTTACCTGCTCTGAAGCTCTCTAGAAGTAACACATTCTCCTCCATTGGTGGGTGCTTGGACCCCATTGAGTGCATGGGTTGCTGGGAGATGTGTAAATGATGATTTGTTCAGGGATTGTGGCAAATGCACTGAAGCAGCCTCCAGCACCGTGAGCATAACGTCAACCTCACAGCCTGACCTTTGCCTGTTTTCAGCAGCTGTGACCATTAATAAAAGTGGTGTGAGAGGAAGACATTCTTTAGGGGTTTTGGCCGCTACCCACTCCTCTGTATACATGATTATAAGAACCACCAGAATTTTTTTGATTTATCTTCGGGTTGGGGGGTTGTCTTATATTGGAGTCAGTATGTAATTAGGCTGGAGGGAAAAATCAACCTGATGTGAACATACGGTGTAGTTATTGATCGGTTATTAGTGTGTTTGTGTGTGTGTGCGCTTGCACACATCTCTTAGTCTCACACTTTGTGTGTTCAGGCTCAAACCAGTTTGAAGGTGTACAGTATGAACAGCGAGAGACTGCAGAACAACCTGGAAATGGCTGTAGAGGAAAACAATGTTCTGCAGCAGAGCAACACACAGGTATGATGACGCACAAAGGAACTGCAGCTTTCCCAGGTGATCATGTGACCTTCCCCATACAACACAGGTTTAATCCCACCTTTGCCATAATGCTGTTGCCAAGCTAATGGGTTCCTTTGGTAACCCTTTGACCTCGGTGTCATTGGCTTGTTTGTGCAGCCTTGTTTCATCTCTTCTTCTCTGTGCAGTTGCATCAGCAGGTGGAGGGCTGGGCAGAGCGAGTGAGCGAGTTGGAGGAGGAGATGAGGAGGTGTGAAGTCAACCATAGTAGGATGCTGCAGGATGCGGCTAACAAGGACGAGCATATCGTGGTACGGACAGTTCTGAGCCTAAAATGCATTGTATGTGTCTCTGGTGCTGCGTGGCATCATTTTGATGGCAATATTAACAGATTGCAGCATGTGTGTATTTAAATATTTCTGTGTTTAAGTCACAAAAGAGTCAGACAGTGACAGAAAGCCATTATCAAAGACAAATGATGTGCAACGACTGAGCGGTAACACAAACGCACCCTGGTACACATGCATACACACACACACACATGCATGGAACCCGTGCGGTGTGCTTCAGGACTTTGGCTTTACTGTGTCATCTGGATCCTGATTACGAAATCTAACACCGTTAAACTACGTTGAGTGAGTGCTCATACTTCAGCCTTCAGGCCACTCATAGTCTAATGCTGTGTGAACGCACTTTGATTTCTGCATCTAAAATGTTGGTGACTTTATAAACACAACAGGATCAGCAGTTCAAAGTTGTGTCCTTTTGGGATAAGTTGATATGGTAATCACTGTGACACATGTCGTCGTTTCTGCTTCCAGTCTTTGACAGACCGACTGCTGAGGATGAAAGCCTGGGTGTCAGACATTGAAGATAAGGAGTTTGAGGAAGGAGCAGCGGAGGAGGCTCCCAGTGGGAGGGGAAGAGCAGGAACGGGGACTCACCAGCCAAGAGTCCAGAAACTGATCTATGCTGCTAAAGTACGTCACCATGATAACCGTGTGTGCGTGCAGCTTCATATGAATGTGTTCTGCTCCCCAAAGAGTTTGTGAAATATTTAAATTCACTGACACCGACTCGGGGTATTTACGTTGAAACATGAGATCGGATTGGGGTGGCGTTTGAAGTTTTATGGACACTCTACTGGACTGTCATGGATGTGTTCAAGTCCAGAGGCTCCAGCAGAAGCTGAACCAGAATATTTACACTAATGTTCTCGCCTATGGTCATGAAGTCTGCCTAATTTCTGAGAGAATAAGGCTGTGGATACAAGCGGCAGAAATGAGATTTCTGTTTTGGGTGTCTGGGCTTAGAACCTGGACAGGGTGAGAAGCTCAACTATCCAGGAGGGACTGCCCCATCATATTGAGAGGAGCCAGCTGAGGGGGTTGGGGCATCTGGTGAGAGAGGTCTTCCAGGTGCGTCCAAGTGGTAGGAGGTCCAGACAAAGACCCAGGACATGCTGTAGGGATTATATTCCCCAGATGGTTTAGGAATGCCTCAGGATCCCCCAGGAAAATTTAGAGGACATGGCTGAGGATAGGGAAGTGTGGGTTGAGCTGTGTCATCTGCTGCCACAGCAACCTGGACCCAGATAAACAGAAAATAAATGAAAGATTTAGGGTTTTTAATTCCTGATTATTATATAATAAAATACAAATATAAAAATGACTTTTCCTCATGTGGGAGAAAATGTGAATCAATGTGGTTAAAGTTTGAAAACAGTAGATTTTACACAAAATTGTCATTTTACCTGACAAAAACAAATCTGTTCCTCTTTGTGACCTCAACATACCAAAAAGGTTGGGTGGTGTCTGTGTAACTTTGGAATTTGCCGTTATTGGGATCTGACCATTATCGGGTTCAAGATGTTCTGTGTTTGTGTGTAGCTGAATGCAGATCTGAAGTCAGTGGACGAGGACAAAGACAGAGTGTTTGCCCGACTGAACGATGAAGTCAGAGCTGCCGAAGATCTACAAGGTAAGTCAGGTTCAGGCTGCATCTGTAGCTTCTCCAGGTTCGAATCGCACCCTAACCAATGTCTCTAATACAGGCTAAAAAATGCCCCCAAATAATATATACTTTAAAAAAAAACTGGCATTTACTGACACATTTTAGTGTTTTTAATTATATTTTTAATAATTGTTGAATCTGAGACCACCTGCTTTGATGCTTCTGATTTAAAAGGTTTTCTGTCAGGCGTTTTTATCCTTTGTGCTGGTCTGAACGCTGTCGTTTGGACTTTGTGCCACAAAGTCAGGTGGTTTTAGCTCCTGCGTTCTGTGTCCACGTATTCAAAAGATCCTGTTCACCATTACAGAGTTAGCTGTAGAAGTCTTACCTCACTTTACAATTAAATGAAGTCTGTCAAATTCAAGCTCCGCCCCTTAAACTCAATCTCCACCAAAATTGAATCCGTTCTTCTGGCCCAGGCACAGCGTTCACATCAGATGTCTTTTTGAGGTACCTGCTGACAAATGGCGGTGAAACTGTCACCTCGTGGACAGAGATACTTATCAAGACAATAAACTGGTTTAGTGCTCGTCTGGATTTTCTTAATCTGCAGAAGAACACCTCAAATAAATTACACTTTAAAGTGGTCATTGCACATTTTACAAACATATTTTAAAAAATTCCTCTTTAGCATCTTTTCATGAACATGCATGTATATGTAACTTAATTGGGTGTTTTTTCTCTTTTTTTTTTTTTTTTTTTCTGCAGAGAGCACCGAGCAGCTGAGGAATGAGCAGATCATTCTTCAGACGGACACCGAACGTTACTCTGATCAGGTGTCAGTCCTCAGTTTTGTTGAACGTTTGCTCAGTGTCACTTTATGTCTTTACTCATGGTACATGTGGATGTGTTCAGGTCCAGAGGCTCCAGCAGAAGCTGCAGATAATGACGGAGATGTACCAGGAGAACGAGCTGAAGCTTCACAGGTATGAAAATAAATGAGTTCCTCCAGAAGCTGCAGTTTGTTGTTAAGATGATAATGCATGAATAATAATGTGTCTAGGCTGCTGACTGTGGAGGAGAAAGAACGCCTGCAGAAGGAGGAGAAGTTGAGCAAAGCGGACAGAAATATTACGCTGGCCATGGAGGAACTCAACAATTACAGGTATGACAAGCACACACTAGGAGGCAGTGTCCTTTTAAACAGGTCTGCAGGGGGAATGCTTTAAATTTCTGCACTTCTGTGTCATTTGTGTCTGAGGCAAAGAAAAGAATTGTGGGTAATGAAATGACGGGGAGATTTTTTGACACCAGATACCAACATGCTGTCTGTGATGGGCTTAAAACGCAAAAAAAAGAATGGAGGAAACTCATGACTCAAATGTTTCTACTAAACATCAAGAAACACAAATTAATTTTAGGGAACAGGAAACCCAGAATGCACATTTGGTTTAGTTCATGACGTCTCCCAGGAGATGCGGTTCTGGTCTTTGCTAACAGCGGTTATGTGGAACTACACTACATACATGCAACGCTAATTTGATTTGAATTGCGTTTCACTTGCGTTTATGGCATTTGTTGATCTATAAATAAGCAACATAATGTTCCATATATTTGCTTGATAAATGATAGTTTTTGTATTACTTTGGAACGCTTGTTTTGAGTGTGTTCTGATGGAGTGGCTGATTGTGTTCTTTCAGGCAGCGTGCGGAGGAAATGGAGGAGGAACTGGAGAAAACCAAACAGTCGTATCAAACACAGATCTCTGCTCACGAGAGGAAGGCTCACAATAACTGGGTCTGTAAATGACTCCGTGTCCACATGTTCTCATCACGTTTGTGGTTCTGATGTGTGTGTGTTGTTTTCCCTGTTTCTGCAGCTGGCAGCTCGAGCTGCAGACAGAGAGCTCACAGACATCAGGAGGGAGCACGCCCTTCTCAGGCAGAAGTGAGTATTTCAGCCCCAAACATAAACTGCATGGATTCTTAAATGTTCATGTTTTTATCTATGTGATATTGCGGACAGACTGTTTCTGAAGTTTAAATGGCAGAAATGTTTCTTTTTAGTCATGAATGCAGCAGGTTACTCATAAATATATATTTCAAAAGTGTGTGTGTATTTTTTTTTTAACTTAAATACAAAGAATACATTTTCTGAAAATGTTAAGTTTGATGTGACGTGTGTATATTTGGAGGTTTTTGTGGTCCAGGGTTTGTGTTAATGTGGTGTGTGTTTGTGCGTAGGCTGACGGACACACAGTTTAAACTGGACGCCCTCGACAAAGATCCGTACGCCCTGAACAGCCTCGCCCGACCGCTGCCTTTCCGAGGTTCACACTCACAGGTTTTAAGATGAGGTACTCAAGTATAAACGTCCACAACTTGTAGCTCAGACTTTCTTTCCCTGGTAGGTGAAAGGTCGCCATTTGGCCCCTCTCCTCTGGGCCGACCCTCCTCTGAAACCAGACAGTTTCCGTCTCCTCCCACTCTGATGGACGGACCACCTTCTCAACTCCCAAGAGGTATTTATATGTCCAGCTGCACTGATCCACATCCACGGAACCGTGGCTCACATTTACAACAGTCCTCGATAAATATGGAGCTTTTCACATGCATCTAGGCAGGATACTGCAAATACTGTTTATTTGTACAGCCCCACATCAGGAGCTGCCTTAGAGTGCCCGACGCGGGTCAGGTCAGACCTCACCGGCACATAAGGAATTGCATCCTGGATGGCAACCACCCAGATAGACATGTAAACAGCTACCTGCTGTAGCCAGGTGAAATGTGGGCATGTCCTTGATCTTCTCTAGCCATTGAGGATGACAAGTAGTTGGTGTTTGTCACTTGATGGGTGTGGCCAGCTTGTGGTTACTTGGCGTTAACCCTTTACCTACTGAGGCTATAAATGGACGATTGGTTATAATTTTTATTATAGCAATAAAATTAAGAAATAATGTTCTATGTTTGTGTGCTTTGGTACCCTTTTCCAAGAGTACCTGAATTTCAATTATATTACACCTGATTAACTATTTATACACATTATTTGTAAGTTTTAGCATTTAAAATGAGAAAAAACACAAAAACGAACTTGATTTTTTTTCAGTTTTTTAGTGAAAAATGATTATGTAAAGGAAGTTTGGATTTCACATTTTTAACAGGAAGCTGTAAGTGTTTACAATCAAAATAATTAATTTTGTGTGTCTAGAACTCAGAAACATTGCAGAAACAGTGCAAAAGTAAACATTTTACAAGGCGAAAATATGCAAAAATTAACCAATTTTAAAGTGCAGAACCAAACAATATGAATAACAACAAACAAAGTGCAAAACTATATATAAATATATCAATTATTATCTGTATTATTAAAATGTGCAATAAATATTAATAAAATGTGCACGCATTTGATCACTCATTTTGTGCAAAATTATACAATATGAATAAAACAATAAAGTGTCAAACTATATACAAATATATAACCAAGAATCAAAATTAGATCTAAACTACATCAGTCAGTGCGGTACTGTTTGTAACAGTTTCTGTCTGGCTGAAGACAGAGGCCAATTTTTACAAAGTTTGCACATCCAGCAGGTTGACCTCTTGCAAACCTTGCAAGAACGCCGCCCCTTTGTGGATCGCTGGCAAGTTGGGTTTCCACTGCTTGTTGGCACCGGGCAGTGGCTTGTGGCTGATGGAGCCATCACACGCACACACACCTTCACAGATGACACTAACACCCTGCCTTTTCCTCAGAAATTACTACATTTATGTTTGCTGTCTGTCTCTGTACTTTTCTGTCACTTTTGCGCTCTTTTTCATACTTTCCCTCGTTTCAAAAGTCACCGAACATACTTTACCGTAATATATGCAACATACAACCCCTGGCAAAAATTATGGAATCACCGGCCTCAGAGGATGTTCATTCAGTTGTTTAATTTTGTAGAAAAAAAGCAGATCACAGACATGACACAAAAATAAAGTCATTTCAAATGGCAACTTTCTGGCTTTAAGAAACACTATAAGAAATCAAGAAAAAAGATTGTGGCAGTCAGTAACGGTTACTTTTAGAC
The DNA here is from genome assembly GCF_902500255.1 of Thalassophryne amazonica. Classification (NCBI taxonomy): domain Eukaryota; kingdom Metazoa; phylum Chordata; class Actinopteri; order Batrachoidiformes; family Batrachoididae; genus Thalassophryne; species Thalassophryne amazonica. The sequence goes on along the minus strand of NC_047121.1, from coordinate 58,241,910 downwards.
CAAGCAGAGGAAAAAAATATGGAATCACTCAATTCTGAGGAAAAAATTATGGAATCACCCTGTAAATTTTCATCCCCCAAATTAACACCTGCATCAAATCAGATCTGCTCATTGACATTGACCCTATGCCATGACATTGACCCTATGTGTCTTTTTGCAAGGAATGTTTTTGCAGTTTTTGCTCTATGGCAAGATGCATTATCATCTTGAAAAATGATTTCATCATCCCTAAACATCCTTTCAATTGTCCAAAATATCAACATAAACTTGTGCATTTATTGATGATGTAATGACAGCCATCTCCCCAGTGCCTTTACCTGACATGCAGCCCCATATCATCAATGACTGTGGAAATTTACATGTTCTCTTCAGGCAGTCATCTTTATAAATCTCATTAGAAAGGCACCAAACAAAAGTTCCAGCATCATCACCTTGCCCAATGCAGATTCGAGATTCATCACTGAATATGACTTTCATCCAGTCATCCACAGTCCACAATTGCTTTTCCTTAGCCCATTGTAACCTTGTTTTTTTCTGTTTAGGTGTTAATGATGCCTTTCGTTTAGCTTTTCTGTATGTAAATCCCATTTCCTTTAGGCGGTTTCTTACAGTTCGGTCACAGACGTTGACTCCAGTTTCCTCCCATTCGTTCCTCATTTGTTTTGTTGTACATTTTTCGATTTTTGAGACATATTGCTTTAAGTTTTCTGTCTTGACGCTTTGATGTCTTCCTTGGTCTACCAGTATGTTTGCCTTTAACAACCTTCCCATGTTGTTTGTATTTAGTCCAGAGTTTAGACACAACCAACATCTTTTGCAACATTGCGTGATGATTTACTCTCTTTTAAGAGTTTGATAATCCTCTCCTTTGTTTCAATTGACATCTCTCGTGTTGGAGCCATGATTCATGTCAGTCCACTTGGTACAACAGCTCTCCAAGGTGTGTTCACTCCTTTTTAGATGCAGACTAACGAGCAGATCTGATATGATGCAGGTGTTAGTTTTGGGGATGAAAATTTACAGGGTGATTCCATAATTTTTTTCCTCAGAATTGAGTGATTCCATATTTTTTTCTCTGCTTGGTCTAAAAAAGTAACCGTTACTGACTGCCACAATCTTTTTTTCTTGATTTCTTATAGTGTTTCTTAAAGCCAGAAAGTTGCCATTTGAAATGACTTTAGTTTTGTGTCATGTCTGTGATCTGCTTTTTTTCTACAAAATTAAACAACTGAATGAACATCCTCAGAGGCTGGTGATTCCATAATTTTTGCCAGGGCTTGTATAGCATACTGTTGGAAAGCACGGGTTCTTGGCTTGCTGTCAGTGTTGAAATTTTTTAGATTGAGGGCTTACTTGAGAAAAGGTAATGAGAATCAGCGGCGCACTAGTGTGAAACGTCCGTGTTTTTCCTCTGCGTTTTGACGTCACAGGCTTACATTTACCGTAATACACCATATATCATTGGAAAGCCCTTGGTGTTAGCTTAACAATGCACTTTGAATCATTCGGATTGGACAAACTATGGCGGAGTTACGGTAAAAAAAAAACGCATATGGAAAATATGGCGTGGGCGCCATCGCCGTAGATAAATCAATTCAAATCAAATCAATTTTATTTATATAGCGCCAAATCACAACAAACAGTTGCCCCAAGGCGCTTTATATTGTAAGGCAAAGCCATACAATAATTACGGAAAAACCCCAACGGTCAAAACGACCCCCTGTGAGCAAGCACTTGGCAACAGTGGGAAGGAAAAACTCCCTTTTAACAGGAAGAAACCTCCAGCAGAACCAGGCTCAGGGAGGGGCAGTCTTCTGCTGGGACTGGTTGGGGCTGAGGGTGAGAAGCGGGAAAAAGACATGCTGTGGAGGGGAGCAGAGATCAATCACTAATGATTAAATGCAGAGTGGTGCATACAGAGCAAAAAGAGAAAGAAACAGTGCATCATGGGAACCCCCCAGCAGTCTAAGTCTATAGCAGCATAACTAAGGGATGGTTCAGGGTCACCCGATCCAGCCCTAACTATAAGCTTTAGCAAAAAGGAAAGTTTTAAGCCTAATCTTAAAAGTAGAGAGGGTGTCTGTCTCCCTGATCCGAATTGGGAGCTGGTTCCACAGGACAGGAGCCTGAAAGCTGAAGGCTCTGCCTCCCATTCTACGCTTACAAACCCTAGGAACTACAAGTAAGCCTGCAGTCTGAGAGCGAAGCGCTCTATTGGGGTGATATGGTACTATGAGGTCCCTAAGATAAGACCTGACTATTCAAAACCTTATAAGTAAGAAGAAGAATTTTAAATTCTATTCTAGAATTAACAGGAAGCCAATGAAGAGAGGCCAATATGGATGAGATATGCTCTCTCCTTCTAGTCCCTGTCAGTACTCTAGCTGCAACATTTTGAATTAACTGAAGGCTTTTCAGGGAACTTTTAGGACAACCTGATAATAATGAATTACAATAATCCAGCCTAGAGGAAATAAATGCATGAATTAGTTTTTCAGCATCACTCTGAGACAAGACCTTTCTAATTTTAGAGATATTGCGTAAATGCAAAAAAGCAGTCTTACATATTTGTTTAATATGCGCTTTGAATGACATATCCTGATCAAAAATTACTCCAAGATTTCTCACAGTATTACTAGAGGTCAGGGTAATGCCATCCAGAGTAAGGATCTGGTTAGACACCATGTTTCTAAGATTTGTGGGGCCAAGTACAATAACTTCAGTTTTATCTGAGTTTAAAAGCAGGAAATTAGAGGTCATCCATGTCCTTATGTCTGTAAGACAATCCTTCAGTTTAGCTAATTGGTGTGTGTCCTCTGGCTTCATGGATAGATAAAGCTGGGTATCATCTGCGTAACAATGAAAATTTAAGCAATGCTGTCTAATAATACTGCCTAAGGGAAGCATGTATAAAGTGAATAAAATTGGTCCTAGCACAGAACCTTGTGGAACTCCATAATTAACCTTAGTCTGTGAAGACGATTCCCCATTTACATGAACAAATTGTAATCTATTAGACAAATATGATTCAAACCACCGCAGCGCAGTGCCTTTAATACCTATGGCATGCTCTAATCTCTGTAATAAAATTTTATGGTCAACAGTATCAAAAGCAGCACTGAGGTCTAACAGAACAAGCACAGAGATGAGTCCACTGTCTGAGGCCATAAGAAGATCATTTGTAACCTTCACTAATGCTGTTTCTGTACTATGATGAATTCTAAAACCTGACTGAAACTCTTCAAATAGACCATTCCTCTGCAGATGATCAGTTAGCTGTTTAACAACTACCCTTTCAAGAATTTTTGAGAGAAAAGGAAGGTTGGAGATTGGCCTATAATTAGCTAAGATAGCTGGGTCAAGTGATGGCTTTTTAAGTAATGGTTTAATTACTGCCACCTTAAAAGCCTGTGGTACATAGCCAACTAATAAAGATAGATTGATCATATTTAAGATTGAAGCATTAAATAATGGTAGGGCTTCCTTGAGCAGCCTGGTAGGAATGGGGTCTAATAGACATGTTGATGGTTTGAATGAAGTAACTAATGAAAATAACTCAGACAGAACAATCTGAGAGAAAGAGTCTAACCAAATACTGGCATCACTGAAAGCAGTCAAAGATAACGATACGTCTTTGGGATGGTTATGAGTAATTTTTTCTCTAATAGTTAAAATTTTATTAGCAAAGAAAGTCATGAAGTCATTACTAGTTAAAGTTAAAGGAATACTCGGCTCAATAGAGCTCTGACTCTTTGTCAGCCTGGCTACAGTGCTGAAAAGAAACCTGGGGTTGTTCTTATTTTCTTCAATTAGTGATGAGTAGTAAGATGTCCTAGCTTTACGGAGGGCTTTTTTACAGAGCAACAGACTCTTTTTCCAGGCTAAGTGAAGATCTTCTAAATTAGTGAGACGCCATTTCCTCTCCAACTTACGGGTTATCTGCTTTAAGCTGCGAGTTTCTGAGTTATACCACGGAGTCAAGCACTTCTGATTTAAAGCTCTCTTTTTCAGAGGAGCTACAGCATCCAAAGTTGTCTTCAATGAGGATGTAAAACTATTGACGAGATACTCTATCTCCCTTACAGAGTTTAGGTAGCTACTCTGCACTGTGTTGGTATATGGCATTAGGGAACATAATCATATCCTTAAACCTAGTTACAGTGCTTTCTGAAAGACTTCTAGTGTAATGAAACTTATTCCCCACTGCTGGGTAGTCCATCAGAGTAAATGTAAATGTTATTAAGAAATGATCAGACAGAAGGGAGTTTTCAGGGAATACTGTTAAGTCTTCAATTTCCATACCATAAGTCAGAACAAGATCTAAGATATGATTAAAGTGGTGGGTGGACTCATTTACATTTTGAGCAAAGCCAATTGAGTCTAATAATAGATTAAATGCAGTGTTGAGGCTGTCATTCTCAGCATCTGTGTGGATGTTAAAATCGCCCACTATAATTATCTTATCTGAGCTAAGCACGAAGTCCGACAAAAGTTCTGAAAATTCACAGAGAAACTCACAGTAACGACCAGGAGGACGATAGATAACAAATAAAACTGGTTTTTGGGACTTCCAATTTGGATGGACAAGACTAAGAGTCAAGCTTTCAAATGAATTAAAGCTCTGTCTGGGTTTTTGATTAATTAATAAGCTGGAATGGAAGATTGCTGCTAATCCTCCGCCTCGGCCCGTGCTACGAGCATACTGGCAGTTAGTGTGACTCGGGGGTGTTGACTCATTTAAACTAACATAATCATCCTGCTGTAACCAGGTTTCTGTAAGACAGAATAAATCAATATGTTGATCAATTATTATATCATTTACTAACAGGGACTTAGAAGAGAGAGACATAATGTTTAATAGACCACATTTAACTGTTTTAGTCTGTGGTGCAGTTGAAGGTGCTATATTATTTTTTCTTTTTGAATTTTTATGCTTAAATAGATTTTTGCTGGTTATTGGTAGTCTGGGAGCAGGCACCGTCTCTACGGGGATAGGGTAATGAGGGGATGGCAGGGGGAGAGAAGCTGCAGAGAGGTGTGTAAGACTACAACTCTGCTTCCTGGTCCCAACCCTGGATAGTCACGGTTTGGAGGATTTAAGAAAATTGGCCAGATTTCTAGAAATGAGAGCTGCTCCATCCAAAGTGGGATGGATGCCGTCTCTCCTAACAAGACCAGGTTTTCCCCAGAAGCTTTGCCAATTATCTATGAAGCCCACCTCATTTTTGGACACCACTCAGACAGCCAGCAATTCAAGGAGAACATGCGGCTAAACATGTCACTCCCGGTCCGATTGGGGAGGGGCCCAGAGAAAACTACAGAGTCCGACATTGTTTTTGCAAAGTTACACACCGATTCAATGTTAATTTTAGTGACCTCCGATTGGCGTAACCGGGTGTCATTACTGCCGATGTGAATTACAATCTTACCAAATTTACGCTTAGCCTTAGCCAGCAGTTTCAAATTTCCTTCAATGTCGCCTGCTCTGGCCCCCGGAAGACAATTGACTATGGTTGCTGGTGTCGCTAACTTCACATTTCTCAAAACAGTCGCCAATAACCAGAGTTTGATCCTCGGCGGGTGTGTCACCGAGTGGGGGAAAACGGTTAGAAATGTGAACGGGTTGGTGGTGTACACGGGGCTTCTGTTTAGGGCTACGCTTCCTCCTCACAGTCACCCAGTCGGCCTGCTTTCCCGGCTGCTCGGGATCTGCCAGAGGGAAACTAACGGCGGCTAAGCTACCTTGGTCCGCACCGACTACAGGGGCCTGGCTAGCTGTAGAATTTTCCACGGTGCGGAGCCGAGTCTCCAATTTGCCCAGCCTGGCCTCCAAAGCTACGAATAAGCTACACTTATTACAAGTACCATTACTGCTAAAGGAGGCCGAGGAATAACTAAACATTTCACACCCAGAGCAGAAAAGTGCGGGAGAGACAGGAGAAGCCGCCATGCTAAACCGGCTAAGAGCTAGTAGCTGCGCTAAGCTAGCGGATTCCTAAAAACACGCAAAGTTAATAACGTGTAAATAATTTAGAGGTGATTCAGCAGAGGGAGTGCTTTAGTTAAGGCACGTGAAGATAACACTGTGAAACAAATCGTTATCTAGGTAACTAGATCAATCTAACTGCGCAGATTAAACAGCTAACAGATACAGAAAAACACTGCTGTGCTCCGGAACAGGAAGTGATACAATACCGCAGTGAGAGTCAACCACCAGTAGAGGCAAGCAAGAGCCAAGAAGGGTTAATGTGCACATTGTTTAAGAACAGACTATAAAGGATGGAAACTGGTCACCCTGAGTTTTTCCTCTGGGCTTGACCATTTAACATAACCACATTTAGCTTGATTTGTTTCCGACTTTCACAGTGACGTTCCTGTATCAATAATTAGCATGCTAGCATCTCCATAAGATGTATTGTAAATCACTTCAGAGGTTTTGTCTGGTTACCTGGAGTTTTTAGATTTAAGTATTTGTTTCTCGCTAATTTTTACAAAATATATGAGGGGGAAAATGTCAAACAGATTCCAACAGAAATAAACTGTTTGGGAGCATTTTCCGAGGAGCCGGCTGACGTCACGCTGCCTTTGAACTCTGATGGGCAGTCTCCGTGTTGCATCACTCAGCATTTGCATGAAATAGATTTCTCATCTGTTTTGGCACCGCCTAGCTGGTGACGTAGCGACTGTTGTCTCTCATTGCAGCAAAACGCCCGCTCTGACTGACAATCAACAGCAGCTCGTCACTTTGCTTCTGCCGCTTGTTGCTAATGTGACCATCTGGTGCCGGATCATGTCCACAGAAACACACCACATGGACAAAATGTGGTAGTTGATGTTCCCCTCACAGTGTCAGTGATCCTCCTCATCTGAGTCTCACCAAGTAACTGTTCATTTGACACAAAGTCATTGCAGTGGGACTCAAAGATCCTCCACAGGGACCTGGTACCAAAGACATCCAGACATCACCTCATGCCTGTGGCTTTGAGTATTTGTGTGTGCTGGTTTGTGCCTCGCTGACTGATTGGAGCAGGATCTGAAAAGATCTCCATCCTGCCAGCTCCCAGTTTGGCATCAGAGGCTTTTTTATTTTATTTTATTTTATTTTTTTACTGTGTAATTGATATGAAGATGACTTGTTTGGAACAACAACAAAACAAAAATGGCAGCGCATTTTAAAGATAAGCTGTGAGTTTATTACTTTATGGCCCTTCTGTGGACTCATCCACTCAACCTCTGCCTCCTCTCCTCAGTGCTGCGTGGTGGTCCAGTGGAGCCCCGTGAAGGCCAAGGTGAGATGGAGCGTAGTGGCGGTGCTCACTCAGACAGTGGCTCCAACTCTCCTACGTGGGACAGAGATCGAAGGGGTCCCCCACCGGGATCCTTTGGACCCCCACCGGGATCCTTTGGACCCCCTCCGGGACCTGTAGGACCTCCTGGGCCTCCAGGTGTGTGTTTGTGTGTTGGAGATAAAGGGGGAGGAGTGAAATCCCTCCCCCTTTATCCAGCAGGCATGGTTTCAACACACGTCTGCTGAAAAGCCTGTTTTTGAACCTCTTCAGATCGGTGTGTTGAAGACACTGAACATGGGTCAGTTTACTCCATGAGTACATCATAAAGTTAGAATACTGTGGGAAAAGTTTTATATATTTTGGCCAGATAAAAGGTTTCAACCATTTTTTTATTGTATTTATTTATTTAGGAGCTGCAGGCCATAAGTATAAGAAATGGAACATTTTAGTTTATATGTAATGAGTCTAGAATGCCGTATATAAAATTTCCACTTTCTGAAATAGCTGACAAAAACACTGAACCTTTTTCCCATGATTTTCAAATTTTTTGAGTTGTGCTTTTAGATCACTGCAAAACTCACATTTCATGTGTCCAGCACCTCAAGACTTACGTCCAGAAACCAGTTATAACACACAGAGTGCGCGTGAGAGGGGGGGCTGGTGGAATAGTGTAGTTACATGGACCAGAGGTGGTTCAGGTCAACTATCCAAAGTAATGGAGAGTGTGGTAGAGAGGTGAAGAAGAGAGTGCAGCAGGGTGGAGAAAGGTGGCAGGAGTGATTTGTAATGGAAGCATATCTGCAAGAGTGAAGGGGGAAAGTCTACAAGACAGTAGAGAGATCAGCTATGTTGTATGGCTTAGAGATGGTGAGGCTGACAAAAAGACGGGAGGCAGAGCTGAAGATTCTGTGATTGTCTTTAGGAGTGACAAGGATGGACAGGATTAGGAATGAACATATCGGAGGGACAGCGCGAGTGGAACAGTTTGGAGACCAGAATGTGACAGATGGTGTGGACATTGTGTAGAGGAAGGACCCAGGGTATATAGGGAGAAGGATGCTGAGGATGGAGCCACCAGGAAGGAGGAGAAGGAGGCCAAAGAGGAGGTTTATGGACATACAGGTGGTTGGTATCCAATGGTTTATTAATATTGCGGTTAGCAACAGGGTCTGTGGTTTGGTTCCAGCACCACCCACTTTCTTTCTGTGTGGCATTAATTTGTTCTCTGCAGGTCCTCCTGGGATTTCCTCCCACCATCAAAAAAAAAAAAAAAAAAAACTGTGTCCACATCGTGCAAATGCATGGGCATGAGTCAGTTGTCTCCAGACTGACACCATCATAACTTAATAAATTTTTCTGTCTCTACTTCAGGCTACATGTTTCCAGAAGCAGGAGGTCCCATTTACAGACGACCAGCTCCTCCTCCAGGACCAATGGGTCCTCTGCCTCCCCTCGTCCCACTCCATACCTTTGTTCTCCCACCAGTCAGGGCCATGGGACCTCTGCACCCTGCAGACTTAGCAGGCAAGTCCTTTTTATTTGTCCCAAGTATAATCATCTTCAAAAGTCAAACATTTTCAAAGCTACTCAGACTTTCATCATCACAGTGTAGTTAGCATGTGCTAGCAGGAACCTGCACACTTCTACTGCAACACTGTCTGGACCCGCTGTAACTGCATTCTGACCGTCTGAGTCAGATATGTTTCAGTCAGTCGGTGGGTTTGTAAGATTTCTATCAGTAACTATAATTCTAAACATTCAGCTCTGAAACCTTGGGTTCTGGTGGATGTGGGTTCGGACCAGTCAACCTCTTGTTTTGGGCCATGTTTCCATTTTTAACCTGCAAAATAAAGACTAGGTGATTAATTTGTGACCAATGGAGGACAGTGTTGCCTCTAAAAAAAAAAAAAAATTGCATCAACTGCTTATGAACAAATGTGTGATCAAAACCTTATCAAACAGTCTCCTGATTGGATGCCTGTAAAGATGTCTTAATTTTGTGTCTTTTATGACAAATGAAACAAAACAGATTTTGTGAAGAAAAGTTCTTAAAGGTAAAGTAAATGACTTGTGCCACCAGATGTCACACTGGTTCCAGCATCTCAGACTAAAACACCAGCTGGCCTTCAGCCATTCTTCTCTTTTATAGATCTCTGGATATCTAAATGTCTGTCTGGATGGTTGCCACCCAGACCCCAAGGCGGTTCCGTGCTGTCATGGATGTTCCCAGAGTGGACGTGATATCTGCTACATGGTTGCGTTTCGTGAATAGGAACGCTAAAATGTTGCAGTGGAAGTGGTTTCTGAGCCGTTGGAGGATCAGAAGGATGCAAACAGACAAAGCACAGATCACTTTGACTGTCCGTCTTCATGTTTAATGTGTTTAATTCAAACTTTGGTATTAGTCTCTGCAGATGGTCCCTTCCGAGAGAACAGCCTCAGACCTGCTGATCTGGATCACAGAGAGGTGAGACATGTCCAGACTGTCTTGCTGATTTTCCAAATGGTGGTTTCTCCTCGAAACTGCTTCTGATTCCACTAGTAAAAACCACAGCACCATCTTATGGTTAGTTAGATTAAACTTATTTATTTATTTTTTTCTTCAGCCTAGTCTGACTGATCGGCAGACCCCTCCTGAACCCGATCAACGGCCCTTGGCAAGACCTCCGTTTGGATCCATGATGGGCCCTGTAGAAGGTCCCTTCCCTCGTAGAGCCCCATATGAACCTCTGCCTCCTGATTTTTACCCTTCAAGAGGACCTGGGGGACCTCCCATGATGCCTGGTAAGTAATCTGCTTTTTCTGTTTGAAGGTCCGAGTCTTTAGGGTCGTAGTTAGGGGTGTCACGGTACACAGAAGTCACCGTTCAGTACTAGTTTGGTTTTTACATGCAGTATCTTCAATCTGTGAGCAGCAGAGAGGTGCCCTCAGATGTTTTGGTGCTGTGAGACAAAGTGTAAATGTAAACTATTTTCATTAAACATTTATTAATTGATTGCATCTCTCGCCATTCGCGTTGGGATGAATTTCCTGTGGAGCGTGTTGTTTTGCCTTTACGTTGCGCGATGAGTGGAGACGCGCTGCCTTCAAGATTTTGTCATTTTAACCTTTTTTCTTTTGCACAAATTACTACATATCCTAAAACGTCACTCATACAGATTTGCAATCATTGTATGCAGTGTCGCTGTTCAGCATACATCTCATCCATGAAATTTTACAGGACTTCATACAAAATGTTAACTTTCATCAAACGTTGGTGGTGTTTTTTGTTTGACCGCATATTGGTTCTTACTGTCTGGTTGTCACACTTTGATTCTAACCAGTGATTTAAGGTGACAACTGGATGTGTTTGGTACCAGGTCTCTGTGGAGGATCTTTGGGTTCCGCCGGATGAATAGTTTCATCTTAGTGATCCTCAGGTGAGGAGGATCACTGACACATTGAAGGAACAGCAGCTGCCACATTTTGTCCATGTAGTGTGTTTCTCTGGACATGATCCAGCACACAGGTGTCTGTGTTGACGACCCCAGAGACAGGAGGTCAAGGACACGCCCACGTTCCACCTGGCTGCAGATGAATGGTTGGAGAGGTTTTGATGGAGTTGTTGTATGCCTGCACGGTTGCCATCCAGTACCCAAGTCGGGTCCAGGGTGTGGTCGATGTGGTCAAGTGTGGCACCAGCACCTGATCCTAGGCTCGTTTTTCTTATAACGTGCACCGTGTTCATAAAAATGGCTCCTTTAATCATCGATTTCATGTTAATCTTTTTCCCATCAGAAAGAGTCTAACCTTGTTACATGAGCAGGTCTGTGGGTGGGGTGGACTCTCTGACTCTGGTGAGCGTTGCTCATCTGATTGGTCGATTGCCACATCAGCCCTGATTCTGTGAATGGTCAGTTATACGTACACTTTGACACCTGACATTATTATGCTGTCACACATAGAAAACGCATGTGCACACGAGGCTGGTAGAACGTGGGCGTGTTGAGTCTTCAGTCAGCAGCACTCCTGACAGCAGTTTTGTCTTTGCTATAGATTTCTGCTCAGTTTTTTTTTTATTATTATTATTATTTGGAACAGTGAAAGAAAACCATCTGGTTCTAAACAAGAAGTTCAAATATTCCCATGAGCAGTTGCTTTCTACTCTTTGTAAAAATGGTCACTTTTGTCCTCCTCCAGGGTTGATGTTTCCTCGTTATCCTGCCTTTGGGCCGCCTCCTCCCTCCTACGGGCCCCCGATACAACTCGACGGCTTCTTGCCCCCTCCTGGGGCTCCTCTCTCTCTTGTAACACCCCCCAACTCCCTAAACGAGGACAAGCCATCGCCCCAGGATGCACCTCGGTGCTTGTAGTCGACTTGAGAGAGCGGGTAACTTTAATGAGGCTGCAGGTGCATTATGGGAAAGCTGCTGCGTTCCTCAGTATTTTCTGCCACTTGTATTTATTACAAGGAGAAAATGTCCATGTGACATTCTTCTGTTCATTCTCTACATCACCCCTTAAAGGTCACAGTAGGAACTATCTTTCAGAGATTTTTGTTTAAGATTACTGCAAAATAAATGGTCATTTTTAGCAAACTTATTGGTTTACAGACAGAAAAGGTTGAAGCCAAGACTTCTTTACTCTAGCACGTTGGAATATTTTGGAGCCGCTCCACTTTTCAGTTTATCAGCAGAGTTTGATAATCAACAAAACATCAATCATTTAGTATCTCCTTTAACCATTCCTTAAGGCCCCATGTTCATATCCCCCCCATACTTTTTTTTATTTTATTTTGAGACATTTTGCAGATTAATCTAAATGAATCCTCTGTAGTTTCAGCTTTAAAGCTGAAAATCTTTTGGACTTAAACACAAGCTGTAAAAACGTAATTCACTTTTTTGTTTATCTTTTTTAGCTCTTTGATAATCAATCGATGGAAGTGATTAATATGTGGAATTATTTTCTTTCAGCGATGTACAAACCGTGTTGAACTCTTCATGGCTGCTGTGAATTCTTGTAAATTCAGTGATTAATAAAGTTGTTGTTCGGTCCTCTGGCTTGTTGATCACATGTAAAAAAATGTCATCAAATGTTCACACACATGATGGAAATATCACACCATCTTAACATCATGTCATCTTTATAAAAAAAAAGAGGCTGATTTATTGAACAGAAAGTTAACTTTTTTTCTTTTTAGGCCTGCCAGGGGGAAAAAAAATAATCCTGAAAATGCAAAACAAAAATATTAAACTCCAAAATGTAAACAAACATGAAAGTTTTATCCCAAAAATGGGACACAATGGGAAAGCTGTGGGGTCAGAGGTCACACTTGATTGAAAACACCTTTTTGAGGATCAATGGCATCTTATTCCTAAAATGTAGGATCGTGAATTAAAAAAAAACTAAACTGTCAGAACGGTCAAGTTTGTGTCTGCAGGGTCAACTGACACTGCTGATGGGATTTAAACCCATAACCCTAGGGTGGTCCCGAAAAACAAACCATCTTTTTCAAGGTGCTTCTTCATTTTTTTTTTTTTTTTTTGGTTCCTTTACAGGTTAAAAAAGAAAAAAAAGGGTGAAATTTCATGAGATTTTAAAAATATTAACCACTGCACCCAGCCTGTGTCTTTTTTTTTTTTTTTTTGTGACATGCGAATGACATTTTGAGTTCTGGACTGGATACATTAGTTTATAGTTAGATTTTGTTACACCTGCCTCACATCTCATTTTTGAGGCATTCAAGGTCAACATGGACTTCCTCATCAAGGACCCTCAGAGTGGGAGGTAGACCCGTCAATCCATTTGTCACAGCAGGTGCTGGATAACATCCCTGCTGTCAATGATTTTGCTGATTGAGGAGTTGCACTTATCCAGGATTACAATCGCATCCGAACGAAGGATGAACAGCAGCACCAACACCTGCTTCAAGTTGTTGAGTGGCACCGATGTCAGTTCCCGGAGGCGAAGAAAATCAGAGCCATACGTCACTCCCCATGACTGTTTGTTTTCACCAAATAGGTTAACAGTGATGTGTAATACTTTCTTTAATCTCTCCTTTATGGACAGTTAAAGGAGAAAGGATTGTTTCAATTTGTATTTCATTTATGAACACGTACATTACTATTGCTGGTTTGTGCTAATATGCTCAACCATTGCAATTTCCACCGCGCGAGGCAGTGGCTAGAATAGTCGTATTGAAATCAAATTTTGCACAAAAAATTTTCTCATCAAGATGACCAATTTTATAATCAGGAAGCACCTTAAAAAAAAGTCACTTGTTTTTGGCATACTGTAGAGGACCACCCTACCATAACCCACTGTCACTACTGGAGCACGAGTACATTGGAGTGTGGAAAGAGCTGTGAAATGATTATGTTCAGGAGCAGTGGAATGGACGGCCATTGCAAGGAGATGCCATCTACAACTGAAATCAAAAATGCCAAGTCAGTCTTTGAGGAACGATTTGCTGCTTTACATGGAAAAGATGAGGTGTCTCACTGAGTTAGCACTATTACAGATGCCACACAAAAAAGCCTTTACAGGCACAGATGCTGTTGGTGGCCACTCCACAGAGAATTCTGGAACTGGATCCAATGTCTCTATAGCAGTGAGCTACCCGCTGCAGTAATCAACTTGCAGCCTGTTGTCGTGCTTTTCAATGTCCAAATGTGTGGCTGACGTTTAAATGGTCACATGCAGTTAATGTATTCACGCTGCACAAACGCGCTCAGCAGGAAGACAAAAGAACATTTATACAAATCTCATCAACCCATGTTCATTTTCCTAGATTAGTGCCCCCTTGTGGCTACGAGGACTACCTGTCACAGAGGAGGCGGAATTCAACTATAGCTCACGTTCCTGCAGACACCTGCTGGTTTCACATGAAATTATTCTGTTATTGTTTGTGGGGTTTTGGGTCCATGCATCCTGGTGTGGCTCAGCAGTTGAGGACGGGTCTGGCTCTGTCCAGTCTGAATGGAAACGCGGCGCTGTCGGAGCTGGACTTCAGTTTGTGAGGACCAAGTGTCGCCCTGGCCTGAAATGCCACAAACACGTGGGTTAGGATATTTCTCACTGTAAACTCATCAAGAATAACGACAATAATGATAGAAGCCAAAAGAAAACTTTTAATATTAGTGCTGTGCTCTTCGTGGACCAGTAGGTGTCAGTATGACAATGAGCTGCTGTGGCACACAAAACGAAGTAGACATAACGATCTTTCCATATAATTAAGCTATTAACACCATTTAATCTCATTATATCCAACGACACTGCAGCATTTTCACTTGCTCAGCTTTTACCAACAATTACACCATGTCACCTAGCAGCAAGATGCCCCAAATCAGCACCAACGAAGTGATACTCCCTGACAGTCGGACATGGAGTTGACTGCTGCATGCTTCAAACACACGGCTATACAGATTTTGGACTTGTAGCCCGTTTTTGCAGCAGTAGCAATTTTTTTGGCTTTACTTTCTCTCTACACATACTTAAAACGACAGATGCAGAAAAACTAGTCACATCTACTTGATACCAAAGTTTCAGTTCTTGTAACGGCCGATGCTTCACTTCTAACTGTTGGTTCTAATAATTTAAACTTGGACTTCCCTGAATCTGTTCTGTCCAGCAGCTGGTCTTTGCTGGTTTGGGACGCCAGTTGTGTGTCCCTGTACGTAAACACTACTGATCCCGTACGTTCGATCCTGCTCACCTGTCTCTTCCCTCCTTTAGTTTTCACAGAGCACACACCACTTCATCCTGCATCCTTCATTTTCTTTGGCTCAGTTCTTTTCTGTTCGGTTGTTCCTTTTCACGCACAAAATGACTGAATCGCTGTGTGACAGTGTGCCAACTACTGCCTCATCTGCTGCATTTATTAGTGGTTGGGAGCAGTGTCGCCACCAACTACTGGGGCTGATGTGCATGAGTCATGAGAGGCATCAAAAATTGGTTCAACAGGTGAAACACGGGACCAAATGATACCCCCTCGTCAAATGTTAGAGACTCTGATAGGCCTCAGTCACCGTTCATGGTCCTGCGCTTCCCTCTTCACCAGGGATGAAGATTTAAACAGTCGCCTTTTGAGGTAAGATAGTGGTATAATGAAGAGATGTATTCTGGTAGTTAATGGTGGCTGCAGTACCGGTCCTACCACCAACCCCCCAAAAGGAACAGTCTGCGGTCCCTGAGGCCATTTAATGCTGCGCTCAGAGAATATAAACCTCTTGCCCCTTTCTGGAATGTCTTTGAACACCACTGATATAAATGATCCTAAAATTAGTTATCTAACAGGAAGACAGAAGCAACATGTGGACACCAGAAACACACCTTCCTGATGGTTGTCCAGTCCTCCAGGATGTCCAAGTCTGGAAGCATGTAGACTATATATGGGCGTGGGTGGGGTTAAGGATTGTGAAGTTCCTGTCAAATGTTTGCTCATAAACACCAGTTCTCTAAGGTGTGGTACCAGTAATTGTGGTAATTTGAGTACTAGAAATACTATTAATCAAAATTAAACAAAGCATGTTTTTTTTTTCTTCCTAATAATTATGTGCCCATGTCAAACATCACACAAAGCACTGCAGGCTACGTTTATTGCAGAACAGCGTGACATGTGTTGCTCTCTGGCGCCCCCTCTTGATCATGCTCAGACCACAGGTGCATGATAACTGGTTGTATTGAAGGATATCGGACACCAGCGAGGGTCGTCTCTTCTTCCTGTCGGGGCTGAGGGCAACTGTGATGTTCTTCTTGGCCGACAGCTCGTCGTTCCACAGATCTGAGATGCAGAACACAAACATCAGACAGTTGCTGGATCAAAGATCTGAAAATGTTCCACAAATAAGCTTAATGCTGTATGCTGGAAAAAATTAATTCTCATCATTAAAAAAAAAAACAAAAAACTTTCAGACTAACTCAAGAGTTACAGAAAAACACGTGCTTCCTAAAAAAACAAAACAGACTTTGTTTAGAAGGGTAAAAGGCGCAGTAAACAATTTGGTGCCACTAGATGTTGCACTAGTTCCACCATCTTAAACCAGCAACTCTTCAGCCATTCCCCCTCTTTCATGGATATGAGGACATCTGATTGTCTGAGTGGTTGCCATCCGGGAACCAAGGTGGTACCATGGATGTGGAGAATCATATCGCAAGCTCACACTCTGAGACTCAACCGGCCTTTAACCAAATGAAGCAAAAATGAGCTGATTTAGGAGAAAAAAGTAATCCCTGTAAACCTTAAAGGTTTAAAAACAAACGCTGTAGAATAGTTTTATTTAAAATGGTATGAAGTTTATAATGTTACAGGAAACTAAAACATAAGTTTAAAAAAAATCTAATGGTAGATGCTTGTTCAATAATGAAAGTTTCATATGAATAAAGGTTTTTTTTTAATGGTCTAGTCATTGTTTTTAATTTCCTGTTCCTCAATCTAAACACTTCCTGTCTTATCTTTTCTTTGTTTCTTGCACCAAAGTCACCCTGTTTTTTTTGTTTGTTTTTTTTCTTGACCCAATGACACAAATTTACATTTTTATACAAAGTGGCACACGTTAGGGAAAACAGAATTCTATCTTTGTGAAGAGCATTGTGCACATGAGAGTTGCACTGCGTCACCTGAGGTGAAGTCGGTGCTGTGTCGGTCCTCCTCCAGCCGCCGGATTTTCTCCTCCAGTTCACTCTGAACGGCATCAAACAGTAGCTGCTTCTCGCTCTGTTCAGCAACACAAACGGTCACAGTTCAGACACAAAGATGACATCATCAGAGCATGGCGATGAAAGCGCGATCTGACCTCCCAGTGCTGTCGCGCGGCCTGGACCTCACACTCGTACTTGTTGTGGACAGACACCAGACACAGATCTCTGTAGATTCCTAAGGACACAAAGACATTTACAGACAGAACTTTCCAAATCCAAGATTCTCACCAAATGTTTTATTAAAGGCAGAGCTGATGAAGAGGTGGAGCCAGAACACTTAAAAGTGTTTAACAAAAGACAAGCAGTTTCAATAATTAACATGCCGACTCAAAATGTGACTCTTTCACCAACTGGAAACACTCAGAATCACAATATCAGGACTTCCAAATATCAGCTGCAGTACACAGTTCTGACATTAGGCTGTATTCAATCTACAAAACACTTTTCATTGAGTGAAACAGTTTAAAATTAGGGGTCGACCGATTATCTGCACTTAGCTCATTTTCACACAAAAGGTTAAAAGGGTTCATTGGAACCGCTTACACAAACAATCACAAGATCATTTGCGTAAACAGTGGACTTTAGCGATAAATGCTCATTAAAGCAGTGTAGCAATGTAATGAGCATCTTTAGCTCATAGCCTCACTTAAGACCCTTTCAGCCAGGGTTGCTTCGAGTTGCGTCATGCGTTGTCAAGACGACGCCACGTGGAAACAACTCAGTGCAGAGACGATGCAGCTCAATGCCACAACAGCGTGAGGGACGCAAAGGACGAAGCAAATCGAAGGACAAAGCAAATCAAAGGCCAAAAATTAAACATGTTTAATTTTTTCAACGCAGAAATTAAGTGGTTTCGGCGCAAGTCAGAGCAACGTGACGGTACTCAACGTGACTAGAAGCCACACACTCACAAAACAATGTTACCCGATGCCTCTAAACATGACACCTGGCATTCACACCAAAAAGTTCAATATGTGTCTCATCAGACCAGAGAATTTTGTTTCTCATGGTCTGAGAGTCCTTCAGGTGCCTTTTGGCAAACTCCAGGTGGGCTGCCATGTGCCTTTTACTAAGGAGTGGCTTCCATCTGGGCACTCTACCATACAGGTCTGATTGGTGAATTGCTGCAGAGATGGTTGTCCTGGAGATCAGGTGTAGTAGTTGACACTTGGATCACTTCCTCTTGGTGTCTTTTGTCAGTGTGTCCTACCTGCCACCTTGGTGCAGACCTGCATGTTCTCCAGCAAGACTGCCAGAGGGTCCAGGTACTCTGGAGCCCGGCCGGACTCCACTTCTGCCAGTTTACTGTTCACCTGAGTGAGACGCTCCCGATATAACCTGCACTCGTGCGTGCGCGCGCACGCACACACACACACACACACACACACACACACACACACACACACACACACACACACACAGTTACATTTTATTTTTAGTTGTATTTTCTGTTTCTGACTTCTGCTAATCTGTCGGTCTTACTGGTCTTTGAGGTCGGTGAACTGTTTCTCCAGGTTGGACATTTCATGAAGACACTCCGTCCTCCTCCGTTCACAGTCCTCCTCATTCATTTCTGGCAAACAGACAGCAGCAGAAAAACCACCAAAACATTCTGAGGATCTGAGGAGGTCTGGAATCACTGCTGAAAACCCATCTGAGTTTGAACAGGGAAACCTTAGACACACAGGTACTGAAACTATGGGGGAGGTCATGGTCAAGTGGTTAAAGAGGTGGGCTTCTGACCAGAGGGTCCTTGGTTCAAATCCCGGTCATTATGGGCCTCTGGGCAAAGTTCTTAATCCCCACATACCCTGATATCAATGTGTGTGTTGGTGTGAGTGAGTGAGTGAATGAATGGCTGTGCAGGCTGGATACGGTCTGACTCTCCAGTGAACTGTGGGGCTCTGTGGTCAAGTCCTTCTGACCCTTTCTTCATTGTTTGCATAGACTGCATGCACCATAAAGGACATAGAATCCAGGCTGCATTTACCATTGAGGATAAGATGATTAAGCTTCAGAGATGATCCTGAAATGTCCTGGTTGCGCCATTCCAGAAGTTCAGGGAAACATTAAGCCCTTCAGTGACTTCTTGCACTCAGGCATCAGTGGTGAATCATGAACCTCAAAAAGACTTCAGAGTTTCCTCTCATACAATGCTGTAAAATATAAGCAGTGACCACGCCTGGAGGTCTTATGTTGTCTCCAGAGGATCTGTGGCTACTGCTGGATTGACTTTCTGTGAAATGAGTGGACAAATATGCTTCCAGATATGACATAACCCACTGGTTTCTATGTAATTCAGAGTGTGAGAGAACAGTTTTGCCAACTTCATCCTCAAAGTGTGAAGAAAGGGAACTGGCACCACCCCGTCTGCTGCTGGAGCATTAAAAACATGGAACCAGTCACAGATGAATTGATTCCTCCCTGGTGGCTCCTGGTCTAGTCATTTCAAATGGCTCTAAAATGGGCAGAAATGAGTCTACACTGGCCCCGTTATGGTTAGGTTAGTGTGACACTAATTAGAAAACATTTAAAGGTGGTCCAAAGCTGGTTTTAAAAGCTTGAGAGTACAGGGTTAGTGTTTGGGACAAGAATTCACTCTCATGAGTGCTGCCCTGATTAACTCTCTTACCAGAGCTGTCTCCTTCCTCAGAGACAGAAGAGATGTCTGAGTCCGAGTCCTCTGTGCTGAACGCCTCCTGCTCCTCCACCTCCATGTCTTCCGCCATGCTGTCCTTCTCCCGGTCACGGTGCACCGGCATCACACCACCAAAGTGAAACTGTTATACCCACATCAAAGACACAAAACAACAACAAAAAAAATTAAGTCTGACAAACCAGTGTAAACACATAAAACACACAGACGTTAGACCCTTTATTTTAATGACTGAGATAACGAAAGACAAAGACAGCTAATGACCAAGATAACTAATGACCAGCATACCTGAAAACAGACACTTGCCTAGTCAGTAAGTGGGCAAGCTAATTAAAAATCTTGGCGGCTCAGCGTTTTCATATGTTTATATTTAAGAAAATGAGAAGGTGATTTATTGGGAACCGTGACAGCTAATCCTTACAACACTTCCTGTGAAGAAGTCGGTGTGTTTCTGGATGGTGTTAGGACAGTTCCAGCATAACACACTGACTGCATGTTTCAGATCAACCATAAATTCAGGTTGCTTTCATGACGACATGAATGATGTTCAGTCATGTTTCCATTCCAACATTAGCAGGACAATATGAAGTGAGTCAACTTTTAATCACTTTGAGTTTGCAAATACAAAATGTGTAGGTGTCACCGCTCATTCAGGAATCTTATTACGGCATCAGTACAATCATAATCTAGTGCTCAGGCCTTGCATGCCTTGCTCCACCCTGGGTTCGCGCAGGTTGCTGGACTTGCAGACTAAGGATAAACCACATGGACGAATATCAGTGTGGTACTAAAATATCTAGACTGAAACAGTTCCATTCAACAACTGCTGGTTTACAAATATGTCATTTTCTTTCAACAAGTTATTTATGTTGTGGCTAATAAAAAAAAAAAATAATAATAATTTATATATATATATATATATATATATATATATATATATATATATACATACATATATACATATATACATACACACACACACACACAACACACACTATTTTAGTGTGAAAGTGGAGATATTATTGTAATACATGTTTAAAATTGAATTAGGAATTTTTTTTATATTGCCAACAATATTTATATTTCTTGATAATTTTTATATTTCTGGACAATTTTTAAATTTCTATTTACGCATGATGTGTGCTTTTTATGTACTATTGTACACTTTTTAAAATCACACTAATGAATTATCTGATAACCCTAAAGTTCTCTGCTCTTTCGCTTATTTTAACTTTTCTATGATCTTGGGAAATATGTTTCAACTGTGTCAATAAAACACACATTACGGGTTAAAATTTCTCTGTAAATCGTTTAACCCAGGTCAATGATTATGATAATTTGCTGATTAATCTGTTTTAAAGTTGTTTAAATGTCATATTTGAAAAGCACAACTATAAAAAGAGAAAACTAACTTTTCATATTTTAAAAACCACAATGTGAATATTTTAAAATGAAAAACGTCTTCAATATGAACATTTTCTTAAAATCCATAAAACATTTACAAAGCTAGCGAGTTAGCCATCCAGCTTCCGCTGTCTGCTAAAGAAAGTTAGTAAATAAAAGTCCACATGTCTAACAACTCACAAAGCTGGAACGTGCCGGCTGTTTATTTTCACATGTAAAATAAAAACTTTCAGATTTATTCAACTTATTCTCTTTGGTTCCACTCGTCTGCTCAAGAAAAGCTAAAAACAAATCTCAGACGGACGACTTTATTATTTGTTCTTCGGGAAATGTAGTTTTTGTGCATCTTATATACTCTAGTAAAGGCAAATGGGAACTACGTTACCCAGAATTCAATACTAGCCTACGCTCATGAAGCGCAGACGTCGATTGAAAACACCCGCTGTCAGCTGTGATTAAATTGTGTCAATTTCGCGCGATTGCCTGTGCACGCGCGTACGCGAGAGAATCAAAATCCAACCCCTGTCCACATCGCAACACATGGGTATAACGGTAGAACTGGGCGATACCTTGAATTTTGGTATTGATCCGATAAATACAGGCCTAGTATCGCCAATATCGATACCGATACTTTTTCATATTTAAGCTTGATAGATCCAAAGGATCAAAAAGACTGAGGATAGAATTTTGCCAAACATTGTATGTGACAACAAAATACTTTATTATCACAATCAACATTTTTGTTTAAAAAAAATCACTCAACACAACTTAAAACAAAATCTCCTGAGGTAGAGGGCTGACAAAAAAACAAGGGTGCGCTGCTCCGTGTTGTGTGACACAGCGCAGCGCTGCTCTTACAGACAGAGAATAGACTTTAACGACTTCTGCATGCGCAGCAGTCAGTGCATGCGGGAGAGAAAAAAGCTTGAGTATCTTTTTACACAAGGATCGTTCAATATCAATACCAGCGTTGGTACTGATAGTATCGATATTAGGATTGATCCGCCCACCTCTAGGTAACAGATCAAGTCGGCGATTACCTGTTAAGGTGAAATAAGTTGGGGACCTTTTGTACCCCATGGCTGCTACGGTGGCCTAACAGGAACATTCACCACAAGAGGAATAACAAGGCACTGGTGAAACAAGAAGTTCTTAATGGTGATCGAGTGGAGGAGGTGATGGTTTGTATGTAACCCAGCACCTTTGGACACAAGATGAAAGCTTCAGTATGTCCTCAGACCCTGATCGTCTGGGATTTCCCAGGCATCAGAAGGATCTGTCAAGGGCCATGTGTATGTCGGCGTGCAACGACATTCCTGTGTAAAACAATCCCATCACAGCTGTATCTGTAGATTGACCCTGGATGTAGATTTTCTACACTGTGCTGCACACCCATGTCTTTTTGTGATGGGAAAAAAGAGACAGGATCAGGATTGTGAATCTTGAAGCCCTTAGCTCGGACCTGGCACAGAAGAGGCAGATGGGTGATTCAGTTGTCTAAGAAGCAGGAGGGTCATTCAGTAGCTCCATCTGCACCTGAACAGCCCTATTTAGGATTCACTCTGCTCACCCTGAACAGGGAGGGGGATGGAATAGGGATGGAATAGGTGCTTCACCCAAACCTGTCTGGATTATCACGTTCAGTGGGTCACCAGCTCTGCAGCAGAAATATAAAAACAAGTAATGAAATTTGGTACATTTAACATACAAACCCAAATGGACAACAAAATTTCTGGCCAACCAGAAAGGTGAACAGCTCTCCTCTCATGTGAACTCCATCTTTGCCTTGAGTGAAATAAGGAGAGCAGGAGAAGGACAGCTACGAGAGGATCAAGGGGGCTACACTTTCTTCTGGAAAACACTTCCTGGGGAGAAACAGTGAATCCACAGCATCTGTTTTGCCATAAAAAAAACCTCTCTCTTTCCTAAGTCCTAGTGGGTGCCATTGAACAGTTGATGACACTCCATCTCCTCTTATGAATAAACACCATACCATCATGGAAATCTTCTGTGATAAGCTGGACATCATCCTATCTGCTATCCCAGCATCTGACAAGGTCATCCTCCTCTGTAACTTCAATGCCTGTATTGGAAAGGACTACTGGCTCTGGAACAGAACCAATGGGAAGAAACAGAGTGGACAGGTGCAGTGTCAATGGCACCCTGTTTCTCACGAAGTGCACTGAATATGATCTCGTCATCATCAACACCATTTTCAGGCAAAAGCAAAAGTTCAGCCTCCTGGAAACATTCTCGCCTGAACCATTGATACCTGCTCAACTACACCATTGTACAGAGGCATGACCAGAGATATGTCTTGTCTACCAAGGCAATGACTGGTGCAGATGACTGTTGAACAGATCATCGTCTGATCTGCTCCAGGATCTAGCTAAACATCCACCCCAAGAGGAGGCCTGGACACTACAAAACTGTCAACAAGTTCAGTATCTCCAAGCTCGAAGACTCTGAAACAAATGCAGTTTCAACAGCGCCTGATGAAAGAACTCCCAACAAAGTACTCTGTCCTGGCTCTTAAACATTGGGACAAGCTCAAGACAGTCATAACAACAACCTGCCACTTGGACACCAGAAGAGGAAGCACCAGGAATGGTTTGATAAGAATGACCAGGTCCTCCGAAGCTTTCACCAACATGACATCAGTGCTCGATGGAAAGAACACTTTGAAGACCTCTTGAACACCAACTCAATCACTGAGAAGAAGGAGGAAGTGCTCAGCCATTTACCAACGCAAAACATTGTTGAAGAACTCAGCCGAACCCCAATTCTCAAAGAGACTCTTGTTGCCCTTAAAGGCAAGAAAAACAATGAAGCACCCAAGGAAGACAACATTCTCATTGAAGTCTTTAAAGACAGAGGTCCCTTTCTGTAACACCAACTGTACCAACTAATGATCAAAAGCTGAACTCAAGAAAAAAGCAGACCTGAAAGACTCAATGATTGTCACCATCTACAAGCAGAAAGAAGATAAGTCTGACTATGGAAACCATTGCTGAATCTCCTTACTGTCTATTGCAGAAAACATTCTTGCACAGATTGCCAACAACCCTCTTAGACTGCAAGCAGAAAACATCTTTCCTGAAACCCAGAATGACTTCCAACCATCAATACGGACAACACCATAATCCTCACTGGCCATCAATTTCAAGAAAAGTGTCAACAGCAACACCAACCATTGTACGTTGCCTTCACTGACTTGACAAAGGCATTCAACAGTGTGTCACAAATATTCTGTGAAAGATCCTGAGCAAAATGGGCTGTCCGGAGAAATTCATCAAGATCCAGAGGCTTCTCCATGATGACATGTCCGCCACAGTTTTGGTAAATGGCCCCAAAACTGAAACCTTCAATATTCAATCAGGAGTAAAGCAGGGCTATCATCACTCCTCCGGTCTTCATTATCTTCATGGCAGTAATACTCCACCTGATCAAGGACAAGGTGCCACCATTGATTGACATGTACAGAATGGATGGAAAGCTCTTCAGCCTGAGCCGAGAGCCAAGAACAAAATCACTGCCACTTCACTCCTGGACTTACAGTATGCCAACTACAGCAGCATGTCATCCTTTATGGAAGAAGGTCTTCATAAAATCCTTGAAACCTTCAACAAAGCCTACACCAAGCTTGGTCTTCACATCAACCTGAAGAAGACACAGGTCCTTTATCAGCCTCCACCCAACATGGTCAATGCAAAACTTCCTGCTGTGCAACTGCACAGACAGGTTCTGGGAAAACATAATACACTTTCCATATCTGGGCAGCCATGTGTCATCAAACACCACTATCAATGATGAGATCCAACACCGACTCAAGCTTCACACCCATGTTTTCAACAAGAGAGACCTTCGACACGATCTGAAAATCCTTGTTTACAAACCTATTGTCATACAAATCCTGTGTGCGAATCTGAGACCTGGACTACCTATCGCCACTACCTGAGGACCCTTGAGCGATTCCACCAATGCTGCCTGAGGAGTATTTTCCACATCTGTTGGGAAGATTTTGGTATCAACATTAGTATCCTGGCTGAAGCCAAACTCCAGAGTAAAGAGTGTGTCATCATCAAGAACCAGCTACGGTGGGTGGGTCATGTCATTAGGATGGAGGACAACCGACTTCCAAAACAGATCTTCTACTCCCAGCTGAGAGAAGGAAAACAGTCTTGAGGAGAGCAGAAGAAACATTACAAGGACCTCATGAAGTACAACCTGAAGACCTGCCCCACTGACTAGAAGACCTGGGAAGAACATGTAACGGGACGAAACAGCTGGTGACCCATCATCCACACGGGAGTGGAAGTCTTCAAAAAAATGAACAACATAGAGGAGAAAGAGGATGGAAAGAAACCAAGATCCTGGCTGTGGAGGAAAAATGGATATTTTC
Organism: Thalassophryne amazonica; assembly: GCF_902500255.1. NCBI lineage: Eukaryota > Metazoa > Chordata > Actinopteri > Batrachoidiformes > Batrachoididae > Thalassophryne > Thalassophryne amazonica. The sequence continues at coordinate 58,216,481 of NC_047121.1, read as the reverse complement.
CTCATTTTTTTGAGACAGAAAATACTGGGCCAGGGTCATCCCCTGCTTGCATTCGGCCGTGTTGATATAACACATTGTGTTTCCCCAGTTTCATGACTAAACGTGATCATGGCCAGGACTAGCTAAAGGCCATGTTTGTATTATGATTTTGTTTTCATTATGGCAGAGGTCCTTAACATGGCTCTCTGTGAGTGGAAATCAGAAGGCTCAGTGGGTATGTTGTATGCGGTACTTTTGAACTTCTCCAGGTGCATCTGTTTTCTGCTTCAACCAAAAATAAATCTCTCTATGTCTGATTCCTGAATGCTCCTTTGCCGCCTGTCTCATTTTATGCTGACATCATCACAGAAATTCCACAACACTAACTGACAGAAGCTTCCCACAGCAACCACATGCAGGATCTGTCAGTCACAGTGCATGTCAAGCTGACCTGTTCAGTCATCTCCAAGTCCACCATCCCATTCGGGAATCGATCAAGAAACAACTTCCTCATCATTGACGGGTTTGAAACAATGTGTGCATTTTTATGTTATGAGACTATTGCGAAAATAATTTGTGTTGCATTTTATTTGTGTGAAAATTGCTGTACACATAAATTTTGATTGATTGTCTATTTTTTTTTTTTTTTTGGACACGTGAAGAGTTTTATTTTAGGATTTTGGTGGAGGGGGAGTGATTACATTTGTAGATGTGGATTTGGACCAGGCTTCCAGAAGTGTGCAAACACTTTTAGGGCCAAAGCTGCTTTTCTTGTAAAGTCTTCCAATACAGACTGAAGAAACGTTTGAAGGAGGAAGAAAAATTTATTAAAATTGTCATCGGACGCTGATCCGGAGTCTCTGGGGGGGGGGGGGGGGGGGGAACGCTCTGGTTGGCTCGCCCCACATCTGCCCCTCTAGCCTCGCCTTTGGCTGTGGCGCTAACGCTAGCTTAGCATTCAGCTAGGTGTTAGCCTTCAGGTTGCTGTGATTGATTGATACTCTCTAACCAGTTCCTTTTTACCAGGTCTAAATTTAACATGCGTGCTCTGCGGAACATTGTTTTCTTTGCAAACACACAGTTGTAGCCGTCGTGGGCTGTGCGTGCTGATGATATGCAGAAAACAGCGTTTTTCCGTCAACACTTGAAGATTAGCGTTAGCTGATGCTACATTCTTAGCTAGCTGCTGTCGCTGTTTTTTTTTTTCTTTTTGTCTCCTGCTTCAGGAATGTTCTCCAAAAAGCCTCATGGCGACGTTAAAAAGTCAACACAAAAAATACTGGACCCCAAGAAAGACGTATTAACGAGGCTAAAGCATCTCAGGATAGTCATCGGTAAGTTAAAGAGTTAAACAGCTAACACGTTAGCTTCTGCCTTCTGTTGTGTGCACGCCAGACTCCGTTTAAAGATATGACAGTTTAAAGCTGTCACACGTTAATCAAGATACTCGGTTTTGTTAAAAGGCTACAGTGCTTTTTTTGTTTTATTTTTATTGTCATCCATTGTAGAATGAGATTTTCTCTCATTACATTTTATGGTATTTATCTACATTTAATAAATCTTTAAATTTAACCTTTTCCAGACTAGGTTCAGTAATCTTTAAATTCAAAGTTGTCAAATATATAGTGAGTTGAAGCTGATTTTTAAGAGCATATGTCATTTTAACGCCCCTCATTACAGACGGAGTGACGTCACAGACATGTAAACAAACATTTCAGCTTCAAACAAAAGCCAGTTTGCATTTTTCAGACGCCACTCCTCATCACAGATGTTGTTTTTGCTTCTTTTTTAAAATTACTGGTTTTGATTAAAAATGTATTTTACAGGATTGTGAAAGACCGGGGTGGTGGTCAAGTGGTTAGTGCATTTGGTTTCAGTGCAGAAGGTTCCCGGTTCAAACCCCACCTCTACCACTTGCACATGCAGATCCGCCACGGATTTGCTGTGGCGACCCTGAGTGCAAACAAGGGAGCAGACAAAGGGACATACTTACTTACGGGACCGTGAAAAACCATTTCAGGTTCTGTAATAATCCAAGAGCCAAATCTTAGACTGTTTTATTCTCAAGTACCGTAACTGAGTGTCAGTCTGTGTGGACATTTTCTCCTGTCCACTGCCCATAGAACAGCGCACCAGACCTTTTATATTCTCCTTGCAAGTGGTGCGATTACACAGAGGTGACATCATGTTGTGTTTTCGTGTTGAGCTCCACGGTTGTAGACCCAGCCACTTGGTGCTGTAGTCCTAGCTCCTGGAGGAAGCACGCCTGTGGATCCCCAGGAAGAGTTAGAGGACTTGACTAAGGATAGGGAAGTTTGGGATGAGCTGCTTGGTCTGCTGCCACTGTGACCTGGACTTGCGTAAGTGGCAGAAAATGAATGAATGTACAGTTTCAGTAACAAACTGAAGTTTGCAAACTAATGTTCAGAGATGTAAGCTCTTTTGCCTATGGAACTGAAGCATGTCTCAGGCCAGTTCCACTCTGTTGTGCTGCACCACATTGCATTACTGGTAATGACAAAATTGAAAATGACTCAAAATGCATTGTAACAACTGTATTTTACAATCTATTAGCTTGTATTCAGGCCAGTCACAGCCTTATCACAAAGTAGTGATGTGAAAAATTTCAGAAAGGAGGCATTTTGCAAAGTTAAAAAGATTGATGAAGAATTAACTGAATCTACCATTTTCCACAGAAAGCTCCTCATTGCTCAGTTGAAACTGTTGGGTCAGCGGCTTGATTACCAGCTGCTCCTCTCTGTGTCCTTACAAGTATTTAGTCATTGTCTTGGCTTTTACCCTCAAGCCAGCACAGTTATACTCATTTAAGATGCTGTGTGGAAGACATGTGACCTCCTCTACATTAAGCAAGCAGATGAAACAAACTGACTTGGGAACACAAACACTGTCTGGAACCCAGGAATCATCAACACTGTCTTAATCAAGGGTAGCAGAAAGAGCATGAAACTCACGATGGAGTGAGGAAAACCATGCAAAACCTCTCACACTACGTACACACACCCTTTACCTGTGTTTTACCAATTCTGTGCAGTGCCGTTTTGGATCCAAAAGAGGATTTGAGCACAAATGAGCCAGTATTTAAAACTAGTATTTTTAAAGTGGTTTACAGATTACAATGGTTTTCTTTAATTTAGAAAACTATGTTTTCATTTTGCTCTTCAGTTTTCTTTCCTGATGATGCAGTGGCTGGCATGCACGTTGTACTGCAGTGCAGATATATTCTCTCTGTTTTCTATTGTGTGTGTGTGTGTGTGTGTGTGTGTGTGTGTGTGTGTGTGTGTGTGTGTTGAACCTGATTCATGTTTAGTGACCTCAGAGGGAAATAAATGGTTGCAAATGCTTCTCCTCTCTGTCCACAACATAAGCTCAAATTCCTATTTGTGTTCTGGTGTGTGTGTGTGTGTGTGTGTGTGTGTGTGTGTGTGTGTGTGTGTGTGTGTGTGTGTGTGTGTGTGTGTGTGTGTGTGTGTGTGTGTGTGTGTGTGTGTGTGTGTGAGAGAGAGAGAAGTGGGGTGTGTCCCTCTGTTATCTTTGAGGAATAACAGTCTTGGAGGCAGTGATTTAATGTTAGTCTCTGCTGACTGTTTGCATTCTGACTTGAAACTCAACCTTTTCCAGTTGGTTGGATGTTATTGCTGCAGTACAGATATATTCTCTCTGTTTCTATAAAGTGTGTGTGTGTGTGTGTGTTTTCGTTCCCCAGGCTGAAGAGAACCTGATTACTGTTTACAGTGACCTCAAAGGGAAATGATTTCAAATGCTTCCGTTCTCTGTCCACGACAGAAACTTAAATTCCTGTTTGTGTTCTGGCTGTTGCTGCTGCTGGTTTGTGTGTCAGAAAAATGGACTGTACCCCTTTGTTGTCTATGGGGAATGTACGCTAACAGTCTTGGAGGCAGTGATTTTATGTTCTTATTTGCTGATGGGATTTTTGTTTGTTTGTTTTCCTGAAAAGTCCTGAAACATTATTTTCAGTCTGCCTGTTGGGTTTGTGATCATTGTTTGTCTGTCAACAGAATTATTCAAGAAGCTTTCAGACAATTGCCACAAAATGTTTTAAGATGAGAAAACCTTTGGTTTGGATGTAGTTTCTGGGTTATTTTATAATGTGTTTTTATACCTTGAGCTTGAGGTGTTGCAGTTATCAGTTTTTCAAAGTGTTCTGCTTATGCTGAAGAAGTCTGGTTCCTGTCTGTGAATTGTCAAACACCAGATGTTGCTGATGCCCCCAGACGCTGCTAATAAAGTCCCTGATTTTATTATTGGGTTCCCAGAACTACGATACTTTCATGCTCACCCCAAGCTTAGCTCAGAGGCCCCTCCGTTGTCTAAGACATGATCTTTGAGTCCCTAACTGTGTCTGTTTAGCTCCCCCCCTTCTGATCCAAAAACATGATCTGATCTGTGAGTTTTGGGATCTGTTGCACCCCTAGTGCAAACACCTCTGATCTTTTTAAACCATTGCAGTCTGCATGTAGGGTCTGGCAGTGTCCAGTCTGTTCTTCCAAAATGTATCTTTCAGCCCCCCCACCCCCAACCCACCCCCCAATATTTCATCTTTATTCTCAAATGGGCTTTTTCACAATCAGGTGAAGAAGCAATGATAATCCCATCTTTAACATTTTCTATTGATAGTTACATTTGTTCATTATATAAATGACACTTGTTTTAATCTGAATCGTGATAGGGGTGGTGGCCAAGTGGTTAATGCACTTGGTTTCAGTGCGGAAGGTTCCCGGTTCGAATCCCACCCCTACCAGATTTCTCCATGTAATGTGGAGTTTCGTCAGGAAGGGCATCCGGTATAAAATTTGTGCCAATTCAACATGCAGATCCACCTTGGATTTGCTGTGGCAACCCCGAGTACAAACCAAGGGGGCAGCCGAAGGGACTTACTTTACTTACTTACTTGTTTTAATCTGAATACATTTCTAACCATAGTAGCACCAACAGAAATGTCCATTGTTCAGTGTTCAGTGTTCATTATTGGCTTTGCTCAAAAAGTAAATGAGTCCACCCACCACTTTAATCATATCTTAGATCTTGTTCTGACTTATGGTATGGAAATAGAAGACTTAACAGTATTCCCTGAAAACTCCCTTCTGTCTGATCATTTCTTAATAACATTTACATTTACTCTGATGGACTACCCAGCAGTGGGGAATAAGTTTCATTACACTAGAAGTCTTTCAGAAAGCACTGTAACTAGGTTTAAGGATATGATTCCTTCTTTATGTTCTCTAATGCCATATACCAACACAGTGCAGAGTAGCTACCTAACTCTGTAAGTGAGATAGAGTATCTCGTCAATAGTTTTACATCCTCATTGAAGACAACTTTGGATGCTGTAGCTCCTCTAAAAAAGAGAGCTTTAAATCAGAAGTGCCTGACTCCGTGGTATAACTCACAAACTCGTAGCTTAAAGCAGATAACCCGTAAGTTGGAGAGGAAATGGCGTCTCACTAATTTAGAAGATCTTCACTTAGCCTGGAAAAAGAGTCTGTTGCTCTATAAAAAAAAAAAGCCCTCCGTAAAGCTAGGACATCTTTCTACTCATCACTAATTGAAAAAAATAAGAACAACCCCAGGTTTCTTTTCAGCACTGTAGCCAGGCTGACAAAGAGTCAGAGCTCTATTGAGCTGAGTATTCCATTAACTTTAACTAGTAATGACTTCATGACTTTCTTTGCTAACAAAATTTTAACTATTAGAGAATAAATTACTCATAACCATCCCAAAGACGTATCGTTATCTTTGGCTGCTTTCAGTGATGCCGGTATTTGGTTAGACTCTTTCTCTCCGATTGTTCTGTCTGAGTTATTTTCATTAGTTACTTCATCCAAACCATCAACATGTTTATTAGACCCCATTCCTACCAGGCTACTCAAGGAAGCCCTACCATTATTTAATGCTTCGATCTTAAATATGATCTATCTTTGTTAGTTGGCTATGTACCACAGGCTTTTAAGGTGGCAGTAATTAAACCATTACTTAAAAAGCCATCACTTGACCCAGCTATCTTAGCTAATTATAGGCCAATCTCCAACCTTCCTTTTCTCTCAAAAATTCTTGAAAGGGTAGTTGTAAAACAGCTAACTGATCATCTGCAGAGGAATGGTCTATTTGAAGAGTTTCAGTCAGGTTTTAGAATTCATCATAGTACAGAAACAGCATTAGTGAAGGTTACAAATGATCTTCTTATGGCCTCGGACAGTGGACTCATCTCTGTGCTTGTTCTGTTAGACCTCAGTGCTGCTTTTGATACTGTTGACCATAAAATTTTATTACAGAGATTAGAGCATGCCATAGGTATTAAAGGCACTGCGCTGCGGTGGTTTGAATCATATTTGTCTAATAGATTACAATTTGTTCATGTAAATGGGGAATCTTCTTCACAGACTAAAGTTAATTATGGAGTTCCACAAGGTTCTGTGCTAGGACCAATTTTATTCACTTTATACATGCTTCCCTTAGGCAGTATTATTAGACGGTATTGTTTAAATTTTCATTGTTACGCAGATGATACCCAGCTTTATCTATCCATGAAGCCAGAGGACACACACCAATTAGCTAAACTGCAGGATTGTCTTACAGACATAAAGACATGGATGACCTCTAATTTCCTGCTTTTAAACTCAGATAAAACTGAAGTTATTGTACTTGGCCCCACAAATCTTAGAAACATGGTGTCTAACCAGATCCTTACTCTGGATGGCATTACCCTGACCTCTAGTAATACTGTGAGAAATCTTGGAGTCATTTTTGATCAGGATATGTCATTCAAAGCGCATATTAAACAAATATGTAGGACTGCTTTTTTGCATTTACACGATATCTCTAAAATCAGAAAGGTCTTGTCTCAGAGTGATGCTGAAAAACTAATTCATGCATTTATTTCCTCTAGGCTGGACTATTGTAATTCATTATTATCAGGTTGTCCTAAAAGTTCCCTAAAAAGCCTTCAGTTAATTCAAAATGCTGCAGCTAGAGTACTGACGGGGACTAGAAGGAGAGAGCATATCTCACCCATATTGGCCTCTCTTCATTGGCTTCCTGTTAATTCTAGAATAGAATTTAAAATTCTTCTTCTTACTTATAAGGTTTTGAATAATCAGGTCCCATCTTATCTTAGGGACCTCGTAGTACCATATCACCCCAATAGAGCGCTTCGCTCTCAGACTGCAGGCTTACTTGTAGTTCCTAGGGTTTGTAAGAGTAGAATGGGAGGCAGAGCCTTCAGCTTTCAGGCTCCTCTCCTGTGGAACCAGCTCCCAATTCAGATCAGGGAGACAGACACCCTCTCTACTTTTAAGATTAGGCTTAAAACTATCCTTTTTGCTAAAGCTTATAGTTAGGGCTGGATCAGGTGACCCTGAACCATCCCTTAGTTATGCTGCTATAGACGTAGACTGCTGGGGGGTTCCCATGATGCACTGTTTCTTTCTCTTTTTGCTCTGTATGCACCACTCTGCATTTAATCATTAGTGATCGATCTCTGCTCCCCTCCACAGCATGTCTTTTTCCTGGTTCTCTCCCTCAGCCCCAACCAGTCCCAGCAGAAGACTGCCCCTCCCTGAGCCTGGTTCTGCTGGAGGTTTCTTCCTGTTAAAAGGGAGTTTTTCCTTCCCACTGTAGCCAAGTGCTTGCTCACAGGGGATCGTTTTGACCGTTGGGGTTTTACATAATTATTGTATGGCCTTGCCTTACAATATAAAGCGCCTTGGGGCAACTGTTTGTTGTGATTTGGCGCTATATAAAAAAATTGATTGATTGATTGATTGTTGTTAGTTATTATCCGTAGTTTCTCCAAAAATATTAGTCCTATCAACGGTCCGTTTTGCCAATGTTCATCCTTGACTCAAATTACATAAGCATACCAAACGGCAAATGTCAGCTCTTCACAGTTTGTCCGTGATTGAAGTTATATGCACACACAGTTTTGTCTTTTCTGTATTCTGCTGCAAGCAGGTGCTTTTAATTTTACACACCCACAAACAGAGGTGGAAGACATCAAACACAATACAGTTTTCAGTCCTGGAAACGGCAGCGTGACACAACTAAACTGACTAAACCAATTAACTAAAAAAACAAAAAAAACAAACAAAAAATAAATAACACTCACAACACTGTAAAACTAACATGAACCACAGTAACAACATTTAAAACCCCCAAAACCCCGGACTCCCATGTTGCATGGCACCACAATGTCCATTGTTCACTATTGTTAGTTAATATCTAATTTCTCTAAAAATATTAGTCCTATCATCTTTCTGTTTTCGCAGTGGTCATCCTTGACCCAAAATACATAAGCATACCAAACAGCAAATGTCAGCTCTTCCCAGTTTGTCTGTGATCAAAGCCATACATGCCTACACTCACACAGAGGCCACTTGGCTATTATAACATAGAATATTTGCTAAATCCGCAGTACGGATCAGATCTGGATCAAACTTAGTCTATTCATTGAGAGTGCCAGTTTGGACCTCATTGTCACAAATGAGACTGGTTGAGGTGCTTTTGATTGAGATATAATGCAAAATGTACACCAAATGGGCTTTTCAATATTAAATTCAAATGTCCACAAAATCCACAATCCGGATCAAACTTGGTCAGGTGATGGGAGTGCTATTCTGCACCTCACTTTCACATATGAGAGTGATTGGGGCATGTTTGATGAAGATATACTGTAAAATACAAATTAAATGGAATTTTCAGTGTTAAATTTAAATGGCCTCAAAATCTGTAATCTGGATCAGATCCGGATCAAACTTTGTCAGTCAATAGAATAGAATAGAAATTTTATTCTCATTGCACTTATATACATACAATGAAACTTGTCCTCTGCATTTAACCCATCCTAATTACAGTTGGACACAGTCTAACCACTAGGAGCAGTGGGCAGCCACAGTCCAGTGCCTGGGGATCAACTCCAGATGTAGAGACGCTGCCTTGGTCAGGGGCAGAGAAAGGATCAGACCCTAAATAGGCATGTTTTTGATTGTGGGAAGAAACCGGAGTGCCCGGAGAAAACCCACGCAGACATGAGGAGAACATGCAAACTCCACACAGAAAGGCTGGGAATCGATCCCACAACCTTCTTGCTGCGAGGCACCGGTGCTAACCACTAACCCACCGTGCTGCCCTACCATAACACTACACTACATAACACTGGTATCAGTGTTATGACAGTGTTACGTAGGATGGTATACATAAGATATCGTCTTTCATAATGCTGTCAAATATGAAAGACATTTGATCTCTTTTGAAAGTCATGAATATTTGAAAATTTGTTCTGTGTTAAAGATGGGGATTTTTCCTGACTTTGCCCTTTGACCTATGACCTTGAAAATTGAATCAGTTCTTGCCTATCAGGATATTAATGTTCAGTAAAAATTTCAGAACAGCATAAAATTGTGGGCTCCAGGCTGTTCACAAACAGACAGACAAACAAACGGGCAATAACATTACCTCCGCCAACGAGGAGGTAACTTCAAAATTTTCAAAATGCTGCGGGATGTTGGGGTACTTTGGGGAGGAGTACCAAGTCCTCCCAAAAGTACCCCAACATCCAGCAGCAAATTTCAGATGTTCTCCTGTAGACGGCAAACATCAGACAGATGTTTATGATGAGATAAATACACCTTTTAACACCTCACCATAGAATCAGTTGTGTTCAGTCTCTCTCGTGTTTGTGTTTGTTGCAGAAAATGCAGAATCCTCAGAACTGAAGCAGTTTTTTGATGCAAACTGCTCCCATATCTACTATGTATTCTTTGAAAACTTTGTCAGCATTGAGGTCAGCCTCAAGCAAAAAGGTGAGTTTGCATGAGTCCAGTGTCCAAGGTCAAACTGCCGAGATGAGCAGTGATTGGTCAGATTTCTCAGGGCCATTTATGTGTTTCAGGTCACAAGTCTCAGAGGGAGGAGCTGGACTCCATCCTCTTCATTTTTGAGGTAAAGTTGAAGCTCCGCTTCTATCTGCACGTCTCAGTGGTGCAGTGTATTCTCATTACGTGTATAATTGTAATATTTTCTTTTTTTGACACTGCTTTCACACACACACACAGCCTTTATTTTAATACTGTCAACAACACAACAGAGTTCCCCCAGAGTGGACTGAAGTGCACAGTAGTTCAGTGAGCACAAATATACTTCTGTGGTTCACTGTATTAATATATAAGATGCGTAGTTTGGACATTTTTGTGGCATCAGAGAAAGCTGATGTCGGCCTATGTTTAATCCTTGTACTCGTCACTTGAAGTCTGCCCCTCAGTGTACAAAGATGAACTTATTTGCGAACACGGTCTCATGTGTGTTACTGTGTGGTTAAAAACCAGATTTCTCACATTAAATGCTGCAGATCCAGACGTAAGATGTTCTGGCCTCAAATATCTTGACAGGTCTAGGTCTTGTTGTGTTAAAAATTCAAATGAAATCTAAGGTTTGACTTTTTTTTTTTTTCTTCAGAAAATCCTTCAGCTGCTTCCAGAAAGGATCCAGAGTCGATGGCAGTTCCACAGCATCGGTAATGTGCACAAAAACACTGAAAGTCCACCAGGGTCAGTTTATCAGCCTGAATCACAGGTGGTGCTGTCACACAGCATTGTATCTATTGGTGTTCTGTTTGACCTTTTAACATTTAGGGGTGGCAAGCAATTAAAAAAGCCATCTAATGACAGGCAGGGTGATTAATTCATCTCATATTGTATTTTCGGGAATACAAGTCGTGGTTTTATTTATTTTATTTTTTTTTGTGAGCTCCTGTGACTTATACTCCAAAGCAACTTAAATACAGAAAAAGTACATTTTCATTATTATTATTCCTATTATTAATAATAATAATAGTCACCAGTATTTATACAAGGTTTTTTTTTAATGTTTATTCTCTTTCAGGGCTGATTCTGAAGAAGCTGTTGCACACTGGGAATTCTCTGAAGGTACTCTCTGATTCAATGAGAACTCTTGTCACTCACAGCCTCCAGTCTTAGTAATCAGTCAGTTTACTCACATTGATTTCACTTGACTTCGTCTTGATCAATTTAAAACAAATCGTCTGACGTCATCTGATTTGTGGTGTGCTATTAAAAAAAAAAAAAAAAAAAAAAAGTCAAACCTTGGTATGTATCACAGATCCGGCGTGAAGGCATGCGGCTCTTCCTGCTGTGGATGCAGGCATTGCAGAGTAACGTGCAGCACGAGCAGCTCTGCATGTTCGCCTGTCTGATTCCTGGTTTTCCAGCTCCACTCCTCCATGGCACGCCACGGACCCTGGACACGCTGATCAACCCTCCGCTGAGCCTTACAGACAGTTAGTACAACCATGCCGCCATCACACACATCTGACACGACAGATACTGGAATCGACTGGTCTGTCCAACAGCCAGCGTTTTTATCCCCTGCTGGCCGAAGGCCCGAAGGGGGATTATGTTGTGGTGGTTTCCCTCTGTCTGTCTCTGTCCCTCCCTCCCTCCCAAAAAGGGTATAAGCATCTTGAAATCAACTCCTTACATTTTTAAGAGGAATTTCGTGAAACTTGGTACAAGTCCTTGTTATAGGTCGGTAATACACATATATTTGTGGTCTGAACCCAGCCCTGTGGGGTGGTTTCTGAAAGCTTCTCTGTTCCCATATTTACTAATATTATTATAATGTTTTGTCTTATCAAGAATTTAGGTTGCTTTTAGTTTTGTTTCCTGGAAACTCATTGACTGAACTCACAGCAGTTTTATTAATGTTTTAATGTCGTGGCCTACAGCTCAGGTGACCCCGGAAGAGATCACCCCGTTTGTTCCTCCACAATCAGGTGACAAGAACCAGGAAGACCTCACGGCCTATTTCTTAGAAGCTCTACTGAAATACATGGTAAACCAGGTATTATCTCTTGTCCCTTACTAACATCAATGTTCTGACATGTAACTAATCTCACTGCTGATAACACAAAATAAAATCTTTCATGTCTGCAGCACCAAATAATGATTTTCAATTAGAACTTCACTTTATAATTAATTGTTTTTTCACTTTACATATTTTGATTTTGTGTTCTTTGATATATTTTAAATAGTCAGTTTGTCTTTTGGAACACATTTACATTATCTTCAGATCTTTTTTTTTTTTTTATTAAAATCATATGCCAGCAGAAAAATTTTTGCTGTTAGAGCCATTTAATGAAAAATGTTAATTCATTTAAGCCCAGAATTAGATCAACCGTGTCAGAAAGATCTCAAGCTTGAGACCCCAATGGATATTTTTTCGATTTTACCATACCTTAAGAAATTCCCTTATTAATGTACTTTCTTTTTATATAATGCCCATGTGTTGCATACTGTAATGTTCAGAACAGTCTCACCTTTCTGAATATGAGATACATATTTGTCTCTAACATTGTGTAAAGATATGATTAATAGATACATGATGAAAAGCTGACCAGGACGCAGGAGAGCGTCATTGGGGCTCTGACGGTTAATCTCATCTCTCTTTGAAGTAAACACTTAAAATTAACAGGAAAAAAATTCACATTTGAAAAACTGCAGTGTTTAATAAGTGACTTTTTATTTTTATTTTATTTTTTCCCCCTGTCAGTCAGTTAACTCTTCAGATTGAATTCTGTTTATTGCTGAGTTTCTAATATAGAAAAACTTTTCATCCCTCCTTTTTCCACAATGTGTAACTTTACTTGCACATTTAGTGATATAGCTTCATGTGTTCATCCACACACAGTCACACATTTTTTTAAAGTAAACTTTGTCTGTTGCTACTAGGCCAAGTCTCTTGAGTGGCGCTGCAAAGAGAACCATGAACGTGGCTTCAACTTCCTCTTTGCTCACTTCAGGAAGTTTTACCTTCCTCATATCTTTCCTAACTTTTCCATGGAAACCAGCCTCTACAACCCCATTCTGGGTCAGTACATTCATGTCTTCACCACCAACACCAGAGAGCTTCTGTTTTTCACACATCTGTTTTTTTTTTTTTTTTTTTTAAGACTGATGGTTTTTTTTTTTTTTTTTTTTACATTTTTTTAATGGGCATATTGCTGTGTGCCCCCCCCCCCCCCCCCCAAAAAAAATCATCCGTGATCAGGGCTAATCTTTGATAACATGTCTCATTCTAGACTGCTGTATTTTAGATTTAATCTAATGGTGGTGGGGTTAGTTTCAGATCTGATTCATTTTGCTTTGAAGATCTGTCATTCAGTCTTAATCTCACGACACACATTTAACGTAGTTTTAAATCAATCTGTTGATTTATTGATAATTGTCTGATGTGATGGTTGTGCAGAGCAGATGAACACGATGTGAACATACAACTTTAGAAACTAAATCCAAAGCGTGTGACAAAAACTCAAATCTTTGTCGTTACTGGGTAGATGATTTTTATGATGATGTTTAGGAAAGTTAATTAACACCACAAGAAAACTCTTCCTTTTATCAAGGCCCAAAATATCCCATTTCAAAACACAATAGTTTTAACTTTTATCTGAATCCACCTCAATTTCAATTTATTTAATTTTATATAGCTCCAAATGCCAACAAAGCTGCCTGAAGGAGCTTCACACAAGCAAGGGCTAACCTTACCAACCCCTAGAGCAAGCACACAGGTGACAATGGTAAGGAAAAACTCCCTCAGATAATATTGAGGAAGAAACCTCAGATCAGACTCAGATGGGTGACCCCCTGCTTAGGCCATTCTAACATAAGGTTTTTACAAAGCTTTACAAAGGTGAAGAAACAGAAAACAGCAAATCAAAACAACATGACATAGTAACAAAATAATATGTATTTGAGTCCACGCTGGTGGTTATGCCACAGGCAAGGGTTATCCAGCATTCCTCATGCCATCAGTGGGCCTGTTCCCATGGCAGTATCCATTCCAAACACAGACTGCAGTGTGCCGCATCAGCTTCAGGTGTGGCATCTCACTGTCAGTCCAGCACCCTGTGTTCAGTAGCCGTTTTGCTATTTGTACCTCAGACAGAGAGCAAAAGAGCAGAATTCGTCAGCTAAGGTATAATTCATCAGTGGTAAATCGACAGGAAAATAGAGAAAATACTAAGGTGATCGCCGGCCACTAGCCCTAAGCTTCACTAACACACCTGGAATTTAGATAAAGTTGAGGCTGAGACATGTTCCATTACTAATGAAATGAATTCAACAGGATAGAAAGAATAGTTCCATACCATGCCAGTATGCTAGCCATACAAAAGCGAGAATAAATGTGTCTTAAGTCTGGACTTTAAAGCAAACTCAAAGTGTCTATATTTATTTTTCACCCCAGTCTAAACTGGGATAATTGAGAAAATCAGTCTGATTAATATTTGGATGATATTAGCCCCCCCCCTCCCCCCCCCCCCCCCCAAAAAAAAACCAAAACAAAAAAAAACCAAACAGAACTTTGTGTGTGAGGTAAAAGGCCTTATCAAAGCTCTGCATTACATAATTATTTTTTTCTTTTGACATGTAGAGGTTCCTCCAATGCGACCAAAACCGTATTACAGCATGCTGAAGAGGGAGCAGGACTGTGGTGAAGCACAGTATTGCACCAAGGAGAGCTTCCTTCAGGCTCGAGTCATCTTTATCCGTTGGCTTGTTTCCTTTTGGCTGGAGCCACGACAGAATGCACCCACACATATTCCAGGAACCGAGGGAGAGAACATCCCTAAAAACATCCAGGTAACTGACCCGTGTGTGTCCCGGGAACGGAGGGTGAGAACATCCCCAAAAATATCCAGGTAACTGACCCGTGTGTGTCCCGGGAACGGAGGGTGAGAACATCCCCAAAAATATCCAGGTAACTGACCCGTGTTTGTCCCGGGAACCAAGGTCGAGAACATCCCCAAAAATATCCAAGTAACTGAGCTGCGTGTGTCTCGGAAATCAAGAGCGAGAACGCCCCCCAAAAATATCCAGGAAACTGACCCGTTTGTGTCCCGGGAAACGAGGGAGAGAACACCCCCCAAAAATATCCAGGTAACTGACCCGTGTGTGTCCCTTGGAGCCGAGGGTGAGAACTTCCCCAAAAATATACAAGTAACAGCCGCGTGTGTCCCGGGAACAGAGGGCAAGAACACCCCCAAACATATCCAGGTAACTGACCCGCGTGTGTCCTGGGAACCAAGGGCAAGAACCTCCCCAAAAATATCCAAGCAACTGACCCATGTGTGTCCCGTGGGCCGAGGGCAAGAACACCCCCAAACATATCCAGGTAACTGACTTGCGTGTGTCCCGGGAACCCAGGGTGAGACTTTCCCCAAAAATATCCAAGTAACTGACCTGCGTGTGTCCCGGGAACCGTGGGCGAGAACGCCCCCAAAAATATCCTGCTAACTGACCCGCGTGTGTCCTGGGAACTGGGAGTGAGAGCGCCCCCAAAAATATCCAGGTAATTGACCGCATGTATCTTGGGAGCCCTGGGGGTTCAGAACATTCCTAACATAAAATTGTTTAATGTCTTTAACGACATGGATGTTTGATTTATTCTCCTGGTAAATGTAGTTTAGTTATTTTTTTGTATCTGCTCACCTCCAGCGTGCAGCGGCCGGACTTGCTGCTCGCTCTGCAGGCAGCTCAGATGACAGCACTGGAGGTGGGATTCGGTCTGACAACCACACAGAGGTTTGTGGTAGTTCTACGGGACCAGGCGGGTCCAGTGCAGGTTTACCTGGAGGTCCAGGGAATGTGGGCGAGCCTGAGCAGAGCCATTCAAACACATCCACACTGACAGAGAGGGAGCCAAGCTCGTCCTCACTCTGTTCGATTGACGAGGAGCAGCTGACGGACATGGAGGTGGTGAGGAGAGTCCTGACCAACGGCAGAGCTAACGTCAACTTCATCATTGAGATCTTCAGACAGGTGAAGCAGAAATACCGTTTTATTGTTCACTATCAAACAGAAATTCAGGTTGGGGGAATAATACAGGAATCACCCTGTCCTTCTCTCCATGGATCTCGCTCTGCCCTTCTGTCTGTGCATCTTGTCTTCCCAGCGGCCTGCATTCATTAATATGTGCACAGAAATGTTTCCACTCTTGTCATAAAATAAATGCATGCACAGAATTGCCACCGGACTCATGACATGTGTGTACCAGTCAATTTTGTTCACTGAAGTGCAGGTTGGGGATGCTGTTCTACAAAATCACAAACAACATGGGAAACAATGTGAGATGTTTTAAACAAATAATCCTGTCATTGAATTTGCCTGGAAATCTGATTAAACCGTCTGTGATCACTCGTGTATCTGTGTGTTTTTGCAATAAACACCTTGCGTGCTGATGCACAGACATAGTTTTTAATCAGGAAGTGAGATGAAATAATCAGGTCTAATTAACGTGGTTCCTGTCGCAGGCTTTTCTTCTCCCGATATGCGAGTCGGCTGCAATGCGCAAAGTGGTTCGGGTTTACCAGGAGTGGATCTCCATGGAAGACAAACCCGTGTTCATGAAGGAGCCAGAAGAGGTTCCGGATCCACACACTCAGCTCGGAGACAAGGACGCCGAGGTGAAGACTTGTGGGGGGTCACATGATGTGATTGATTGAATTAAGAAGTGATGTCAGACTAACTGTGGATATCATCAGGGCGTGACTAGGGTCAGTGACGATGATCTGCTGGAGTATCGTGTTCATGCTGGAGTCCAGACCACGCTGCAGGTATGTGACCTGGTCATTCTCCACAACTTCATCTGCCACAAACCTGCAAAGTTCTAACACCTTTGACCTTTGATTCGTGGTATAAATGTGACAGCACGGTCACTTTGTGTCCATCTGCTTGCTTTGTTGATTATGGAGGTCATGTTGAACGTTGGACCCATATAACTGAAAGCTGTGGTGATAGTGCAACTGGCAGACTAATTGAAGGCTTTCTTTGTGTATCCACGCCTCCCTGTGCCCAGTCCACTGCATGTGTTGTTTCCTCTAGCTTGTCTAGTTTTGCCCTCTCAAAGTTTGTAAAAGGTGATTTAACATAGTCTCTAATCTGAAGATATCTGGAAAACTGGTTCTTGGGCAAACTTGTTGTAGTTCTGCAACACTTGTTGAAAAGAAGCAAATTCCCTTCAATGTGCAGGTTGTCAATATTACGGACCCCGTTTGTCTCCAGATATTGAAGGTCCCATCCATAGTGGAGGGAGTGAAAGTGGGGTTTGCTGCTATAGGTAGTAAACGACACTGTATTGAGCTTGAAATGTTTTTTTCAGTTATCTCTGTATCCTTATTGTGTCGTAGATGACAGGGTTGTGTTCTGTTGACTGGCACAGGTGATAAAACAGCTGCACTAACAGAGTACGATAGGCAATCCTCACGTTCCAGTTCAGCCCATCATAGGGTGCAGTAGAATGTATTCCAGTAGCCCAGTAATATAGCCTAAAGTCAGGCAGTGCTAGTCCCCCATTGGTTTTATGCTTGCAAAGATGATCCTTTTTTATTCTGTGGTCTTCATAATTCCATACATTGGGAAGAATGATAGTCTAGTTTTTTAAAGATTTGGTAAGGTATAGTGGTAAGTTTTGGAACAGGTAAAGTATTGGGGTGGGGGTATCTTAATAGCACTGACTCTACCCAGCAAAGAAATTTGGAGTGACTTTCAAAATTGGATATTGTGTTCATGTTTGCTTAGTAGATTAGGAAAGTTAGCTTTATGAACAGCACTGTACGTCTTAGTGTTGTCTAATGTTATGCAGAGGGGAAGCTGTTTGAGCCATTCCTGATCTTCAACTCGTAGCAGTAGTAACATACTTTTACTCCAATTATTCTTGTACCTGGCCAATGATTGAAACAACTCCAGTATTTATGAGACATTTATCTGAGGTTGAGTGACATGTAACAAAATGTCATCCACATACAAACAAATCTTATTCCTAGTATACTCTTGTGTTGTAGCCGTAAATCTTGGGATGTGATTAAATAGTTTTTACAAGCGGCTCTATGGCTAGAGCAAGCAATAGTGGCTTAAGTGGTCATCCCTGCCTTGTACACCTGCCAAGCTGAAATAGAATAGAAAGACTCTGATTAGTAAGTATTGTAGCACAGGAGTTATTGTATAATAACTTGGTCCAGGACACAAACCCATTACCACAGTCTTTTAATTTGAAAATCTCAGAGGATGTCAGAGTGAGTGACGTTAGACATAACTGTAGCACATTTGCAGGTAACCAACACATGGAGCATCTTCACAAAGGCAAGAACTTTGTTTTTGGACTCAGATGCTACATTCTGCTGAGTGAGGGTTAGTACATCAGTGCAAATGAGACAGCGAACGCGGCGCAGAGAGGGAGGATTTTAGCCTGATAATGGAGTAACATGTTAAGAAAAAACAAAACTGTGGAGCCACCTTATTTCTCACTCCACTTTCAGTACTGTTCAGTACCATCAGATTAAAAGAGCTTTTCAATGTTAATATCAAATATCTGCTAAATCTGCAATATGGATCAGCTGCAGATCAAACTTAGTCTATTCATTGAAAGTGCCAGTCTGCACCTCACTTTCAAATATCAGAGTGATTGGGGCACATTAAATGGGATTTTCAATGTTAAATTTAAATGGCCACAAAATCTATTATCTGAATCAGATTGGGATCAAACTTTGTCAGTCAATAACCTTTAACCTTTTTTGACAGTTATGAATTCCTGAAAACATGTTCAGTGTTAAAGATAGGGATTTTTCCTGATTTTGACCTGTGACCTTGAAAATTGAATCACTTATTGCCTATCGGGATATTAATCTTCAGAAAAAAATTCATAACAATATATGAAAAATCATGGGCTCCAGGCTGTTCACAGACAGACAGACAAACAATCAAACGGGCGAAAACATAAGGTAAAAAAGAAAGAAGAGGGAGATAATTGTTTAAAAGGAGATATTTTAGCATAGAGATAAACAAAAAGGGGGGATAATGTTAAATATCAATATATCAACTATTCACATTGTTACCATTTATGTCAAACTGAAATTGTTCCTTTAAGTGTGTTTAAGATATAGGTTTCACTCTGTGTTCACATCCATGTTATTGAACATAGTTGACAGTTCACAATGTTTCCCATCTGAGTGTTGTTCAATGCTCTCGTTTGAGAGCACTGAGAGAGTGAGTCTTGAAGTGTGTCTCAGTTGTTTCCTCTAACCAAAAAGGTGTTCTGCATACAGACGGTCCTCTTCTGTATCTGTGAATGTGATCTCGTTCCCGTTGTGTGTCACTCTCAGCTTGGCCAGATATAATAGTCTGAATTTAACTCTGGGTTTGTCTCATAAGTTCCTGGCTGGAATAAAATCAGCTTGGTGTTTAACTACAGCCGGTGGAAAGGCCTTGGTATATGAGGTTTTTGGTCTTTATAACCCTCTGCAGGATCTCCTCCAGGGCATGGCAGTAGTGCAGCCTGAGAAACCGATGTGGTGGTGGTTTGTTATCTTTGGGTCATTCTCACAGGGCCTTGTGTACTTGGTCAGTCACGCTCATCAAGCTTTAGCACTTCTGTTACCAGCTGCACCTTGAATTCCCTGGGTTTCTGTCGATTTTCCTCCCCCTCTTAAACTCCAGCAATTCTCAAATTCTGCCATTTACGCTGCCCTTCCAGGTCCAAACGCTTTTCTCAAAGTTGTTCAACACGGCTGTACAGTAGTTTCACTTTAGCTTTGAAATCCACAACAGTATCTGAGGTAGCACTAGTCAACTCTCCGTTTCAATGTATCATTCTGGGAATTACAACAGTAAATACATTGTCGCTTTCTGTTTCTTTCTGTTTTCAGAGCAGCTATTCCTCCTCTCAAAGTTGTACTCATGTCTGCAAATCTTTCATCAGTTTTGTTGCAGATGTCTGACAGTTCACCTTGTAGCGATGCTGTGGCGGCTAACACAGAGTGGTTGTTTGTATTCAGAACACTCATGTCCAGGTTCTGTTTTCCAATCTGGCTTGTTGTTATGGTTGGGCCCCCATCGTCATTCGACTTGGTCTTGGAGCTCACCTTTGTTTTCACCATATGTGCTAAACTACAGGTACTAGGAGAATCATGAATACACAGTCCCCTAAACGAATGGGTCAAAGTTGCATAGGATTAGTTTTAAATGTAATTTTAAAGTTTAAATTTACAGGAGCTACAGCCAGGCGCCTCTTATCTCCTCATTGCTCAGCAGCCCCCTACCCCCCAAGGTTGTTATAAATTTTAACAGTATTCATAATGTTCCCATGTACATAATTCAGATGTCCTTGCGTAGCTGTCCTGGTATGTAGGGGTTGGGTTTTGATAGCTGTGATTGGTCCACTCACAGTGGTCACTAACATTCATACACAGAAACTTTCATATTATTTTCCCAATGAAAAGCCCTTATACAAACACTGCGCAACAGCAAGTAAAATAAAAATAGCAGGGTTTGTCATTTTCATGTATAGATACATTGTACAGGTACAAAATTATATACAAAGTGTGGCCTCTGTGTGTTTCCTCATACTGCAGAGGCAAAGCTCTTGTTGTTCACAGTTCATGTCAGTAAGATGAGAGCTGAGCTGTTGAATGAATCTGGAGGCGTCTTCTCGTGGATGACTGAGACTGATTTTGGACCTGTTTGGCAATCCTGCTCTTTGTCTCCTCTGTAGGTTTTCATAACTCACTCCTCCAATGTTTTCCTCCTGGAACCAGCCAATGACATCAGGATTCTTCTGGAGGAGCACGTCGACATGTGCAAGCGAGTCCTCAACATCTACCGAAGCCTCGTCATGCACGAGACCATGGACCAGAAAACATGGTAACACAAAAATACTTTGCAGCCTATATGCTGAGTATGTCCCCACCCAGCGGGACTTTTGAAACTGGTTTTAGACGTCTCTTCTCTGAAGGAGAATTTTAAAACCATTGATGAAGCAGTGCAGACTGATGAATGTATGACAGCGACTGGGTTCTGGTCACATCTTAATCAATTGTGGATTATTGGTGGGTGGGTGTGTGTGTGCAGGGAGCAGATCTTACTGGTTCTGCTGAGGGTGACTGAATCTGTAATGAAGCGACCTCCCTCCATCATGCCTCAGGGCAAGAAGAACAGCACATTGTCAGGGAGACTGGCTGGACCCATCTTTCAGGTACCGTCCCCAACTGCTAAATTCAAGGAACACTGAACAATTTGTTCTCTTTGAGTCCGTGCCAGTTTCCTCAGAATATGCACCAGCTGATTTTACTGCTGTAGTGTCTGTAGACCTGCAGCTGTTCCTCAGGAGCCAGCTGATTGTTAGCTTGCATCTGTTTATCATGATAACTGATGTAAGTAACAGGGTGTCGCTCCCAGTGAACGCTCAGAAAGTGGATTTATTTTTCACCAAGATGTGTCTTTCTGCACAGACGCTGATTGTAGCCTGGATTAAGGGGAACCTGAACGTCTACATCAGCAGAGAGCTGTGGGATGATCTCCTATCCGTGCTCACCTCCCTGACCTGCTGGGAGGAGCTGGTTACAGAGTGGTCGCTAACAATGGAGACCCTCACCAAGGTGCCACTCATTCTGTTTCTAATGTGGATGACTGAAGCTGTCTGCTGATTTTGGGTCTATGATGTGTCGTTCTGGTTGTGCGTCAGGTGTTGGCCAGGAACCTGTACAGTGTTGATCTGAATGAGCTGCCTCTGGACAAACTCAGTGAGCAGAAACAGAAGAAGCACAAAGGAAAAGGTTGGTTCTTTGAAACTATAAACATTGATCTGAATCCCAGAACCAGGATGGACTCTTAATATTAAAGTTTGTTTGTGATCCTTGTCAGAGCTGGTGCAGTTTGAGCTAACACATGCATCCTGATAAAAGGATAACCACCATTTGTGTTCTTAAAGGACTGAGTGTTAGTGCTCATGTATGTAGATGGATGGTGCTATCTTGTGGCCACATTTTGATATATTTTTGTCGTATAAGTTGCAGGACCTGTCAAACAACTACAAAAAAAAAATAAAAAAATAAAAATCCATGACTTATAGTGTGGAAAATCCAGGCTGGTTATAAGCAGTTTTTTTAAGTGTTTTAGACTGGTTCAAACCAGTCTTGTTTTATTAAAAGCATTAAAACCACAAACTGTCATGACAGATGTGATCATAG
The DNA here is from genome assembly GCF_902500255.1 of Thalassophryne amazonica. Classification (NCBI taxonomy): domain Eukaryota; kingdom Metazoa; phylum Chordata; class Actinopteri; order Batrachoidiformes; family Batrachoididae; genus Thalassophryne; species Thalassophryne amazonica. Next base: position 58,194,436 of record NC_047121.1, on the reverse strand, counting down.
TCTTTTGTGAATTTGCATTTGGATTATTGATGTAATATTGTGATATTTCCAAAGAGTCTTACTGTGTTTTAATAAATAATCCTGATAACAGGTGTACATGAACAGAAACCTCATCTTTAATGAATGTACATCAAACTTTACCCCCCCCCCCAAAAAAAACAAAAAAACATCCACCCCAGGTATTGGTTCTGAGGGTCAGCGGCAGGTTGTGGATCGGTCCTTCTCTAAAGGGTGGAGCCGAGACCAGCCAGGCCAGGCGGCTGCCATGAGGCAGCGTAGCGCCACCACAGCCGGGTCACCGGGTATTGAAAAGGCCCGGAGCATCGTCCGACAGAAGACTGTGGGTCAGTACCTTTAACTCTCCCCTCCTCCTCAGTTCAGTCACATCATTAATAGCTAATAATAATTCATGTTTTCTCTCTCTCACACACACACTTATCCTTAATTACTGCTAGGTTTTAATTTTTGTTAAATGTGAATGAGTGTGTATTTTCACTGAACCGCAGTCACATTTAATTTAATTTTTATTCTGCTGTTTTTGCTACGGGTTGCTGCAGCGCATCTGATCAGGATCCTTATGTGGATTTGGCACAAGTTTTACACCAGATGGCCTCCTTCCAGATGTAGGAGGAGGTCAGGCCAAAGGTGGCGTGTTGAGAGACCGGTGTGCTTGACACTATATGGCCTAATCAGCCAAAAAGAATAATCACTTTCATCTACATTTAAAAGAAAAAAAAAAAAGCTTAGATCCGGACTTCAGGTGAGAGTTCCTGTCACAGGTGAGATCATTGTGTTCGGACTAAAATAGGTCAAAACTATATTAATCTGTGTAAGATGTCTGTAGTCCCGCCCACATCTTAATTAATCTGTCACTTTACTTATTAATGCTTGCCATCCTCCAGGCGTTTATTAAGTAATCATCTATATTATAATAGCCAAGTGGCCTCTGAGTGCATGTGTGTGCGTGCATGTGTGTGTATGGCTTCGATCACACAAAAACCAGGGAGAGCTGACATTTGCCGTTTTGAATCAAGAATGAACACTGCAAAAATGGAAAGTTGATAGGACAAATATTTTGGGAGAAATTAGCAATTTTAGCTAACCAGTAAACAATGGATATTGTGCTGCAGTGCACCATGGGAGTTTGGGGATTTTAGGTTTTAAATGTTATTGTGGTTCATGTTAGTTTTACAGATTTTTTAGTGATACTGATTTATTGTTTTTGTAGTTCAGTTGGTTTAGTCAGTTTAGTTAAGTGTTATGTTGCTCTTACCATGAGTGAGTTAAGTCTTATGTTGGTACCATGAGTGAAAGTATAGTGGTTTCTTCAGCCACCGTCTTTTTTTGTCAAATTAAAAACACCTGTTTAGAGCAGCTGTGCGTGCAACTTCGACCACAGAGAAACTGTGGACAGTTGACATTTGCCATTTGGTGCTTATTTTGAGTCAAGGATGAACACGGCAAAAACGGAATGTTGATAAGACTAATATTTATGGAGAAACTGCAGATATTAGCTAACAACACTGAACAATAGATGTTTCTAACTACTTCCTGGAGTCACACACCATTCCAACAGAGGGCAATAAGTCATCTTTATATTAAAAGTGTGAGTGCGGTGAGTGATATTTTTTATTTTTTAATTTAGCAAGTTCAGTGTAAGTACGTAATGTAATTGTAAATACGTTAAAATACACGGATGACTTACTTCCATTGTGGTCCATTTAAAAATCAAATGACAAAATAGAAGTTAAAATAATAATAATAATAGTGTGCATATGCTAACAAGAACCTAAACAATTTATAAATCCATTAAGACAGTAAATGAACATAAAAATGACATAATTAACAGGAAATAAAAGGGTTGAGTTCCTCTTCTAAAAATGGTTGAGGTCTAAGGTTATAAAAACATTCTGGACCTACATGCCATTCCAACTCATTATACAAGCTTTGCTTAATTTATTACCACCCTTGAAAAATGTCAGCTACCTATTTTATAAACACTACCCAATCTAGAGCCCGTGGATCCCCACGGGAAACACACTAGTTGATATTTATTTGTACAGGTGAGCCCTGTTAACTCGCGATTCGCCTTTACACACGGTCAAGTTGTGGACCCTGAAAATTTAGGCTACAGTATAAAAGTCAGTTTTGGTCTGACTTTTTAAGAGGGATTGTCAGTGCAGAGTATTCTGGACGATGATTTCTTCTTCCTCCTCCAGCTGCTGCAGATCAGCAGTGAGGGCTGAGGATTCTGTGTGGACAAAAGTTTTTTGATGTGACTGTTTAGATCCTTGCAAAAAAAAATCAGGCTCATTCAGATTGGGCTGGAATTTATACACGCTGCACAGAGTCCTCCGCCCTCATCGCTGACCTGCAGCAGCCGGACAACAAAGCACAACAAAGAAACGTCAAACATGCCCAGACAGAAGATGTCTTTGGTTCCAGCTGGTTTCCAGAGCTGATAGATTTTTGTTTCTTTTCTGTCTAAATGAGCGTTTTGGTGTCATTGAGGTCTGAGCCAGACCCTGGTGGGCTGGACCTGTACCCCAGGTTGCCACACGCACCCTGTGAGGGTCACAGTCTTCCGTCTGCTGAATGTGGTGACGTGCACGCACAGCACACGTGTACACACGGAAACAAAATGTCAATAACACGTCCTTCACCTCTTGCTCCCTCCTCTTCCTCTTTGCTTGCTCTTTCTCTTCAGCTCTACGTAGCTGTTCCACAGGCGACTCTCTGCTGTCCTCAGCCTTTATCCGCAGTGCCAAGAGCGCTCCTGCTCTGGCTCCGCCTCTTCCTGTCCTCCACCACCACCACCCTTTACTACCCCCCCTCGCTGATCAGCTGGCAGGTACTCACCATTTCCACTGCCTGCTGCCTGGAAACCTTTCCTCACCTCCTCACTTTGCTTCTGTCCCACCTCCTGCATGTACTCCCATGGGAACTGTAGAGACCCTCCTCCTTTTGACCCGTGACTGGTCCGCTGCTGACTTGAAATTTTAAAGGGGGCAGGGTTTAGCCGTCTATGACGACACCTCAGAAACTAAAACATGCTGTTATATGATCCATAAAGGCCTGTTGGAATCTTGAGTTTCAGAAAGTGTAAAGTTTACAGATTTATTTCTGTCCTAATTGACCTCGGCTGCTGAACTCAAACTTACCACGTGTGGCAGCCTGATGATGTCACAGATGGTCTGCCGCGTGTGCTGGCTGTTCTTGGTTCGTTCCGCAGTGACACAAACATGTATTGATCAGCAGGGGCGTGCTGGGAACTTTTTTCAGCCCGGGAGTTTCATATCCAACCGGCCCACAAACCGCCAGCGCACAGAGATAATAAGAGTTCTGCTGTGGCATTTAAACAGAGGTGTCAAGTAACGAAGTACAAATACTTCGTTACTGTACTTAAGTACACTTTTAAGGTATCTATACTTTACTCCTTTACTTATTTTTCTGCCTACTTCAGACTTCTACTCATTACATTTTCACACAAGTATCTGTACTTTCTATACCTTACATTTTTAAAACAAACAGCCTCGTTACTCTTGGCTTCAGTTTAATGTTTATATATATATATATATATATATATATATATATATATATATATATATATATATATATATATAATTTCACGTCATGTGCGCCTGTAATCAACTTTTCTGCAGCGCGGCTTTGCTTTGAACCGTGAACCAATCCAAGCAGTGGTTCGCAGATTGAAGCAATGCTTCGACCTATTGCTTCGTTTATTCTTTCTTTCGCTTAATTTTCCCCTGCTAAAACCTTAAAGAGCATACTTCTGTGAGTATTATTTACCTTTTCTATGTTAAACCGATCTGTTATGGTCTTCTGAAACAGTTGATAGATGTATTTTATAACTTAAAAACGGGAGCGACGCTAACGCGTTAGCATGTCTATGGCGTTTTCAATGTTAAAAGTTAGCATTAAGCAGCTCTCGTCACGTTCGGGTGCATTTGTTTTCAGATTGTAATATTTCTTAAATTTATTTTTGTTTATATATTAATAATCTAATGATTATTATATACAATTTTAGAGAAAGAGGCAAAAAGAACCTGAATAGAAACACAACAGAAAATATAAAAGCAACTAACAATGAACATACATATATAAATACATACATAAATAAATAAATGTTTCCTGTGAACACCTAGTGACTCTTACACCTCCACTTCATCCCTGTCTTATTTAATGACAGTTTGTTTCGGTCAAACCATATTTTCAGTTTGTTAATTTCTTCAGTGATTTCCTCCAGAACTATCTGACAAACTAGAAAACTGCTGCATCCTAGTAAGAACAGAATACTACTGGAATGAATTTGAATAAGGAAAGCTGTTTTGTTTTTTTTTCTCACTAAATGGATGCTGCATTCACTGCAGTTTATTGTCTGGAATAGTCCCAGATTGCATTTCAGAGCTTCTAGAATTGAAACATTTTCGTGCAGGTGGTGTTGGGGGGTAATTTTGGGTTTTGGGTCTTGGGCCACATGTAGAACGAATCAGTTTTTAAATTAAGCTTTCAATTCATATAGTGGCATCTACTTTTTTTTTTTTTTTTTTTTTTTTAAAGGTTACTTTATACTTTTATACTTTAAGTAGGTTTTGGAGCACATACTTTTTCACTTTTACTTGAGTAAAGAGGTCAAGTTGATACTTCAACTTTTACCAGTGTTTTTAAACTGCAGTATCTATACTTCTACTTAAGTAACAAATGTGTGTACTTTTGACACCACTGCATTTAAATCCAGCATTTATGTGCTGACTGACTGTGAAAATTGTGTGGCTTATAATAGAAAGAAAAAGTTAGTTAGTTAAAACAAGAACGGTATTGTTAACTCACCAGTGCACCACCTGGGCTTACACTGTGCGATTTTTGGCCCTTTTTCAGACGATTTTTCACTTGTGCGAGAATTTTCGTCCTGCGTCGTGCAGTCTACATGGAGTAATGAGCTGCGTTTAACATCTCACAACCACCTCCCGATGGGGAAATCATATGGTCGGATGAAAATCAAACCTGTTCGTTATTTTGGTCGGCCGTCGTGACTCGTGAGGGTTCCGCGCTGTTGAAGCAGCGCTACAAGCGTCTATTCGCTGATTACGTCGCGCACTGTGCATGTACAAACACCAGAGAGAGGAAACAGTGATCTCATGTAAAGTCTTGTTTTTTTGGGGGTTTTTTTTGCGTTCCCTCGCAATAACCTAATGCAATATTAAAGTTCATGCCTATCAGCGTGCACAGTGAGTGGAATCAGGTGGGGGGAGACTGAACGTATATGCGCGCGCGCACACACACACACACACACACACACACAATACACACAACAGGATTTACGACAGATGAGGGAATAAGTTGCTACACCTTGCGCAGCTGTAAGACTCCGTATGAAATATAGTTTATTTATACAACAGTGTAAGTACCAACACCTGTTATGAATGTTTGTTTTCTTTTTTTACCGTCCTCTCATGAATCATGTTGCTGTCTGCTGTGTGTGCGGGCGCGCATATACGTTCAGTCTCCCCCCCGATTTCACTCACTGTGCGCGCTGATAGGCATGAAATAAATTGTTTTTAAAAAAGAAACGCGTCCCCGACGTGTGGTTTGTGAACGTACAATGTGAACAGTCAGATCGCATCAGAGCATCGGGCTGTACAGTGTGAGACCATGAATCGTGCGCTCTGAACTTTTAAACCCTGCGGTTTTGTTGCACAGTTTGAGCTGGAGCCAAGTACAACGATTGAAAATATCGTACAGTGTATGCCCAGCCAAGTCCGTGAAGTCTGTAAGTAGCTGGAAGAGGTGGCACTGTACTACAAATGTTGATACGGCTGGCATCAACAGGCATGTAGCCTGTTATGCCCAGCCCTATTTACCATTTCCCTCTTCGCTCTGTCTTCTTGAAAAAATATCTGTGAGCTTTGCACACTTGGCAGCATCTTCCTCCAAAGCTTTTCTTTTTCTTAATCTAGCTTTTTCAGCTCCACCTGGCTTTTTTCTGTCCATCTTTCCACTCACGGGCCACTCCTCCTATATTTGCTACAACGGCCCCAGGTTGGACCAGCCCACCGGGAAAACTCCCGACTCTCCCGATTACCCAGCACGCGGTAGTTGATCAGTGACTGGTCAAATGAGGAGGAAGTAGGTGTGGAAAATCAAATCCTAGCACTGGTATTTCTGGGTAAGTTTGGATGCACATTACCTTGCAACAGGAAGTTGAAGCACAGGCTTCCTGTTGAGGAAGAATTCTAGATTTAAATGCACCTTTGTGATGTGACCAGCATGCTGCAGCCTGACCCTGACCTTTGACCCTCTGGTGCATTCCTCTGTGCTGTTGCGGTGTTGATGTTTGGGTGATAATTCATTACTGCTGTGATGATATTTTTATAAAAACACACGAGTCATAAATGGTTTGAAGTACCTGGTTGAAGATTGTATCACCTCTCAATAACTACATTATAACTAAGTTAACTTGTACAGTCTCAGTGTCGTCTTTGTCAGCTGTTTTGCACATAACAGATCTATCGAGGTGATGCAGTTTCCAGTCATTTGACACGAGTCATGTTGCACATCGACATTCTCACTTCAACACTGTAACTGTTGCTTTAAACAAAAAGCAGCGTCTGCTTGACACACCCCCTTCTGTAAAATCTGCATTAACGGTGCGTTCCATTTTTACTTGGAGGTCAGGATTTCCCAGTTATGCCCAACAGGACATCCCCTGACGTCGTATTTCCAACTTGCCAACTCGTACGAACCCTACATACTTGGACTACACAGTTTAATAGTGCTGCTCCCAGCTGCAGCAGTAATGACAGCTGTAGGGTTTTTTTAGCACTTCTTTAGTCTTTTTTGTGTTCAGTTTAATAAACCGTGCACACAGTACTGCTGTATTACTGTTTGTGGACATGGTGCTGTGGTTAAACCCTTAGTTGTTGCTAACAGTGACTGTCCACGGTGTGACAAACCGGCAGTAAATTAAAACATTGACGTAAGTTTTGCTCCATCTGTTTCCTTCCTTAAGGCCTCTCAAATGGAACAGTTTTTTTTTAAGTTCTCTATTCTCCAAAATCTTGAAGGCCTCTGGCTTATTTTATGACTTGAGCGCCTGTGTGGAAAATAGAATGAACGCATTTAAGTTTGTGTGACGTCATTCACAGTTCTGACTTCTGAGATAAATGGAACGCAGCGCAAGTCATCGTGTGTGTGTATATATATATATATATATATATATATATATATACACATACATACAATGACATTTGTCCTCTGCAATCAACCCATCCTAGTTATAGTTAGACACAATCCAACCACTCAGAGTAGTGTGCAGCCACTGTCCGGTACCTGGGGTCAAGATGTGAGGTTCCCTCATTTGATTGACACTTCAGCAGGTGAAAAGTCAAGAGGTGATTTCTCTTGTTCAGTTGGATCAGTTAGACTCAGTTTCAGCAGAACATCTTCAAAGATTGATTGCACATGGGACAGAAATGAGTGGAGCCACCAAGAAACTTCTGACTGCTCTGAAGCAGTTATGAGCCTCAGTGTTTGTGACTGAAGGGACTTCTGTCTGTTACTTCTCCAGTCACAGCCTCATGTTGGAGTGAAGAACTTTAACAAATAGAAAACAGGCTAAATGTTTGTCAGATAGCACGTGGGAGGCTCCAGTATCAACATCATATCTGGTTTGTGTGGTAACTGTCAAAATAACAGAATGTTTGTTTGATATTTACAGAACAAATTAATTAAGCTGTTTGACAGATTTTCTATCTTCTGTTCAGAAAACTTCTGCTGGACAATCACACCTGAGAATGTCATACATGTGTGTGCGTTAATTGGTGTGCACTTAACTAACCACACCCCCTTTCCCTTACAGACCTGGATGACCCACCAATCGTACTGATGTCCCGCCCATCTCGACTGCGTCACTCCTCTCAGAGTGATGAGACTCCTCCCACCTCCTCTTCTGAGGTGTTCCAGGGTGGGACTTGTGACCTAGATGTTCCACCCCCTTTGTCCCTAGCAAGGAGCAGCAGTGCCTCTGACATCATGGAGCCTTTCATCACTGAGCGGGTCAAAGGTGAAGACCCCTGGAGGGATACCCATTCAGTCCAAAACCCCCCTCACCACCACTCCACCACTGTTTCCTCACTTGCGGCCGCTAGCGCTCCGCCACTCACCCCCCTCCCCTTCTCTCCCTCCCCCACCCCTCTCACTTTTCCTGGTGGTGCTGCTTCCTCATCCACAAAGGGACAGGACAATGGTAGTGTAGATGATCCACCAGAACACCAGACTGGCTCTCGGGGCAAAGGGTATAGTTCCGATTGGGTAAACAGCTGGGACTCTGCCTTCAGTTTTTCCTCTGAAAAGGACAGTGAGATCGAGGAGGGTGAGTTGGGGGCGGGGCTAGAAGATGATCTGTTTTCATCTATTCGGGACTACCTGACTCAAAGAGACAGTGATAGGAAGGGGAAGGCAGGAGAGAGCGATGGTGCTGGTCCTTCGTTAGAAAGCCTGATGGGTGCTGTGCAGACAGGCGTGGCCAGAACACAACTAGACCATCCTGCACAGGTAGGACAAGTGAGACAGGTGATGAGAGACAGACAGGTAAGTAATGCAGTCAGACACAGCAGTGTAGATTTAGCAGAGGAACATGAGGGGGAACAGCCCAACATCTACGAGTGCCTCGAGCTGCAGTGTCGCTGGCCCATAGCCAACACTAGGAGGAGCTGTAGTTCAGAGAGGCAGAGTGAACAGAAGGAGGAAAGAGAACTATCAACAGAAAAATGTGATGAATGGAGGGAAAAGGGGGAGGAATGGAAGGGAGTCACAGCAACAGATGAAGAATTCAAGTTGATCAAAGACTCGTACACACTAGAAGTAAACACAGAACCCAGTCAAGTCCCCCAAAACATAGAGCCATTAAAGGCAAAGCTCTCCCGAGGGTGCCCCAAGAGACACCATTCTGGGGGGGTGCATGTCAGCTTTCAGCCCTCCACCGAGTCCGTCCAGTTCCACAACCCTCTGGAGAGTAAAGAGGCGCACTGGAAAGCCAGGCTGCGGCGCCTTAGTCACTTCCACACACACAGCCACTCAGCCGGGGACAGGCCTGGATCTGGGGCGGGGTCGGGAGGGAGGCCGGGAGCAGTGGGTGCAGGTAAGTTTGGTCCCGGTGTCGGGGTCAGTCATAAGGTAGGAGCACATGACAAGTCAGGGACATCTACGTCTGCTGATAACGTATCAGGGGGCTTGGCAGGTGGTAGAGGATTAGAACACAGGCCCAGGGGGGGTACCGAGGACAAGGAGCAGCAAATCTTCTCCAGTGTTGGATGCAGTGTTTGTCTGGAGGCTCATGCAGAGACACAGGCGAGCAGTTCAGGTTCCTGTGGTGTGTCATCGGGGGTACGTGGCCGTTTGGGACGTTCTGCTTTGAGATCTAGAGCGTCCCGCTCACGTTCTCAGGAGCCAGGCAGCACTGCCTCTCGGCACCACCAGGTGGCGCTGCTCGGTGGTGTCTACAAGACTGTGGTTCATGCTCTCTCCTCCAAGCCCCGGCCTCGAGGTCAGGGGTCATCCCAAGGCTCGTCGCCGCAGCGACAGGGCCGAGCTGCCATGGGCGACGCCTCACTCAGAGAACTCTACTCCCACGTCCTGGGCTACTTTGGACGAAAGGCGCCCACGCCAGGTGAGGATTGCACCGAATGGAGCGCTCACTATGGACACAACACCAGATACAACAACAAGCTGAAGAAAAGTTACAAAAACACAAGCACCTCCTTTCTTTTTTGGCTGTTTTTAACCAGTTTGTCATGATGGAATGATAGCTTTTTTTTTTTTTTTTTTGGGCTGAAACTCATCATCCTGCTACTGGACTGAAACTCAAACTCCTGTTTGTTTTTGTTTTTCCTGAACGTAGTCCCTCTTCCAGCCTGACCATCACATACTTTCCTTCCGTCCTCCTGTCCTCTTCCTTCTCAGGGCTTTGGGAATTTTAACTCTCTCCCTTCTCCTCCTGGATGCTGCATGCGGCCTCCTCGTGTCTCCTTTGCCTCGTCCCAGGACCCCGGCCCTTCTCAGCCACACAGAGGGAAGCCACAAACACACAACACGTAGAAATCGAAAGTCTCACCGCAGCTTTCCAGGCCAAAAATCAAGCCTCAATACTTTTAAATATTTGACTGTGTCGCTGTTATTTTTGTTTGTTGGCAGGTGAGTTAGTTTATGTTTGAATTAAATCACTGATGTGAGTTCATTTATAAAATCCAGCACCAGCCACAGTCAGCTGTCCTTGATTCCTAAACCAGCAGGCATATAGGTAGTATAGGTCCTGAGCATTCATCATGAAAATCTGCACGTTGTTGATTATTGATTATTTCACACTTTATATTCCAGCCTGACTCCTGCGCTCCAACCTGTGGCTGCAACTGATGATTTTCATTATTATTAATTTGGTCAATAAAATACAGAACAAATGAAAACTGCAGATCAGTTTCTCATTTACACAGTAAAAAAAAAAAGTTTTATCTGATTTAATCTACTTGATTTCAAATCTGTTTTAACAAAACAGTCTCTCCTTTAATGAGAACAATCCAAAATGTCTGTGCTTCTAAAACAGCAGGCACCAGTCCGCCATCATAGTTTGAATCTGAGTGGATATGCAGTCTGAACATGGAGTGTCATATGTTCCTCCTGTGCTCATATCTGCGACAAATCCCTTTGGGCATCTGTGTGTGTTAATGTTCAAATCTTCAGAATTAGTGTGTTATTTGAAAATTAATTTCAGTTTAATTAGATTATAATGCACCAAATTGCAACAAAAGCCATCTCAAGGCATGTCACACGGAACAATTCAACATACAATTTAAATTAAAAATTAAAAATGAATAAAAAATTGCAGATACATAATTAAAAACAGAAGCAAAAGAATAAATCAGATAAAAAAAACTATTCATAAGAAAGAGAATAAAAATGGGTTTTCAGTCTTGACTTAGTCTTCCTGCCTCACGGTTGCAGGAAGACTGTTCCACAGGGTGGGTGCACGATGAGAAAAGGCTCTTTGACCTGCTGACTTCTTCTTCACCCTGGGAACACAGAGAAGTCCCGCATCCTGCAACCGCAAAGCCCGGGCCGGCACGTAAAGTTCCACCAGATCAGCAAATTAACAGATGTGTGGTATATTTTCACTTTGTATATTTTAAGAGTTAACATTAATGTAGTTATTCTGTCTGGATTAATTTGATTTATAAATCAAAACCATAAGTCAAACCTGCTTTCCTTTTCAAGACATCTGCCTCACGGCTGGGCCGCTGTATGCTGTCAAGTGTAATGATTTTTGTCTTTTTTTTTTTTTTTTTTTCTCTGGCAGCCTGGGGGCCAGGTCCCTTCTGCTGGGGTAGAATTGAGCTCAGCTCCTCTCAGCTGCCTCACTGCTGCAAAATGCATAGCAGACAGGAGCCAACAGGGTTTATAAATGTTTTTCAACATTAGCGGTCTACAAGTTATCGGAACCAAATTTATCGGAAGCTAATAGGTCAGTTAGCTGAAAAGCTAATCCGCTAACAAAAAAGTTAGCTTTGATAATTAGCAGATTAGCAGAACTGTGCCAACCACTGTTTAAAAAAAATAAAATAAAATAAAAAAATCACGTGTACATAAGTATTCACACCCTTTGCTCAGTACTTTGTTGATACACTTTTGACAGCAATTACAGCCTCAAGTCTTCTTGAATATAATGCCACAAGCTTGATGCACCTATCTTTGGGAAGTTTTGCCCATTCCTCTTTGCAGCACCTCTCAAGCTCCAACAGGTCGGATGGGGAGTGTCGGTCCACAGCCATTTTCAGATCTCTCCAGAGATGTTCAGTCGGATTCAGGTCTGGGCTCTGGCTGGTCCACTCAGGGACATTCACAGAGTTGTCCTGAAGCCACTCCTTTGATATCTTGGCTGTGTGCTTAGGGTCATTATCCTGCTGAAAGATGAACCGTGCCCCTGTCTTAGGTCAAGAGTGCTCTGCAGCAGGTTTTTATCCAGGATGTCTCTGTACATTGTTGCATTCATCTTTCCCACAATCCTCACTAGTCGCCCAGTTCCTGCTGCTGAAAAACATTCTAACAGCATGATGCTACCACCACCATGTGGGGATGGTGGCTGGTTTCCTCCAAACATGATGCCTGGCGTTCACGCTAAAGAGCTCAATCTTTCTCATCAGACCAGAGAATTTTGTTTCTCATGGTTTGAGAGTCCATCAGGTGTCTTTAGGCAAACCCCAGGCTGGCTGCCATGTGCCTTTTACTAAGGAATGGCTTCTGTCTGGCAACTCTACCATACAGACCTGATTGGTGGATTGCTGCAAAGATGGTTGTCCTTCTTGATGGTTTTCCTCTCTCCACAGAGGAATGCTGGAGCTCTGACAGAGTGACCATTGGGTCCTTGGTCACCTCCCTGACTAAGGCCCTTCTCCCCCATCACTCAGTTTAGATGGGCGGCCAGCTCCAGGAAGACTCCTGGTGGATCTAAGCATCTTCCATTTATGAATGATGGAGGCCACTGTACTCATTGGGACCTTCAAAACAGCAGAAATGTTTCTATACTCTTCCCGAGATTTGTGCCTCTAGACGATCCTGTCTCGGACTTTGACTTCATGCTTGGTTTGTGCTCTGACATGCACTGTCAGCTGTGGAATCTTACATGTAGACAGGTGTGTGCCTTTCCAAATCATGTCCATCAACTGAATTTATCCAAGGTGGACTCCAGTTAAGCTATAGAAGCATCTCAAGGATGATAAGTGGAAACACGTCACTATATGCTGCTTGCAGCTGCTCCATCTGATGTTAAATTGCTTTATTGTGAAGTCAGTCCAGGAAGCTATGAGTTAACAGCAGTAATTTTATCACTTGATGCAGAAAACAAAACCTTCCACTTATTTTTATGGTCGTGGGCGTAAAGATCGAAGTCTCAGGGTAGAGGTTTTGTTCATGAGATGTTTACTGTAACCTGAAGGGGTCAGTAGCAGTCTGGGACAAAATCACAACGTGCCAGTCGCAGCACAGGACAAATTTGCAACAGGCCAGGACAGGCCCGGGGTTCTGGTTGAGTCTTGGTTGATTTTATTTATTTATTTATTTTTAATAAACGATAAGGAAACAGGGCTGTTGGAGTTTTAGGTGTTGCATCAGTTCAGTGAACATGTTATCTGAGTAGATGTCCTCAGGTATCCTCAGTCAGGGACAAGCTGCTGGGTTCAGTTTTCTGTTATGAATGTGGGGGACAGAATCAGGATTCTGGACTGACTGACTGGCTAGTGGCTGCCATCATTGCTGCTAACAGAGTTGTGGACTAACGTTGGCGATGCTTCCTGTTTCTGTCTGCATGGTGCGAGTTCTGCTTTGCTTCTCTGGTGGGTTTGTATGTATCTGCCACATTTTGTTGTTGTTTTTGTTTTGTTTTTTTGTTTTTTTCTTATGAGTGTGCAGCACATCAACACAAAGACTCCAGTCTGTGTTCAGATCCCCTTCTTCATGTGTTTGGATTCCATGTCTTTTTGACAAAAATGGTTTTGATGACACGTCTGTTACTGTGACCAGAAATTGATCTGTTCTCTTTGGAACCCCGATGGTCAAGACCACCAGAGAGTTTTAATCTATCCAACACAGTGTCTGAAAAACAACAGAAGTCATGAAACCAAAAGCACGAGCTGGATCCAAAATTAGCAGAGCCGGTTTAGGATCAGGTTCAGTTCAGCCGGTGAATCCTGAAACTGAGTGTGAAAGTGCTGTTGAGCAGGAAATGAAACCCCTGAACCCTGGCACCACAGTGACCCACAAAAACATTCAGCAGGAGGAGCTGTTTGTTAAAAAACAAACCCGCTGCACAGTTCAGCAAAAATGGAAGGAAACGGATGAAAAATACAAATGTTCAGATACTATGACATCATCAAGACTCATTTCATCAGCATACAAAAAAGATGAGAAAGAAAAGAGGAAGTGTTATGTGCTGTCAAAGACTGTTAGTTTGATCTGGTTTAAAATCACATTTGAGACGTGATGTCATACAGTCCTGTCATTTCCATAGTAACACTCTGTCCTTTAGCTCACATAGATAAGATTTAGGAAATTTGACCTTCATTTCTTTCACAGTCATCTTAATAAATATTTGAACTGTGCAACAACAACAGTAGTAATAATAATAAGAATAATAACTAGCGCGTTGCCTGTGGGGATCCCTGGGCTCTAGAATGGTAGTGTTTAAAAAGGGTAAGGGCTGCTGACATTTTCCAAGGTTGGTAATAAATTGTGCAAAGTTTCTAGTGAGCATTGACCAAACTGATAAATGATGTGGTTCAAACGAAGCTTTGGGTTCACATGAGCAGAAAACCTCATTTCTTTGGGTTTGTTTATGTTGACTTGAGTCAGATCTGTTTCTGGTCCCTGTAAATGCTGCACGTCTGTTTGCTGTGATGTAAGAAACAAAATGACAGTGAATCCTGAAGAGTTTTCCAGAAGCTCAGAGTTGGTGTGATGTTGCTTTGAGATGGTGTATGTGTGTGTGAGACAGTCTGTGTGTTTGGTTTTTGATAATTGCTGCCTCGTCTTCCTGTGTTTTTGTAGCCACTAAAGAGGAGCTGGTTCCAAAGGCGCGGCCGGCGTCCAGTGACGTCGGCAGCAGCAACCCAAACTTCTCAGACCTCATGGATGAGTTCATTCAGGAAAGACTGCGAGCCCGAGGAACAGAGGTCAGCACGGCACACGTCCACACACGTGCTCTCCTATGTGTGATCAGTAGATGCAGGTCTGATCGATTGGAGTGATTGATGATAGTCGTAATACTGTATCTGACCTAAAGGTCACCAAAGATCTTTATGCTCTGAGTGTGTGACTTCGAGAAACTCATGGATCTTTAATTACGTCCACCAAGGACGTAATGAAATCATCTGCGTTTATTTGTCTGTTAGCAGGATTATGTCTGAACTACTGCATGGATTTTGATGAAATTTTCACCACAGATACATATTAGGCCATGGAAGACTCCATTAAATTTTGAATGTGATCCGGATCCCAATTCTGGATCACATTCAAAATTATGACAAAACTACTTCACAGATTCTCACCAAATTTTCTCCAAAGGTATATGTTAGGCCATGGAAGACTCCGTTAAATTTTGGAGGCGATCTGGATCTGGATTTTGGATCAAAATTTCACTTTATATAGGCCTTGAAGGATTATTTCAAAACTACTTCACAGATTCTCACTATTGAAGACTCTGAATTTTAGAGGTGATCTGTATTCGGATTGGCGGACGTCAGAAATCTCTGATTGCTCTTCTTTGTCATATTTTGCTTCAGAAACAACTCATAATATTTGCTTCCTGATCAAATCTTTTGTTCCAACCTCTTTTTAACCAGGGTCGCCGTGGCAGCAGCCCAGGAAGTCTGGAAGTTCCCAGGGACCTACCGGAACTCCTGGAGAGTAGTTCTGGTTCACGACGTTCAGATGACTTCCGACCTGTCGATGATCCCGGTGTTCCTTCTGAGTGGACGTCACCGGCGAGTGCGAGTGGCTCTGACGTGGTCAGCTCAGACAGCCAGTCTGACTCCTTCAATGCCTTTCAGTACTCCGATTGCAAGTTTGACAGTAAGAACAAACACACAGCTGACACCGGACTGTGGGCGCTGTGTGGCCAGCAGGAAAGCAGATAATCACAAAAATCAGCTCTCAAATCACCCCAGTTAACAAAAATCAAAGTAAAACACAATGTGCTGCTTGATGTGAACACTGTAACAGAATCATCTATAATTAATGTTGTCAGAAAGTCATGAATAATTCAAAGTTTTAACAAAACGATCAGCTGAAGACTAATGATGACATCCAGAAATATATTTGTCAGGAGGTCCCACAGAGCAGCTCCATCAAAACAAACAAACAATTAAAAGCTTTACGCTGGAGTTCAATGTAGCAGGTACATGGAACCAAATCCTGCAGAAACTGATCCTGGAAAGAACTTTTCCTGGCACAGAGAGGGTCCAGATTCTACACCATGTTTAACAGTCAGAGGAAAACCTGGTCCATCCCTCGTCCAACCGTATCAAGATCCTCTGTAAGTCCATGAGAAGGAACCCTGTTGGTAAGCTGTAGAAGATGAAGTCCATCTTCTCACAGAGGGAGTGATTCCAGCTCAAAGATGGCTGAACTGCAGAGTCATGGCCGTGGCTGAGTCAGGATTTAAAGGGGAACAGAAACGCCCACGGATTATTGTTTAGTCGTGGTCTGAGAGGCTTTAACATCGACCAGCTGCTGCCTTTTATGCAGGTCGGACAGGTGACATCACTGGTTGGGGGGAAGATGAGCCTTGTTCTGAGATTCCCTGCCAGAGGCACCAGCAAAGAGGTTATATATGACTACTAGAGTCCGCACTCCCAATGCTGCCCACTAAACGCGAACGTCCCTTCATGGACAGCGATATGACGTCTCCGAACCGGGCAAAATATTGACGAAGTTCCCAGATGTTAATGCATTTCCAATGGGGATTTGCGACTGAACACACTCAGAAAAACACTCGCAAAATATGTGTTAAAATGCCATTCTTGTCTGGATATCGAGCCAGTAAAATTAATTAACATTAAATCATGTCAGGAAAGTATTAAACTTACTCTGACACCCACACATTCCGAAATATTAGTGTTGAAAGTTAGACGGATCTGCCCTGTTAAGCTGGGCTGAACCGAGCTGCTGCTGCTGTTTTCAGCACAGCGTGGCTCCTAAAACTGAAATATTTATATATGTATTATATTTTTACACAGTTACCTTTATTGACCCAGTTTCATTCATGAAGTCAGTGGTGTGTATACACATCTCTGTGTGTGAGTGGTGTGTGTAAGTGTCCTTGGATGACACAGGCATGGGCAGAAAACATACACCTGTTTATCAAACAAATGTCATGGACAAAGTAACAAGAATAACCCAAACCACTTACTTATGGAAGGAAATATTTTCTCCCTTGTTCCTCCGTTTGTGGCTTTGCCAACATGCGCAGCTTTCTGGCATATTCCACCTGTTTCTTGACAAGAGTAATAGAACTTCAATGAGCGAGCTCAGTAAACTGCACTCGTCCCCAGCAGAGGATACCCCAACCAGTGACGTCAACCGGAAGTGCCCTCCACTAACTTCAGCCAGTGGCCATTTACATGCCAAGTTAGCAGCAAATTTGATTCAAATAATTTTATCTACACTGCGCTCAAACATTCTGCAAGTGTATGAATAACAATTTTTACCAAGGAATGCACAAATAAATTCTCAAAAAGCATTTCTGTTCCCCTTTAAGCTCTGAGTAACGACCTGAGGTTTAGAACTATGTTCACCTGCAGGCTTCCTCTCTGGGATTCAGAACTTCCTGTTAAATTCCTGCTGGTTGTCTTTATTCCTTAGCTCCTCTTCATGCACATCTGAGAGCGTGAAGCGCAACGCTCAGTCAGTGCCCCAGTGTCATTTAGTCTGTTAAGTCCCACATGCAGCAGAGTCCAGAGTTGGTGCACACGGACCTTCTCAGCACCGAAATCACAACAACCACGTCCAAGAAAAAAGTATTTAACAACAAGACTAAAGGTTACAGGTTAATTTTAATGGTGTCAAGGAGCTGAAGATCAGACACATTCCAGGATTCATAAAAATCATAAACCAACACCAGGCCCAGTCCTCTTTAAACAGCTGAGTAGTTTGACAGCGTAACTTCTGGTCCGGTAAAATCACTAACAGTCACATTTGAACATGAACCAGATGAGGAGCCCTGATGAATCTGACCACGAACAGTCTTCGCTTTCCCCATCTTCTAAAACGTTTCTCACGCGTGAGGTCGACGTTAAAACATGAAGGGAAGTGTGGAGTCTGAGCTCAGGTCACGCATGGGCAAAAACTCCACAGAAGCTCTGATGTCATAAAGAGCTCAAACGCAACAAAGTCAGGTGGCACTGCTTCAGCTGCCACCTGACACAACTGCTGAGAGTCCTGCTGCCGGATGGAACTACAAGGGTTTTCTGCATTCCTTTTCAGATTTCACCTTCAGCTCAGAGGCATCAGAGGCATGTGGGGGAGGAGCTGGATCTGCCGGTGCAGAGGCTCGAGTCGGCTCACTGGACCAGGACAGCCTGGGAGGGGGTGTGTCCTACGAGGAGCACGAAGTTGCCAGTTTGACCACGCTCCATCTCGACTCTGAGAGCAGCAGCCTGAGTCACACTGTCACTGTGACTGGTACGTTTGGACCAGATGAAGGTTTCTGTCTTGGGAGCAGCTGTGACGTCTCTCCTTCTGTCTTCTGTCCTCCAGGTTCAGAGAGCGCCTCGCCCATGCATTCACTTGGGGGCTCCCGCTCACAGACGCCGTCGCCTGCCACGCTGACAGCCGAGCACTCTGACCACATGCATTCACACACACACCTGCAGCTGGACCAGAAGCTCCACAACTCTGTGCTGCAGACTCCCGATGACCTGGGTACAAGCAGATGATAGCGGCACACAAATAAATGAAAAAAGAATATTTACTAAAAGTTATTTCATATAGCGAAATAAAAAAAAAACTGACAGAAAATGTCTGTGAGGTTGGTGATCAGTCTGTAAATGACAAACTGTCATCACTTTTACAGCCATTTTTCTTTAAAGAAGTAAGGAGGATTTTCTTCAAAAGAGAAAACACATTTTCTTTCAGATTTCTTCTTTTTATTTCACTAAAGGTGGAGCAGGTGGACTGGGGATTACCTGTCTGTGTCCTCAAACAAAAACCTTCAATCTCTCTGATTCCAGTCCACCCAGCTGAATTGTTATGGACTTGTGTTGCCACCAGAGGGAGTAATAGACCTCACATGGTTTGCAGGGTCAAATGCACCAGCCACAATGTTCAGCAACTTTAAGCATTTCATAAAATATTGAAGTTGACCAGCATTTATTCAGATATTTATAAACGTGTTTTCAAAAATCTGGTTTTATAGTAACGTTGAACAGGACTGTATCACAGTGAATCCAATCAGATGCATGTTTTGTTTTGTTTTTTTTTTTACTAAAATTGATCTTAATAGCAGATTTCTCTGTAATTAGTCACATTCAACACTTTAAAGCTTGTAATTATGAAAGTATTTACAGGCTGAATCATCAAATTGTTCAAGTTACATATTGAAATTCAAATTTTGTGGCTGGCTGTGTGTATAAAGATACTTAAGGCCTGGTTCACACAGCAGGATCTTAAAATTATCTTTAGGTTTCCAAAACCTGAGAGACCACACACGTGAAGATAAAAAAATCATAGCTCTAACAGGTTTAGTACAGTGTGTGGTGTTCAGCCACACGGTAAGGACAACACCACCCACGAACAGATTTTACACACGAACATTCCCAGCTTAGATAGGAAATCTTGTAAAACCTCTCGAGATTAAATGTGACTTCAGAGTAAACAAACGGAGGTACTTTGTGGACTATTTAAAACAGGAGAAAAAACGATACAAAAAGAAAAGGTGTTCTTTAAAGGAGTGGAGACAACGCGACCACCGGACTTTCTGGTAAGTCAGAACAGCTGTTATTTTCCGCTTTGTACGTCCGTCACCTCGCTTTCTGATTGGCTACATGTCACAATCAGCAGGCTGCGTGCTTGTTTGTGTGATATCGGGCCAAAACCAACATGTTGAATATCCCAGATTTGCGATCGGAGCGCTCCTGACGTCCTTCCGAGCAGATCAGAGCGCTTTTACACACCACACACGGCAGGAATATTTGATAAGATTATCTTTAGCGTCATCACGATTGTCAGGGCGTCCTTAAGATTGTCGGAAGGGGAAGATCGGGTCCGATATCGGCCTAATTATCCTGCCGTGTGAACCAGGCCTTAGTTGCAGATGCACTGATGGTGGGGAAACTTCTTGTCAGTTTTTGGCTGAAGTGCTGAAGGCGGGGAAACTAGCCCGTTGTTCTATCCTGTCTGATTTTGGCCAAAGTAGAGATGGTGGGGAAATGGGCCCATCGTTACTTCCTGTCTGATTTTGGGTGTAATTGAATGTTAAACTTTGCTCTTTAATTTCAGAAACCAATGAGTTTCCCAGCGAGGACTGCAGCGTGATGGCGGGCGGCTCCTTAACGGGGTGGCATGCTGATGTTGCCACGGTCATGTGGAGGAGGATGCTGGGTATCCTGGGAGATGTTAATGGGATTAAAGACCCAGAGATTCACGCCCAGGTCTTTGACTACCTGTGTGAACTCTGGCAGAACCTGGCTAAGGTTTGCACCGGCTCAGACTCACAGGTCACAAACTGTGACTCAGAACTGTGTGTAAATGTCACGTTTCTGTTCAGATCCGAGATAATTTGGGCATCTCTCTGGACAACCAGTCGTCTCCCCCGCCCCCTGTGCTGATCCCGCCCCTGAGAATCCTGACGCCGTGGCTGTTCAAGGTGAGTGTGACAGCAAAGTGAATCCGTGTACAACCTGCTGGTCAGGCGGTGTGTCTGCATCAACTGCTGCTAATTTTGAACATTAGTGTTCGTATTTTAATGTCAGAATGCCGCCGTCATACTTTGGTTATTTTTGATCTTTGAAAATACAAACAGGAAACATTCTTATGTTTTACTTAGAGCTTGTCTGCTGGTGTCCTTCTTTGGTCTCCAGAAACATATTTCTAACTTTTTTTGTCAGTGTGATGGACAGAGTGAGCTAATAGTACGTCTCTTTTTCCCCTTCAGGCCACCATACTAACCGAACGTTACAAGCAGGGGAAACTTCACGCTTACAAACTGATCTGCAGAATCATGCAGCGACGGCAGGATGTTTCTCCCAACGCAGACTTTCTTACACATTTCTACAACATCATGCACCAAGGACTGCTGCATCAGGACCAGGTAGTCCCTCATCTTCAGAGGTCAGACCGCCTTTCACACATTAGACCCTCACAGGGAAACCTTCTTGGTGTTGCCGATGACTGGATATGGACCTCCTGTTTGTTTATTAGTGCTGGGATCAAAACGAGGAGGTTTTCACTTCTCCTGATAGGCTGTAGTGCTCCCTAATGGTTTTTAAATTGATGGCTTTTAGTTTTGGAGTCAATTCTTTTATATGACAGCAGCTTTTCCTAACTTTTGCAGCTGAAACCTTTAAGCAGTTTGAATTGAGATGAAATATTTCCAGATCAATGAAGAATAATATGTCATTTAAATTCCATGGCTTTATTACCTCTGATTATGCATAAATAAGCTTTGTGTTGGCTGATTTAGGTTTGTATTTCATTTCTTTAAAAAAAAAAAAAAATGACAGGATATCGTGAACACAATCATCAAGCACTGCAGTCCCCGGTTCTTCAGTGTCGGTCTGCCTGGAGCCACCATGCTGATTGTGGACTTCATCCTCGCAGCTTCCCGTGTGACGGCCTGCTCCTCACTCAACGTACGACAACACACACACGTGCAGCTGTGCAGTTGCCGCTACCTTCTGACTCCTCAGAGCCATGCAATATTTAATAAAATGGATGAATGGAAGCCTTTTAAAGAAGCTGTTTTAACTCTTTAATTTATATATTTTTAAGTATTTCTGGTAGTTTTAGAAAGAAGAAAAACAAAAATGAGTCTTTCTTCAGTTTCATTTTTTAGTGTGAATACTTGTTCAGTATTCACACTGTTCTTCAGTTGTAACTTTGAAGAATTTTTGTTTTCTTAGTCAGATTGTTGGTTACGCTATTATAATGAATGAGGTTTGTTATCCTTTCTGCTTTTTAGACTCCCAGGGTGGAGGCCCAGATCCTGCTGGGATCTCTGGTGTGTTTTCCAAACCTGTATGGGGAGCTTCCAGCCCTCCATCCCACCACAGCAGACACAGTCCTCACCAAATTCACTGACATCAAGGTACACCACGCCCAATCCACTCAGGCTCCATGACAACATCAGTATTTAAATTTGAACACATTTTTCTCCAAACAAATCATTTTTACCAGTTTGAAGTTTTGAAGCTGCGCTGGCTGAAACATGGTGTGTTCGGTCAAACCTGACCGGAGTTCACAGTCAAAGTGAAACTGTGTTAGCAGTGATGTTCCAGATGTTGTGTCTTATTTCAAATTGAAACTAAAATCTTTTTAGTGCGTGAGATCAGAGAAACAAAATCAAATGAGAGCAGGAAGTTGTAACGAGCAGAGAACTAAAGGAGTTGTAATCAAACTGTGCGTCACTTTTCAGAAAGTAATGGTGAGCAAACTGCAAGTCAGCAGAGTATAAATGAGCAGAAAATGTTTCCAATCAATACTTCATTTTTGCACATCTTTAAAATAATTTATCAATTGCAATATCCAACTCAACTCTGGGGGGCAGCAGTGCAGAAGGGATCCGTTGCTGAAATTGAAAAGCTTTTTATGATGAACTCATGATGAACACCTTGCAGACATATATTATGAATAAAGAAATGTATTACTCACTGTTAAATTGAAACATTGCCACATGAATGTCTTAACACCCTGAATGAGTTTATGAATTTATTTAAAAACTGTTTCTTCCTGTTTTAAGGAGCACATTATCAAAAGCATCCTGACCTCTGCCAAGGATGAGCCGTCTGCTCCTGCCAGGTAAACTCACACCAGAACACCAGAAGATCACATCCACAGTGTTTTCCGTCTGAAGATTAAAGCTTAAAGTTTGCACCGTGATACACAGTTCTGTGTGATTCAGTTTATTTATAGAGTGCCAAATCACAACATAAGTCAAAGCAAGGGTGAGGTCGAACCTCACCAACCCCTCATAAGCAAGAACGCAGACAACAGTGGTCAGGAAAAACTCCCTCAAGACAACAGAGATCAAACAAAAACAGTACTACTCTGATCAAAGAAGACAAACATATAACACAGTGCTACTCTGATCAAAGAAAATGAGCATTACTTACAACAGTACTACTCTGATCAAAGAAGACATATAACACAGTGCTACTGTGATCATCGAAGATGAGCATGACTTATAACAGTACTACTCTGATCAAAGAAGATAAACATGACTTTTAACAGTACTACTCTGATCAAAGGGGATAAACATTACTTATAAGACAGTTGTACTGTATTCTGATACAAATACTCTGTGCTGAGTGTGTATTTGTGTGTAGGTGTGTTGCGCTGTGCAGTCTGGGTATTTGGCTGTGTGAAGAGCTCGCTCATGGGACAAACCATCCACAGATTAAAGACGCTCTTAACGTCCTCTGTGTCACGCTGAAGGTCAGTCACACCTCCACTACTGCATCTTTCAGTTGCTCAAAGAGCTGGTAAACAGTCGCCCCTTGAAACGGGAATCAGAAACTTCGTAACATCTCCAAAGGATCGCATTCTCCGAGACGCATTTTTAGCCAGCTTCTAATTGGGATTTTTGGACTTATTTCTGGAAAATTGCAGCTGTTTGACATCTGTAAAATAATCCAGTTGCTGTGCTGTGGGTGCTACTGTCTCTTTACAAATGTGAAAGGAGCTAAGGTTTGACAGGGCAGGACTCGCATGCTTTAAACATGCACGTGTGGCCGCACCAGGACAGAAAAGCTGAGTGCGCAGAGGGAGTCCCGCTTCACTCTCTGCACAGGATGACATTAAAACAATAAATCTTTACTGAGAAAATAACATTTAAATGGCTTTTAAAGCTTCTTGAAAGCACTTTATCAAAATTTCTTTCTTTCTTTGTTTTTTCAAAGTTGTCTTTGCGATGGCAGGCAGCACTGTGGCGCAGCGGCTTCCAAACAGAAGGCTTTTTGTTTAAGACCGCTCGTACCACATCTGGAGTTCCATCAGAAAAAGCAGCCATGTAAAACTTGGGCCAGATTGCCGCACTGTTACATATTGGAAGTGCTGTGGCGAAAAGGGACAAGCCAGAAGAAATGACTTTAACTTTGCCAATGAGTGGCTGCTTTACCTCTCACGCCATTAACGAGCCGCAGCGTGATGGAAACTGTGCTGGAGGTGATGTTTGCTGAAATGTCCTCACTTGGTTTCCAGCACGCTATGGGGATCTGAAAAACCTGGTCCAACATTCAGCGAGTCATCTGCAGCCAGCTCACACACACACGCACCCACTCGCTCACACACATTAATACATGCCACACACGAACAGACACATGCACACAGGCAGCCACGTATATATATACACACACACACACACACACAGTCATGGATGCATTCACAGATATGCACATGTACACATTCATGCATGCACCCACATTCACGCATTGATACACACACAGGTGCCGTACTGCTTCTACCTTTGATTCTGAGTGTGTGTATCGGCAGCCAATAAATAGCCAGCTCGTGTTGCAGACACATGCTGGGAGTCCAGGAATCAAATCCTGGGCCATCAATATGTTTGGTTCTGGTTCGGACAGAAGACTGAACCAGAGGGAATTCTGCGTCTTGCTGCAGACTAAGAACTGGTTTCATGTCCCGCCACTGTTAACACATGGGACGTGGCTGCAGCCGGCAGTCTGTCGCCTCTTGACTTTAGTCCTGATTGGAATTTGTCCTCTGACTGATTTGAATTGAGTTTATAAGTGTTTATGAATTTGAGGTCATGTTGAGATTAAATCTGGACACAACAGTTTTAGCACTTTCCATCTTATTAGTTGGCTAAATATTCCATAAATATCAGGTCTCGGCTCTCTGTCCTGCAGTGTCTGTCTTTGATCCGGATCTGGGTCCAGAAATGTTCATTGTGTTTTCTCTCTGACTCCTTATTGGTCACAAGTGTTGTGTTTCTGTTGCTAAGGTTTTTGTCGTGTCTGCGTCAGGCTGTCAGTAAGCTGGACTGGTTCAGTCCTGGTGAAGAGCTGAAACGTTTTAAGCAGTCTGTAGTACAGTGGAATGGGGGGTGAGGGGAGTGGCTCAGTGGACGAGGTTCACAGAGTGATCAGTGGTTCAGATGTGCACTCACTGGTTCCTGCCTAAACCTTCTTGTAACAGGTAGTTTGTATCTGATCAGACATGAACTGTGTTTAACAGTGAAGCAGTCTGAGGGCAGTATGATGTTTGAGCAGTCTTTGTTGTTCTGTTTGGTCTGTTAATACTTTGACATGTGTTTGATGACTCAGTACCCCAATAAGAGTGTGGCACTGGTCGCGTCGGACATCCTTCACCTCCTGATCAGTTATGTGGATCATCTGCAGAAGTTCCCTCCTGAAACCCCAAGAAGATTGTTGAGGTGAGACTCGAAGGAACTGGATCTTTTTCCTCCTCACACTGAAATTGTAAAAAGCCAAATGATTGTTGTCATGGAGATGGCTGAAATCATTTTGTTTAACCACGTCACTGTGTCTGTTAGATTCTCATCGCCACCATCACGTATCTACTGCCGTCCACAGAGATGTCTCCTCATGAGCCAGATAAGAGGGTAACGCGGATGCAGCCTTAGTCTGGTGGTGTATGTGTTGTGGGTTTCTTCTAAGTGTGTGTGTGTGTGTGTGTGTGTGTGTGTGTGTGTGTGTGTGTGTGTGTGTGTGTTTGTTTGTTTGTTGCAGCTGGTGGTGTCCCTCCTCCTGTGTCTTCTGGACTGGGCCATGGCTCTACCTCCAAAAACTCTGCTTCAGTCTGTTCACACACAAAGTCCACCAGACAGAGACCAGCCCCCCAAGACCTTGCTCAGCTGCATCTATAAGGTACACATCTTCAGACTGTCTTTTCGTGTCACACTTTAAGTAGAAAAATCAACATCAAAACACAACAAAAGAAAATTCTGCACCCCTAAAAACAGTTAAAATGATCATATTTTCCAGTTGCAAGTTGCAGGGTTTTCTTTCTTTTTTTTTTTAAGTAGTTTGGCTGGTCCTGCAACTTATGTTCCACAGCGAGTTATATATGAAAAACTGCATTAGCAACAATGGTGACAAGATGACATTGTCTACATGTGACAAGGTGGTCCTGTACACTGATCTGAGGGATGTCCTATGAGTCTCACTGTAGACCAGAAGGTGGCAGTAATGCACCATTAAGCTGGTTGTCAACCTCTGTAAAACAAGATCTGTGTTGTGTGGGCCGCTGAAGAGGAGGTACTGCTGGCCCACCACCACCAGAGGGCGCCCTGCCTGGAGTGCGGGCTCCAGGCACCAGAGGGCGCCGCCGCCCCACAGGAGCAGCCTTGGTAACAGCTGTCACCCATCACCTGAGACAGCTGACGGCAATTATCACTGGGGTATATCAGCAGGACGGCATCTCCACCTCATCGCCGAGATATCGTTTCTACCGGAGAGGTAACATATCGAAGCATACAGAGTACATATTTTTTGACTGAGCTAGTTTATTGGATTACTGTTCCAACGAGAGGTGGAGGTACCTTTCCTGCCGTTCGGAGTTCTGGGTGCAAACGCGCCCCCATCTAACTGTTCTTTTTCCCTCGCCAGCAGTACCAGGTCCGACACGCGGAGGCAGTGGCCACCTGGGAGTTCGGGACTTGGCGGCTCCAGTATTCCCGGGGTCCTGTGGCGGAGGAAGCCGTGTGGTTCCGGTCTTACCTTGGAGAGGCGTCTCCTATCTTCGAGCCTGCCCACACGACACTTTTGTGTATTGACTGTTGTCCATTTCTGTAATTGGTTGTATTCGTTGTGCACATTCACAACAGTAAAGCGTTGTTATTTTGACTTACTCCATTGTCCGTTCATTTGCGCCCCCTGTTGTGGGTCCGTGCTCCTACACTTTCCCAACAATCTGAATAAGAAGGATGTGCTGGGTCTTATATGAAATTAATAAATCATGTTCTCAAACTGAAAGGTAATGATCTTGAGAAAACAGGGACATAACCATCACAATACTTAGAACTCCGCTTGTTTGTACTGTGGGACAACAAGAATAACAGTAAGCGGGACAGCTAGGCTAATGTAAAGCTACTATGTTTTTAAAATGTACTGTTTAAAAATATTACATTTAGCAAGGGAAAAGCAAGGGTGGTTTGTTCATAAGGGCGATTTGGGCGGCGCACTGCCAAATGGAAAAAGGAGGGTTTTTTCCCGTCTGAGTCTACCGCTGGTACAGTGGTTATCAGTGTTCAGACAGTTTGAGCTGCCTCTGAATGTAATTGTCTAGCAAGTCCCGCCCATTCTGGCGCAATTTCAGTCAGGTTAAAAATTGCTCCACACATCTCTTCCAGGCTCTCATGTAAAATCAATATTTTTCACAAAACGAGAGTTACGAATGTAACTGCGGTTCTATGAATTCCAGATGACCGCCAGAGGTCAGTGCTTTAGCACCTGGATAACTACATGTGCGCAGCACAGAGGTCGAGAATATATACCAACAAAGTCACGCCATTGAATGTGACCTGGATGACGTCACTGGTTGTCTTTATATACCAGACGCACCTAGCGCTCGCTTCTTTTTGGAATGAATTTGCAAGACTCTGAGTGACAAGCAACTCTGGCGGTCATCCGGAATTTATAGAACCGTAGTTACATTCGTAACTCTCGTTCTGTTTCATTCCTCCTGACCGCCAGAGGGCGGTGCTTTAGCACCTGGATGACTTAATGCCAACAAGGTCACGAAGAGTCACACTCACCTCGCATCAGCAGTGGGGAGTGGAGGCAGACAACACTGCCGAAGTCACCACAGGAGGAGCAGCCACATTCAGTCTGTAATAGCGGGCGAAGGTACAGGACGAAGCCCACGTAGCAGCAGCACAAATATCACTCAAAGGGACACCTCTCAGTGCAGCCCAGGAGGTGGACACCCCTCTGGTGGAATGGCACGTAACCTTAGGAGGCTGAAGACCTCTGGACCTGTATACTTGTAAAATGGCATCCACGACCCAATGCGAGAGTCGCTGCTTTGAGACAGCACAGCCTCTTTTGTGATCACCGTAACACACAAACGGCATCCGTTTTCTGGATCCCGGCAGTCGCACTAATGTACTGCTTCAACATTCGGACAGGACACAGGGAACCTGAAACAGATCATTCTGGATCAGAATGCGGGACATACACAGCCAAGGAAACTGGCTGGTTAACATGAAAAGTTGAAATTCTCTTGGGTAAAAAAATGACACACTAAGAGGTGTGAACCCACTGACCGGCCATCAACGTAGACATGCCGGGCAGAGATTGCAGCAACATAAACCTTCAAGGTAGCGACAGAAAGTCCTTTCTCCAGCAGTTGTAAATATTTGAGGAGAATAGGCACAGGGCAACGCTCCGGGTCTAACTTTTGTTTCTCACACCACCGCGCAAACAGCTTCCATCTGTTGTCATACAAAGCCCTAGTAGAAGCAGCACGTGAATTAAGGATAGTCTGAACAACGGCCTGGTCACAAGAACTTAACAAGGAGTCTGGCCCCTCAACGGCCACACATACAGTTGAAGGCGTTCTGGGTGAGGGTGCCAAATCCTCCCCTGTAGCTGTGACAACAAATCCTTCCTCTGGGAGAGCCCAAGGTTCCCCCTCGAGGAGTTTGTAAATCATGGGAAACCAAATCCTCCCAGGCCAGAATGGAGCAACCAACAGCACCCTGTGGCTGCTCTGATCTATCCTGTGCAGTCAACATCAGCAGCGGGAGAGGAGGGAAGGCATAAAGGAGGAATCCGGCCACGGGTGAGCCAGTGCATCCTGCCCCAGCGGGCTGTCTGCTTCCAAGAGGGAGTACCACCGTGGGCAATGTGTCGAGGTGCTTGAAGCGAAAAGGTCCACTTCCGCTGCACCATATTTCTGCCAGATCATTTGGACCACAATCGGGTTCAGTCTCCACTCTCCCGGTGGTGGTTTCTGTCTGGAGAGTAAATCCGCTGCGCTGTTCTGTACGCCAGGCAGATGAACTGCTCTGACACTTTGAAGGCGAGGCAACGCCCATAAGAGAAGCTTCCGAGTTTCTGCCAATGAGTGATTGGACCTGGTGCCTCCCTGATGGTTTATGTGATAGACTGTTGACGTGTTGTCCGACCGGACAAGAACATGTCTTCCTCTCAGGGCCGGGAGGAAATGCTTGAGAGCCAGTCGCACAGCGCGAAGCTCCAGCACGTTTATGTGTTGGAGTCTCTCCTGAGGACTCCAGACTCCCTCACCATCCTGTGATTCCACACGGCCCCCCAACCTTTGAGTGATGCATCTGTAATAACCACCTCTCGGTGAGAAGGAACGGAGCCTAGAGGGACACCCTTGCAGATGAAGTCCACGTTCCCCCAGGGTTTGAGGTGCAGAAGGCACTGGTTGGAGAGTTGTACAAGCCTGTGCTGATGCAACTTTGAGTTGAGGCCTAGGTTGTTGATCCAAATCTGTAGGGGACGTAAGAACAGAAGTCCCAAAGGTACCACTAGTGACATTGCAGTCAATTTCCCCATCAACTGGAGCAGCAAACCAAAAGGCAGCGTCACAGCCCGTTGAATGTGTGAGACGAGACGAATTACATCGTCCACTCTCTGCGGGGATGGCGATGCAGTCATAGTCAGGGAGTTGATGGCAATGCCGATGAAGGTCGTTTGTTGACTGGGAACGAGAACTCTTTGCAAAGTTCACTGTGAGTCCTAAATGAGAGACATGGTTCAGTAGAAGAGCTGTGTCGTTGTGCACCTGCTCCTGAGTTGGAACGCAGACAAACCAATTGTCTAAGTAGGGTAGGATTCTTAATCCAAGAGCTTGCAGTGGGGCTAGTGCTGCAGCCATACATCTGGTAAATGTACGAGGGGCGAGAGAGAGGCCGAAAGGAAGCACCCTGAACTGGTATGCCAGACCTTCGAAAGCAAAGCGGAGAAACTGCCTGTGATGAGGCGCCACTGGCACATGGAAATAGGCGTCTTATAAGTCGACACTTGTGAACCAGTCTCCTGGTGTGATAGTTTGAAGGACGTCTACTGTGCGGAGCATGTGAAACTGCAGCACTTTGATATAACGATTCAGACGTCGGAGATCGAGGATAGGACGAAAGCCGCCATCCTTCTTTGGAACAAGGAAGTAAATTGAATAGAACCCCCTGAGCTGGTCTGAACTGTGAACTGGCTCTATGGTCCCCTTCTCCACGAGTTCCAAAATCTCCCGTTGTAGGGCGGCAGACTGCACCGAGTCAGAAACAGTCATCCTCACCCCATTGAACTTTGGAGGATGACATCTGAACTGAATTCTGTAACCTTCGAACAAGGTTGAAATGACCCATGGGTCTTGAACTTGATTTGAAGTTGATTTCGTGAAAAACGGCTGGGGGCCAAACATTGGCAGTCAGACCTGACCACCTCTGCCTCGCATCCCTGAGGACCTCTGGGCGTGATTACTGGAAGCTCTGTGAAACTGTTCAGTTCTCAGGCGTCTGCCCGTAGGCTCCCGAAAGGCAGGCCGCTGGGGGAACTGGCCCTCAACTGCAAAAGCACGTGCAGCTCTGGGAGTCGGCGGAAGCCTGGATGTAGAGTGAAAAGCTGTAGCACATCTGACTGGCTGAGGTCTGGAAGACCGGTGTAGGTCAACAAACTGTTGCCGAGATTTACTAGCCTCAACAGCACGCTCCAAAGTTTGTTGGACCGCAGGTCCAAATACTTGGCCTGGAAGAACCGGCAGCAAACGGAGTGTGCCTCTGCAGGATTCGGACAGGGGGGACTGCGCAAGCCACACCTGACGTCTAGTGATGGTAAGGGTTGACATCAGTCTGTCAAGCTCTCTGGACATATAAGCAAAGGTTTGGAGTAAGGCATCACTAAGACTTTGCGTAGCATCGTCAACCTCTGCCTCCCTCAAAGACTTTGAGAGGACAAGGGCTAAATGGGACACGGAGTTGCCTAGGCGACCGATGCGAGCAGCTATGTCATAGCTTTTGGTGAGGAGGTCATCAGTGACCCTACACTGAGGACGTGGGCAGCGGGCATCCGGCCGAGCAGCATCAGCTGGAGCCACAACCAGGTTTGTAATAATGCTGTCAACGGCGGGCATACAGTTCAGACCATACTGCACCGAATCACACATAGAGCTAAGGGCTCTGCAGTCCTGTGATAGATGGGTCAGTGATTTGGGGTCCACCCAACATCGGTGGAGCTCCTCGATATATGGTTGTGAAACTGGAACGTTGAACTCAGGCTTCTGAGTGACTTTGAAAAAGGCACTTGAAGCGGTGGTTTCCGCAGGGGGATTGTCGACCCCAAGCCTGGATAAAGCCAACTGAACAGCTTGCTTGACAAAGGATAGTCCAGGTCCGGTTTGCGGCAGGAACTCTGCCTCAGAGGTGTGAGAGCCCACTAATGAATGGCTTGGAGAAAGACCCCTCTCATCCTCATCCTCCACACAGTTTATATCACTTGTCATGTACAAGGAATCAGTCGCAGCAATAGACACGACATCTTCCTCCTGCTGAGTAACTGGTCTGATCAGCCTCATTAGGGACAACAGGAACTGTCACTGCATCCCTAGGCTGTAGATTCAGAAGCAAGGACTTAATCTGAGCAAACTCAGAAGTCAACGTTTCGACCTTTTCAGCCAAAGCATGGTCATGAGTAACCTTCTTAGCAGAAGGGGCTCCTGCAAGGGCATTTACGCCACTTTGGTTCCTTCCTGGGGCTGGAGGGCAAAGTCGCACTAGATATTCCACTTTCCAATGCCGCAAGTCTAGCAGATCTCTCTGCCAGTGGCATACTGGCACAATTAAGGCAGGCATCTCCAGTCAGGGCTTCCCTCAGGTGTCCGATCCCAAGACACAAGGGGCAAAACATATGTCCATCATCTGGGCTCAAGGGAGCCAAACAGGTACTACAGCCATACAACAAAGGCCCTGTCAACATTGTGGACTGCGTGCAGATGGCTAACGCAAGCCCTGTTGGTTACAAATGGAAAGACAAAGCCTGAATCACACGCAGTGTAAATAGTAACACGAGGCACGGAGCGTGAAGCACTCACAGCCGTCGACTTGACACGAGGCACGGAGCGTGAAGCACTCACAGCCGTCGACTTGACACGAAGGACGGAGCGTGAAGCACTCACAGCCCAAGTGCTAAGTCACTTAGAGCAACGACGACAACACTAACTGCTAGCGGAGCTGTTAAACTTAGCAAATGGCGGCAGTGCAGACGAAGTACTTCAAGGAGTGGAAAACACTCACGGCAAGCCCAACACAGTACACTATACTGGTTCTGATACACACACTACCACGTAGTTAACGGGGTTAGTGACACAACTAAACAAATAGCCAGCTTTCATCGAAACAACACAGCTAATGTGCACAGAGGAAAATATCCAGCAGGGCAGCGGCAAAGGCGCGCACCTGGCGTTTAGGAAGGTGTACTCACGACAGGCGGCAGTCACGAATACAAATAAACGGTGAAGCCGTGTCTCGCAGCCTCTGGAGGTCGTGTGCAGTGCACGTAGCTCCAACCGAAGGTGGGTTGCGAGGCTACAAGCGAGAGCGGCAATCGCAGCTAAATGCGTTCTCAACCTCTTAAGAATGCGAGAATGTAGAAAAAGAAGCGAGCGCTGGGTGCGTCTGGTATATAAAGACAACCAGTGACGTCACCCAGGTCACATTCAGTGGCGTGACTGTTGGTATATATTCTCGACCTCTGTGCTGCGCACATGTAGTTATCCAGGTGCTAAAGCACCGCCCTCTGGCGGTCAGGAGGAATGAAATAGAACAGAGCTTTCAATGCAATCTCTCTGGGTTCCGGGCGTGCGCAGCACATTACGTGTTTACATCAAATGCAGCTGTGAAAAGCACAGGCTGTGGCGTTCATCAATGCTGCATTCAAAACCCCTGAGAAGCTTGGACTCCGAGCTTAGTAAGTGGATTTACCGAAGTGACGGACGGGGTTTTTTTTGTCACTTTGCTGGACGTTTCTGTTTAAATTTTCTAAAATGATCTTCCTTAAACTCAAACTGAAATCATATCTCTACAACATGATATAAATTAATTAAAAATATAAAAGCCAAGATGATGGGTTGCATAAGTAATGGAACACTTTGGTATAATACCTGTAAATAATCAGTTTTATTGCCAGTTTTCTTCAGACAAGGCAGGGGCTGGATACGTGAACATTTCCAAAGTCACTGAATATGTCTTGGACTTTATTTACATCAATTATGAGGAAATACAAACAGTTTGGCACCCTATGGTATATCTGTAGATACCTGTATGGAGTAGATAAGATAGTGTGCCTCGCAGTATCCACAACACCACTGCAACCACCCATGCAGACAACCGG
This sequence comes from Thalassophryne amazonica, assembly GCF_902500255.1. Lineage (NCBI taxonomy): Eukaryota > Metazoa > Chordata > Actinopteri > Batrachoidiformes > Batrachoididae > Thalassophryne > Thalassophryne amazonica. Next base: position 58,161,323 of record NC_047121.1, on the reverse strand, counting down.
TCCATCCCTACATCTCTAAAGTAATCATCTATCTGCCACAGCCAGGTAAAACGTGGGCATGTCCTTGACCTTCTCCAGCTAATGGAGTCCTCAGCACTCAGGTACCTACATGTACAGAGAAACACACCACATGAACAAAATGTTGAAGCTGACGCTCCATCATAATGCACGTGATCCTTCTCACTGAGTCTCTCTAAGGAACCACTCGTTTGATACAAATTCATTCCAGCGGGACCCAGATAATCCTCCACAGAGACCTGGTACCAAAGACATCCATTCGTCACCTTTGGTCACTGGTTAGAGTCAAAATCTGATAACCAGACAGGAAGCACCAGGACCCTAAACACTTGGACCTTCATTCTCCTGCAGATATATCAATGTCATTAACCAGGATACTTCATGAAGTTGCGAACTGGTTAACAGTCTAATTCTACCCACAAAAAACGTATTACCAGAATAAATTATTTGTGTCCAAATGAACGTATTGTGTTCTCATTCAGACCTGGCATGGTGATCAATCAGGCAGCCTGGTGTTTACAGTTATAAATTTCAGGAAATTCTCAATATTTTGAAATTCAGCTTATGAGTTTTTTTCCAGATATTAAAAATATGGCTGTCAAAATAACATTTTAATTTAGATTAATTAATTGTAACCCTTCAATTTAACAAAAAAGACCCCAAGTTTTTTTTTTTTTTTTTTTTAAATAGCGGCAAGCAAAAATAACACTATCAGCATGTCTATGGTGCACAGATCCGTTTTATGTTGTTTTCTGATGTGAAAGTAGCCTTGTTAATGTTTCCTACTGCTCAGTGACACATGTATGTGAAATACTTTTCATACCAAACTAACTTGCTTTAATAACTGTCATTGTTTTATTTCAAATCTGGAGTTTTGTGCATTTACAGACGTTCATGCTGAAAATGCTGATTAGGGTTTAATCATCTTTAATTAATAGCCACACGGAGCTCTTACATGGTGAAAACAGTCTAACAATGTTTAATTCATGATCTTTTTCATCCAGATTTTAATGTTCATTGGGCATAGACTTGGATCCAATGGGATAATTATGAAAGGGGTTATACTGTATAAAATCATCTTTTACATTTTAATGTGTTTGATATTTAATGTTCATGAAGCAATGGAGACACGCACATCCAAAACACGTACAAAGGCTCGCAGGACCAAAAAAATATACCAAAGATAGACACCAGATGATCTGCACAGCCACAGTGCTCCAATACAAAAAGGACTTTAACAAGACATGAAAGTGTAATGTTTCAGGCGACCAGCCCTTCGTCAGACAGGGTGATATTTAATGTTCAACATCTCCAACATCCCAAAATTCCACAAGTGTTTTTACAGATGTTCTCCTGATTTAAGCAGAATTCATGCCTGACACAGCTTGTTTAACACCTCTGACATATGTAACAGAAATAAGCCCACCCCCTCAGATCCTCTAATTTTACCCCAGATTATTATTATTATTATTTTTTTTTTCTGTGACATTACTTCGTTTCTCAGCTATTCATCCTTGAACATTTGCCCGACAGCTGAGTTTGTCTCTTTGCTGGTGTGTTTAGGTGTTGCATGGCTGTGTCTATGGAGCCCAGTGTTTCAACAGTCCCAAGTATTACCCACTGCAGCTGTCCGACCTCTTGAGTCCGGACTATGATCCATTCCTGCCATTAGAGAGTCTCAGAGAACCAGAGCCACTGCACAGCCCAGACTCTGAGCGCTCCAGCAAACTCCAGCCTGTGACTGAAGGTACGTAATCAGATGGCTACAGTTCCGGTCACACTGTCCTACAGCCTTAAAAAAATCTTCTCCTCATGCCTCGTGCACAACAGAGAGGATGAGGAAATTAAGCAAGTTTACCCATCAAAATGGTTGGTGAGATTTCTCCAAATTATAAGATCTTTATCATTTTTGCATTACATACATCAATTAGTGCCAGAAATCCAGGAATGTCTGATCTGCTGCACATGTAATCCACATGAGACCAGGGTGACTGTTCCCAGGGTCTGAGTGATTTTATAAAAAGGATTTTGTTTACACTGGAAAAGAAGATTGATTGTTTCTGCATTCAGTGGGATTAGCTCTGCTGCTCCCTTCCACTGGAGAGCGATATGCCTGCTGACGAGCCTGCCAAAGAGCGCCAACGGTCTTTTGCCTTTAGAGGGTTGGGACTGGTGTGGTGCCCACTGCCCAGGTCCAAACCTGAGGCTGTTCAGGCGGGTCAGCACCTGGAACATCGTTCATTCCCTGAGTTAGGATGACAGTGTACTGCTGTCGAGAGTTTGGACTGCTCTGTCGGAGGATTGCAGACCAGGAAGTGGTCAGGTCTCTACAGGTAGCCTATGTTTGGTGTAGTGAATCCAGTAGTCGGTGTTGAGGGTGTGACAGATTACCTCCTTGGAGTGATGCCACAGTGAGTGTTGTGAAGCTCATACTTGAACATTCTTTGGGCGTCTCCTCTGTGGTGTGGGAGAGGAATACATTTTACTTGGTGGTAATGGAGCAGGTGGAACCTACCTTGGATGCTCTTGGTTATACTTCCACTCATAAGTTTTTCTCTCTCATGTCTTCTTTCCTGTCCTTGTTTCTTCTTCTCTTCTTCTTAGTCGTGGCTGTTTGTTGGTTGTGGCTGTTTGGCCATCGTGGCTGTTTGTTGGTCAATAATTTTTTGCAGATTCGTGTCTTCTGTGCACATTGGTTTGGAACTTTAGGCTGTGCTGGCGGCTCGTTGCATATCTGCAGTCTGCACGCTGGCCTGTCGATAACAAGCTGTTGTAGTGGTGTATTGACACTGATTAGTCCTGATGTGCTGCAGCTCGCTGTGTGATGGCATTGGCTTCTTCACAGCATGAAACAAGCTATGTAGAAACTCTGAGTGAAGCGCAACAGAACTTTATTTCTACGCCTCTGAAGGAAACATGCCGCACTGTGCAAAAGGTTTAGCGTCATTCACATCTTCATCACTTAATCTAAAAGTTCAACAGCTGCAAATAATGTTTTCATGAATTCAGTTATTTTGATGAGCACGCTGACAAACGCTTGATTTAAATAAACACAATTCAGTGTCAGGAAAGAGAACACAGCCTCAGGTTTAGGACAGAGCTGTTTTACCACAGTGAAGGCAGGGGGTGTCACTGTGGGGAGGGGGTTCGTCCATCAGTGTGTCAGTCACTCACTCATTCATGCAGCATTTCACTTCTGAGTGAGATTTCTTCAGTTGTGCTGGTCCAATTCTCACCAAACTTATACAAGTCTATTCAGTCAATCAATCAGTCAACACTTATTTGTTTCACCCTTTACAGCATCCAGACGGTGTCCAAAGTGCTTTCCAGTAAACTCAACGATCAAGCATTCACAAAAATAAAAACCAAACATACGATAGAGTTAAAAAAGGCAGATGAACACAAAACATGTCACAGCATCACTAGGTATTAAAAACCAGTTTAAATAAATAAGTCTTGAATTTTGCTAGGTCAGAAATAATGCATAAATTAGGAGGTAACTTGCTCCATAGTCTGGGGTCAGCTATCGCAAAAGCACAATCACCCCAGATTTTTTAATTTGATCTCAGAACATCTAAGTAAAGCTCACCAGACGCCCGTAATGTCCTGCTGTCAGTGGAGAGAGTTAAAATTTCAGACAAGTAGGAAGGTGCAAGGCCTTTAATAGATAAGATAAGATGCCTTTTATTGTCATTGAATAAAATTCAACAAAATTTAAATTGCAGCTTCACCTTGTTTAACATAAAACCTCATACAACAATTTAAGACAAAGGACAAAAATACACATTCAACTATATACACAGAGAATACAGTAGGCAAATGCAGCAGGGAATATCAAAAAGTGCTGTATGCATAGCAGCTCTATAGATACAAGTGCTGTGTGCATGACAGTTCTATAAACAAAGTGCAATGTGCCAGGAGTTGCAGACCCTGTAAATAAATAAATAAATAAAACAGGCCAGAAATACTGAATGCATGATTACAGTCCCTAAAAAGGTGTGTGTGTGTGTTTGTGTCGATAACTACAGAATGATGGAGTGTATATGAAAAAACTACAAGGGAGGGGGGCAAGGGCTAATAGCTCTGACAGCCCTATGAAAAAAACTGTCTCTCAGTCTATTTGTAGTAAGCCTTATATTTCTGTACCACTTGCTTGATGGAAGCGGTACAAACAGTCTCTGGCCCGGGTGACTGGGGTCTGCAGCGATAGATTTGGCCCTTTTCTTGACACGACCCTCATAAATGGAGTCCAAGTCTGGGAGGGGGCAGCCAACAATGCCCTGTGCTGTCCTCACCACCCGCGCCAGACTCTTCTTCTCCTGGGCCGTGCAGCTGCCGTACCACACAGTCACACTAAGGCAGAGGATGTTCTCTTTTGTGACCCTGTAAAAGTTTGCCAGCAGTCGGGAGGATAGTCCAGTGCGTTTCAGTTTCCTGAGGAAGAAGAGCCTTTGTTGCGCCTTCTTCACCAGATGGGAGGTGTTCATAGACCAAGACAGATCAGATGTAATATGGAGGCCCAGAAATTTGATGTTATCCACACGCTCCACCACTTCTCCGCCTATGAGGAGGGGGACGTGGTCCATTTTCTTGGCCCTCCTAAAATCCACAATGACCTCCTTGGTCTTCCCTGTGTTCAGTGTCAGGTGGTTAACTGACCACCACTCAATAAGCCGCTGGACCTCCTCTCTGTAGTGGGTCTCATTATTATCTGAAATAAGACCCACTGCTGTGGTGTCATCTGCAAACTTCACAACTGTGTTTGTGGGGTGGATGGCAATACAATTGTGTGTGTGAAGAGGGCTGGGCTAAGCACACAGCCTTGCGGAGTGCCTGTGTCAGGTCTCATCTTATCTTAGGGACCTCATACTACCATATCACCCCAATAGAGCGCTTCGCTCTCAGACTGCAGGCTTACTTGTAGTTCCTAGGGTTTGTAAGAGTAGAATGGGAGGCAGAGCCTTCAGCTTTCAGGCTCCTCTCCTGTGGAACCAGCTCCCAATTCAGATCAGGGAGACAGACACCCTCTCTACTTTTAAGATTAGGCTTAAAACTTTCCTTTTTGCTAAAGCTTATAGTTAGCGCTGGATCAGGTGACCCTGAACCATCCCTTAGTTATGCTGCTATAGACTTAGACTGCTGGGGGGTTCCCACGATGCACTGTTTCTTTCTGTTTTTGCTCTGTATGCACCACTCTGCATTTAATCATTAGTGATTGATCTCTGCTTCCCTCCACAGCATGTCTTTTTCCTGGTTCTCTCCCTCAGCCCCAACCAGTCCCAGCAGAAGACTGCCCCTCCCTGAGCCTGGTTCTGCTGGAGGTTTCTTCCTGTTAAAAGGAGTTTTTCCTTCCCACTGTCGCCAAGTGCTTGCTCACAGGGGGTCGTTTTGACCGTTGGGGTTTTTACGTAATTATTGTATGGCCTTGCCTTACAATATAAAGCGCCTTGGGGCAACTGTTTGTTGTGATTTGGCGCTATATAAATAAAACTGGTTGATTGATTGACTGTGTTAAGGACCAGAGAAGACGATGTAAGGTCACCTATTCTCACCACCTGAGACCTATTGGTAAGAAAGTCTCTGATCCAAGAGCACAGCAGCACAAGCAAACCCAACTGGTGTAGCTTCAGTGTCAGCTTGTCTGGGATGACTGTGTTAAAAGCTGAGATGAAGTCTACAAATAGCATCCTAACATATGTGTTAGGGTGCTGCAGATGAGTCAGGGCTGTGTGCAGAGTGATGGAAACAGCATCCTCTGTTGAACGGTTCCCTCTATAAGTGAACTGAAGGCTGTCCAGGTCCGCAGGAATGAAGTCTCTGATATACCTTAGAAGAATCCGCTTAAAGCATTTCATGATTACCAGGGTCAGAGCAACAGGCCGGTAATCATTCAGGCAGGTGATGGATGTCTTCTTTGGTATCGGTATTATGATGGAGGACTTGAGGCACCCAGGAACCTTGGCCAGACGCAAAGACAGATTGAAAATATCTGAAAACACTCCTGCTAGTTGATTAGCACATGTTCTCAGAGTCCGACCCGACACCCCATCCGGTCCTGCAGCCTTCCGGACGCTAATCCTCTGCAATGTAGACATCACCTGATGGTGCTGCAGGACAAGGGGCTGATGCTGCTCCCCATGTTGGGGTAAATGTAAATGTACAGCCTCCCTGCTGTTTGAAGTGTCAAAACAGGCAAAGAAGTTGTTCAAGGTGTCAGGCAGGGTGGGGTCATGGCTGGCCAGTTGGTTCTTGCGCTTATAATCTGTCATGGTCCTGATGCCTCACCACATATTCTGCGGGTCCTTATTATTGAAATGCTGCTCTATGCGCTGTTTATACCGGGATTTTGCCTGCTTAATTCCACTCCTCAGTTCAGATCGAGCCCTGCAGTAAGCCTGCCTGTCTCCAGCCCAGTACACAGCATCTCGGGCCTTCAGCAGGGACCGTACTGTGCTATCCAACCATGGTTTCTGATTGGGAAACTCCTTAATGACCTTTACAGGGAGGATAGCATCAGTACAGAACTGGATGTAACCCAGGACAGATGGTGTATATTCTTCCAGGTCTGCCCCATCCCTAAACCCACTCCAGTCCATATCCTCAAAGCAGTCCTGTAGTGCGGAGGAGGCCTCATCAGACCATACTTAAACTGTCCTGATGGTTGGCTTTGATCTACATGCCAGAGGCTTATAAGCAGGAATCAGCTCCACTGAACTGTGGTCGGACATGCCCAGATGTGGTGCTGCTACAGCCTTGTAAGCACCAGGAATATTACAATATACCTGATCCAAAATATTATTGTCTCTGGTAGGGAAGTTTATGTACTTATGAAATTTAGGAAACACTGCCTTTAATTCAACATGATTAAAATCTCCAGCCACAATCATAGCCGCCTCTGGTTTGGCATTTATCTGCTCATTAATCAGGCCGTACAGCGCCTCTAACACTACTTTAGCATTCGCCCGTGGTGGTATGTAGACAGTTCCGATCACAATAGACGAGAGCTCTCTCACCAGCTTAAAAGGTCTGCATTTCACCGTCAAGTATTCCAAATCATCCATCCATCCATCCATTTTCTTCCGCTTTATCCAGAGTCGGGTCGCGGGGGCAGCAGCTCAAGCAAAGCCGCCCAGACCTCCCGATCCACACACATCTCCCCCAGCTCCTCCGGGGGAACCCCAAGGCGTTCCCAAGCCAGCCGAGTCCTTCCAGCATGTCCTGGGTCTTCCCCGGAGCCTCCTCCCAATGGGACGTGCCCGGAACACCTCTCCAGCGAGGCGTCCAGCGAGGCATCCAGGGGGCATCCGGAAAAGATGCCCGAGCCACCTCAACTAACTCCTTTCGATGTGGAGGAGCAGTGGCTCCAAATCAGGAGAGCAAAATGTTGCAACAATATATGTGGCTGTGCACCAAAGATTGTTTACATACAGCGCCAGGCCCCCACCTCTGCTCTTACCCGAAGCACAGTCCTGTCCGCCCGGAAGAGAGAGCGTCCCTGTCCGTAAGTGGACAGTGGCACTTTTTGTAATATTGTCACTTTGCACCACCGCAGTGGAGGTGAAATGAAACAATCCAGATGTTACCTTTAGTTCAAAAATATGAGATTAACCTTTTAGGAATGGCAAACAATTTTTATACACAGTTCCTCCATTTTCAGAGGTTATAAGTAATTTTTAATGCAAATTATCACTTTTGCAGCCACGTTCAGTAGATGAATACATGAAAACTTTCTGGACTTCATTTCCATCAGTTAGGAAGAAATACAGACAGTACAGGACTGTAGGGTAACTCTCTGGAGGAAACAGTTCTCAAAACCTGAGTTACCATGTAAGAAGGAAACTAATGAGGGAAGCCACCAAGACACCCAGACAACCCTGAAGGAGGTTATAGGCCTCTGTGGCTATGAAGAAAGAACCATTTCTGTTGCATCACCAGTTATACAGCTTTGTGGTGGAACACAAGCTTTCCAAAAGTAAAATAAAATGAATGAATAATAATAAAATGAAATTACAGCTATAGTTTGCCAGGAGGTACATGGGAGACTGGAGCTTAGACTTGATTCTTTTTCCCATATGAAAATTCTTCTGTGTCGTTACAATCAGTAACGACACAGAACAGCAGCAATGGTGTCGTTACAATGAAAAGAATCACTTATCGTTCAGACATGCACATGTCTCCAAACCAGACATTGTCAGGTATGTGGAGAGACAGCTGGTGGTGTTAAATGGTCTGTGTCAGTCTCAACATGTCTGGAACACATTAGTGAATTTGCATTTGTGTCTGCAGTTCGGACCCGGATTCAAAAAGGTCTGGTTTCAATCGCGGCCAGAACAGTGATCACTCACCTGGTCAACCATCTTGGACATTACCCCATGTCTGGAGGACCTGCGACTCTGTCCACTCAGGTAATAAAATGAGGAAAAACTCCACCCTGGATGTCTCACAGTTACCAGAACCCTGGAACCAAAATGCTCCCAGTCTTATAGTCACGATAACTGGACAAATTAACGGTTTAGGGTGAGTTGGTTTAAAAAAAAAAAAAAGAAATAACAGTGTTTTGTCATTGATCGCATTCAATTACACTTAAAAATGTCATAAAATTTAAAACAGGTGAATAAAATAGCCTGTGATCTAAAGATGAAGTTGCACCTTATTCACAACAACAAAAAAAGTCTAAATATTGTTTTTAAAAGACTAGATCAGGGGTGGGCAACTTGTTCCAGAAAGAGCCAAGACGGTGGAGTGACTGATTAACTGATTTCATCTGCTCAAAGTGATATTAATCAGTGAAATCACCTGCTGGAGTCAATGGCTGCAAAGAAAACCTGCACCTTCTTGGCCCTTTCTGGAACAAGTTGCCCACCCCTGGTCTAGATTAACAGACAATAGAAGAAAAAGAAGAGATTGGGTCTGTGTCACATGCAATCTGCTGGTGGTCATATGAGTGAGGCAGTCATGCAAAAAACTGTACTGCCCTTGGAGCGAGACTCCACGAAGCAAACACACAAGTAGAAGGTCAAGGACCACCATGACTGTGGAGGGTGAACTAACAGGTCTGACAAACCTCAGAAATATCATCTAGCTTGTCTTGACTCTGCAGTAACCTGAAGATGGATCGAAGGGCTCTTCACTCCATCTTGAGCTTTCAAAGAAAACACACGGCAGGATTTCCTCTGCCATTGTATGAGCCTGGCAGGTCACCATGCCAAAGCTGGACCCAATGGGCTCCACATGCTCTGCACACTATTCAGTAATCTGAATGAGAGCAGTTCTAAAGTAACTGAATTACTCTTATTGTCGAATTACTCATGAGTGAGTGAATCCACAATAACTCCCAAATTAACATCTCCATCATCTTTTTTACTGTGTCACGAGTTTCTTATGCCAGGCGTGATGTGATTAAATTTTGATCAATATATGGTAGGTATTGGGTAACATGCAAATATTGATTTTACATTTGTGTGTTTCAGGTGTGTGAGAACCAGGACAACCCCTACTGTGAGAGCACAGACCTGGGACCAGAACTTTTCCATTCACCAAACCTGCAGTTCCTGGTTCTGAACGGATCCACTCTGCTCTCAGTGCTGCAGGTGAAACTGAGACTGCACGAGTCCCAACACTGTCCGCTGACTTACACAATGATTTCATGGATGAAAGCTTGTTCAGATATTTTCATTCACTTCATTTTGACAAATAATTACACCGTTATTTCTTGCAGAAACTTTGTTTCTTCCAGTCATGTGATGATATTCAGCAGAGCTCGGTCCATTACAGGAACAAAATGATGACAGAATCAGAGCATGGATGATGGCTCCTGATTGGTTAAAAAAATTCAAACAGCAAATTTTGAGTGATTCACGTGAGAAGGAATGAAAGAGCTCCAGGATTTCAAAACTGTGGTTACTAAGATTGAGTTCAACTAACAAACATCACACAAGACTGTGCAAATATTTTAGGCACATGCATCTGTTTGTCAACATCAAAACTCAGGCTGTTAAACTCCACACCAAGACAAATAAATACAAATCAGAACATGTGTGAATAACCACAGATAGCACAATAAACACCAGTTAACTCACGCAGTCACCCTGTCTGTTTAAATGATGCTTCAACATACAGTTTAAAGACTCAGGTTGTATTTAATCATTTTTTTACAGGTCAGGTCTGATCTAAGGTCATACACTGCAGCCACCACACTACAAAACCAACCTTGGGTCCTGGATGGTGACTATGCAGACAGATTGCCAGTCCATTTCCCTGCGTATTGTCAGGAAAATGGACTGCGTATTTCCATCATATGGTTAGTGATGCTTTCTCACAATGCACGTGATACAACTTATCTGGGTCTCCTTAACTAAGCATTCATTTGCCACAAATCCTTCCAGCTGGACCCAAGGAGCCTCCACAGAGACTTAGTAACAAAGACATCCAGTCTTCACCTTAGGTCACTGGTTGGAGTCCAAGTCTGACAACCAGACAGTAATACAGGAAGCACCAGGACCCTAAAGACTTGGACCTTTATTCTTCTGTAACAATATCAGCATCACCAAACAAACTGCTGAGATCAGTGAATGTCTCTACAAGTTCAGCACTTTCATCACATACTGATACACTTCTGATTGATGAGTCCAGGAAGTCACTGAAAGCCTCTCGACATGATCCAGCACACAGGTGGCTGAGTGTTAGGAGCACAGCTACTGACGAAGGCTGAGGACACGCCCAAGCTTCACCTAGCTGCAGCAGATAGATGGCTACTTTGGACAGCTGAGGAAGGACCGGTTTATTTATTTATTTATTTATTTATTTGAAGAGGGACAATGCACATTAATGAACATCAGTATAAAAACAAATGTAAATATGCCGGATTATAGCTACAAAACTAGTTTTCATCTGTAGTCCCTAGGCAGGCAAATACATAAGAAAGAAAATATAATATACAAAATAAGCAACATAAGGGAATGTTAAAAGTCTAGTGGTCACATGACTGGTTTGTTTTCAGCCATAGTTTGAGTTGAGCTCTAAACCTGATCAATGTAGGGCTCTCCCGTATGTGCAGAGGAAGACTGTTCCAGATGTTAGTGGCCCTCACAGAGAAAGTGTTCTGTCCAAAAGTTGTTCTCCTGTGGGGGACCTCACAGTCTCCTCTGGAGGAGGCCCTGGTTCTCAGGCCACTTGAAATCTTAGGTTTAAACAAGGTAGACACTGGAGGTGGGGCTAGTCCATGTAACGCTTTATAAATGTAGCATACATACTTAAAATTTATAAAAATTTTCAAAATTGAAAAGATTGTACTTGTTTAAAATATTACATACATGAAAAGAATTAGGTTTTCGGTCAAAAACTTTAAGAGATTTTTTTGTACAGTGATTCAATTAATTTCAAATTGGTAACTGTGGTGAGAGACCAACTTGTGATGCAATATTCAATATGAGATAAAATCATTGAATGGAGAAAAGACCTGATTTAAAATTTTTAAGGTTAAATTTGACAGTATTGGCAAGTTTTTAATATGATTTTTGAAGGACAAAGTGGAATCAAGTATCACGCTGAGGTACTTGAATTCTGTGACAAGTTGTAATTCTTCTCCTCTCAAGAATACTCCGGAACTTTTTATTTCTTTTGATTGCTTTGAGAACATCAAACAGACCGTTTTTTTGGAATTGAGAAGCAAACATGATTTAAAAAGCCAGTCATTTACTTGCTCCATGGCTGAGGTCAGAATAGAAGCTGCCTCTTTAACGCTCCTTGCATGAGTATAAATTACAGCATCATCTGCATACATTTTGGAAATTCACATTATTACATATTTTTTTGTGAAAAAAATTTTTGTGTGGTTGTCTACCTGCACTGCAAAAACTGTCCCTCTCAAAATAAATCTCATAATCTGAAATCGAGCCAAATTGTCTTGTATTAAGCAAAAAAAATCTACCAGTGGGGTAAGAAAAATTTACTTGGTTAGAATTCTCAAAACTAACAAAATGTCTAGGCACTGAATAATCAAAATGTGCCATAAAACTAGACAGAATTCTTATTTTAAGATTAGCCTCTCTCAAAATAAGGAAAACAATGTTGTTCCTTTGCTTGAAGGATTTGGAATCCGTTGCCTTTCCTTCTTACTGGTTAAATACAGCTTGATATTAGCTGGAAAAACTTAAGAAAAAGTGAGATACATTTTCCGAAAATAAGACTTTTTTTCTTATGTAAAAAAATGCTTGAAAAGATTATTTTTCTATTTAGACAAAAATTAAGTCAAATTTTCTTTAAACAAGTCTTTTTTTTTTTTTAGTTTCTTAGATATCAGTTTTTGCAGTGTGGGTGGTTGTTCTGTTCAGTTCTGTAGTATGGTAGATGTGGCAATGCACATCACCAGTGCGCACTCTCAGATGTCATCATCACAAACAGACTTTGTGTTGTTATGCATGGGGAAACACGATGTTGAACTAAATGGTAAAAGATGAGGTTTGGTCTTAGTTTTTACAATCCCCCCCCCCCCCCCCCCAATCCTTTTTTTATTTTTTATTTTTATTTTTATGCAGATCCAGTCTGAGTCTGGTGTACCAGGAGGAGGAATGACAGCCGGTTTGTCTTCTGCTTCCACCTGTGTTCGTGTCATCATCCGAGACGTGGCTGGGAAACACTCGTGGGACTCTGCTGTCCTGTACGGACCCCCACTGAGCTCGCCACGCAGCCCATCACACATCCAATCAGCTCAATGTGCCAGCCTTCATTTACGCACCCCACCGGGAGGTCCACCAAAAAAAACAGGAGTGGAGACAGAGGAAAACGGGATGCAGGAGAAGAACGAGGCAGGAGAGGGAGGGGGGATGGAGATTAAAGGCCAAGAGCTGGAGGAGGAAGGGGAGGAGAGGAAAGTGTGTGAGGAGCTAGGATTGAACAAAGGAGATGACCTCGAAGAGGAGGAGAGTGTGAATGCAGAGGGGGGGCAAGAAATGGAAGAGGAGCCAATCACGGCTCCGCCATTGGCTAAACGTGTGTGTCGGGAGGCGCTGCCAGTGTGGGATTCACTGAAGGACGGTGATGATGCGCTGGATGAAACGTTGCAGTATCTCGGATACTCGAGTCCAGAGTGTCTGCAGAGACCTGGTACGCTCACACAGACACTGTGCACGTTTTAGGCTTATCAGGGGCACAGACCCATACACCGACCGGCCAAACCTGAGACAGGATTAAGCCAGGATTGATCAGTTATCCTGTCTTAGTTTACCTATGACTTGCTTTCATCAAAGCAGTGTCACATACGTTACCATGGAAACACATTCTGTGGTCTGGAACACAGCTGGACTTGATGAATCCTGGGTTGTTGCTCTTTGGTCATCAGTCACTCAGTAACCAATTCCCACTGAAGAGAAATCAGATAAGATGATTTTTTTTGTTTCTAAAATACGCTCACGTTGTACATTTAAAAAATGACACATAAACAGGAAAAGGTTCAGAACACAAAAACAAAAAAAATGAGCAACATGAGTAACATCCGCAGTGCGGAATGTGAATTTTTGCATGTGTGTGTGAATGACAGCGTGAATGTGTAAATGACGGCGTACATAAAACTTTCCTCCAAAAGTGAAGGAGACATTTAGTCAGCATAGTTTCCATTCCAGATTTGCAGAAAAGTGTCAGGATATGTTAAGAATATCAACAAAAAGACAGCGAGTAAGTGGAACTGCTGGCTTTTGCCTTCTCAAGTTAACTGTCATTCCAGCAAACCTCTGAACTGTAATTCCAAAAGTCATGGCAGCGGATTGGTTAGTCCTTGTGAATAGTGGTCATGGTGAACCTGAGCAGGATCCTTTATCCCAAACTGGTCCATAGTGTAGTAGATGCAAAATCTTTGATTGTTTGCACTCAGAGTAAGTGTTTAGAATACAAACTGCCACCAAGACATGTTAAAAATAAATAAAACAAATCTGACCCCCCCCCAGACCCAAGAGGATTCATGAAAATCATTCATTAGTTTTTGACTTTGACGTGTGAATACGAAAAAATAAGAGATTGCTTTAAATTTATTGAAGTTTTCTGATGAATGCATTAATAACGCAGTGACATTTGATTGGTCCCTGCAGGCATACCACTCAACATCCCAGCCCCACCTCCATCATGTGTTTCAGAGAAGCAGGAGAATGACGTCATCAATGCCATCCTGAAGCAGAGCGCCGCTGAGTGGGAGTTTGTCCTTCACGTGCGTGCAGTCCATGTTCATGTCGATGAGCCCTTTCTGTTCTTCCTGGAGAAATAGTGACTTTAATGTTTACGTGTGTCCTGGTGAAGTGGTGACTTTAATGTTTCCTTGTGTTGCCATAAAATGGTAACTTTATTGTTTACGTTCGTCACGGTGAAATAGTGACTTTGATGTTTACGTGCATCCCTGTGAAATGGTGACTTTAATGTTTACGTGCGTTCTGGTGAAATGGTGGCTTTGATGTTTACGTACATCCCGGTTAAATGGTGGCTGTGATGTTTGCGCGCGTCCCCGTGAAATAGTGACTTTGTTTACGCGCGTCCCGGTGAAATACGAGGTCTGTTAGAAAAGTATCGGACCTTTTTATTTTTTGCAAAAACCTGATGGATTTGAATCATGTGTGCTTGCATGAGCAAACCTTGAACCTTTGTGCGCATGCGTGAACTTTTTCACGCCTGTCGATTGCATCATTTTCTGGTAAGCAGCCTTTGTGTGAGGACATGTGTTGTGTGCTCGGCGGATTTTCATTGCAAGGAAAATGGCGGAACAACTGGAGCAGCGCTACTCATCAGATTTTGCCAGAAACTGGGCGACAGCCCGGTGGAAACCATTCGGAAGATTCAGACTGCTTTTGGTGACGATCCTATGGGCATCACACAGATTAAGGAGCGGTACAACCGGTTTGAAGACATCCGCACAACGGTGGAGAGCGAGCCACGCTCCGGTCGGCCATCAACATGCTGAAATGACCAGATCATTTCAAAGTAAACGCTGTGGTGATGCGGGACCGTCATGTGACTATCCAAGAAATTGCGGAAGAGGTGGACATCAACACTTTTTCGGCACATTCTACTGTGACAGAAGATTTGGCCATGAAAAGAGTGGCTGTGAAATTCATGCGGCTGCTGACGGTGAAGCAAAAGCGCCTCCGTGTTGAAGTCTCACAGGACATTCTGTGACATGCCCACCTCTTCCACAATTTCTCGGATAGTCACATAACTGAAAAGTCACCGAAAGCCGTCTGAATCATCCGAATGGTTTCCACCTGGCTGTCGCCATTTTCTGGCAAAATTTGATGCGGCGCTGCTCCAGTCGTTCCGTCTTTTTCCTTGCAATGAAAATCCGCCGAGCGCACAACACGTCCTCACACAAAGGCTGCTTACCAGAAAATGATGCAATTGACAGGCGTGAAAAAGTTCACGCATGCACACAAAGGTTAGCTCATGCAAGCACACGTGATTCAAATCCATCAGGTTTTTGCAAAAAATATAAAGGTCCGATACTTTTCTAACAGACCTTGTAGTGACTTTGATGTTTACGTGCGTCCCAGTGAAATGGTGGCTTTGACGTTTACGTGCGTCCCCGTGAAATGGTGGCTTTAATGCAGTGGTGTCCAAACTATCCCAGAAAGGGCTGAGACGGTGCAGGTTTTCTTTGCAGCCACTGAGTCCAGCAGGTGATTTCACTGATGAACTCATCCCACCTGCTCAAAGGCATGTTAATTAGTGAAAGTGGCTGCAAGGAAAACCTGCACCCTCTTGGCCCTTTCTGGAATAGTTTGGACACCACTGCTTTAATATTTACATGCATCCCTGTGAAATGGTTGCTTTGATGTTTATGTGCGTCCCAGTGAAGTGGTGGCTTTGATGTTGCAGAGAGGTGAGGAGTTGAACATGAGGGCCATGCAGCAGTCTGAACCGGAGACTGAGACCTCACAGTCGGCCTTCTACTACTGCAGACTGCTCATCAACATACTTGGACTCAACTCCTGGGAGAAAAGGTGGGTCAGCTGACACATTCAGGTTCAGGCTGCCCCTGGGCCTCACGGCCATATTTATTCTCTGTGGCTTATCTCAGATCCACATGTGAATGTTCTGGACTTACTCAGAAAAGGTAAAAATCATCTCCTGGTCCGTGTGTGTTCTGTGATGTGACAATGTTCACTTGAAGTCACAAATAGACTGATTTTCGACAATCATCAAACAAACCTAAAAGTGACTCCATCTGCTAAAGTCCTTTAAGAAAACATCAACAAATTAAGACATTCGCGTCCCACTATCCCACGGTGCACGGCAACTGTCAAATCAGACCAGCTGGAACTGCAGATTCTGTTTAATGTTTTGTTTCAGTTTTTAAAATGCTTGTTTCTTTATCATAAGTAAGCTGACTTACAGTTTCAGTGTCAGTCAGATCTGAATGAGAACCTCACTGCCAGCTCCCATCAGACAAGACTTAGGTTTGATGACTGAATCATACATGATGTGTGGTCGGACTGACTTCCTTGTGACTTGGTATTTCTGAGTACTGGATTTTATAAATGTGGTGTTTATATTTGTTTTTGGACAGTGGTGCAGAGGTTGGACACCTTCTGATTGTGCATCAGTGCAGGAAACTCCAAATGAAATTATGCATGCTTTACTCATGAATAATTTTTATTTAATCAGATTAGCCCAAATTTAAAGATCTCAGTGAATTGACTCCACCCACACATTTTTACTCTCTGCATTCTTACTCCTTCATATGTGGTACATGAACAAGATATAATCCTTCTCAGTCGTACTGTAGATGTACAAAAAATTAAATGCTTTGAACTGAATCAGTTTATTGGAAGCTGAATTTGGCGTCGCTGCAGCACTGCACTTCATTACAGTCTACATGTGTGCCTATTTTTCTGGTCACTGAGAGTGATGAAAACTTTATTTTTTCCCCCTCTTTGGTAGAACACACCAGAATCCTTTTGAATGTAAATTATACAAAATTTTCACATTGATGGAAATATCATTAATTACAATTTTTCTTTTCACATGATGGCACCAAGATTGAGTCTTTGAGGGAGTGTGAAATGACATAATGTGAAGGTATTGCTTTAAATGTGCACGTGTAGCTAATGGACACTCATCAGTCTTTATGCTTCATCCAGAGAATTACAGCGTCTGCATTCAGCGCACACAATAGGCTCCTTAACACAGTGCCAGCGAGCACCATAATGAGCGCACAGCTCTATTGATCAAACCCGGCCCATTTGGAGATGGAATAAAAGGCAGACGATGGGAGATGTGTGGAATCAGAAGACAGGATGAATAAAGGTGTGAAAAATGGATGGTACACTTTTAAGGCCACTGATGGTTTAAAAAAAATGAAAAGAAAGGGGACTTTTCTTTCAAAATATCTGTTTGTGTATTTATGGCTGACCGTAGCTGAGTCTGTGGAGCAGGTGTCCATTACCTGAAGATGAAAGGTTCAAATCTCAAGTGCTACTGAGTACCGCAGTGTCCTTGAACAAGATACTGATTCCCCAACCTGGTGAACCTTGGTAATAAATCAGCCCCCAGCAGTGTCCTGAAAGTTAGAGGACAAACCATCGTTGTTAATTCAACAACATTTAAATCCAAATTTACACACACACACCCACAATTTTGTCATTACTCTAAAATAATGAATTAAAATAAATCTTTTCCTATCAGTCCTAACCACCAGGGTGCTGTTCTCTGTGGACCCAGGTCTAAAGGGGCAGAGCCTGCAGCTGTGATTGGTTCACAGCCATGTTAGTGGGTGTGGTGTCACCATTCACTTTATTGTTGCAAATGCTGGTCAACTGTGATCCACTCAGGACTTATGTTTCTGGGATCAGTGAAACCTCAACTGCAGCTGGCTTCACATCTTGTGTGTTCTTACTGAAACATGTTTTATTTGAGAACATTCTGCTTTACTCGCACTAGGCCCGTTTGCCACAGAATAACTGTCACCCCTCCCTCACTCCCCTGCTGGCCCCTCACAGTTCACGCCACGTTCAAGCCCAAGCATGCCCACGTCAACACAGTGTCACTTTTTTATACTAGTTTGACAGTCCCTGTGACTTACAGTCCGGTGTAACTTATACAGAAAAAAATCACAATTCACAACCACCAATTTTCTTTACATTTGAAATGTCAAAACACCATTAAACTGCCTTTTTATTTTTCAAAAGGAGAGAGGTGGAAGCTTCCCAATGATTAGTTTCAGCATGTCTTTAAAACCATGTTGGGTCACACTTAAAGTGTTCTTTATGTGAGCGTTCGTCATGGTGTTACTATTTTGAGCTTTCCCTCATGTCGGCTCCAGTTATAATACAACTGGCAGTCATGCTCACTTCAAGCAAATATATATTATATGAATAAATGTCTTTATCAAACAGCAAAGTGTGTCTAATAATGCAAAGAACTGCGCTGTAAAAACGCATATGAACAGACGTTTATGTCTGTGTGCATGTGTGCGCACGTGTTGTTGACGGTGCAAATTAAAAGATGTTAATTTCCACAGCAACATGAACAGTAAATGGATAAATGCTGCTGTGAGCTGATTTAAAACTGAATTTACCCTGAGTTCACGTTGGACCACTCTGTCACTTTGGCAAATGTTCCATGTAGAACGTAATCCACAAGAGGTCAGTTCTGTGCTCAAAAAATCCATTTGATGATCCACAGTTAAGCGAGGAAGAGGAAAAGTCCCAAACAGCTGACTGAGCGCTGGAACGAGACTCAAACAAAGCAATCTGTCTTATGATCGCGAAACATAGTCCTGGCGGGTCAGTAGCTCAGATGATTCATGAAAGGAGCCCATCCAGAGGGAGAAGCCACTCGTGAGATGGGCCCGCTGGTCCGTGCTTTCTTCCGGTTGGGGAGGAGGATGTGACGGGGTGACTGCTTTGCTCCACTTCTCACCCAAAGTTACGGTGTGGTGTAAATCTGTCTCAAGATACCTTGATTCTGGAAGGTGACCTCCGAACCACCAGAATAAGATCACAAAAGAAAGAAAGAAAACTTAAAATACTGTTCTTTGTTTTGAAGAAATACCGTAACACGTTTTTTACTGGAAGCCTAAAATACTGATTGTCTTTGTACTATTCCACAATATGAATGCAGTCTTTGAGAGCCCAGAATGACACGATTACAAACTGACTTTAATAAAGCACAAATTGCTCCGCTTCATCTGCACTTTTTCTTTCTCCAACCTTGAGCAGAATCATGTTATTATCAGTGGTTGCTTCAATTCTGTGCCGAGACTGCAGACACTGGTGAAAGGTTGCACCTGCTGCAGTCAGTAGACCTGTGGATAAAGTGCTTCAACTCAATGAGTCCACTTATAGCATACCAATCATCAAAACACTTTGAATGTTACACTGCCCCTTTATGCACACCTGACCCCAAATATCTGGAGGAAAAACTGTTTGTCCTAAGACAGTTTGTCCTAAGCCATTAAAAACTCTTCATTCCAGATGAGACATGTTTTTACAAAGTTTTGTAAAAACAGCTTTGATTTAATACACCTTATGCCTCTTTTTTTTTTTCTTTTTTTTTTTACTTGTTTATCCATTCTTGCAATCCCTAAAACAAACAAAATATTTCATACTTTTCCTGCTTCCACCACAAAGTTTAACAGTATTTGCTTCAGGGCAACTTCAGTCAAACATGTTCTGCCACAATATTAAATACTTCCAGAACAAGTTCATTTTGTCCACTTTACATGAAATCCTTTTTCTTGTCCTGAGAGTTAACCACCAAACATTCCTCAAAATAACCAAAGTTAGAGTTTAAATGAAAAATTCAACCTGAAACATAAGTCAAACACCAAAATACAGTCAACCCAAACAGAACCAACAAAAAATGGACCTTTGTGACACACTGCAGTTTCAAACACAAAGCTAACATGTTGTGCAGAAGAACTCTAATTACAATTTTTTTTTTTACAGAGTTCAGAAACATTTTCTTCTTGCACTATTAAACGCACAGTGTTTCTTTCCATTAAACAGATTCTGCTTCATGAGAAAGTTTCATTAAAGTCAATTAATTGGTTTGTGAGTTGTTCTGCTAATAAACCAGCAAATCCCTGAGGATGATCATGGAGCAGGCAGCGAAGAAGGTTGTGATTAAAATTCATAATTTGTACCTGTGTGTTTCAGGAGTAATTTCCATCTGCTGAGGAAGAATGAGAAGTTACTGAGAGAGCTGAAGAACCTGGACTCCCGACAGTGGTGAGAAGCCATGACAGACTTCCAGTCATCTGCCTCCTTTGTGCCTGCATCAAAAAATAGTGTGGGAGTCTGACTGTGAAAACGTTCATGATATTGCCCTGTAAACATCACTGGCCTTCTTTTACCTCTAATGATGGATGTCATTTTGAAGCTCCATGATTGATTTTGATGACTTGAAAGAAACATGACTCTCGGCAGCCTGACGTTGGTGGCTTCCAGTCGTGCCCTCTTGTCAGCCTTTTTATGGTTCTACTACTCCATAACTCCTTGGCCACACAATCATTTTGATGGAGTCCTGAACATTTTGAAGTTCTCTGTTAGGGTTGGTGGGTGTGCCAAAGCAGTTCACTGCCAGAACAGTAGGGGTGCAACGTTTTGTGAAATCTGGTCTACTGTCCCATGAAAGTCATTGATTGTGAAACTGGAAAAATGTGATTCTGGAAATGATGTAGTTAGTAGGCCAATCACAGCCTGTGGTCTCCATGCGACCTCTGTTATCTTGACTTGTATTTAGAATTTTTGGGAGGTGCTCGGAGGGCATTTTCAAGGACACAGAAAGCTCTGCATGGCCATGGAGTAACAGTCGCCCTCTCTTTGGCCTTCAGTTGATGGCCTCCAGTCACTCCCTCTTTGGCCTCAGTTGGCCCATTGATTGTCACTGTCCTCCTTCATTCTCTTGCAGCCGCGAGACTCACAAGATTGCCGTGTTTTATGTGGCTGAAGGACAAGAGGACAAACACTCCATATTGACCAATACGGCAGGAAGCCAGGCCTATGAAGACTTTGTCTGTGGCCTTGGCTGGGAGGTAAGGAACTGTTTGGGTTCCAGATGTTCTCAATGCTGGAACTGTTGACATACTTACATAATTTTGGACCTAAAAAGAGAGGGTTATTTAATTTCTGATCTCTTTGTGTTTGAGTTGGAGTAAATCTTTCTGCAGCCATAATGCATGATGTGTCCTCCTGTAAATGTTCTGCCATATCTCAGGAGCTGCTCAGCATACTTTTATTATTATTATTATTGTTGTTGTTGTTGTTTGAAAGATAAAAGTTTGTGTAGATTCTAATTCAATTGTTGCTTTAATAACAGCCCAGTACAGTTTAATTCACCAGCTGCTCAGATCTCTGTAACCTTGCTTGGTCATTGGTGTGTGTTTGACCCATGTACATCTTGTCATCTAGTTAGCCTTTATAAATCACATTAGATGTGTTTAAATTATGTGCACATGGTGTATGCGTGTGTGTGTTTGTGGGTCTTTATAGGTGGATCTGACCACTCACTGTGGCTTCATGGGGGGCCTCCAGAGGAATCGCAGTACGGGTCAGACCACGCCTTACTACGCTACCTCCACCACCGAGGTCATCTTCCACGTGTCCACCCGCATGCCCCATGACCAAGACGTCAACCTCACCAAGAAGGTAACTGGAGCGCAGCCACTGCACAGCCTAAAGTTTTTAAACCACGTCCAGCAGCAGCTGGTTTGTGCTTCACTGTTTCAGAGGAGGGGAAAAAAGGGGAATCCAGTTTCAATCAGACTTGGAACGTTTAACACATTTCTCCAAATTTCTGAGTATTAGTTTTTGATTTCTCAAGATTTTTTGGTTCAGTCACAGCAGGAGTGGGACTGGATCCATCTGACTGTCAATCCATTGCAAAATCTCTTTAATGCAGCTCCTCCCATGTGGTCACATGGTTCCAACCAACCGCTAACATTTCAGTAAAATTAGTTTAATTAATGCTGCAGATATCACAGTAATAGTCACGTGCGTGTGTGTGTGTGAGTGAGCGTCTGTGTGTGTCTCTGTGAGTGTGTGTCTGTGCATGTGTGCACACCTGTCTTCCCTCAGGCACTCAGCGCTCTGCACACAGTCATAATGTCCCTTTAATCAGATCACACTTCCTGCTTCTTGGCCTATCACATTGCTGCAGGCTTCTGATTGGATTATCAGCACCTGGTCTGACACCATCAGTCTCACTGATCAGCTGATGGCCCATCAAACACAGAGACGCTGTAACCCGCTAACACAAACAAACGCTGAGAGCTGGGCTGGCTGCCCACTAAATCTGTTGAAACAGACACACGTCTGTTCACACTGACACACGCTGGACCTGCTCTCACGTCTCTACCAGCATCAGCTTCTCTCATGTCCTCTATGAGACCTGTTCACATGAACGCACAGCTGGACCCGCTCTCACATCTCTACCAGGATCAGCTTGAACTGCATCCTGTCTGAGACTTGTTTGTCTCAGATGGAACAGCCCTGCTAACACGCATATCTTCTCACATTGACATCAATGTGATGTCACCTGAATAGACACGCCCCTCATACTCCTACCTCCAGCTCTGTGCAGGTGTGGACATGTGGTCAGAAAGGAAACCAGGATTGAAGAGCTACTTTTTATTCAGTCTCAGGCCCTCGCATATGTCCCGCCTACTTTAGCCTCAGAAAGGTCTGGATTTTTAACCTGCTTTCAAAACTCAAAGAAGCACTTTGTGTGGAAATTTTTGTTAACATTCTGTCTCTTCATTGTGGTTTCTCATGTTTAAAAAAATTAAATAAAATACACCAGACTTTGCTCACAAAGTTGCCTTTTTCCTTTTTTAAAGCAAACTAAGCATCACACAGCTGAAGCAGCTCAGATGAAGTTGGATGTTACTCTGCTTCTTTTCCAATGATTTTTGTTTCCATTAATAAATCAGATGAACAGGTACTTACTGATCCTCAGATGAGGAGGATCATTGACACTGTGAGGGAACATCAGTTACCACATTTTGTTCATGTGATGTGTTTCTCTGGACATGATTCAGTGTTGAGGACCCCAGAGATTGGAGAAGGTCATGGACATGCCCATATTTCACTTGGTCAGAAACATGCCTACATCACATGGCTGCAGGAGATGGATATTAAGGTGCCTTGACACTTGCATGAATTAGATCCCCACATCAGCACGCAATCTAGTCTGCCAATGAGTAAACCTGTCGAAAACCTGTGTGCGGCGAAATGTTCTTTGAAATGTTGAAAACTTCTGGCACACATTAATTTCGTGAACTATTCGTGAACATTGTGCAATCTGTTTAAAAACACTGTGTCAATGTGTGTCATTGCGCGCAGGCTATCTGAATAATTATGATGAGATGTTACATCTATAATAAACATAATTTTACAGATACATTATCTAACGTATAAGGAGGAATGAAAATGCAGCTGTTTTACCAATCCATTACAATATATATTCTAAATAATTACCTTTTGAGAGAAGATTCCAAATGTGTTCTCACCACACGATGAGCACGAGAAGACTGTAGCTGTAGATAATTTCTCTCTGATCCAGGGAGTGATGAGAGATGGTTTCATCAGCCAAGTTCTTAGAGCAAATGCATCATCGGCTATGACTTTATTATTTTATATAGCAAGGCGTCCAGCAGGACATAGCAGGTCGCATTGGCACAATGAATTGTGCGGCAGTGCGGGGATCAAATTTGTTCAAGTGTCAAGGTGCCTTTACTCTGGAGAGGTGAAGTTGGACCAGTTGTCTGCCTTGGTGGTGCCTTGGTTGCCAGGCAGCCCCATGGAGCGGTTGATGTAGTGCTTCTAGAGTTGACTAAATCTGAAGTTGTTTCCTCGTTAGAGAAGAAACATGAAGCATAATGTAGTTCATCAGACACTGAAGACCACGTGTTTGTTTCAGGGCCATCTGACACTGTGTGACATCACAGACAGACGATGAGATCAACAACACATCTGTTGCTGTATTGCACACACACACACACACACGCGCACACTCTGTTAGACATCCATGTCATCCGTCTTCCAGACTGTACTGTCTGAGCAGAGCTTCACTCCATCTTCTTGTCTTCACACATGTACTCCATCACAGCCACCATAACACACACACACACACACACACACACATGCTCAGAGCAGTATGATGGATACAACCCATCAAATGCCACATGAGGTCACACTTTTGCCCGCTGTTAACGGGGTTGCTCAGAAACAAATCCATCATTTTCTCAGAACCTGTGAGGAGACTATGGACTGAAATAGAAAGAATGATGTGTTTGTGTACATCTGGATGAAGAAGCAGATATTTTGAAGTTGTGACTCTGACAGAGCCCATGTCATATGGATCATAGCGAGTCCCTTAAATCAGCTTTTGGTCTGGATGTGGAACTTCTGAACTTTTCAGTCATTCAGAAAGTTGAGTTTCTTTCAGAATGCAAACTACTGCTCAGTGTAATCAAAAGTTTAGAATTAACACCTGCTGTGTTGTAACACCCTCTATCAGAGATCACAATGCAGTCTTTGGACTTTACGAAAACCAGGAGGGCCTCAGGTGGGGTTAAAACACAGAACCTCCTTAGTGTGACGTGACAAACGGCTGATCTCATTTATTTATTTCTCACACATGCTTACAAGAGTCCAACTTCACACCAGTGAAATCCAGTTAAACTGAACACCAGAACCTCGACATCTCCGGCTGAAGTGTCTTAACATCGGAAACAGATAAATCTGCTGTTTATTTTGTTGATTTTGTTCCAAGTAAAATAAATAATCCATTTTTCTCTGACCTGAACAAATGTGTCAGCTGACTATAAAAAAAAAAAACTAAAAAACTAGAGAACTAATCTTTACAAAAGGTGAACAGATTCAGTGTGTTTGAAAAGTCTTACTTTAAAAATGGTTGTGACTACAGTGACGGTGATGTTTTGGGTTTACTGGAACCCTGCTGGAACGCTGCCATCATCTTCAAAGCTGGTTGTAAGTTTCTGTTTTTGAACCAGGATATACATAAATTTAAAACAAATCATATTATGGTGATTTGGGAGTGTTAATCAAACAAATTGTCGGTGGCTCAGGAGCAACAGCGGTTTGGTCAGCCGGCCTGCAGTGTTGGTATGTAGCAGCACTGCTACTAGTTAGTTATTTGACTCTCCTCGGTCAGTAGAGTTCACCAGCAGCCAGAGTTATAACTCTGGTTCCATCATGTCTGTTTTGTGGAAACACCGAACCCAAACATAGCACAAAACCAACCAACACAGTTGTCCGGCTTTATGATGTCATAAAGAATGTTGGTATGTCCTTTGATCTCATCTCTGTCTTATAATGGAAGGTTGAAGTTTGGCTAAACTAAATCGAGTCTTCCATCTGTAGCTCAGACACCTGGGTAACGATGAGGTCCACATCATTTGGTCGGAACATTACAGAGACTACCGTCGAGGGATCATCCCCACAGAGTTTGGTGACGTCCTCATCATTATCTACCCCATGAAGAACCACATGTACTCCATCCAGATCCTCAAGAAGCCTGAGGTAAGACTGTCAGCGCTTCTGCTCCTCAAGAAAAGTCAAAACGTTTGTCCCATTTTCATTTAGCTTCTGAGGTTGTAGTGACTCCCTCAGCTGTCAGTGTGTTCGTGTCTGACTCGGTGGTTTATGTTTCTGACAACTTCTTCAGCTTTCATCAGGTGAAGGTGACATTAGTGAACCTGGAATTTGGTTCAAGTGTATGTGGATCCACTATCCTCTTAAAGTCATCTTTTTATGATATTTCTCATTGATTTTTATTCTGTGGGTATTTTGGTGAAATAGCGCCCCCACCTGCATTTCAGCTGGCTGAAGAACAAATGAACAGAGCACTGGTGAAGGTACGCGTCCTGAGTACGTGCTCCTTAATCTTCGTCTGTGCTTTGCTCACAGCTGATCGTATCTGTGGCTGTTTTTCCCAAAAGGAAACAAATTTAACTGCAAAAATATGGATGTTCTTTACATTAAAATGCCAAATGTAGTGTGTTTCTATTGCAGTTTTCAGCTGAGGCAAACCTTCAAAGAGCTTTGCAATGATGACGCACACACAGCAGGAGCGACTTGACGATTCCTGTCTGTGGTGTGACATTGGGATTTCTTCAGGACGGCTGCGAGTTAAAACGCTCGGCCAAACTGAATTCTACCTTCCATGGTTTCTGTGCAGTGGCACCTCGCTGAGTTCGAGTATGGGCTTTGCATGTTTATTTCCAGTCACGTGACAGTGACGCACCTGATACAAGTATGGTGACTGTGTTGCTGCTCACACTTGTCGTTGTCTTGTACAGTCATGTTGTTGCTGTGCCCAATCACATGACTGTAACCCAGGTATGTGGTTTGTTTAATACAGCCAGGGGGTTTCAAACTTACAGAGGGCGGGGTTTCTTATGGTAGTAATGTATCGAAGCTGTACACTTGGACTTCCTTCAGGTATGAACAGCTTCAGGCTTAAACACTGGATCCTGGTCCTTCCTGTTAGGGTGCGAGCTTAATCAGCTCATGACCATCTCATGATGTTAATAAAGGTCATGATGTCATAGACCACATGATCAGATTCTGCAAGCTGCTGGACTTCAGATGCTTCTCTTCCACCATCTGGATGTACGAGTATGCATTAAACAGGACAGAATGAGAAAAAAGTTCTGAGGTGGTCTGCTGTAAACAATAATCTATAATGTCCCTGCTGCTGGAGGGCAGCATGGTGGCCAAGTGGTTAGTTCCCGATTCAAGAAACACTCGTACCCATCCTCCATTTAATGTGGAGTTACATCAGGAAGGCCATCCGGAGTGAAACTTGTGCCAAGTCAACATACAGATCCATATCTGATCTGTTGTGGCGACCTCAAGTTTAAAGGGAGAAACTGAAGGAACCTGATTCAGAACCTTCAACATTTAGAGAACAAAAACAGTCCAGGTTTTTGTTTGTCTCACACACACACAATGGCGTCACATGACTTTTACATGTGTAGAAAGTCCAAGTTTGCTAGAATAAAGTAGCAGCTGATAGAGACGTGGTTCTGGTTCATGTTTGGATCTAAAACACTGACGTTAATGCCTGTGCACTGAGAGCAGAAGTCCATTTCAAACCAAAGCTAACACAATCAGATTGTCTGTGTCCGAGATACCACAGCACTAATAACATAACCTTATTGTCCTCAGTCATTCTCCAAGCAAGCAGATTGAATTATCACAAACCCAAAAACCGCTTAGAAAAAAGATTTTCGGCCAAATGTAGCCTGGATCACAGACCTGGTCTCTAAATAATGGAATCACAAATCCAACATTATCCTCTTTGGTGGATTCCACAAGCAGCGTATTGAATTAAGTCACAAAGTCATAAACTCAGTCAAACCTTAGGCAGCATTTTTATATTTTTTTAATAAAGTACATCTGTGATTAGATGCTGATTCAAGACAACCAAGTTTGTTGTTCTTCATGGAAGATGTTCCATCTGATTGGTCTGTCAAAGTGAGTAAGTTGTTGGGAATCATTAAAATAAATTGATCAGATAACAGCTGAAAATTTGCTGCGCAAAAAACACTGTCCAAGTTCCACTTGGTAGAAAGACACGCTGCTGGTGGTTGTTGAGATTTGATGTCCTGCTTCTGGCTGAGTTCTTTGCACATGTTCCAGAGTCCAGACTTCACAGTGATGGGGACAGAACATGTCCAAACGCTGGCAGGTTCTGTCACTGTGTTTGAATAAATGTGATGATGGTTTGTTTGTGTTTAGGTGCCGTTTTTTGGGCCACTGTTTGATGGTGCCATCGTGGACATGAAGGTTTTATCCACCATGGTCAGAGCCACGGCCATCAACGCCAGTCGAGCTCTCAAATCCCTCATTCCTCTCTACCAGAGTTTGTATCCTTAAAAACCTCAGTGTCCAAAGGTAGGTCACAAGGACCAGGTCTCTCTGTCTCACTGTAATTCTGTCTCTGCTCCTGCGGTATTGAAACTGAAGTGGTTTTTGCTTGTTGGTGTGACTGCGGCGCCGCTGTTGGTGTCTGAGGTGACACGTGTGTGTTGGTCTGTCAGGCTGATACAAATTGATTGCCGTTTGGTTGGAATGAGTGATCAATACTTATTGATTCTGCTTTCTGGTGGCGCTCTGGTTGTGATCAACACCTGAATGATGACACACAAATGTAACGACTGCGTGTCACCATTCAGCTTCACAAAGATTTAACCTGTTAGGCCTATTGGTCTCAGTGAGTCCTCAAACTGCGGTGAGTCCTCCGACCTTGGCGAATCCTCCAGTCTCAGCAAGTCCTCTGTCTGCAGCGAGTCCTCCGATCACTATTTCTGCTCCAGTCTTTTTATCTATCTGAACCTGTTTGTGCCCTGTGATGGAGTGAGACCTGAACCATGTTTGATCAGATTTTTGCTCCGCCCACTTTGGTCTTTCCTGAACTGTGTGTATTTGTACCTCCTTCAGCTTTTCGTTCCTGTCTCACTCTCTCGCTGTCTATTCTTCCCTCTCGTCTTTTCATGGAGATAATGTGAGTGGGGGATGAAGAAGTCATTTTGCTGGACGGCGTCCAGCTTTGACAAAGGGACATGTTGTTTGGCTCAGTGTGGCGCCTGTGTGTTGGTGTGTGTGCGTGTCCTGGTGCATATTGATTGGTGCAGCAGCAGGTCGATGTCTCTGACGGGCTGAATTACAGTAATCAGTCATTATTGACTCCCGTCTCTCTGCTCCACACCGCTGTCTCTCTGTCTCGTCTTTTTTAACCCGAGACAAGCCCTGAGCAGATTCTCTGTCCATCGCCATCAAAACAAAAATCAGCTCGTTTTTCAGCATCTTTGGAGAAAGATGCAGCAGCTGGACTTTAAGACCTTTGATCAGTTTTTGTCCAGTGAACCAAGACATGAAGAAATGGACAAGTGGACAAATGTCAGTGTATAAACACTGTGCTGTAAACATGTAAATATCAAAGTTCTTCCAAGGTCAAAGGTCACACAGAATGGTGTGATTCTAATTGAGTCTGGACCTGGAACAGATGAACCAAAGTGGGGCTTTGCAGACAAAGTGCAGGATGGCACCGTGTTTTTATTACAAATAGGACAAATGTCGTGTCAATGTTGCTGATGTGTTTTAAGTTATGTGATGGACCCTTGAGGGAGGGAGGGAGGGAGGGAGGGGGAGAGCGAGCGAGCGAGCGCTCCAGTGACTGTTGGCAGGGCAAAGAACATCAACTGGCATTTGTGTGTCTTTGTGTTGTGGCCCTCAGGGTTGTCCATCTGCCTTCTCTCTGATCTTTGATTCACCATGACTGTGGAACAGCACCACAGTGCCAGGCTGCTGTGTGCGAGCGCCACTGCAGCGCGCGTATCAGCCTGCTGCAGCCACAACACCCAATCTTTATACACACACACTAAAACAAACATCGAACACACACAAGCACATTACACTCAAACGCTACACACACATCACAACCAACATCCAATGCAGGCATTATATATATATACACACACACACACACACACACACACACACACACACACACACATACTGCACGATACAACACACACGTCGCAACAACATCCAACACAGGCATTATACACACACACATACTGCACGATACAACACACACGTCGCAACAACATCCAACACAGGCATTATACACACACACACATACTGCACGATACAACACACACGTCGCAACAACATCCAACACAGGCATTATACACACACACACATACTGCACGATACAACACACACGTCGCAACAACATCCAACACAGGCATTATACACACACACATACTGCACGATACAACACGCACGTCACAACCAACATCCAACACAGGCATTATACACACACACACATACTGCACGATACAACACGCACGTCACAACCAACATCCAACGCAGGCATTAAATACACACACACATACTGCACGATACAACACGCACGTCACAACCAACATCCAACGCAGGCATTAAATACACACACACATACTGCACGATACAACACGCACGTCACAACCAACATCCAACGCAGGCATTAAATACACACACACACACACTGCACGATACAACACGCACGTCACAACCAACAACCAACGCAGGCATTAAATACACACACACACACACTGCACGATACAACACGCACGTCACAACCAACATCCAACGCAGGCATTAAATACACATACCACACACACTGCACGATACAACACGCACGTCACAACCAACATCCAACGCAGGCATTAAATACACATACCACACACACTGCACGATACAACACGCACGTCACAACCAACATCCAACGCAGGCATTAAATACACACACACATACCACACACACTGCACGATACAACACGCACGTCACAACCAACATCCAACGCAGGCATTAAATACACACACACACACACATACTGCACGATACAACACGCACGTCACAACCAACATCCAACGCAGGCATTAAATACACACACACACATACTGCACGATACAACACGCACGTCACAACCAACATCCAACGCAGGCATTA
Organism: Thalassophryne amazonica; assembly: GCF_902500255.1. Lineage (NCBI taxonomy): Eukaryota > Metazoa > Chordata > Actinopteri > Batrachoidiformes > Batrachoididae > Thalassophryne > Thalassophryne amazonica. The sequence goes on along the minus strand of NC_047121.1, from coordinate 58,130,802 downwards.
AATACACACACACACACACATACTGCACGATACAACACGCACGTCACAACCAACATCCAACGCAGGCATTAAATACACACACCACACACATACTGCACGATACAACACGCACGTCACAACCAACATCCAACGCAGGCATTAAATACACACACACACACATACTGCACGATACAACACGCACGTCACAACCAACATCCAACGCAGGCATTAAATACACACACACATACTGCACGATACAACACGCACGTCACAACAACATCCAACACAGGCATTATACACACACACATACTGCACGATACAACACACACGTCGCAACAACATCCAACACAGGCATTATACACACACACATACTGCACGATACAACACACACGTCGCAACAACATCCAACACAGGCATTATACACACACACACATACTGCACGATACAACACGCACGTCACAACCAACATCCAACGCAGGCATTAAATACACACACACACACACACATACTGCACGATACAACACGCACGTCACAACCAACATCCAACGCAGGCATTAAATACACACACACACACATACTGCACGATACAACACGCACGTCCCAACCAACATCCAACGCAGGCATTAAATACACACACCACACACGCTGCACGATACAACACGCACGTCACAACCAACATCCAACGCAGGCATTAAATACACACACACATACGCTGCACGATACAACACGCACGTCACAACCAACAACCAACGCAGGCATTAAATACACACACACACACAGCTGCACGATACAACACGCACGTCACAACCAACATCCAACGCAGGCATTAAATACACATACCACACACGCTGCACGATACAACACGCACGTCACAACCAACATCCAACGCAGGCATTAAATACACACACCACACACACGCTGCACGATACAACACGCACGTCACAACCAACATCCAACGCAGGCATTAAATACACACACACACACACACATACTGCACGATACAACACGCACGTCACAACCAACATCCAACGCAGGCATTAAATACACACACACACATACTGCACGATACAACACGCACGTCCCAACCAACATCCAACGCAGGCATTAAATACACACACACGCTGCACGATACAACACGCACGTCACAACCAACCATCCAACGCAGGCATTAATACACACACCACCACACTACTGCACGATACAACACGCACGTCCCAACCAACATCCAACGCAGGCATTAAATACACACACCACACACATACTGCACGATACAACACGCACGTCCCAACCAACATCCAACGCAGGCATTAAATACACACACCACACACGCTGCACGATACAACACGCACGTCCCAACCAACATCCAACGCAGGCATTAAATACACACACCACACACAGCTGCACGATACAACACGCACGTCCCAACCAACATCCAACGCAGGCATTAAATACACACACCACACACGCTGCACGATACAACACGCACGTCCCAACCAACATCCAACGCAGGCATTAAATACACACACCACACACGCTGCACGATACAACACGCACGTCCCAACCAACATCCAACGCAGGCATTAATACACACACCACACACGCTGCACGATACAACACGCACGTCCCAACCAACATCCAACGCAGGCATTAAATACACACACCACACACGCTGCACGATACAACACGCACGTCCCAACCAACATCCAACGCAGGCATTAAATACACACACCACACACGCTGCACGATACAACACGCACGTCCCAACCAACATCCAACGCAGGCATTAAATACACACACCACACACGCTGCACGATACAACACGCACGTCCCAACCAACATCCAACGCAGGCATTAAATACACACACCACACACGCTGCACGATACAACACGCACGTCACAACCAACATCCAACGCAGGCATTAAATACACACACCACACACGCTGCACGATACAACACGCACGTCCCAACCAACATCCAACGCAGGCATTAAATACACACACCACACACGCTGCACGATACAACACGCACGTCCCAACCAACATCCAACGCAGGCATTAAATACACACACCACACACGCTGCACGATACAACACGCACGTCCCAACCAACATCCAACGCAGGCATTAAATACACACACCACACACGCTGCACGATACAACACGCACGTCCCAACCAACATCCAACGCAGGCATTAAATACACACACCACACACGCTGCACGATACAACACGCACGTCCCAACCAACATCCAACGCAGGCATTAAATACACACACCACACACGCTGCACGATACAACACGCACGTCCCAACCAACATCCAACGCAGGCATTAAATACACACACCACACACGCTGCACGATACAACACGCACGTCCCAACCAACATCCAACGCAGGCATTAAATACACACACCACACACGCTGCACGATACAACACGCACGTCCCAACCAACATCCAACGCAGGCATTAAATACACACACCACACACGCTGCACGATACAACACGCACGTCCCAACCAACATCCAACGCAGGCATTAAATACACACACCACACACGCTGCACGATACAACACGCACGTCCCAACCAACATCCAACGCAGGCATTAAATACACACACCACACACGCTGCACGATACAACACGCACGTCCCAACCAACATCCAACGCAGGCATTAAATACACACACCACACACGCTGCACGATACAACACGCACGTCCCAACCAACATCCAACGCAGGCATTAAATACACACACCACACACGCTGCACGATACAACACGCACGTCCCAACCAACATCCAACGCAGGCATTAAATACACACACCACACACGCTGCACGATACAACACGCACGTCCCAACCAACATCCAACGCAGGCATTAAATACACACACCACACACGCTGCACGATACAACACGCACGTCCCAACCAACATCCAACGCAGGCATTAAATACACACACCACACACGCTGCACGATACAACACGCACGTCCCAACCAACATCCAACGCAGGCATTAAATACACACACCACACACGCTGCACGATACAACACGCACGTCCCAACCAACATCCAACGCAGGCATTAAATACACACACCACACACGCTGCACGATACAACACGCACGTCCCAACCAACATCCAACGCAGGCATTAAATACACACACCACACACGCTGCACGATACAACACGCACGTCCCAACCAACATCCAACGCAGGCATTAAATACACACACCACACACGCTGCACGATACAACACGCACGTCCCAACCAACATCCAACGCAGGCATTAAATACACACACCACACACGCTGCACGATACAACACGCACGTCCCAACCAACATCCAACGCAGGCATTAAATACACACACCACACACGCTGCACGATACAACACGCACGTCCCAACCAACATCCAACGCAGGCATTAAATACACACACCACACACGCTGCACGATACAACACGCACGTCCCAACCAACATCCAACGCAGGCATTAAATACACACACCACACACGCTGCACGATACAACACGCACGTCCCAACCAACATCCAACGCAGGCATTAAATACACACACCACACACGCTGCACGATACAACACGCACGTCCCAACCAACATCCAACGCAGGCATTAAATACACACACCACACACGCTGCACGATACAACACGCACGTCCCAACCAACATCCAACGCAGGCAATTAAATACACACACCACACCGCTGCACGATACAACACGCACGTCCCAACCAACATCCAACGCAGGCATTAAATACACACACCACACACGCTGCACGATACAACACGCACGTCCCAACCAACATCCAACGCAGGCATTAAATACACACACCACACACGCTGCACGATACAAACACGCACGTCCAACCAACATCCAACGCAGGCATTAAATACACACACACACGCTGCACGATACAACACGCACGTCCCAACCAACATCCACTCAGGCATAAATACACACACACCACACACCTGCACGATACAACACGCACGTCCCAACCAACATCCAACGCAGGCATTAAATACACACCACACACGCTGCACGATACAACACGCACGTCCCAACCAACATCCAACGCAGGCATTAAATACACACACACGCTGCACGATACAACACGCACGTCCCAACCACATCCAACGCAGGCATTAAATACCACACACCACACACGCTGCACGATACAACACGCACGTCCCAACCAACATCCAACGCAGGCATTAAATACACACACACCACACGCTGCACGATACACAACCAGCACGTCCCAACCAACACTCCAACGCAGGCATTAATCACACACCCACACACGCTGCACGATACAACACGCACGTCCCAACCAACATCCAACGCAGGCATTAAATACACACACACACACCCGCTGCACGATACAACACGCACGTCCCAACCAACATCCAACGCAGGCATTAAATACCACACACCACACACGCTGCACGATTACAACACGCACGTCCCAACCAACATCCAACGCAGGCATTAATACACACACCACACACGCTGCACGATACAACACGCACTCCAACCAACATCCAACCAGCACTAAATACACACACACCACACACTGCACGATACAACACGCACGTCCCAACCAACATCCAACGCAGGCATTAAATACACCACACCACAACACGCTGCACGATACAACCCGCACGTCCCAACCAACATCCAACGCAGGCATTAAATACACACACCACACACGCTGCACGATACAACACGCACGTCCCAACCAACATCCAACGCAGGCATTAATACACACACACCACACACGCTGCACGATACAACACGCACGTCCCAACCAACATCCAACGCAGGCATTAAATACACACCACCACACACGCTGCACGATACAACACGCACGTCCCAACCAACATCCAACGCAGGCATTAAATACACACACCACACACGCTGCACGATACAACACGCACGTCCCAACCAACATCCAACGCAGGCATTAAATACACACACACACACACGCTGCACGATACAACACGCACGTCCCAACCAACATCCAACGCAGGCATTAAATACACACACACGCTGCACGATACAACACGCACGTCCCAACCAACATCCAACGCAGGCATTAAATACACACACCACACACGCTGCACGATACAACACGCACGTCCCAACCAACATCCAACGCAGGCATTAAATACACACACACCACACACGCTGCACGATACAACACGCACGTCCCAACCAACATCCAACGCAGGCATTAAATACACACACCACACACGCTGCACGATACAACACGCACGTCCCAACCAACATCCAACGCAGGCATTAAATACACACACCACACACGCTGCACGATACAACACGCACGTCCCAACCAACATCCAACGCAGGCATTAAATACACACACCACACACGCTGCACGATACAACACGCACGTCCCAACCAACATCCAACGCAGGCATTAAATACACACACCACACACGCTGCACGATACAACACGCACGTCCCAACCAACATCCAACGCAGGCATTAAATACACACACCACACACGCTGCACGATACAACACGCACGTCCCAACCAACATCCAACGCAGGCATTAAATACACACACACCACACACGCTGCACGATACAACACGCACGTCCCAACCAACATCCAACGCAGGCATTAAATACACACACCACACACGCTGCACGATACAACACGCACGTCCCAACCAACATCCAACGCAGGCATTAAATACACACACACACACACGCTGCACGATACAACACGCACGTCCCAACCAACATCCAACGCAGGCATTAAATACACACACACCACACACGCTGCACGATACAACACGCACGTCCCAACCAACATCCAACGCAGGCATTAAATACACACACACCACACACACTGCACGATACAACACGCACGTCCCAACCAACATCCAACGCAGGCATTAAATACACACACACCACACACGCTGCACGATACAACACGCACGTCCCAACCAACATCCAACGCAGGCATTAAATACACACACACCACACACGCTGCACGATACAACACGCACGTCCCAACCAACATCCAACGCAGGCATTAAATACACACACACCACACACGCTGCACGATACAACACGCACGTCCCAACCAACATCCAACGCAGGCATTAAATACACACCACACACACACGCTGCACGATACAACACGCACGTCCCAACCAACATCCAACGCAGGCATTAAATACACACACACCACACACGCTGCACGATACAACACGCACGTCCCAACCAACATCCAACGCAGGCATTAAATACACACACACGCTGCACGATACAACACGCACGTCCCAACCAACATCCAACGCAGGCATTAAATACACACACACCACACACGCTGCACGATACAACACGCACGTCCCAACCAACATCCAACGCAGGCATTAAATACACACACCACACACGCTGCACGATACAACACGCACGTCCCAACCAACATCCAACGCAGGCATTAAATACACACACACCACACACGCTGCACGATACAACACGCACGTCCCAACCAACATCCAACGCAGGCATTAAATACACACACACCACACACGCTGCACGATACAACACGCACGTCACACAGTCTGTTTCTCAGTTTATTTCTATCGCCTCAGTTCCCTGGAAGGACTACCCACATGTAAGATCTAGACCAGGGGTGGCCAAGTTCGGTCCTCGAGAGCCACATTGCTGACACTCTTAGTTGTCTCCCTGTTCCAACACACCTGAATCCAATGAAAGGCTCATTAAAAGTTTGCTAACGAGTCTTTCATTGGATTCAGGTGTGTTGGAGCAGGGAGACAACTAAGAGTGTCAGGAATGTACAAGGAATGCTTGTACACCAGTAATCTGAGTCAGTGAGTGAATCCACATTCTGTCAGACACAATAACTCCAAAACTAAGAACACAGCATCTTGTTATTCACCATGTCAGATGTTGGTAGGAAAGATGTGACATGATCAACTTTTGATTAATGTAGGTATTCGGTAACATGTTCAAATATTGACTGACTGATACACTCAACAAAAATATAAACGCAACACTTTTGGTTTTGCTCCCATTTTGTATGAGATGAACTCAAAGATCTAAAACTTTTTCCACATACACAATATCACCATTTCCCTCAAATATTGTTCACAAACCAGTCTAAATCTGTGATAGTGAGCATTCTCCTTTGCCGAGATAATCCATCCCACCTCACAGGTGTGCCATATCAAGATGCTGATTAGACACCATGATTAGTGCACAGGTGTGCCTTAGATTGTCCACAATAAAAGGCCACTCTGAAAGGTGCAGTTTTATCACACAGCACAATGCCACAGATGTCGCAAGATTTGAGGGAGCGTGCAGTTGGCATGCTGACAGCAGGAATGTCAACCAGAGCTGTTGCTCATGTATTGAATGTTCATTTCTCTACCATAAGCCGTCTCCAAAGGCGTTTCAGAGAATTTGACAGTACATCCAACCAGCCTCACAACCGCAGACCACGTGTAACCACACCAGCCCAGGACCTCCACATCCAGCATGTTCACCTCCAAGATCGTCTGAGACCAGCCACTCGGTCAGCTGCTGAAACAATCGGTTTGCATAACCAAAGAATTTCTGCACAAACTGTCAGAAACCGTCTCAGGGAAGCTCATCTACATGCTCATCATCCTCATCGGGGTCTCGACCTGACTCCAGTTCATCGTCGTAACTGACTTGAGTGGGAAAATGCTCACATTCGCTGGCGTTTGGCACGTTGGAGAGGTGTTCTCTTCACGGATGAATCCCGGGTCACACTGTCCAGGGCAGATGGCAGACAGCGTGTGTGGCGTCGTGTGGGTGAGCGGTTTTCTGATGTCAATGTTGTGGATCGAGTGGCCCATGGTGGCGGTGGGGTTATGGTATGGGCAGGCGTCTGTTATGGACGAAGAACACAGGTGCATTTTATTGATGGCATTTTGAATGCACAGAGATGATGATACCGTGATGAGATCCTGAGGCCCATTGTTGTGCCATACATCCAAGAACATCACCTCATGTTGCAGCAGGATAATGCACGGCCCCATGTTGCAAGGATCTGTACACAATTCTTGGAAGCTGAAAATGTCCCAGTTCTTGCATGGCCGGCATACTCACCGGACATGTCACCCATTGAGCATGTTTGGGATGCTCTGGACCGGCGTATACGACAGCGTGTACCAGTTCCTGCCAATATCCAGCAACTTCGCACAGCCACTGAAGAGGAGTGGACCAACATTCCACAGGCCACAATTGACAACCTGATCAACTCTATGCGAAGGAGATGTGTTGCACTGCCTGAGGCAAATGGTGGTCACACCAGATACTGACTGGTATCCCCCCCCCAATAAAACAAAACTGCACCTTTCAGAGTGGCCTTTTATTGTGGGCAGTCTAAGGCACACCTGTGCACTAATCATGGTGTCTAATCAGCATCTTGATATGGCACACCTGTGAGGTGCGATGGATTATCTCAGCAAAGGAGAAGTGCTCACTATCACAGATTTAGACTGGTTTGTGAACAATATTTGAGGGAAATGGTGATATTGTGTATGTGGAAAAAGTTTTAGATCTTTGAGTTCATCTCATACAAAATGGGAGCAAAACCAAAAGTGTTGCGTTTATATTTTTGTTGAGTGTATTAACAGCACCTGTTATAAATGTTGCTGGTTATGGTACACAAAGGGGTACAAGCGAACAGATAAATAATTCAAACATATAAGGCTTTGGCAGCACCAAGTGCTTTAACTTCACATCATCTGTTGGTGTTGTTTAAACTCCTCAATAAATCATGTGCACACCAGACAACTGCGCTGCTAAATCAAAAGTATCCTATTTAAAAAAAAAGTTGAAAACTTTGCGATTTGTAGTATGATTTGCAGCACTTTGTTGAGTCTATCCAGCGGCAGAGACAAAAATTTACACGGGGTTACCCCACTGTAAATGGCGGCTCCAGATATTTGTTTTTTTCTGCGGGTGCTATGAGGGAGCTTGGCATTTTTATGAGGGTGCAATGAAATAAGGGCCGTGTGTCATGACAGCTCTCTGCGACACCTGTGCCACGTTAACGGGCGTACGCACACATTGCCATTCTCATCTGTGACATTCACTGATGACATACAGAATGAATAAAATCACACACAAACTTGGACTGCTGTTCAATACAAATATCCACAGAGCTACACGTGTAGCCTATAGCCTAAAGGAAAAAATGACTGCGGCAGGCAGAGGAAAAAAATCTTTCACTTACCGTTAATGTCTTCACAACAGCACAATGCATCTGTTGTGGTTAAGAGCAAAAACATCAATGATTTGGTCGCTGATTTGGGCAGCAAAAACTGATGCATTTCAGCAACTTGAAACGGACTACACTCACTACACTACAACACCGTCATAGTGACATCGTTGAACGTGATGTTGAATGTCACTTTCAAGTGTGTGGAAAAAGTATGTCAACATGTCAAATATGATTACACTCATTTTGTGTAAAACAATCAGTTCTGTTTAGGAATGTTTATTTTCTTTTATGATTGAAGTATATTTATCTAATCGCATAAATCTGAAAATGCCAGATTTGCATCTTACTGCGGAGAACTATTCTGAAAGGATGATGTCATAGCCCTGGTGGGACAAAGTGCTGGCGTCCTCCAGCTCAGGCTAAGAAATGCACCCAGAGCAGACAAACACTGAGGGACTTCTTTAAAAACCCTTAATTTATTCACAAGTAATAATAATAATAGTGACTTTATTCCAGACTTAAAAGTACATGGATACATGATTTGTACATCGCTCCATATGTGGCAGTTACAGACTTATACAGTGAAGTTTGTATGTCACATCCGTAACCAGTGGGTCCTGATCCTGGACCTATATTTTAAGCTGGTGTCAAGAATACCACATATAATGGGATTCACAGACTTGTCTAGACACTGAATGAACCAATATACCAAAATCCTGATCACAGCCATACAGCACTGTATGTCAAAGACTGTGCAGAGTGTGCTTGTACCTTCATATGTGGAAAATCAAATCAGTAATTTCAAAATGTTATGAGAGGATGTTTGTAGGATTTCTTGTAGTTCCACCAAAGTTGAGCTGTGTACATATGTGAGCAGTATGAACGAAACAAGGCTTAATTTAGCATCAAGATTACGCATATGAAATCTGCGTAGGATCATATGCCCTTGAACATATAGTTGCCTGCATTGTCTGGTTATATCAAGGTCATCACTTAGGTCATTACTGATTATGTGTCCGAGGTATCTACAAGAGTCAGCTTCTTTTAGTATTTCAAAGTTTAGCTTAAACACTGGCAAATCTTCTACCCTTTTCAAATATCTGGCCCTAAAGGACATTACAGCACTCTTCTTGGGGTTGTACAGTACACAGTGGTTATCAACAAACAGCTCACTAACAGTTTGTAATTTCCATGATAAGAAATTAACGCATATCCAGATGCCATCTTCCAAAAATGCATTAACGCATATCCAGATGTCATCTTCAAAAACAAGAGTGTCATGTGGATAACAGGTTTGAGAAGCTAAAACTGGAGCAGTATTTTTTAAATAAATGATCAATTAAATCTCAGATGGTTTCTGTGACTGTTAGAAACAGAATAGTTTTTTCCAACATGTATTTGAAGGCTCTGGTAATCATCTCAGAATTACTTTATCTTTATTTTTTTATTTTTTTTTCAGTTCTCTGAATGGTAGCAGGGATGTGATACAAACACTTTATTTTCTAAATGTAGAAGAAGCAGAGACGGGAGGTTAGGTTCGAGTCTGGTAAAATGCAGGGTTTGGATGTGGCCGCGGACAGGAGGCTTTAATACCTTCCGTGGGGCTGGAGTCAAAAACTGGTTATCTTTGTGGGATATGCCATCAGGGTTCCTGGCACAGGTCTGAGTGCCCATCGAGTGCTGGTGTGTGTGTGTGTGTGTGGGGGGGGGGGGGGGGGGGGGGGGGGTGTTTGGCGGCACGGAGGCTGGGGTTAGCATATGGCTGGATGTGATAGCAGTGTTGTTTGTGTGTTGCCGTGTCTCCTTTACACTGTGTTCTCAGTGAAATGATGGCAGCTGTGCTCAGCGGCGTTATCCCCTATATTCACCTGTTGGCGGGGTGGCCTGCCCGCCGCCACTGTGCCAGATCCCACAGTAGATCCTATTGTCGCGGTGAGACCACAGCCCGCTGCTCCTCACAGAAAGGTGACCATCTGAAGATGTTTGACACTCTGACAGGGGGTCATGTTGCCCATAAGACCTCTGGATGCCAAAAACTGTTGAGTTTGGTTTCGAACACCAAAACAAGATGGAAAACGGCGCCGATTGTTCTGAATTTAACTGCTCCTCTGAGGCTTCCTTCTTCAGCTCTGTCTCTCCTACAAACAAACATGTATTTTGTAATGACTCTGATCTCCTGCTTTGGACCAGGAACAGTTTTGGCTTTGGGCTGACAGACAGAAGTCGTCAATGGTCGAACCCCTGACTCGTCACTCATAAAATAATCCACCAAGTCCTTATTAGCACATGACAGCATTTTACTTATAAAGGCTTTGTGTGTGTGTGTGTATGTGTGTCATGTTACTTTACTCTGAAGTCTTTGTTTTCTTCTATATCTCAAGATCTATTGATCCACCTCAGAACCATTGAGAACTTCGGGTCTGATCCTGACCACAAATCATTACATTGTTAGTGGAGCTACAAAAGAAGGTGGAGCCACAGACTCCTGTCCAAAGGTCTGATGTTAAAATTGTTAGATTGGGAAAGTTAATAAAACCGATTCTGTTACTTTTTTGAACTTTGGCTGAAATAATGGCAGACACAAGAAAAATTTGTTATACTTTTATCAGTATTGAAAAATGACTTGGTCATCTTCATTCACACATTAGTGGGTTTGATTACTGCCTCAGTGTCCTTGAGCAAGATACTAAGGCACATCAAGCTCACACAGAAGTAAAGAAAAATTGCAGAGAAAGAACATACATGAGCTGATCAATCTTAAATATGGTCACAGACAAAAAAAATGTTTTGTCTTTCGGCTGCCCCCAGAGCCATTACAGAACTACAGTGGGATTTGGCACAAGTTTTACACCAGATGCCTTTCCTGACGCAACTCCAGTCTTACCTGGAGAAACGTGCACAGACCCTGGTCTCCGTAAAAGGTCTCACATTTCAAGAACTAACCAGGACCCACCCTGCTTAAGGCCCAGTCACACGCATACGGCGATAGCTGAATCAATCAATCAATTCAATCAATCAATTTTTTTATATAGCGCCAAATCACAACAAACAGTTGCCCCAAGGCGCTTTATATTGTAAGGCAAGGCCATACAATAATTATGTAAAACCCCAACGGTCAAAACGACCCCCTGTGAGCAAGCACTTGGCTACAGTGGGAAGGAAAAACTCCCTTTTAACAGGAAGAAACCTCCAGCAGAACCAGGCTCAGGGAGGGGCAGTCTTCTGCTGGGACTGGTTGGGGCTGAGGGAGAGAACCAGGAAAAAGACATGCTGTGGAGGGGAGCAGAGATCGATCACTAATGATTAAATGCAGAGTGGTGCATACAGAGCAAAAAGAGAAAGAAACAATGCATCATGGGAACCCCCCAGCAGTCTACGTCTATAGCAGCATAACTAAGGGATGGTTTAGGGTCACCTGATCCAGCCCTAACTATAAGCTTTAGCAAAAAGGAAAGTTTTAAGCCTAATCTTAAAAGTAGAGAGGGTGTCTGTCTCCCTGATCTGAATTGGGAGCTGGTTCCGCAGGAGAGGAGCCTGAAAGCTGAAGGCTCTGCCTCCCATTCTACTCTTACAAACCCTAGGAACTACAAGTAAGCCTACATTCTTGCCAGTATTGTTTCTGTATGACAACATTGCTTTTCATGCCACACATGGATGAGTCACATCCAGCTTGTCGGATCTTTAGTTATTGATCCGTTCAGACATCATCAATGTTCGTGCAAGATGTCGGACTTGGGAGGTTGAACGAAGTTGGATGACAATCAAATGGATGCTGACGGTACAGGAACTACGCAAACGATGAGGAATCGTCAAGACAGAAAGCAAAACAGTTTACGGACGAATTGAAGTTGTCGGGATTCGTTCACATTTTTCAACAGTTTGAAAATTCTGACGAAGCAGCAGCTACAAGAACAAAGCTGGACGACGGTTAAACGATGTCTCCGAAAGTCAGCGCAAGTCCAGATTTCTTGTTTCGTTTTGCCTTCGGTGTCCTTTGTTAGTGCCGTGTGACCGGGGCTTTAGCTTCTGAGATCTGACAGGATCAGGTGCACACAGAGCAGCTGCAGTCGCAGACAGACTTAATAATTAAAAATAAATACATTTGGACACAACACTTGAGTTAAAGTTAAGCATTGACCAGTATGTGGTATAATCATTTATAGCTTTGTCCTCATGCTTTGTATTGTAATTGGTTCTGGATCGATGAGGTTTTGGACTGGTTCCTGTCTGAGGGTTTGTTTTTAGTCTGTTGAGGTTTGAGAAATCTCACTGAAGGATAACTGAGGCATCAAAACCCACAATGACACAAAAGTCTCTTTGCTAATTCTAGCTCCACTGAAAGCAGAGAGCCTGTTTTTTAAAGTTGCACTGTTTATGGTCCTCAGCGGGTCGTCTGACTCGGCGGTGTGCAGGCGGTGATGCCGCCAGCACTTCTGAGCCCGACCTGATCATTGCCTCATTTAGAAAAATGACAAAAGCACAAATTGCTGCCTGGTGAAGGATTAGTTTTGATATGACTCATGTCCCTTCATGTTCTGGAGCAATTTGAAGAGCATACGGTCCATATAATGGATGCATGTTTGTGTGCGTGCACAAATGTAGCTCTGCGGTCAGGTCTGTGCAGACACATGAGCCAGCTCCATCAGCGCACTGATGACAGCAGACCCCCCTCTGGCTGGTAAACCGTTTAATGTGTGAATGTGGCAAGCTGTTTAAGATTCAGACGGACACACATATATCTGTCTCAGGAGCTGCACAGACGCGACCCCATGTGGCGTCACCTGACATGCACATAAGAAAACGTTACTTTAACAGTTACTTTTATGAGCTGCTTTAACACCTGAGTAACGTACAACTCTTTGATGTTCTAATACTTGTAATTGTGAAAATAATCTTTTAGGTTGGCTCTGAGATCAGACTATTAGCAGGAGTAAAGAGGTTGTGGAGGAACTGTAGCTCAGAAGGTGGAGTGAGTTGTTGTTTTGAGTCCTGGTTACTACATCGTATTGAAGCGAATATGAGGCGTTTCTGTGCAACACTTCCAAACTGGATTATAGAATGGCAGAGTCCACTTCCACAGTGTGTTCAGGCAGCAGTATGCATGATGTTACAAGTTCTGTTTTCTTTGTGTGCATCCTTCAAAATTGTGACATGGCCAGTTCCAGCAGGGGGCAGTACAACAGAGAGCAGTGAAAGGAAGTATAATGAAGAAGCAAAACCAAAATAATTGAAAGTTCTGATGGGGAAAATGTGAATGTTTTGGATTAGATCAGAAAGCCGGTACTGGGGCTTGCTCTCTTGCTCTCTTTCCATCCTCTTTCTCCTCTTCTCCTTGGTGTTTATTTTTTCGAAGACTTCATTTCCGTTTGGATCATGGCTTGCCAGCTGGCTCAGTCCCTCATATTTTTCCCAGTCTTATGATCAATGGGGCAGCTCTTAAGGTTGTGCTTCAGGAGGTCCTTGTCGTGTTTCTTCCGCTCTCCTCTTGACTGTTTCCTTCCCTCAGCTGGGAGCAGAAGATCTGTTTGCGAAGTCAGATGTCATCCATCCTAACAACATGACACACATGGTGAAGCTGGTTCTTGTTGATGACATGCTCAGTGTTCTGGAGCTTGGCTTCAGCCTGGACACTGATGCTGGTATGGTAGTCTTGAATGAATGAATGAATGAATTTATTTGGTACACATGGATTTTTCAATTCAATTTATTTTCCTTTATATAGCGCCAAATCACAACAGAGTTGCCTCAAGGCGCTTCACACAGGTAAAACAAAGAGTGTGTAACTATCAGGATTGCGATCCAAAAAAAAAAAATCAACAAAACATACAAAGAAAAAAATAAAATAATCCCAACAGTGCACCCATGCGGTCTTCCCACTGGATGCAGAGGATACTCAAGCCCCTTTCACATCAGGCCAACGTAGAGTTGCGTAATGCAGCGTACCGACTACGCTAAGCTTATGCTTAAGCTTTTTTGTTTTTTTTTACCGGTACATACCGGCATTGCTCAATTTTATTCATCCCGCTGGACTCTGCTGAACTTTGCTGGCAATGAAGCTTCAAAATGACAGAAGAAGAAGAGGTGGGCCAAAATCACAGAAGAACAACAGGCGGGCCAAAGCTTCCCTCCGCGCGCAACATACGCAACCATTCCTGCGTAATAGATACACAGCACAATGCAACTCTACGCAGGCCTGGTGTGAAAGGGGCTTCAGGCTTCATTGACGGAATGGCTCAAGGGTCTTTAGATGGGTCTTAGATCCATACAGCAGGATTGGTTTGATGACAACTTTGTACACAAAGATTTTTGCCTCATGTCAAAGGTCTCTGTTGTTGGAAGCATGAGGGTGAAGCCGACCAAAGGCAGTTTCTGCATACTTGAGTCAATATTGGATCTTGTTGTCTGGTGACATGTTCTGCAGAACCTGTCAATGTAGTTTCACAGCTGGACACTTTGGATTGACCGTGTTGAGTAGAGGCTGGTACAGGACTCGTGTCTTCAGGTTGATGTGAAGACGAAGCTTGGTGTCAGTTTCATCGAAGGTTTCAAGGATTTTCTGAAGACCTTCTTCCATATAGGATGACACGCTGTCGTCGTCAGCATACTGGAAGTCCAGGAATGAGGTGGTGATTGTCTTCTTGGCTCTCATTCAGCTCAGGTTGAAGAGCTTTCCATTTGTTCTCTACCCAGTGTCATTTAATGATGGCACCTTGTGCTTTATCAGGTAGAGGATTGTTGCCACAAAGATGATGAACATTGAAGGCTTTAGTTTTTGTGCCATTTACCAGAACTGTGGCGAACATGTCATCATGGAGAAGCCTCTTGATCTTGATTAATTTTTCTGGACAGTCTGTTTTGGTCAGGCTCTTCCACAGAAGTGGGCATAACACACTGTTGAACACCTTTGTCAAGTCAGTGAAGGCAAGGTCCAGTGGTTGGTGTTGCTTTTGACACTTTTCTTGCAATTGGTTGACAGTGAATGTCATGTCTTATTGTCCTTCTTGATGGTTCGAAGCCATTCTGGGTTTGAGGAACGATGTTTTCCACTAGTGGTCTCAGACAGTTGTTGACAATCAGTGCAAGAACCGTTCCTGCAGTAGATAGCAAGGTGATTTTGTGATGGTTTCCGCAGCCTGCTTGTAGATGGTGACAACCAGCAAGACTTTCTGGTCTGTGGGCATTTTTTCGTAAGTCGATTTTGATGATGCGTTGGTGCAGTTGGTGTTGGAGAGACAGATCTCCTTCTTTAAAAACCTCAATGGGAATGTTTTCTTCCCTGGGTGCTTTCTTGTTTTTCATGCCTTTAAGGGAAATGAGAGTCTCTTCAAGAGTTAGGTTTTGGCTGAATTCTTCAATGTCTTGTGTTGGTAAATAGCTGAGCACTTCCTCCTCCTTAGCAATTGGGTTGGTGTTCAAGAGGTCTTCAAAGTGTTCTTTCCATCGAGCACTGATGTTATCTTTGGTCTTTAGCAGGTTCAGGCCATCCTTGCCTTGAAGAGGTGCTTGTCTTTTGGTGGAGGAGCCATAGATTACTTTGGTGGCATTAAAAAAAGTCATTTCTGCCAGCAATGACTTGGATTTCAGCACACCTGTTGATCCACCATTAATTTTTCATTTTGTAGAGCTTCTTTACTTTTTTGGAGACGAGACATTTTCTCTCGTGAGGTTGAGGAAAACTTAACTTTGTTGGTGGACCTGGTCATTCTTATCAAACCAGTGCTGGTGCTTCCTTTTCTGGTGTCTGCATGTTTCTTGGCAGGCTGTTGTTATGGCTGTCTTGAGCTTCTCCCAATGTTTAGGAGCCTGGACTGAGTACTTTGTGGGGTATTCTCTCATCATTTCCACAATTATTTTATATAGGTCTTTTTATGTCTTTACGAGAATCCTTTAAACATGCAAACAGCAAATTGGAAAATGCAATAAATTTATTTGCTTGTGACCCGACAATGTGTCGGTGAGTGTTGAACAGTTAAACTGTGATTAAGTTTGAATTTGGACTCGGAGGCAGCAGGAGTGGCTGTTCGTCTGTCACCTCGGATATTGTGAGGATTCATATCTGTGCTCGCAGGGCGAGTATCTGCTTTTACAGCCTGCAGATAAGAACCAAATCCATCTCGCTTTAATCGCACAATTATGATTATGTGCACCAACACCCACACAGTGCACGCTGCTCCTCACTCTGTGTAATTGCACTGGCAGCTTTAGGGCCCCCCGGTAGTGATGGGTGTGTGTGTGTGTGTGTGTGTGTGTGTGTGTGTGTGTGTGTGTGTGTGTGTGTGTGTGTGTGTGTGTGTGTGTGTGTGTGTGTGTGTGTGTGTGTGTGTGTGTGTGTGTGAGAGAGAGAGGGGCCAATTAGTGTATCTCATCTGTTTTTTATCCTTCTTTGTGCTCCAGGTTAAAGAGCAGATGAATCGACCTGAACGTGATTGTGAGCATGTGCGCTTTCTGTGCACTGCCCCCCCCCCCCCCCCCCCCCAACAATAAGCCGTGCATTAGATCTGCCGGTCTGAGTCCTCGTCTTTGGCGTATGTGGACACACATAATGAAATCACACAGCCTCCATATCAGCGCCATCACACGGAGATATAAGGCCATTAGCGTGTTCCTTTGGGCCTGAACACACGCAGGTTTATCATTACACACTATAAAGCTTTTCCAATCCTATTATCCCTCTGATGTCCTCCTCTCTGTTGTGTCTGCCAGAGCCCGAGGTGGAGACGCCCGGGAGCTCGCCTGTCAGAGACACAAAACCCGCTGCTATCCGCTGACCTCAAACAGCCCGCTATATGCTTTTGTTTGTTTCTTACTTTTGGTTTTAGTGCAGAACTTTAGGACAGATCCACCGCACAGACGAGGATTTTATAAACGTGGTAAAAATGTCCAAGCCATCACGGAACACATGAAGTGTGATACTATGAAGGTAAATAAATGAATAAAACGGTTTTCCCGCTGTTGGATGCTGTGTGTCATGCGTGTGAACGTGTCTGCGAGGTTTCTGTGAATGTTAAAAGGTGAAAGGTTACAGCTCTGTTTCTCTCCTGCTGCACACAAACCATTCGCTGTTGTACATCACCGTAAAGTCACTGTCACATGGTGCGATGATGTCAGATGTGATTCGCGACATTTCCATCGAAACATAACTTTAACCCTCTGTGGTCCGAGGGCATTTTTTAGACAATTCACTCACCTGGCATAAATGTTTTATTATTGTTGTTAACAGCTCTCCCACAATCAAGTTTTATGTCTCTTTTTTTCAGGACAACCTGTGCTTTCAAAATATATATGTTTTTGTTGTGTTTTATAAGTGAAATAAAGGTTTAGAATCAAAAATAGGCAAGGAAAAAATAAAGCGAAAAATAATTTTCCACACACATTTATTCAAAACACACAGCAGACTATAATAAACAACTGTTTTGACACTTTATAACGGTAATTTGAGGTCTTGTGTGAAAGACTGTACAACAAAAAGGTTCAAACAGTAAACACAAATGCACATTTTGAACAATATATACAAAATGGTCTATGCGTTTTGTTGTCCATTGATATGGTAAACAGTGCTTATGCAGAGAAAGCACCAGAGCTATCCAGTAACATTCACATGCAAACTAGTGGAGCAATCCTGATAGTTACACACTCTTTGTTTGAGCATGTGAAATTGTCATCAGAGGCTCTCTGTGTGCTCCTGCTTTCACTGATTGCTGTGTGTAATGGCACAGGGCACACTGAGTATGTACTAATAGTATGTACTCATTGAAGCACCCAGGGGGGTATTCAAACGGGCCAACTAGTAACATATCACTCCTGAAAACGATCTTTGGCTTTTCACGTGAGGTAAATTTGCCCTACGATTGGATTTTGGAAAACCATGTGACGGTGAACCAATTCCGATTGGACACTCACATTGCGCACGTAATCACACAGTTTCTATGAGGAGTACAGATATGGCCGATGGCTGGCTTGAAAGTCAGCAAAAAAAAAAGTAAGTTTCTATCTCGTATCATTAAAAAGTTATTTATAATTTAGTAAGGCTTGGTCTTAGCTGTCGTATACAACGGCATCGGCCCCAGAGGGTATCTGGTTCAGTACTTTAGCGTGACGCCTCACATTCACACATGGATGTTAGCGTGCTGTCCCACACGCCACTCAGCTGCACACTGGGGATTACTTGCTCGATAGCACATGAGTGATTTTCCTGTCTGATTGGGAATTGAACCTATGACATAATGGTCACAAGCATGCTTCTCTCAGCTTTAGGCCTCATTGATCACAGCAGGACCAGAACCTGATGGGATTTAGACCCTCACACGTATATTTAGACTGGGTTCACACGATGTGTCCACACACATGCGGCAGTGGCGGATAGCTCCGCCTCCTGAGGTGCTAACAAGCCTTTCTCCTCCTCCGCCTGTCAGCCTGAAGTGATCGCAGGAGTCTGTTTGCACAAAGAGGCACTGCAGGACAGAAGAGAGGAGAAAAGGAGAGGGAGTGTAGTGAGTGAGAGAGAGGAGCCGGCACAAACACTTCACTCTTTTCAGCTACACCAAGAAAATGAGTTTCTGACTCTACACAAAAGAGGCTTTTTATTCTCCGTCCTCTTTCTTTCTCCCGTCTGCTTTCTGCTTTTTCTCCCTCTTTCAGCCCTGTAATTTTCCCTTTTTCTTTCTCTCAGAAAGGACGTATTTTTCTGCTAATGACTTAATAAGAGCAGCCGGTTTCAATAGATGTTAGTGATGACTGCCATTTGGACGCAGGATGAGACCTCTAAATGCATGTTGACTCAAAAAGTTAGGAAACGGTCCCGTGTCTCTGTGGGAAGGGCCACTGTCACGTCTCAGAAATTAAAAAAGATGATTTTTTTTTTTTTAAAGCTGTCATTTCTCAGTCCTTGCCAGTGTCAGCGGGATCAGAGTCCAGACTTAGATTCTAGACATTTTTCCAACATTCTGTGATAGAATCATTTTCTACATTATAATCTCCCTTCAAGTGTCTGTCTCACTCTATCTCTGTCTCTTTTTGTCTCTCCCTCCATCTATCCCTATTTTTGTCTTTCTTTCTCTTTTTGTCTCTATCTGTCCGTCTCCTGAATCATCTCTCTCCCACTGTCCTTGTCTTGCAGTCTCTTTTTGTCTCCATTTGTCCCCGTCTCTGTCTCTTTCTCTCCCTCCCTTGGTCCCTGTCTCTTTGTCTCTCCCTCCATCCCTCTGTACTCCTTTCTGCCTCTGTTTCACTCTCTGTGTCTATGAAGGATGGTGCAGTCTGTTTGGATCCCGGTGCATAGACGAGTGTATGACCCTCAAAGATCTTCCAGCTGACTCAATCAATCAATCAATCAATTTTTTTATATAGCGCCAAATCACAACAAACAGTTGCCCCAAGGCGCTTTATATTGTAAGGCAAGGCCATACAATAATTATGTAAAACCCCAACGGTCAAAACGACCCCCTGTGAGCAAGCACTTGGCTACAGTGGGAAGGAAAAACTCCCTTTTAACAGGAAGAAACCTCCAGCAGAACCAGGCTCAGGGAGGGGCAGTCTTCTGCTGGGACTGGTTGGGGCTGAGGGAGAGAACCAGGAAAAAGACATGCTGTGGAGGGGAGCAGAGATCGATCACTAATGATTAAATGCAGAGTGGTGCATACAGAGCAAAAAGAGAAAGAAACAGTGCATCATGGGAACCCCCCAGCAGTCTACGTCTATAGCAGCATAACTAAGGGATGGTTTAGGGTCACCTGATCCAGCCCTAACTATAAGCTTTAGCAAAAAGGAAAGTTTTAAGCCTAATCTTAAAAGTAGAGAGGGTGTCTGTCTCCCTGATCTGAATTGGGAGCTGGTTCCGCAGGAGAGGAGCCTGAAAGCTGAAGGCTCTGCCTCCCATTCTACTCTTACAAACCCTAGGAACTACAAGTAAGCCTGCAGTCTGAGAGCGAAGCGCTCTATTGGGGTGATATGGTACTACGAGGTCCCTAAGATAAGATGGGACCTGATTATTCAAAACCTTATAAGTAAGAAGAAGAATTTTAAATTCTATTCTAGAATTAACAGGAAGCCAATGAAGAGAGGCCAATATGGGTGAGATATGCTCTCTCCTTCTAGTCCCCGTCAGTACTCTAGCTGCAGCATTTTGAATTAACTGAAGGCTTTTTAGGGAACTTTTAGGACAACCTGATAATAATGAATTACAATAGTCCAGCCTAGAGGAAATAAATGCATGAATTAGTTTTTCAGCATCACTCTGAGACAAGACCTTTCTGATTTTAGAGATATTGCGTAAATGCAAAAAAGCAGTCCTACATATTTGTTTAATATGCGCTTTGAATGACATATCCTGATCAAAAATGACTCCAAGATTTCTCACAGTATTACTAGAGGTCAGGGTAATGCCATCCAGAGTAAGGATCTGGTTAGACACCATGTTTCTAAGATTTGTGGGGCCAAGTACAATAACTTCAGATTTATCTGAGTTTAAAAGCAGGAAATTAGAGGTCATCCATGTCTTTATGTCTGTAAGACAATCCTGCAGTTAGCTAATTGGTGTGTGTCCTCTGGCTTCATGGATAGATAAAGCTGGGTATCATCTGCGTAACAATGAAAAGTTAAGCAATACCGTCTAATAATACTGCCTAAGGGAAGCATGTATAAAGTGAATAAAATTGGTCCTAGCACAGAACCTTGTGGAACTCCATAATTAACTTTAGTCTGTGAAGAGGATTCCCCATTTACATGAACAAATTGTAATCTATTAGACAAATATGATTCAAACCACCGCAGCGCAGTGCCTTTAATACCTATGGCATGCTCTAATCTCTGTAATAAAATTTTATGGTCAACAGTATCAAAAGCAGCACTGAGGTCTAACAGAACAAGCACAGAGATGAGTCCACTGTCCGAGGCCATAAGAAGATCATTTGTAACCTTCACTAATGCTGTTTCTGTACTATGATGAATTCTAAAACCTGACTGAAACTCTTCAAATAGACCATTCCTCTGCAGATGATCAGTTAGCTGTTTTACAACTACCCTTTCAAGAATTTTTGAGAGAAAAGGAAGGTTGGAGATTGGCCTATAATTAGCTAAGATAGCTGGGTCAAGTGATGGCTTTTTAAGTAATGGTTTAATTACTGCCACCTTAAAAGCCTGTGGTACATAGCCAACTAACAAAGATAGATTGATCATATTTAAGATCGAAGCATTAAATAATGGTAGGGCTTCCTTGAGCAGCCTGGTAGGAATGGGGTCTAATAAACATGTTGATGGTTTGGATGAAGTAACTAATGAAAATAACTCAGACAGAACAATCGGAGAACCTGCAATGTCTCGGCCCTTTATGGCCGAGACATTGCAGGTTTTCCTTGCTACCAATCACCTTCACAGGTGATTTCATTAATGTTCAGGTTTCTCAGCAGGTGATTTCATTGATGACCAGGTGTTTATGTGCAGGAGAGAAGCTCATCAGCAACCCACCTGGTGAGGGGATTGGTTGCAAGGAAAACCTGCAGTGTCTCGATCCTCGTTGCCCACCCCTGGTCTAGGGTCTTGATAAGCAACCACCCAGTCAGACAGACAGTCCATCCCCACTTCTCCAAAGTAATCTATCTGCTGCAGTCAGGTGAAATATGGGTGTGTCCTTGGCCAGGTCGAGATGTGGGCATGTCCTTGGCCCGGTGGAAACATGGGAGTGTCTGTGACTTTCTCCAGCTGCTCGGGTCCTCAGCACTGAGACACCTGCGTGCTGGGTCATGTCCAGAGAAACACACCACATTGACAGAATGTGGTAGCTGATGTTCCCTAACATTGTCAGTGATTCTCCTCATCTGAGTCATCTGAGTAAGTAACCGTTCATTTGACACTAAGTCATTCCAGCAAGAATTGGGGCCTCATGTACAAAGACTTGTGTGGATTTCCTACAGAAACATGGCATATGCTAAAACCCAAAAACTGGCGTAAGCACAAAAATATCCAGATGTATCAAAGGGTGCATAGGCATGGATCCAAACATGTTCTGTTTGTACAGCCCACTGAATTTGGAATTGAGCACTCATGCACACGCACCAAACTCTGCCCTGGTCACGCCCCATTTAAATATGCAAATTCATATAAATAGGCCCTAGAGCTGGGATTCGCCACACCGTCACATCAGACAACATGAATACAGAAAAGAATGTATACCGAGTGTGTGCACTAGATGACTGGAAATTATATGGAGACACGCAGGAATAGTTTATTTGGTACCCTGTTAAATGGAATAATCATGAAACTACAAAAATGTTCGCATGTGTAAGGCCATAACGCTGTCTGCTCAGAACAGCTCACACACACTGAACTTAAAAAACGCGAGGTGTGCCGCCACTGACCGTGTGTGACATTCACAACTTTACACATGCATTTATTGACAAATACTGAACACAGGAAGGCAATCAATTAAGCTCTGCAGTTCTAGTCTCACCATCAAGAAAAAGAAAACGCATTGATAATAACAAACAACATATCTGAATGCAGACATGCTCAAATGTGCCCATGCTGGTTTTCGTTCGGAACAATTACATAAATACACTATTTACACAGAAAGAAGCACCGTGCCAGCCTTCAAAAACATGCTTATTTAGGGTCTGCCCCTTTCTCTGCCCCTGACCAAGGCAGCATCTGTACATCTGGAGTTGGTCCCTGGGTGCCGGGCTGTGGCTGCACACTGCTCCTAGTGTTTGGATTGTGTCTAATTGTAATTAGGATGGGTTAAATGCAGAGGACAATTTCATTGTATGTATGTGTATGTACAATGACAATAAAGACTATTCTTTTCAGTCTGCATTTGCAAATCACATATGATGTGAACATTGATGGAATGAAATTGTTTCCTATTTAAAAAAAAAAAAACAAATTCATCAAGTGATGGCACCTTTATATGTTCAGTTAATAGCTCCAAATTGCGCTTTAATGTTGGAATGTGATGTACCTGGATGACATTCAGATGATTGCGTTCCTCACAGCTGGCATGGCCCAGCTCAAGGTTGACTGGCACACTCCTGACTGATCAGCCAGCTCACGCTGGAATGCTCCTGTAGTCAGAAGGCCCATTGTGGTCAACACATTTGTGGGCACAGACAACCCCTGGCTCCTCACCGTATTGCGCTCTGGGCCGAGCGCAGTTGTGTGCGCAACTCTAGTAATGCTGGCCTTGGTAAACGAAATTAGTTTATGAGCCAATTATTGTCATTTGCAATTAAATCCTCGCATTTCCTGAATACACGCTGACCTCAGATTGCACCATTTGCAAGGTCCTCTAACAATGCTAATGCAGCATATAATTGCAAACACATGGGTGTGTTAATTGTTCATAAGTGTGTTCTTGATGTGCACATCACTCTGATGACTTCATGTTTTCACACTATTAACAGTGTCCCAGCATCACCTCCATGTGTCAGCAGTGGAAACGTGCATACGCCAGCCTGATGTTTTGCGTGATGCACCGCACGTTTCCATGGTCATTTCACTTTTGACATATCTGAACGTTAGCATGAAGATGTACGCCACATTTTTGTGCATACTCAACCTTTGTACATGAGGCCCCTGGAACCAAAAACATCCAGTCCTCACCTTAGCCTCGCTTCATGCTTTCGCAGCCATAAGATTTGAACCTTCATTGTGCTGCAAAGACATCAATTTATAAACCAATTGGTCAGTTAATAAGGAAGTGAAACATCAAAATATGGGAACAAAGGAGGGAAGAAAAATGGTAGAGTGGCAGCTGGAAAGAAGTGACTGAGAGAGATGTGTGTTTTCTTCAGCTTTTATTCACCCCAGAATCTCCACTACTTCCCGCACTGCAACTCCTCTCAGATGGAGCACCTCCTCCTGTGGATGACTTCTTATGTTCCATGGGGGTCATTCATTGTATCTGTGCCTGGAAGGCCACCTGCAAATTCCTGCTAAGCCATCTGATCGTGAAAACGAGCCGGATGTAAGCAGATGGCAGTCTGCTGAACGGTACAGGAAACGGCAACACGTCTGTGGTCAGAGTTTGGCAGACGTCTCCAAAAGGTGCCCGTCCACACGAGCCACCTCGGGGTTGGACCTGGATGCTGCTGTGCAGTGTACAATCCCTCAGTCCCCCCACCGGTTACCATGCTCCAAACACAAGGCCCTTGGTGCTCTGCTGTGGTTTTCTTTTTCCCAAGGTGAGAATCCAGATTGCTTTCCCACATCGCTGTCATGGAGCACCAAGATCTGAAGGTTTAATCACATGACTCCAGCAGCGGGTTTCACAGTGAATACCAGGTTTTCACATTCTGTCGGTCAACAGCAGAAAACTGTGAAACGGGAAAAGACAAACGCTGAGATCACGTCAACGCTCTGCACGGGTTGCTCACACACATCACAGCATTGTGCTGTTCATTCAGTTTCCTCCTCTCTCACTTCCTGTCACTCGCTGCAGGATCCTCACTGGTTCCTACATCGTTTCAAAAGTCTCACCTTCTATTCCTCCCTCAGCATTTCACATTAATTACACCTCCCCTCCCTTCTCATGTAAGTTAATCTGGCACATTGTTCCCAAAATAATCACGAGTTCAAATCTATAAATTGTGGAACATGATGAAAACTCATGTGGGTGAAAATTTTAAACGTTTTCTGTCTGTTGTGACAAAATTAATGAACTTTTAATTACATGTTCAGGAGTATTAAAACATTACCTTTGGATTTGTCATTTAATTGGACCCTTTTCAAAAATACCCAGAAATCATAAAGCTTAAAGTGTGGGGCTGCGTCCAGGTTTTGAGTCTATGTGGTTCTGGTGCTATGCTCCAGTCATTCACCTGGAGCACAGCACCAGATCTGTTTTCTTCTGAGCTTTCACTCTGCATATAAATTCATGTAACTCACACGAAACACATAATATAAATGTGTTCACTGACACCAGCATCATCACCTCCGTGCTCTGTCTTTATCCTGTGTGTGTGTGTGTGTGTTTGTCCTGTCTGTCTGTCTGTCTTTGTTTGTCCTGTCTGTCTGTCCCCTCTGTGCATCTGCTTGCCTGTCTCTGCTCGTCCTGTCTGTTTGTCTGTATGTCCTCTGTATTTTTGTCCTGTGAGTCTCTGTCCTGTCTGTATGTCCTCTGTATTTTTGTCCTGTGAGTCTCTGTCCTGTCTGTATTTTTGTCCTGTGAGTCTCTGTTTGTCCTGTCTGTATGTCCTCTGTATTTTTGTCCTGTGAGTCTCTGTCCTGTCTGTATGTTCTCTGTATTTTTGTCCTGTGAGTCTCTGTTTGTCCTGTCTGTATGTCCTCTGTATTTTTGTCCTGTGAGTCTGTCCTGTGTATTTTTGTCTGTCTGTCTGTCGATTTGTCCTGTTGGTTTCAGTTCTGGCTGTATTTGTCCTGTCTTTCTGTCTGTGTCCTGTCCGTCTGTGTGTCTGTGTTTGTCCTGTTTATAAGTCCTATATGGGTCCAGAAACACACAGACACATTGATGTGGACTCCTGGATTTCATAGTGGTTTTGTATGTCAGTGTTTTAATTTATGGGAAAATAAACTAGCGTAGCAAATCTCTGCTGCATATTAAGATTTGTAAATATTCTTGATGGTCTGAGTCTGTGACTTGTACTACAGTGACACTCATAGACTGAGACTCTAATGAAGCTCCTACACCATGTGTTAGACCACGTCATTGGCTGAGGCGTGACCTCTATCAGTGAACGTTTGTATGTACCTCTGCATGTGGTGGCTTTGGTCTGTGGCCCCGAAACAAACATGGAAGCAGTTTGCGATGTTTCTGGGTTCCTCAGGTGACTCCGATCAAACTGTAGTTCAGTTTGGGGTTTATGAATTGCAGTTCCTGTCTGTGGTTCCAGTGGAACTGGTGCGGTGCCTGACTGCTGTACTCACAGTTCCCACTTAAGGTTGTATGAGCAAAGGTTTTGTTTTTTTCTGGAAGCATTCTGAAGAGGGAAGGAGCAGCTTGGTCTGGTTCTGCAGTTTGTCATTGTGTCTTTGGTGCGTCCTGTTGTCCTCGGTGCCGCCGCGGTCTGTCGCGCCGCGTTAAAGCAGCCATATTGTTGTTGTTATGGTCGTCTCTAACCGGATCAGCGGCCATTAGACCTGAATCTGCTGCTCCGGAGGCCCATAGAGC
The DNA here is from genome assembly GCF_902500255.1 of Thalassophryne amazonica. Lineage (NCBI taxonomy): Eukaryota > Metazoa > Chordata > Actinopteri > Batrachoidiformes > Batrachoididae > Thalassophryne > Thalassophryne amazonica. The sequence continues at coordinate 58,103,447 of NC_047121.1, read as the reverse complement.
ACCTCCCTAACCCAATAGAAGACCCACGGGCGCTGTTCCAGCCGGCCCCGCCACTCGTAGGGAGCGCAGAGATTCATTGGTCTAATCCCATCACGTGCACGTGGGAGACGTGCGCTCTGCCTGTTGAAGGCTGCGTTTGGCTTTGATTATATTTTCAGGATTAAAGAGGGAGAAATGTCGCATCAACAAGGTTAGCTTGAATAAATGGACATTTGACGTCCTGGTCTCCATTTCAGCGTCTCTCAAAGGCCTTTCTTTGCTTTTTTCTTCATCTGAACATGTTATCTTCTGTGCATGTTGTTTTCATGATTGATTGTTCTGATGCATTAATTGGTTTTAATATCTTTCTCATTCACTCAGAATGTGGCTGTTATTAGGTTTTGGAATTTGTTCCCTCAGTCTGCTTTTTTAAATGATCCTTTTCATGTAACAGAACTAAAACTTTCCAGAACCTGATGATCTGGACCTTGAACACAAACACAGCAAAGCTTCTGCAAAAAATGCTTTGTTTTGTTATGTTTTGTTTTTTGGTGTTTGACCTTGATCTTTGACCTCAGCTACGAAGAACGGGCCCGGTATTTGGAAACCATCGTGCAGCATCACCAGGAGCCAACGACATTTGAGGATTATGCAGCTCGAGTGTATAGCCCCGCCCCCTGCACACACCTGCTCGCTGACACAGGTAAGAGCGTGCTCCTCTGTCTGAAACGTCCAGTAACCACACCCACAGCGATAGCTGTCAATCCCAGCTCCAGTCTGAGAAGATGTAAAGTTAAAACTGATGCTTCTGAACCCAGTTCTCAGGAACCACGTGGCCTGCACATAGTCAGTCTCTCTTTGTTCCACCCACACCTGACTGACTAGGTCTTGATTGGCAGAACACACCTGACTGGAATAGCTGGAGCTCTGGGTGGAACAAAGAACCAGGATTAAGGAACTGTGGTTTAAAGGTCCATTAGTACAGAGTCACTGATAAGTAACTAGTTTGGCAGAGCGAGTCGTCTCTCGTTAATAATCGGATGTTGTTTTTCCTCGCAGATGCTGAACTGATGAGGTTTCAGTCTGATTCTCATCATGATACAGGATCTGTTGTTTTTTTTGTTTTGTTTTTTTTTTTGTCCAGACAGCTCTGAGGACTTTGCTGACCCCTGATCAGCGTTGCAGTCTAATATATGATCCTCATACATGTTAATTACATTCAGCCAAACGATCTCTGTGATGTTCCACCTTTCCTGCTGTTGTAAACGAGCTTTTACTCACACTTAACGAGGTTACTTATAAATCACTCTAACATTTATAGCCACTCAGCCCTGTTTCCTCCATCAGAAGGTTACACTGTCCTCTGTTCCTGCTCCGGTAGGCAAAGGTTAGAGCAGACCTTTAACATGGCTTAGGGTTATACCAGACCTTTAACACATCTTAGAGTTGGGCTAAAGCTTTAGCACAGCTTAGGGTTAGACCACACCTTTAACACGGCTTAGGGTTAGGCCACACCTTTACCACGGCTTAGGGTTAGGCCACACCTTTACCACGGCTTAGGGTTAGGTCACACCTTTACCACGGCTTAGGGTTAGGTCACACCTTTACCACATCTTAGGGTTAGGTCACACCTTTAACACGGCTTAGGGTTAGGTCACACCTTTAACACGGCTTAGGGTTAGGCCACACCTTTACCACGTCTTAGGGTTAGGCCACACCTTTACCACGTCTTAGGGTTAGGCCACACCTTTACCACGGCTTAGGGTTAGGCCACACCTTTAACACGGCTTAGGGTTAGGCCACACCTTAACACGCTTAGGGTTAGGCCAAATCATGTTTCAGTGGGGTTTTTTTTTCTCATTCATTTATTGTGTGATAAAATGTTACAAACCTTTAATGATTCGACTCTTCCCTTGAGACAACTAAGCGACTCAGAGTCCCAGTAAATTATCCGGTTAGTCCACTGGAATATATTAAGCTAATCGTTTTGGTATTTGTCTCCTGTGATTTCATGGGAATACATCCTTTGATAAATGTTTATTCACAGGAAGATAACGTCCGAGTGTTGCTCATTTCAGCCGTGATCATACGACATTATGAGGAAGTGACATAAAGGTTCTTCATGAGTCTTTTTTAATAAAGTTAAAGATCATGTTTGGGAACGTGTTCTTTCCTTTTATACCTTTGTTTTTGTCAACTCGCTGCCTCATGATTTTAGCACCAGTTAATGTTTCTTTATTTTTAAAAAGAACATCAACAACAAATCCATTGTTATTTCCAGTTGTGAAAAAAAACATGGACATGTTCAGTGAATAAGTCCGAATATCTACTGCTGTTCACATGAAGGAATAAAACATGTTGTTGGTATTTATTAGTTAATTGATCATAAAACTTTATTTTATTCGGAATGTGCCATTTTCTGTTTGTGTCTTCTGCAGGTGGCGCTCTTCTGCTTTCTCTCATTAATATCGAATGATCTTTGTGTGGTGACAAACTAATGGTATTGCAAATCTTTTAAATTATGAATTGATTTCTCATGAAATAATCAGATGAATGGAAGATATAAAGAGTTTTTATTGTTCTTTTGTTCGTGTGACTGTTTTTCTGCCTAAAATTGTTCCTCATTAAAGCAGTAAATCTAATCAACACATTGTCCCGAGATGATTAGGACGCTGGGGACAGACTGCTTTTACTGGTTTTCATCCCACAAAAAGTTGTTCCAGAACACAGAACCAGAACCTGTTGCATTCTGTTTGTAGCAACGGTTCCATAAATTCTCCACGAAAACCTGACAACACAAAACCAAGCAAAAAAAAAAAAAAAAGTTGTCAAATACTCTAAAAGTCATATTACTGGAGTTTTTATGTGAAATATGTTTTGCTGTGATCTTGTGTTCTGGAATAAACATTGCTCCGCCCCCCTCCTCACATTAACTCACAGGTTCCTTTAACAAACAGCACAGTCAACAATCATTCTTCCTGTTTTTTACTTTAATATTACAGGTTCTGTTCATTTGACTTTTTTCCCCATCTTTTTTTCCGGCTGTTTTCTCCTTTGCCCCACCCCCTTTCTTTAGATCGTAATGTGTCACTTGCCTATTGCTAAAAGGTAAGCCTGGTCACATGATTGCTACGACCTCTTCTGGCTGGTTTCCTCTAACGGTGTTCTAACCTCACGGGTTCCTCATCCTCAGTGTGTTTTTCGTCTTTCCACCCTCTGTTTAACACATTAATCAGCAGGTCTGCATGCCTTCTTTTCTTCACACAAACAGACATCACTTTCAACGCGTCTGCGAGTGCAGTTTGGTCGTAGGCCTTCGTTTCAGCACCACTTAAAGTTCTACTTGAATCTGGCTGCCCTGAACACAGGTACTCTGAGCGTGGTGCGAATGGAGATGGAGTCTCTGATGTCTTTTGGCTCCTACACTGTCCTTGGATGGACTGGATGTTGGTTCTGGTTGTGGAAACCAAAGACTTTGGTGTCTTTGTTGGTGAGGAAAGGTTTACTGAGCTTGACGTTGTGGACGATGCTGTGAGCTTTGTGAAATCAATAGAGACTCTGACTGCAGCTCTTCAGAAGCTGAGTGAGGAATGAGAGTCTCTGGTCTCACAGTGACATTCATTTCTCTGGGTCCTCAGCTTTTGAGATCCAGAGACACCAGGGAACATTTTATGGAGTCAAGATATCAAAGGTCAGAGATGTTTGGTGATGCTGATATCTTTGCAACAGTAGAAAGGTCCAAGTCTTTAGGGTCCTGGTGCTTCCTGTCTGTATGGTTGTCAGACTTGGACTCTAACCAGTGATCTAAGGCAGTGACTGGATGTCTTTGGTCTCAGGTCTCTGGATGATCCTTGGGTTCCGCTGGAATAATTTGTGTCAAATGAGTGGTTACTTATGGTTATGATAAACAGCTGAGTTTTATATGGTTGGTTAGCTACAACAGTTCTGTTGTTGCACATTCCCTTTTTTTTTTCTTAGTTTGACCAAAGCTGATGGTCACCTCATTGAATCTGTTCTGCTTGAGGTTTCTTCATGGAAAACCAAAACAATGCCATAGGAAGGTTTTCCTTCCAACTGTTGTCAGTGTGCTGGCACACGGTCTGGGTAAGCATCACATTTTGAGGGGACTTATGATTTGGCAATCTATAATGAATTCAATCAGGTAGACTTTGATTGAGGAGTACCACTTGGATCATAAGGAGACATCAGCTACCACATTTTATCCATGTGGTGTGTTTCTCTGTGCATTATCCAGCACAGAGGTGTCTGTGTTGAAGACCCCCAGCAGCTGGACAAGGTTGAGCACATGCCCCACATATTCACCTGACTACAGCATTTAAATAGTGACATCCTAAAAGGAGACAGGGTTGGATTGGTGGTCTGTCTTGGTGATTGCCATTGGACCCAGGGTGGTTCCATGGGGCCAGGGGTGTTGGCTCCAAGACCTGACCTGCCACGAAATCTCAGTTCTTGGTCGTCTTCAGGCCATTAACATTAAATGAAGTTAATGTTAGTGGCCGTTGGATATTGGTCTCTGCGGGTCGGCACCAGGACGCCTGTGATTGTCAACTCCAGTTCTCCAACAGTTCATGTAGATTTGACCAAGTATATCACCACCTGGGCCATCCAGATGATGCAGTGCTTTCCTTAAAAAATAATTCAAACTCACATTCAAGTCTTCACAATAATAGTAATTCTTGATATTGTCACTTAGTCAACTTCCCTTGAACTTGTGCTCCAGTAAAAACAGTTATTGAAGGTTTTCTTGTCAGATTTTAAGGGGCAGAGCACATGGTTGCAGGTAGGGTTGAGGTGTTGCCCAGTTTCCAGCCTGCAGGTCCCTGTGTTCCACTTCAGTCTGGGACGAATCCTGCTGCTTGTCACTTCCTGTTTAATAAAAGGCTTTTGAAGCAGCGCACCTTCATACTGAATAAATCTCTTTACCCACGATGAGAAAGCTGAACTTTATTTTAATGAGGGCTGTGTTCATCTGAACGGCACTCGGCAGCGCAATGAAGGTGAGCTTTTGTTTTCTCCTGTCTCCCCTTAACCTGCAATGTGGGGCTGACCTGGTGACACTTTGATCTTTTGTTTGTTCCTCTCCCGTGCCGCGCACACACAATGACACATTTCAAAACATTTGGACTAACACACTTTGTTTTCAGACTCACTGATAAATTCTTCTCGCAGCCTTGTTTTTGTTGTTTGTCTGTATGTGTTGTTGTTTACTTTGTCATCTGTTTGCCATCTTCTGTTTTTTATTCAGTTTCTTTGCTTTTTTCTGATCTTTGTCATCTCTCCTGACTCCTTCACATCCTTTTACTTCTTCTTGTCATTATTTCCTTTTCCTGTGACCTTGAACCTTCCTTCCTCACCTCCTTTGTTTCTGCTCTATTGTTCCTCCTCCTGGTTCCCTCACTGGCCTCCTTTGCTTATTATTATTTATTTTATTTTTTTTTTTTTTTTTTTTTACTTTTTGGTTTTCTCTTCTTCCTGCTCTGTCCTTGTTTCCTTGTTTGGTCTTGTGCTTTCTTCGGTTCGCAGAGAACAGCGGGGTTTTGTGTTTGGTGGTTCCTGGTAAACCAGTGGACACTTTGAACAGTTCCGGGTGAAGGGAAGGCTCTGAAGCAGAAGGTTCTTCACGCTAGCTGTGAATGGTACATTTGGTACAAAGTCGTGACTTTAGTCTCGTCATTTTTCTTTCAAGTTTTCTTCAGTTCATCTGACAGTTGGGCACTTGAACCGTGGCTGAGGTCACTTTCATCACTTCGGAGAGAATCTTTAATGGTCAGAAAAACAAGTCCATGTGTGAAATACTGACTTGCAGTGCACAGAACAATGCTGACTCTTCTGATGTCTGTTAGCAAAGGAACATCACTGCGGGATGCCCAGTGTCCCCCCAAAGACGGGTTCCAGTTTTACTTTTATTTGTTTTTGACCTTTTGAGCGTGCTGACTGGTGATATGTTTGGAGGTTGGTGGTACCATCGCGCTCTACGTAGAATGGTTCAACTCTCAGTGGAATTGGTGCTTTGTACAAAGTGGATGGATTCATTGAGAACCATCACTGACCCTAAGCGCACCTCAAAGCTGGGGCGGCCTGAAGTCCTGACCTCGGCCTCTCAAAAATATCTGAACTGTGCTTAAAAGTCAAGCTGGTTCCAGGAAACCAACAGATCGATAGAATTGAACTCCATTCTGCCAAGAAGCTTGTTAATGGCGTCTACATTTGTGTGGTCAGTGTTAGCTGTGCTGTATTACATTTTGATCCTGTGCCGATTTCAGGAAAGTCAAAATAAATTAAAAGTTGTTCACCAGGTTATTTTTTATTTTTCTCTTGGAGATGGATTTTTTTTTTTTTTTTTTTTTTTTTTTTCTTTTCATGTCATTTTGACTGAAACATTCAAGTAAATCAGTGAAAGGTCAATGTTGCTGATATTCATGTTCACGGTGAGCGTAGGTGAACTTCTGGTCACACCTGTACTAGATCTTAGCAGTCCATGAACTACCGAGGCCCAGCTCTGACCACTGATTTTTGTTAAATACAGAAAGGGACGCTCGTATTCTGCAGCAGCATCATTATTTTTTAGGAGCATCTCTGCCAGTAGTTTATACAGATCGGTATCCTTCCCACCTGACTGGACCGTGCTCTGGATCGGGTCCTTCCCACCTGACTGGACTATACTCTGGATCGGAGTCTTTCCTGCCTGATTTCACCGTACTTGGGATTGGGGTCCTTCCTGTCTGATTGGACCGTACTCTGTATTGGGGTCCTTCCCACCTTATCGGACCGTACTCTGTATTGGGGTCCTTCCCACCTTATCGGACCGTACTCTGTAGCGGGGTCCTTCCCACCTTATCGGACCGTACTCTGTAGCGGGGTCCTTCCCACCTGATCGGACATTACTTTGGTTGGGGTCCTTCCCGCCTGATTGGATGGTACAGGATGTAGTTTTTGTGGTGGAAATGTGCCTGTGTCATATGTCTTTGCGATCCTGTACGATCTGGGTCGGGATGACAGCACGGGGCTCGGTGGTAACTTCCTTGTTCTCTTTTCATTCTTTTGTCCTCTCACTCACTTCCTCCCCTCCTCTCCTACATCCCTTCCTCCCCTCCTCTCCTCCCATCAACCTCGTATCTTCCTCCTCCTCAGGCTCCTGCCTCGAGATGCTTCGGGGAGGAAGTCCGGCTCTTGGGGAGGCCGGGAGCGACTCGGCGTCCCCCATGTCTCCTCGGACTAGCAAGAGCCGCATGTCCATGAAGCTGCGTCGTTCCTCTGGATCAGCCAATAAGACCTGAGCATTCCCCATGACCTGGACCACACGAGACTGTGGCTTTATATCACATCACAGAGCAAAATCAACCCCCTCCAGCCAGGTCCTGACTTCCTGATTGACATGAAACAGATGAGATCTGCTTCTAGTCCAGTCAGGAGCAGAGCTCTGAAAGTCGAACCTAAGCGAGTGACGCAGAGTTACTTTTAAAGCCGTTGAAGTTTCCCGGTGGGTTTGTGTATTTATGGGGATATTTTAATTTATGCTTGTTAAAAAGAAAATTCAAATGAGCTATTTAATCATTATGTAAACAGGGGCTTGGGCCAAGGTGGATCCACATCTAATGGAGAAACCACAACTCTTTTAAACCATCGACATTTTAGGGCCATTTTTTTTCTTCAGTTTCCCAATATGTAACATTTGGACCGTAATTTAGAAGAAATGCTTCAGGGAGTTGGTGATGTGGCAGTTAGGTGGAGCCATGCACTCACCTGAGTCCCTCTGTGCTTAATGATTTGTTGTTTGTTTTTTGTATGTTTGTTTGGGCCTGGGCTTATCAACCATCATTAGACACAGTTCTGTGTTTTGTCATCACTTTGTTTAAGATCATTATTTTTCATTTCTCTGTTTTAATGTGAAAATTGAAGAAAAAAAAAAAAAAAGAAAAAAGACTATCCACAGACCCAGGTAAAGGTTCAGGGAGGGGGGGGAGCTTATCATTTGGAATGCAGGCGTGGAGTTTTATTGTACGTCTGTTTGTTAATTTAACCATCAGGGCTTTAACTTTTGGACATCCAATGGGATTAGACTTTGCTCCTTCTGCATGCTGCATTCTGATTGGACCTTTTTTTTTTGTAAAAATCCTGTATTATATCATGTGCTTTCACATTATTGTTTTGTCTGTAAAAGCACTTTTTGTGACTTTTGCGTCACTGGATGTTTGTAAAATAGTGTATGTGTGTATTTTGTTGTCAGCACAGCACCAACACAACTATAAAATCTTTTTTCTTCACACTTCACAGGAAATGTAAATAATGTGCCGCTTGATCAAGAAAAAAGCAAGAAAAATCATCATATTTGAGGAAAAAGTTTGTTTAGGATAGAAACAGTAGTTGCTGTGTTACAAAAATAACGTTGTAATGTAACAACAAAAAAATCCCTTATTACGTGAATTCAATAAAGCTGTATTTTTATGAAAAGGCTGTTATGAATATCTTACAAAAGTTTCACAATTATATTTCAAAGATATACTTGTTCTAATTTAATTTCCTGTATGTTTGTATTGTCCACTGTCTGTAGCATGGCCCAAGCAGAGGGTCACCCCTTTGAGTCTGGTCTGCTTGAGGTTTCTTCCTCATTCATCAGAGGGAGTTTTTCCTTACCACTCTGGCCTGTGTGCTAGCATGAAAACAATGATTTCCTGTCAGTGGTCAAATACATCAGATGGGTTGTTAAGGTTAGACCTTACTTGTGTGAAATGCCTTGAGTCACCTTTGTTGTGATTTGGAGCTATATAAATGAAATAAATAAAATCAGTTAAATTGACTGTGATTTTTTTTTTTTTTTTTTTATTAGTTTCTAAAATGTAACTTTAAAAAAGTATTAAAGCTTTAACAATTTTCCAGAGACCTAGAAATTACTTTCAGACCATCCATCCTTCATAAAGTTGATCAGAATCAATGATCAGGGCCAAAGCCTGGCAGTTAGTGCCAAATATAGACATTCAAGATCAATGATCAATGATTAGAGCCATAGAGCAGCGATCAGGATCAAAGGTCATTGTTCAGGATCGGGGCCAAAGGCTGGCATTTAGTGCAAAAAAAATAGGCCATTAGGATCAAAGATCAGAGCCACACAGCTGCAATAAGGCTCAAAGATCAATTATCAGGGTGAAAGATCGGGATCAGGGCCAAAGACTGGCAATTAGTGCCAAATTTCGATGATCAGGCTCAGTGATTATAGGCAAAGAGCAGCAATCAGGATCAGGGCCAAAGACTGAATCGAATCGAATTTATCAATCAAATTTAATGTCAAGTTCTCACATATAAGGAATTTGATCTGGTGTGATTGGTGCATAAACAACAATAATAAAAAAGACTAGTGATTAATGCCAAATGTAGATGATCAGTGATGAGCACCAAAGAGCAGGAATCAGGTTGAAAGAGCAGGGTCAAAGACTAGAGATTAGTGCCAAATATAGAAGATCATGTTCAATGATCAGGATCAAAGATCGGGATCAGAGCCAAAGACTAGTGATTAGTGCCAAATATAGATGATCAGGAGCTGTGACCGGGATCGGAGTTTAGTGCTCAAAATCAATGACAAGTGATCAGGGTCATAGATTGAGGGTCAAAGATCAGCGATGTTCTGTAATGTTCTTCTTTGTTCCTGTCCCGGAGAAATGATGAGGTCACAGACAGGCTGACATCCTTAAACAGGTGGCTGGTAAAGTTTTGTAGTAAGCAGGGATTTAATTTTGTGGCTGACTGGCCCTCTTTCTGCGGCTGCAGTAGCTTCATGATGCTGGATGGTCTCGTCCCTACTGGGGAAGGCCCCACTGCCATACTATCTGTGACCATAGGTTCTTAAAAGAGAGGGTAACATTAGGAAACCGCAGTAGACCACAGGACATTAGATGACATTAGCAACCTGCAGGTTAGTGTAGTCATGAAATGTTTTAGAGGTTCTCGTTAGAAAAACGTTCCCAGTAACACTGTGGATAGTAACCTACAGTAGTGTTCAGAATAATAGTAGTGCTATGTGACTAAAAAGATTAATCCAGGTTTTGAGTATATTTCTTATTGTTACATGGGAAACAAGGTACCAGTAGATTCAGTAGATTCTCACAAATCCAACAAGACCAAGCATTCATGATATGCACACTCTTAAGGCTATGAAATTAGGCTACTAGTAAAAAAAAAAAGTAGAAAAGGGGGTGTTCACAATAATAGTAGCATCTGCTGTTGATGCTACAAACTCGAAACGTATGTTCAAACTGCTTTTTTAGCAATCCTGTGAATCACTAAACTAGTATTTAGTTGTATAACCACAGTTTTTCATGATTTCTACACATCTGCGAGGCATTAATTTTGTTGGTTTGGAACCAAGATTTTGCTCATTTACTAGTGTGCTTGGGGTCATTGTCTTGTTGAAACACCCATTTCAAGGGCATGTCCTCTTCAGCATAAGGCAATATGACCTCTTCAAGTATTTTGACATATCCAAACTGATCCATGATACCTGGTATGCGATATATAGACCCAACACTATAGTAGGAGAAACATGCCCATATCATGATGCTTGCACCACCATGCTTCACTGTCTTCACTGTGAACTGTGGCTTGAATTCAGAGTTTGGGGTTTGTCTCACAAACTGTCTGCGGCCCTTGGACCCAAAAAGAACAATTTTACTCTCATCAGTCCACAAAATATTCCTCCATTTCTCTTTAGGCCAGTTGATGTGTTCTTTGGCACATTGTAACCTCTTCTGCACGTCTTTTATTTAACAGAGGGACTTTGCGGGGGATTCTTGCAAATAAATTGGCTTCACACAGGCGTCTTCTAACTGTCACAGCACTTACAGGTAACTCCAGACTGTCTTTGATCATCCTGGAGCTGATCAATGGGTGAGCCTTTGCCATTCTGGTTATTCTTCTATCCATTCTATCCATTTTCTCTTCCATGCATCTCTGGTTTGTTTTGTCCATTTTAAAGCATTGGAGATCATTCTAGATGAACAGCCTATAACTTTTTGCACCTGCGTATAAGTTTTCCCCTCTCCAATCAACTTTTTAATCAAACTACACTGTTCTTCTGAACAATGTCTTGCACATCCCATTTTCCTCTGGCTTTCAAAGAGAAAAGCATGTTTAACAGGTGCTGGCTTAATCCTTAAATAGGGGACACCTGATTCACACCTGTTTGTTCCACAAAATTGACAAACTCACTGACTGAATGCCACACTACTATTATTGTGAACACCCCCTTTTCTACTTTTCTTTACTAATAGTCCAATTTCATAGCCTTAAGAGTGTGCATATCATGAATGCTTGGTCTTGTTGGATTTGTGAGAATCTACTGAATCTACTGGTACCTTGTTTCTCATGTAACAATAAGAAATATACTCAAAACCTGGATTAATCTTTTTAGTCACATAGCACTACTATTATTCTGAACACTACTGTAAGTGCTCAACTTGCACTTAGCTTACGATCCACATAAACCACAGTACCTCTAAGTACATCCGGATTGGTTCTTAGACTTCTGTAAACCTAAAATGAGACACCTGATTCACATTAAGATAAAATCAATTCCCTGTACAAATGTGACAGCTACCAAATCCACTAAATGTCTTTTTCTAGTTTTCATAAATATAAGGTCACTGTCCTCTAAATTGCTGCTGATTGATATAATTTTGGGCCATCTTTTAGATATAATCAGCTTCTTTGAAACATGGTTGAAACCAAATGTACACCTACCTTTAAAGCAGTATCAGCGGTTCTCAATTACAGTCCTCAGGGACCACCTAATCTATACATCGCCATCTCACCCTGCTCTGCCAAAGCATGATTAGCTCATTCAGGTGTCTTAGACTTTGTTTCGGCTGAGCACACCTGAATGAGTTATTCAGCAGGTAGAGACGGAAAATGTGCTCTTTCTGAACACAGTCACTCAGTGGACACCCTCACAGTCTGAACACAGCACTCACTAATCTATTGGACTCTACTGCTCCACTTCCTGTCAAATTTTGTCACCACGTGTTGCAAGCACTTTGGTTTAAGGAACATCTACGATGTCTCAAGAGTAAGTGTGGGAGTTAGTGCAGTAGATAACAGAATATTAACAGAGGAATCCTTCAAATGGTGATACAAGCACCAAACCTGGCATAAATACTCCTTAAACATTAGTCTTTTGAAAAAAACTGAGTATCCACTAGAATTTTCAATAGGCTGCCAGGTTTGGTCAATTGAAGAATTACACAGGGGTCAAAATCTAAAAATGTTCCAATCAAATTGAAAGCTATACCACATTATTTGTCTGAACATAAATATTCCAAAAAGGTATAGTTTGGGCTATTTATGACTGAATGTTATGGAGTTATGGGGTAAAAACAGCAAGAATGGTAACAAAGGTCAGCTTTAGTTTGTGCAGAGGTCAGAAGATAAAGTTGCTCCAAATATTGTAAAACATGATGCAAATTGTGGGTTGAGTTAATACGGTTTTAAAAAGGAATAATTTGCACCATGTGTCATGCTTAGTTATCACGTTACAAGGTAGCGTATGCCAATAATTTGTACCACTTTTTTACCAAAGTTGGAGCAAATTTAACTTCTGATCCCTGTACAAACTGAAATTGACCTTTATCACCACTTGTAATGTTTTTACCCCATAACTATAACATTCAATAATAGATAGTCCAAACTATACCCTTCTGGAAACTTTGTGATCAGACACACAATGTGCTGTAGCTTTCAATATGATTGGAACATTTTTAAATTTTGACCCCTGTGCAATTCTTCAATTGACCCCTACTTGGCCGCTTATTGAAAATTTAAGTGGATACTCAGTATTTTCAAAAGACTAATGTCTAAGCATTATGTGTGCCAATTTTGGTGCTTGTTTCCAGAAATGAACAATTGTTACAGTTATCCGCTCCACTAAGTCTGGAACATAAATGCAGCAGCTCTAAATTAGATGTTTTTCATCTTGTCCAGCATGACAGTTTATTGAAGTAAAAATGTGTTGCTGCCTGCAAAAAGGGCTCATTATTCTGATTTAATTAGCAAAAACAAGCAAAATCCACCATTCCTGTTTGACAATGTGAACAAACTTATTCAAGGGCAATTGCCATTTACAGCTCGAAGATTTCTCAGACTACTTTTGGAGGGATAATAGAGGATATTAGGATAAACATATTCCAGAAAACTTTAGTGGGACTGGGAGATCCTATAACTAATGTGAACAGATTTTGACATGCTCTTGCTTTGTATCTGTATGATGTCATAAATTGTGGATAATGCTAACAATCCCTCTTGCCTCTTTGTTCTGTTACCAGCTAACCCGTTTGAGGACTTGTGCAGTCTCTACTTGGACCCACTATGCTGAAAATTGTTAACCTGTTGCAAAGTCAGTTCTGTTCCTGCAGTGATTTAGGTGCAATCCCAAAACTCTCTAAACCCTATCCCTTCATTTTGCACATTTACATGTATATTGGTATTAGTCAACATATTTATCGTGTTTAATGTGTGATGATTATGTGAGGGTGCGCTAACATGTTAAAGGTGTTTTTATCTCCAGGAAATGATTTGAAAACTATGAGACCCGTCACAACATTTATGTTTTAAACATTAACTATTGTTTTAGTTCATCCTCTAATGTGAACATATTTTCACATTTAGGTAAATATGTCAAAAATTTGTCATTTTTATCTTGTCACTGATCAGGCAGTTAATTGAAAGGAAAATTAAACAAGTCTTTTAAATTAATCATCAGTCTAATTTTGGGGGGGAATTCATTTTTTTAATGAAGATTATCTTTTTGCTGTGAGCTTTGATAAAACAGCAGCAAATCTGTCAGCATTTCTAATTATTGATGACTTGTTTGATTCTTTTGCTATTAACTTTGAACAAACAAAAAAATAATAACAGGATAAATTCCCACTAATTTGAAACAACCAGAGAACATTTGAAATTTTTATTTCATAAGAAACAAACAAACAAAAAAAACTGGTTCTTAAATTAGTTGTTTTTGAAGTTAATTGTAAATGGACTGCATTTATATAGCGCTTTTCCATCTGTATCAGACGCTCAAAGCGCTTTACAATAATGCCTCGCATTCACCCCAATGTCAGGGTGGTGCCATACAAGGCGCTCACTAAACACCGGGAGCAATAGGGGATTAAAGGCCTTGCCCAAGAGCCCTTAGTGATTTTCCAGTCAGGCGGGGATTTGAACCTATGATCTTCTGGACTCAAGCCCAACACCTTAACCACTAGACTATCACCCCCCCAATTGTATCACAGCTTAATTGATTCTTAATTCAAAAGTTAAACATTTTAAGAAATGTACATCATACTTTAAAGACGTCATTGTGATGCTTTTGTCCAACTAACTGTCTATAACCTAAAATGATTCTGTTCACAGGCAAATGAAACACAAGAAAATGACTGATACATTAAAAATTGAATTTAATTAAATGATTAATTAATCTGCAATGTGTTTGTTTTTTCTGTCAGTCAACCAGTAAATAATTTCAGCTTTATAAATCACATGAATATCTCACCAATTTAGATTGTCCATTCCATTTATTGATGAGTTTAAATAGATTTGACATTCAGATGTAATCAATATCAAAATAGATCTGCTTCATTGAAACACAATAACAGTTTGAATACCATAAAGACATTTTAACAATTTAATAATAAAGACAAAAGACTGAATTGAACCAGCAGTATTCACATTAAATTATCCATTTCTCTGAAAATATTAAAAAAGAAAACATTTTCCTGGGCAACATGAAATTTAAATCAAGCCATCGATTGTCTTCAGTACTCAGCTTTAGAAGTTTTCTTTCTAAATGAAGTTGCAGGTTAGAATCCGGATCACAGAATCCAGGGTCTGTCACAGCCTCCAGTAAGGTCCAAACATTTTTTCATGTTTAAATTCTTTAAGGTCTTTTTTTCTGCCTTGTGAATCCACATCAAAATTCCAGGTTCACACTTTATACCAAGATTTGTGAAAATGTAGAATTCCTCCCTTGTTGGTCAGAACATGCAGTCAGGCTGCAGACACTCAGCCCTCAGCAGCTCCACACTAAAACATCAGCTCATCTCTGTGGAACAAATCCAGGTCCGGCATCAGATCTGGATCATTTCAGCTACTGAGTAAATATTACTGTGAGGATTTCTCCTCATTTTTAACATTAAATACATGATATTTAAATTCAGTCATACTATGAATATGTCCTAAAATAGAGGCCAAAGTCTAGACTGCAGATCTGAACCTAGATCCAGCTGGTCTTTGTGACAACTTAGAAAAGAGTTGTGTGAGTGAATGATGATGCATGTTCAGGTCTCTGAACAGTTTCTGTCCATAAGATAAAGATCAGGGTTTTTGAGGGGGTTTTCGGTTAATTTTCACAGTACTGACATAAATGATGCAACAGTTTCTCTGCGCATATACAAATAAATATATCAACAAGCAAGACAGTCTGTCACACAAATTCAGCTCAGAGACAAAATATAGTTAGATGTCCATTCAAGAAATTCAAGACAAAATTATTTATGAATCAACAGCTTCATATTAACATTTACTGTAATAACATGTTTATTAAATTCAATGTGCAACACTTTAATATGTCACTGAATAGGAAAAAAATCCCTTTCCAAAAGCAAAGATGTTTTGGGGTTTTTTGGACTACTGGAGGTATTACAGTCAGCAGCACTCCTGGAACATGTGCATACTTCTCTCAGCATGTCACAAGCAAATCAAATTATCAGTTCATCAAATTATCCACGATTTCACAGAATTCAGTTTTTTCATCAAATGTTTTATTTTGCCTAAAACCTGAAAGTACTCAGTTGACAGTGAAATAAAAGTGCGCTAAGTAGATATTTGGCATTTCTTAAATATAAACAAATCATCCATTAATTTCCTATGATCGAATATCAGCTAAATGAGTACCTTCATTGTTTCACTTGTTTTATCTACAGAAATCAAATCTGCATTTATTTTCACAAATGTTCGACCATATTGATGATCATTTATGATGGAAATGCAAATATTGGCTGCAGAACCAGCTGAATTTCTCATTTTAGGTTCACATTAAATTTAATATTTTGAAGGTTTTAAGAAAATTTTGATGGATTTCCTGACATTTTGCAACAATAAAAATTTGTCATAAAATAATAATTGATCAGTTCATTGATGCTGGCAATCATTTCAGGTTTTTGTATTGTGACTCCAGATGAGATCGCTGCTCACATCTCTGTTCTAATTCACATTTGCATCTGACCAGCTGCACTTGCAGAAAATCAGCAAGATTTAGAACTAGTTATCTCTTAATACTCCAGCTGGACATAATACTAATAATGTGTACTACAACAGTAATACATAGTATTGCAATAGTAATACATAATATAAAAGTAATATATAGTATAGTAATGTAATAATAGGTTAAGGGTAGAGCTGAGAGGATTTCAGCACCACGGACAGTTCCTCACACGATCATTGTTTTGGTCGCTTCATTTTAACTGAATCTCTTTAAAACTGATGAGAAGATTAGTATGAAATGTTCAATTCTGGTGTTGATGTGACAGAGGGATGAAATTATCACATTCTGATTCTGATCGTTTCTTTTTTTCTATTAAAACACACATTTGTTTAAACATTGACAGACGCAGATCCTATGTTTCAAGTCTGCATTTCGTCATTTTCAAAAGCTGATATTAAAACATTGACAACATTTCATTCTTGTTATATAAACTAAAAGCAGACTGAATCTTCAGCGGATGAATCATCGGGTTTTAATGAGTCCTGCTCGAGTTGGTTGATCAGGATTCTTAAAAAAAAAAAAAAAAGAATTTTTTTTATATATAAAATTGTCATTAGATGAAGAAATCTTTTAAATATTTGTGATTCTGCTGAGAAACGTGTTGGATAGAGTGAAACTTCAGAATTCAAAACAGAACCACAGAGTCCAAAAGAAACCAGTACAAGTCGGACCTGTTCCTCACGGGACCTGGTTTGTGGGTTAGAATACGCTTCGGGTTCAGGTCGCGTTTGGGTTTGAGATACTTTTTATGACTGTGACTGTAAAATGTGTCTTTTTGATGATCACTGATAAAGATCTTCTGAATGACTTCAAACATCAAACCCAATCACCTCGCGTCATGCTTTTAGGTTTGGAATATTTCATGTTAAATTATTAAACCTTCTCGAGACCTCACGTGGACATCAGTTGACCTCGCTTGGGGTCGTGACTTCTAACTTTCGGGAACCGTCACAGAGCGTGTGTGCGTGTCTAGGGTCGCGCGGGCACGTGCAGCAGCATCACCTGTCGGTTCTGGGCGGGATGAGACTTGCTGATGTGTCTCGAGAGGCCCGGCGAGCTGAAGAACGTGGACGGACAGTGTTTGCACGTGAAGTTCTGCTGCTCGCGTTCCGCGGTACCTGACAGCAATTCCGGTCTGAACCCGCCTCCCAGAGTTCCCGCCAGCAACTCGTCCCTCATCGCGTGCCACAGACGGTGTTTGTCCCTGATCTCAACCGACGGGAAGCGCGCGCCGCACAGGTGGCACAGGAACACGTGCGCGCCGCTAGTGTCGCGCGCCTGACCGTAGGACGCAGGTGGAGGAGAGGCTCGTGCGCCGAGCTCGTGCACAGCCAGGTGTTTCCTCAGGTACGCCTGTCGGCGGAACTTCTTGCCACAGAGGCGGCATTCGTGCACGTCCTCGTCTGCAGAAGGTTGCTGCTCGTGCTCGTTGAGCAGCAGCAGGCTCGCGGGCGGGCTGTCGGCTGCGCGCGCGTGCTGCTGCAGGTCCGCGGGGCTCCGGTAGCGAGGCGGCGCGAGGACTTCCGGACTGTGGAGCCGGACGCCGGAATTGTCCGGGACTCCGTGGTGCTGGTTGGCGTGCACGCGCAGCAGCTCGTTCTCTTTGCCCTCCTCGTGCTGGATGAGCACGCGCGCCTCTTTGAGCGGCTGGCTCACGGCGCTCACCGCGCGCGGTTTGTGCCACCGGCGGTGCGACGCCAGGTTGGCCGGGCAGCTGAACACCTTGTCGCACTCGGGACAGCGGTACTCCACGCGCACGATCCGCGAGCACCTATGCTGCGCGAGCGAGAACGGGTCCGGGTACTCCTCCTTACACAGCTGGCAGATGAACTCTCCCAGCGGCTGGTTCCCGCTGGGAACGGACGGGTTGTCCCGGTGCCGCCGCCTCAGCTCGGGACTCTCTTTCTTGATCCGCAGACCTAAAACTGGCGAGGTCGTGACGTCATCTTCGAAGTGAAGTTTGCGGTTGGCTTTTAGTTTCTTTCCCACCGCCGGTTTGCTGCTCAGGCGTTGATCCGGATCAAAGAAGGAGCGTTTTATGTCCACGTGTTCCGAGCTCATCAGCGTCAGCGGCGGGATCCCGTGCACGTCGTACTTGTCACTGTGGCCGGGAGCCGGCGCGTGCTGGTGGCTGCTGGTCGCAAGGATCCTGTCCATGGACGCGTGACATGAAGTTCTCAGGAACGACTGCTCCGGTACCTCCGGCACCGTGGATGACGTCAGCCACTGTTTGTCCGCTTCCTCGTGCAGCTCCAGAAGTCTGGTACCAACCGGTGTGACGGGACTGCAGGACTCCGCTAAATGAGGAGGGCAGAAGCAGGAGGAGAACTCATCATCCGGAGTCCAAACGTCCACCTGCTCCTCCGTGTCCGGTAACTGTGCGCGCCGCTCCGCCTCCGCCTCCAGCGCGGACTCCACGTGGGAGCTCCACGGGTCTGTCACACAGGAAGACTCTGGTACGGCACCCGGGTCAGACGGGATCACCGTCACGTCGCTCGTCTGAGTCCGTGAACGATACGATACCGAACAGCGGCGGGTTCTCTTCACAAGAAATCCACGAGGCATGACGGTCCACGCGTGACACCACCGAGCAACAACGGACCCGGTCTGAACATAACCGACAAGTACCGGTCTTTAGAGGGGGGTGGGAGGCGGGAGGAGGTGGGGGGTACTGATCCTGCGTCAGATCCAAAAACCTTCCTCCATATCAGACACCTACAGATAAAAGTCTGATTGATTGATTGTTCATTCATTGACGTCCAACTTTAAATAAATACATTAAATACATATCTGTTCCTTTTTGGAACCTAATCTTCAGACGGAGGAACTGTCCGTGGTGCTGAAACCTGCTGTTAAAGTTCAACCCTTTGGTTATCATATGATTTTGTTTCAGTTATTTTTAATTAAAAATAGCATTTTTTCCTGATGATGAATCCAACAATTATGACAGAGAACGTAAACATTATATACAAAAACAGTGATATGAATACTGACTGACAGACGTTTTGCTCTCAGCTGTTTTATATCACGTCTATCTGACATAATTTGAGGTGCAAATATTTATGAACGTTTCTCATCTAAAAGCAATTCGAGTCTGCCAAAATAAAGAATAAGTTCCTATTAATGTTACTGTTATAACAGTCGAACTTATTTACTGTCTCAAATAAATCATTCATTCTCTAAAGCGATCCCACGACCTTGTGGCAGCAGTGAAACCATTGAACCACCGTGCCGCCCTCAAATAAACCAGTAGCTTATTAACTGATTAATCTGTATAACGTCGGAAAATAGTGAATTGTTTCTATTTATTAAACCAAATACATATAAATCTAAATTTCTATCAATAAATGTAAATATAATCGTCACACTGCTGAACAGCTGAAATCTTGAACTGCAATAAAACATTATTTGGTTGTCGTTGAACATTGTTTCAGCTTTAATGTAGGTTTTTTTTTAGAAACCTTGACATGATCTTCACACCAATAGGACAGCGAGAATTGCCGAGTAGCGCGCGCGCGCGCGCACACACACACACACACACACTGCATTTTCGATAATAGTAAAAATAAAATTCTAATATGAAGAGCATCAATGTGATTATGAAATATTGCACATGATGTCCCTTTGAGGTCACTGCACATTAAAGATGCACAGGTGGAGGTCTGGTCCTGACAAGTTGATGGTGAAGATGCTGCGGGAGGTCTGATGTTTCACTGAACTCTTCCTCTGATGAAGGTCCGACTTCCAGGACGCTGTTGTCTCTGCAGACGCAGCGTCTTCAAGTCTTCTGGAGTTTTTCTTCTTTCTGCTCCGTGCACTTTGCACGCACGCTGCGAAATCACACGTGGTTTCTCTCAAAATGTAATTTTTTTTTTCTCTGATCAGATTTATCTGTGCAGTGTTTCATTTGGATCAGGATCGGGACGCAGATCATCTTTAGTGCTCGGCGGTCCGTTCGTGTGAACGTACGCGGACGTCAACACAGCGGGCGGGCATTGCGTGTGCGCCGTGCACATGCGGAGCCCACATCCTCCAGATTTCACTGGAAACCAATCAAGATGTGCAATCTTCATCTTGAGGGCCATGTTGTGAGACAGAACCAGAACCGAACCACAAGTCCAAACTGTAAGCATGAGTCTACCGTCAGGTGCTGGGGCAGGGTACAACTTTTTGAGATATTTGAAAGAAACCAAAGGTACTTAGACTGCATTTTTATGGCGCTTTTCCATCTGCAACAGAAGCTCAAAGCGCTTTACAATTATGCCTCACATTCACCATTCACACATACACACACACGCTGATATCAGGGTGCTGCCATGCAAGGCGCTCACTACACACCAGGAGCAACTAAGCAATTAAGGACCTTGCCCAAGGGGCCTTTGTGATTTTCCGGTCTGGCTGGGTTTTGAACCGAGGATCCTCTGGTCTGAAGCCCAACACTTAACCACTAGATCATCACCTCCCCAAACACAAAGCAAAACCAACAGAAAACAGGAGTAACTCCATAACTCCCTGAAGTGAAGCATTTGAGTGCCTTTTTTTCCCCACACCTCTTCCGCCGACCCCCTGATGCCTTCCATAATCCCACCAGGTGCAGATATGCCCCCACCTCCACCCCTTCCCATCCTCACCACACCTGAACACTGTGGCCAGTCCTGTCGGCCAACCCAGGGAGGCTGACCCGCTAACAGTTTGATATTTCCATCTACAGTCAGTCATTCGCCCTCCATTTGACTAAATGATGACCTGTTATTTTAATAGTACTCGTATGTGAAGATGTACATCTGGTGACACAAGTGGATGACCAAACTGGTGGAAATACACAGCATAAAAGTATTATGAGGGAGGATGTTACAATTCGTCACTGCTCCTTGATGGTATTCTTCCAGTGGCACACATTAACAGAGCCACAGGACTACACTTGTGATTGGATACTGTACTCCCGCAGTGCCCTTGCAGGCAGACAAAACTACCCACTACTTTTTTACATAACCTCTCTTCACACAAATAGACTGGAAGGATCATACCCTCTTCTCTGTCAGTCATTATTACCTCCCATCAGTCAGAGGAGGCAATACATTAAAAAAGTAAAATAAAACAAAGTAAAATAGTAAAATTAGTAAAAACTTGTGTTCATTAGAGTGCAGACCTCTGCCAGACTCAAGAGTTCCTTCAGTGTCTGTACCGTTTGGATTATTTTATAACGACTGATTTAAAAAAGTTGTTAAAATTGTGGTAATTGTGCTGGAGACCCTCCTGTCCTGTGCACCAACAGCTTTTCCTGTATATTTGTTTTGTGAATTGTTCTGTAATTTGTGTCTGTAGCATGGCCCAAGCAGAGGGTCACCCCTTTGAGTCTGGTCTGCTTGAGGTTTCTTCCTCAGAGGGAGGTTTCCTTACCACTGTTGCTCTGGGGGTTAGTAAGGTTAGATCTTACTTGTGTGAAGCGCCTTGAGGCAGCTCTGTTGTGATTTGGCGCTATATAAATGAAAATAAATTGAAATTGAATTTAAATTAATATTCTTCAAAAAATATTAGAACTGGAGGAGACACAGAGAACGCATTTCAGTTCTTCTGGTCCGGATATACATCTGTGGGCAGGAGCCTAATAAAGTCCAGTCTTTTTACAGCGCCCCTACCTGGATGGATGTGGCCTAGCAGTTGTGTGCGTGGTTTGCGCGAAGGTTTCAGTGGGTTTGAACCCTACAGAAACACTTGTGGCATCTTCTTGGCTCCATTGAGATGTTACTGCTCAGTTGTTTTGAATTCTGCTCAGAATTAACACGATACAGTATTGAGGAACCACGATTGGTGAGCTGGCGCCATCTAGTGGTTGAAAGTAACGTCTAAATGAAATTAATCTTACGGCCGATTAGAACAGAGGCGCCCAATTTATGTCCTTTGAAGGGCCACAAACAAGGTTGGGTATTATTACTTTGAAAGAATACATGTGGATTACATGTATGCATGTACATACATTTGGATTACTTGTAACCTGATTACTTTTGGATTACATTTCAAAGTAATCCTACCCAACCTTGGCCACAAATTCATCTGAATTGAGGCCCGCACTGGAATGACTTTGTGTTACGGTTACTTGCTTAGTGAGACTCAGGTTATTGGTTTTGTTTTGTTTTTTTTGCACCTTCTATTTTATATTAATATTTAAAAAAGACGTTCCTATGTAAAACAAGGGATTTGCAATGCAATAAAAAGTACAAGGTGAAAAATCTATGCATTAACATGTGTCTGATTACTATGGAAACCATTCTAAATTGATTTGGCATCTCTAGGTCCCATTATATGAACCCTATTCAGGAAAAAAGACTTTTCTTTAAAAAATAATAGAAAATAGAAGTAATTTGAGGTGTGTCTGATTGGGCCCACATAGCAGAACCATTCTGCATTGAGTTGGGGTCTCTGTGTCATCTGACATACAAGCTGTTGAAAAATATGGTTTAATTCAGACTAATTTGTTGACGGCCCCTAGATGAAACTGAAGTATACTTGGGAATAAAACCTGATTTAGGGGCTGTGAGCTATTTGATTGCTGTCTGCAGGCAACACTGAGTGCAAGTGATGAATATCTGCCAAATATCCAACCAGCTCACGTCACTGCAGTGGTCAAATATATATTAAATGCTTTTCATACCAAAGTAACTTATTATAATGACTGTCACAGTTTTATCTGAATACGTTTCACCCACAACAGCCAGCTAAACAGCCAAATGGAGCTCAGACAGATTTAAAACAGTCTAAAAATCTTTGATTCACTATGTTTTTCATCTAGATTTTAATGTTCAATGGACATATTTGAAAATGAAATGGTCTTGGATCCAATACTATCATTATTAAAGGGCTCATATTTTGCCACTTTTTTAGTTTGATATTTAATGTTCAACATCTCCAAAAGTCTCACAATATCTGTTTTCACGCATATTCTCCTGATTTAATGTTGCATCTTGTGCAGCAGGAGAGATGTGTGGCAACTCAAGGGTGAGATAGGTCGGACAAATGACCATCAATAAACCACCAAAAACAAAAGCTCAACAGTGCAACCTAGAGAATTTCACCCTAGGAATTATTGGGGTTTCTGTATCCTCAGAAAAGGCACTCAAGTCTGTTTTACAACCAGAGACTAGAACGTGGTTCCAGGTAAACAAAGAAATATGTTTTTATTCATACATCTTTTAAAAACTAAATCATAAAAATGACATACTGTTAAAATAGAACAATAAAAGGTTACAGTGCTAAGGCTTACTATAGAAGGTACGAGGATCCCAACAGAAAACAACAGAGCAATTAACCAGTTCATTTCCCCTCCAGTCCAGATGTTTGGAGACAGGTTGGCTTCTTATTGGGATCATTCTACTGCATGGTGGAGAAACTGTTTACTGCCAGGATCAACTCAGCTTATATGTGTTTTCATGATTTCCTGTCTTGCAGCTTGTGGAATGAACACAATTGCAGCATCACTGAGACTTTCTGTCTCAGAGACTGTAATAATAATCACAATTGTTCCAGTAATCTTACTCAGAACAGGAAATCCACTCCCTGAAGCAGGACCTGGGAGGATCAATGAGGTCCACAGGTTCAGTTCAGACAATCAAGAGGAGCTGTGACCATGTGCAGATTCCAGGCTGCAGGACCTGCTTCTGGGTTGGAGGAGTTTGATGTGGAACCACCTTGACGTCAGGAGCCACAGGCTGGAGGCCCTGATCCCTGAAAAGATCAGACATCTGAAAGAAGATTTCAAATCACATGATGGTAAAAAAAAATAATGTAAATGGACTGCATTTATAGCGCTTTTCCATCTGCATCAGACACTCAAAGCATTTTACAATAATGCCTCACATTCACCCCGATGTCAGGGTGGTGCCACACAAGGTGCTCACTACACACCGGGAGCAACTAGGGGATTAAGGACCTTGCCCAAGGGCCCTTAGTGATTTTTCGTTCAGGCTGGGATTTGAACCAAGGATCCTCTGTTATCAAGCCCAACAGCTTAACCACTAGACCATCACCTCCCCTAGTATGTCAAAATAATGCAGTGAAACAGGGTACCCTGTGAAACAGCGCCCCCAGTGGACAGTCAGGCAGTTACAGTTCTGGCTGGAGGTGAGATAAAACCGATAAAACAACCTTTCTGATTTGTGTCACCTGAATGAAGGCAGAGATTTTTCTGCTCTGCTTAAAATTGATTTCTAACATCTATGTTTTCCTGAACAATATGATGCGGATGGAAGGATTTTTTTTTACTTTAAAGTATAAAACTGTTCATGTGATCATACTGAGGACGAGAAACCACTGTGATCGTTCCCCTCCTCTGTTTTTGTCATTTATTTGTGAATTTCTTGGCTACTGTTTGTGGATTTGAACACATTCAAATTGCAAATTAAGAAG
Source organism: Thalassophryne amazonica (assembly GCF_902500255.1). NCBI lineage: Eukaryota > Metazoa > Chordata > Actinopteri > Batrachoidiformes > Batrachoididae > Thalassophryne > Thalassophryne amazonica. Next base: position 58,078,741 of record NC_047121.1, on the reverse strand, counting down.
ATACAAGCGTTTTGTTATTACTTTTCATTTGTACACATTTCTAACATTATTTTCTGTATCCTGGAGGTAGAGAAAAGTAACGTTTGTGTGGAATGTAATCGGATACATTGAGTAATCGGATTACTGAGTAGAAGTCTTGGGAAATTCCCCGCCCCCGTTGGTTAGCTCCGCCCCGCTGAAGACGACATTTGCAGCTCCGTTCCACCAAGCGCACCTTCGGGAAAGTCCACCATGGACCTGCAGCGGGGTGTCGTGTTCGACGACGGGGACCTTAAGGCCGATGAGTCGGTCCCGGTTCCGGAGGAGCGGCTGGACAGCGGCCTAGACTCACTGAAGGAGGAGGAGTACCGGGAGGTGGCGGCGGAGCTCCGGGAGCTCCAGCTGGGAGAAGAAAATCCGCAACGACCTGGAGAACCGCCCGATTGGCAGAACCAGGTCACCGAGGACGGAGACACGTGAGTCCTGAAGACAAAGAGCTATATTTGTGCGTTTTAGAGGAAAGTCGGATTGTTTAAGGCGAAGGCCGAGATCTGGTCGTGGAGGTAATCCGACCAGGATCAGGCCTAGTCTGGATCGTGGGATCAGGTGCTGACTGTGATGAGAACTTGGGTCCGATCAGATACTGTACAAAAGGGGATTATTCTGGTTTTGGAAAAAAAAAAAGAAAACGCTTTTATTCTGCTGTGGCCGCGGTGCATGCTGGGAAAGTCCCGCGCGCGCTGCCGCAGAGTCCTAACGGTGCGCGTGCCCGTGAAAACAAACAAAAAGTTTGTCAATAAAAATGCTCATTTAGCCAATTTAGCAACAGTTTTTTTTTTCTTTAGTCTTTACAAACAAACCAAAAACCAACAAGTGCTAAAGTTTTTGGGCCAGAAAGTGTTTGTGTTGAATCTCGGACACTAAAGGGTTTTTTTTTCCCCAGTGGCCCAAATGTAAACAGGTCAAAAGAATGTCGAAAAGAACAAAAGTCAAGTCAACAAGAAAGAAAACGTTAATTCAATTAATTTTTAAACATATTACATGTGCAGTACTGTGTTGTGTATGTAATATGTGTGTTTATGGGTTTGATTCCCCGTCAGTAGACCCTTTCTTGTTCCGGACCGGGCTGTACCCGATTATAACATTAACACCTACCTTGCAGTAAATTATAACCTTGAAATAATACATTTTTCTTTTAAACTGAATTTAAATTATAGTATATAAAAAAATTCCCCTCTGTTCTGAATTTGAAGATAATTGATGATATACTTTTTTGACACAGTGTGTTAATCTGAACTGTCTGAGGACGTTGAGCCGTCAAACATCCGTTGGGTCCAGTGATTTATGTAGAGTCTGTAACAGTGTCATAGTGAGGACATAATCCGGGTTCATTTCAGTATTACAAATAACATGTTCTTGTATTCTGAGTGTGTTTCTGCAGAGAATAAGATTCATATCGACACCTTAAGTTAATAAAATAATGAAAAAATAACAGTAAACAGTCATCATAATCAGCTTGTAGAGTCAGTAACTGATCATATGAATGTCCAGATATTCTCTCAGGTCATGGTACCGTGCTATGTCATAGGTTATCTTAAATTATAATAATGTAAACCTGTTTTCTTAAAAATTTGAATGGTCAGTTGTTTCTGATCTGTAAAGTCCATAAGAACGAAAAATGCAAACATGGTTATTTTAATAATAACTAACTTTTTTCCCCCACTGGCTGAAGGCCTGAAGGAGGATTATACCGTGGCAATTTCCGTCCATCTGTCTCTGTCCCTCCCTCCCAAAAAGGGTATAAGCATTCTGAAATCAACTCCTCACATTTTTTACGTGAAATTTTGTGAAACTTGGTACAAGTCCTTGTTATAGGTTGGTAATATACATATTATATTGTTCGAGTTGGGCCCATTTTACCAGAGTTAGAGCCCTTGATTAACAAATCTAGACTCCTTCAGTTTCACGGGTGGGTGCCTGCATTCTGAAATCCACTTCTCTCGTTTTTAGGAGGAATTTTGTGAAACTTGGTACAAGTCCTTGTTATAGGTTGGTAATACACATAGTGTAATGTAATACAAGATTAATACATTTTGGCAGAGTTATGGCCCTTCATTAATAAACCTAGATACTGCCAGTTTCATAAGTTGGAGTCTGCATTCTGAAATCAACTATCACATATCTTGAAATGTTATTTATCATGTTATTTACTGGTACCAAAACCATTTCCCAGTGGAGGATATTGTGCTCTCAGAGCACTCTTGTTAATTAAATTAGCAAAGAGAAATGTCACTGTAAGTGGATTTTGGTGGTTCAGTATAAAGGGAGGAGATCTGACCTTACAAATCTGCTGCTGCAGGGACGGATCCAGTGACTGGCTCGATGCCCCCCCCCCCCCAGATGGTGGACTGGGCACCTGCATGGACTCTCATCAATTGTTGTTGTGTTATGTTCTGTATTGTAAACCTTTTTGGTAGAATGGCCTAAGCAGTGGGTCACCCCTTTGAGTCTGGTCTGCTTGAGGTTTCTTCCTCAATCTCATCAGAGGGAGGTTTTGCTTACCACTGTCACCTGTGTGCTTGCTCTTGGGGTTGGTAAGGTTAGAGCTTACTTATGTGAAGCACCTTAAGGTAGCTTTGTTGTGATTTGGCGTCATATAAACTAAATAAATTGAAATCTTATTTGACCTCAGTCACTCACTGCATCATCTGGTCCAAACATGATCATACGTTGAGTTCGTAACGCTTATACCCTTTTTGGGACAACATCCATCCCAAAAAGGATATAAGTGTTGTGAAATCAATTCCTCTCACACTTTTAGTAGCAATTTCATGTAACTTGGTACAAATCCTTGTTATAGGTTGGTAATATGCATATTTTCATATTGTTCCAGTTGGGCTTATTTTACCAGAGTTATGAGCCTTGATTAACAAATCTAGACTCTGACAATTTCATGAGTTGGTGCATTTATTCTGAAATAAACTCTCACATTTTCAGTTGGACTTTCATGTACCTTAGTACAAATCTTTGTTATATGTTGATAATATGCATACTGTAATATTGTACAAGATTGACACATTTTGGCATAGTTATGGCCCTTGATTAACAAACCAGATGCTGCCAAGCACTTGTACCAAAGCAGCATTTGCCAGCGGGGTTTATTGTACACTCAGAGCACTCTTGTTATCTGGCGACACTTCATGACATTTTGAACCCATGTCCCTTATTTTACATTAGACATAAGTTGATCAATATGTGATGAACCTGAAAAATTGCCATCTTTGCAAAATTTGTGACCATTTGATCATGGCTAACCCGTAATTTTTATTTATTTATTTATTTTTGCTTCTAGTCTCAGTCATGTCATAAAGCCCATTACACGGATACAGCCATTTTCTGACAGGCTCATTTGGTTGCGGCCATATGAGAGTGAGAGCTGTCAACAAGCTGTATCTCAAGTGACTTTTTTTTTGTACTGTAAATATCATGTCTCAAGAGACGGTAAGCCATCCTGTTGGTTTGTTGTTGTCTGGAGTGTTGGATCTGTTGTTGTCAGTTTGATTGTGTTTGGGGATTAATTGGTTTTCTGTTTCTTCAGTTGGCTCCATCTGGCCATCATCCATGAGGCCAAAGACTGCATCAGAACCACCATAACCCAGTCCAGGAACACACAGTTCCTCAACAGACAGAACCACCAGAGACAGGTATGCTGTCTGTCCACATTAGTGTCTCACATTAAAAACAAAACAACAACAACAAAAAACAATTTGACACAGAACCTTCAAACTTCAGAACCCTGCTGGTTCCCATTATTTAAAGCCAAACTTGAAAACTGACATGGTTACTGGTTTGTTGATTAGCTGTTAGTAACTTTGCATTTCAGAATTATTTATTCTTTGTAGTTTTTCCATTTATAGTTCTACCTGATTTCTGTTTTTTTTTTTTTTTTTTTGTGGGCCTGTGTTTAACCTTTTTTCGCCATGTTGCTATGTGGCACGAAAGCCGTTGATGCAAGTCAAACTTGATTTCATGAAGTCTTTTGACTAAAACGTTCTCTCTGCTTGTGTGTCTGTCCCAGAGTCCTTTGCACCTGGCTGTGGTGACGAACCAGCCTGACGTGTGCCAGCAGCTACTGGCGGCAGGATGTGACCCCACACTGGTGGACTACAACGGAGACACTCCCCTTCACATTGCCTGTTACTATGGTAACCTGTTGTGTTTCTGCGTCCTCACACAAAACAGTCAGTCGGCCGATCTTAAAGCGGCGATGGCGGCCTACAACTACCGCGGTAAGACTGAGCTGTATTTTCACTGTCACCAAAGTCTTTACTTCGTGCTTCACTTTGTCCAGGTGCTGTTGTCTGCAGAAAAAGAATTCAGGCCTTAAAACCAATTAAGTCTTAATTTTAGCATTAACTCATCAGTTAGCCTGACTCAGCATCAGCCTTTCACATTAAAACTGTTTCCTGTGAGCTGATGTTAAAATACGTTCAGAACATTAGCGTAGCTGCAGAGCCATCCTGAAAAAACAGTGAAACAGAAACTAAGCATGTGCGAGTGTCTTCTTTACACTCGTCTGTTACTCGTTTGCTTCAGTATTTCTGTTGAAATTTAGTATTATTGAAATGTTGCACCATGTTAGCACTAATTAGCAGGTAGCCTGGTTTCATTAGCGCTACTGTTGGTGCAACATAATGCCAGTCACACATTTTAATACTCGCATCAACTACCACACAAAATGCAAAAATATTATTCAAACACCTGAACCTAAAGTTAGCCTGTTAGCTTTAGCATTGCTTGTTCAGTCGCTGTGTGATGGGGGTGTGTTTGAGTTTAATTCACCACTCTCTCTTGTCCAAAGAACACCCCACCTGTTTGGCCATTTATGGGTTAGTTAGGGTTTTGCACTGCCAAGATGGCAGCATTAGGATCTGCCTTATTTTGTCCAGTATGCAGCCAGTCCCCCCCCGCCCCGGTCTGGATTTGACGCAAGCTGCGATTGCTCCTTTTGTGAGTTTAAGCTCACTCATGGTACACTGAGCCCCAAACAGGAAATGCCAAATTTTGAGTCCACAGTGAAACAGGAAATGTCAAATGTCAAAACACTTCCTGGATTGACAGACAAGATCTCATGGAATCTTACGGGTATACAGTGGCAAGTTCACACTGAAGCAGGAAGTGCCACATTTTGAGTCCACAGTGGAAATGTCAAATGTTGAACACTTGCTGGCATGGGTGTAGCTGGGTTGCGGTGGACTTCCCTGAAATCTGATTGGACACCCCAGGTGCCACCCGGATGATTGACATGTCACAGCACCACACATCTGGTTGAAAAGAGCCATTTTGAAATCGGTGACACATATTGACTGCCAGGTCCATCCTGTACAGTAGTTGGTGCTGTGTTCCACAAAAAGCTTCTAATCCACCTTAGTAGAAGAAATATGTTTGAGCCAGTTTTGGATTTGAACACCGTCTGAACCACAGACCCCTAGTATTGGTGAGTAAAGAGCCATTTTCTAATGTCTAAAATGATCTTCCTTAAACTCAAACTGATAGCATATCTCTACAACGGTATAAATTTAATAAAAAAAAATAAAAATAAAATGTAGCATCCTGCTGGAGTGGTGTAGAGGAAGCTTTTCTTACAAAGAAGACCTGAAAGTTCAGCTAATTTGGCCATACTGAGCAGCCTTACTATGAAGTAGCTGAAAAGTTAGAATCTGAATTTTCATCAGCATATAAAAAATGCTTAATGTGGCAGGGGGTTGGGGTGTAGTTGAGGGGGGGTGTTAAGGTTAGAGTTTTAGCCATGCATATGCTTCCCAGAAGGATTTACTGAAAAAAAAATTTGAAGGACCTAAAATACATAGTGAGGACTCTTCTAGACATGTAAGATGCAAATAAAGGAAATGCTTAAAATGGCAGCAATTAAGAGGGCAGTAGTTGGGGGCTCTGGGAAGCAGAACATCTTTGCCATGATTATGCTCCCAGCATATTTACTGAAAATAAAGTGTGACGGACCTAAATGAGATGGTAAGGACTCTTTTTCCAGGCATGTGAGAATGCAAATAAAGAAAATGCTTAAAGTGGCAGGGGGTTAAGAGGACTGTAGTTGGGGTGTCTGGGGGGGCTTGGGCTCCCCAAAAGGTGAAGATCTTTAGCCATGCTAATGCTCTCCAGAAGCATTAAAAAAAAAAAGTCTGCAGGACCTGAATGACATGGTGAGATGCTGAAGAGCTGCGCTTGTTCATGTCCGCAACCAGTGTTGCCACAGTTACTTTGAAAAAGTAATCCAATTACTGATTACTCCTTGAAAAAGTAACTAAGTTAGATTACTAGTTACTTTTTTAGTTACTTTCCCCAGCTGCCGACAACAACCCATGTCAACATGACAATGATACCTGTTTTGCCAAAACTCACTTTATAGTCACCCTTTCTTGACTTCAATGAAAACAAATACTTGTTTTATAAAAAGTAAAATAAAGACCTCTTTCTTGACCTCATATTTAACTGTTGACAGCACTGTAACAGTAAAACTTGCAATTTCAAACCTACATTGTTTATAAATGTAACTATTAAATTCTAACATTTTTCTAACATTTAAATTCTCTAAACATTTTACTTGTCGAAATTATTATTTTAAACAGTATTAGTAGTTGTAGTACAAAACGGCTTCAAAACTGGACCTTTAATCTAGGGGTGTTGTGGGGGCACATCCTTCCCCCACGCCCCCATTCCATCTAGATTCGCCCCTGCTTTGGCGTTTGAGCACAAAGAATGGATAACATTTATTTATGCAGAAAACAGGACCAGATTTACAGGTAAGAAAGTTTTATTGAGTTTTCACATCATGTGGTCCTCAGAAAGAGAGTTTAGGTGCATTTGAGTGGAAAACAGTGTTAGTTGTTGACGCGTCGCGGAGGATCAGCTGTTTTTAACGAGACGATACGGAGCAGCTCAGCTCTAAATAAAGGAGGAAAAAAAGTATAAAAATGTCTTTGTAAAGCTCAGTGCAGGTATGCTGATCACCGCGCTTTAAGAGGTGAGGACGAGTCGAGCAGCTGCAAAAAAACGCGGATGAAAAGCTCACAGCCCGCTTAAAGTGGGACGTTCAGTCGAACCCCGACCTCCTGCCCATAGACCAAGTTTAATGCTACTGTCGACCCACAATGAAAAATAATAGTAACGCACAGTGACATGGAGAAGTAACTTTAATCTGATTACTGATTTGGAAAGATTAACGCGTTAGATTACTCGTTACTAAAAAAAGTGGTCAGATTAGAGTAACGTGTTACTAAGTAACGCGTTACCGGCATCACTGTCCGCAACACATATGTATTAGCAAATAACGTTACAAACAGTTGCACGCACACAGACCTCTTTACATCCAGTTTGTCACTTTTACTGAAACGTTGTTCCTGTTACTTGGCTGCAGGTCTGAACTGTCTCCATCTGGCCTCTGTCCACGGCTTCCTTTCACTGGTGGAGAATTTGGTGGTTCTCGGAGCCGACGTCAACGCACAGGTACACGCCGCACACCGTTCAGGAAGGTAGTGTGTTTTTTTTGTGGATTCAGGTGTGTTGGTCAGAGACCAATAGAGGGTGAGTTGGAAATCAAACTTGCAACCCTCTGATGCTGTGGTCATGTGTTGTCCTCCCGTCCTGTAGGAGCAGTGTAACGGTCGCAGTGCGTTGCACCTGGCTGTGGACCAGCAGAATCTCTCATTGGTTCAGCTCCTGCTGAAAAATGGAGCTGACCCAAACCATGTGACCTACGGAGGTCACTCTGCTTTCCATTTGACTTACGGCCGCCAGAATGTTGAAATCCAGAAAGAACTGTACCCGCTCACCAGGGCGGAGCTGAGGGAGCTGCCTGATAGCGAATCAGATGACACAGAGGAAGAAGAGGAGGCGGAGTCTGAAGAGGAGGTAACATTTAACGTAGAGCGGCGTTCAATCTCAAAATGTGTCACTGAAGTTTGAGGTTTGTTTTCTGGTTTGGTGGGCATGTCAGAGGCGATACCCAATCAGCACGCAAGTGTATGTAAACCCCGCCCCAATAAAAGATGGTCTGCAAACCCTGCAATCATTAAAAAGACCCAGTTTAAACAAACAAACAAAAAGGTGCATAAAGCTCATTTTTCTTTTGACGTAAACCGTTTCTACAGATGTCGCTGATTTAATCGTTGAGGTCAAATTTTACACATAAGATTTGAAAATACTTTCCTGAAAATGAAGCTTTTTTTTTTTTCCCCCTCTTTTTCTTTTTGGTTGTCTGTCAACAGCAGAGCAGGTCGTTCAGAGACTCAGGAGCCGGCCTGCAGACTTGGGTCCTGGCCTTGGCTGGGGGTGTAGATGTGAGGCATCAGTGTAGAACGCTTTGAGCATCTGCTCTGTGGAAAAACACAACAGAAACAACAAAGCTGAAGTTGTATTTCCTGTACGGCGGCTCTGCTGCAGCGTGAACTTGTCCAAAAACAGAAAAACCTAAAACTGCACCACTAATATCAAGCTAACCAGCTAATTGCCATGTATTAATAACACAGCTAATTAACGTGTAGCTAGCATGAAAACAATGATTTCCTATCAGTGTTCAAAGACATCAGAGGGGTTATGCCGCGTTCACACCGCATGACATGTGACACCACAAATTCACATCTCTTGCCTGGTGATGGACGCGCCACCATCGCCGGTGTGTTGCTCTGCTTTCGCTGCGAAAATTTGCCGCAATGCGCCATCAAATAGGAGGAGCTTCCATTCTGCCTGCCATCAAGTCAACATGCTGGACCTTGATCACACGGAGCGAGTTGCTGTGCTGTGTCAGTTGTTGTGGAAAGCTGACAAACGTCACCAGCGGCACCGTCCCTGGGTTCACAACATCTTCATGAGACGTTCCCAATTTGGGGAGTTAAATTATTTGCTGCAGGAGCTGCGTCTGGATGACGGCCACTTTCAGCGGTACTTCCACCTCTCCAGGACCCAGTTTGAGGACCTCCTGTCCCGTTCGCGCGCACATGTGAACAATTAAAAAATAAATAAATAAAAAATACTGCTGCTCGCTGTCTCCTCAAACTTTGTCATAATTGTGTTACATACCAGTCACCATTTGTTTTATTATACATGTGTGTAGTTAATAAAATTATCTTCACGGACGATTTGTTTGCGCTCACACGTGGGGGGTAAAAAAAAAAAAAAACTGGCTGCTGCCGCTGCTCCCTCTCCCCTCAAACTCTGTCATAATTGTGAAATAAAGGACAAAAGGGACATAAGTCCTGCTCACAGGCAGGCTGTCAGAGACAGGACATGTCCACATTAAGTATAAACTCCAGACATCTCCATGTCACTACATATCCAGACCTTGATTGGTCATCACGACGTGACAAGACGAAAAAGTTCAGATTTTTCAACTTGGGAAGGAGGGCAACGCGACGCGATATTACGCCACAAATGCGCCAATCACTCAAAATCGCTTAATTCGCGTCCATCACGTCGCATTGCATGGCTTGGACTTTTGTGGCGCCACAACACGTCCTTCCATAGGGATTACATGGCAACCTGTTGCCGCCGTCGCTTGCGTGTTGTCCGGTGTGAACGCGGCATTAGACTTTACTTGTGTGAAGCACCTTGCAGCAACTTTGTTGCAATTTGGCGCTATATAAATGAAGATAAATTGAAATCAGAGCTGATTTTGTGAGTGTGTAAATATATAAAACACCACTGCCACGTGTTTAGTGTGTAAACACAGTGATCAGAGGCATCAGAACACATTCACAAAGAGAGAATCCAAAATAAATGGTCCAGTTATTCCAACAAAAACCAACAGGTTGTTTCTGTTTATCTTAGAAGAAATCAAGACACAAACCAGAAAAAATATCTTTGCATATGTACGTTAACATGCACAAATTAAATGAGCTGATTTTGTTAAACTGAAATAAGGTGTCTTCAGTCACATTAAAATCCAGATTTGTGTTTATTAACGTGGTGACAGCAGGCTGACTGAAACTGTGTGTGTGTGTAGGTGTGTTATGATGACATCCAGTGGAACCGTCACTAGCCCACAAGGACGTCAGAGGCTGTGAGCTGATGGCGGCGTGGACGATGTGGCAGAGATTGAACAAGCCCCTGAGCCCCCTGCAGGTGGTGCCAGACGTGCTGTGGACTGTGTCCTGGCGTGTTGTATGATATGTAAATGCTGTGTATACTGAGATGTATTTTTTAATGGAAGCTGAATAGGCCAATTAAATTAAAGTGTGTCAAACGCTCACAGCATTCAGTTCATCTCCACAAAATCAACAACACGATGACGTATGATCCATTTGTCGAGCAGCTCGTCTTCCTGAAACCTGCCAAACACCAGCGTGGAATAATGAGGCGTGGAATAATGAGACGGCGAATCAGGAATAACAATCAGTAATCTGACCTGAGGTCAGTGTTTGGTGAGGCAGAGCCACTTCTCAGGCACTTCGTAGGTGCTCCGCCCATTCATGTTGTCATAGGGAATGTGCCACGAGCACCCAGATGTCTGCACAACGGTGTCATAGCTCGGGATCATCTGAAATACACAGCGTTCATCAGGTCCTTTTAGAGAATTCATTCAACATGCATTTCTACATTATTTCTAATTTTTCAAAAGACGTCTGGGGGACTTGAGCCTAGAGTCCATGTGCTTCTGTGCTCCACAGAAGCTGTTTACGTTCAACTGAACAGATAAAATCAAAACACAGTATGTGGGTCCCGGTCTGTCTGAGTTCAGTACCTGGAAGCGGATCATATCCTTGGACCTGTATTCGTCAAGGACCAGCTGGTGACCTCTCTGCCATTTGAAGAAGAGCTGCCTGCTGGTGGAGTCCGGAAGGCAGGCCTTGTGGTCCCTCATCAGGTCCCGACTCACAAACAGGCAGTGGTTCCCAGAATGCAGTGTGGCATAGAGCAGGAACGGGTCATCCTTTGAACTGACAGTTTAAGAAAAGGTGTGTTGGATTATTGTTTGTCCTGGCCCCACCCCTTTTATGTGTAGCTCGCCCAAACTGTGAGCAGGTTTGGTTAAAATGGTTCCACCCAGTCTCCATCAAAAGATCCAGATTTGAGGCCATGCCCAAAATTTTCAGCTCTGAATGTTCCACTCAGGACACACCCACATGATACCTGGTGAAGGACACACCCCCACTTAGAACAGCAGCCCAGAGCAATTTGGTCAAACGAACGAGGTACCAATATCCAAGGTCAGGATCTTGTACTATGTATTATACGACATGCAGAAATGAATGTCTGCTGGGGACCCCCTGCTGCGACTGACCCATATGACCCCAAATATGGGGTCAAAAAACTGAGCTGGATCAAACGAAGGAGGTACCACAAAATACCTGTAGTCTGAACCAGCATAGTACACAGTTATTGAAACGGCCCTTGCCAGACATTTTGTCCTCTGCAAGGGGGGTGCCAGACACCCATAAAGGGGGTCCCAAAATTTGGGCTCAGTTAAATATTCAAGGTACCCCATGAAACCACGTTTGTATGAATCTTCATTATGTACTAAATGTATAATGAGCAACACCAGACAAAATTTCTGCTGCATTGGCCCTGCCAGACACCCCCAAAAATGAACCCTTTTTCTGGTAATGGTAAAACTGGGCTAGATTAAACTTCAAAAGTACCACAAAAAAGCTGCACCAAACGAATATGTGTACCATAGAGTATTTACATTTACCTTTGCCAGACATTTTGTCCTCTGCATTGGGGGTGCCAGACCCCCCTAAAAGAGTCCCAAAATAAAGGCTTGGTTAAACATTGAAGGTATCGCATGAAACCAACTTCTGTTGCAAGGTTCTGTGTTGCATTGGCCACTCCAGACACCCCCAAAATTGAACCATTTTTTTTTCTGGTAATTGCTACCAACAGATGATACCACAACCCTTTGATACCTAATGGATGAAGTCCTTAGAATAGGTAATAGGTGGCAGCCTTTTTCTATAAAAAAGGTCACCATCTTGTTTCAAAACAATTAAACACCATCTTGTTTCAAAACAATGAACAAGTGATTGAAATTTCATTCCATTTCCCTTGTTATTCTCTTATGGCTTGAGGTAAGTAAAGCACATATGTATGTATGTAACTATAAATGATGATGATGAATACTTTATTGAGCAAGTTAAAAACATTTATACATTGCGCACATTCATCTTTGAAAATCCGTACATTACTCAAAGGGAGTAGAATGAAGTAAAACATATTTTCTACCCCCTTTCACGTTTTATTTTCGACTACGCAGACAAGAACAAAAAATAAAAAAAAATTTTGAGATCATATATACCTATATAAACACACACCTTGCATTATACATAACATGTATTTACATAAATACACTACCTCTATACACAAATACCCTTGCATACATCAATACACACACTAGATTCAATGAGATTTGACAATATAACACTTTTAACCCACATACATGTACCCATGGGCACCCAAGCCCATGCATGCATGCACGCACGCACATTTACCTATATTCGATTAAACTTGATGATATAATAATTCCCCCCCCCCCCCCCACACACACATGTATCATGGGTAACTCGTGTGCATTCATATTTCCCATACATTCGTCATGACCAAATAATATAACAGTTTAGATCCACAAACATGCACACCTGTATGTATATTAAGAATTATGTTATTCAGTTTCATATTTTTTAATATTTTGAATTGATGTACTGTAGTACATACTTTGATGTCCTCAGTTAGGTTATTCCATAAATCCACCCCATGTCTCGTTCGGCACATTTGTTTCATTGTTGTACGAGCACACTGTTTTTTTTTAAATTATATTTCCTTCTTAGATTGTAATCTCCCTCTCTTTCACTAAACAATTTTTGGAGGTTATCTGATAGTAAGTTTTGTTTCACTTTAAAAATAATTTGTAAAGTTTTAAATTCTGCAAGATCTCTAAATTTTAGTATTTTGGATTGTAAAAACAGTGTACTCGTATGATCTCTGAAGCCTACATTATGGATGATTCTTATTGCCCTTTTCTGTAACTTAAAAAGTGTGTCTACATTACTTTTATATGTATTACCCCATACCTCAATGCCATAGCTAATATATGTTAATATTAATGTACAATAAATAATATATAAGGCCTCCTGATCTAAGAAATGTTTGGCTTTCCCCATTATGGAAATACTTCTGGCCATTTTGGATTGTATGCAAGCAATGTGGGGTTTCCAGCACATCCTGTGATCGATTATTATTCCTAAAAATCTATGTTGGTTAACCCTTTCAATAGGAACCATGTCAATTTTAAGATTTACTTTTGTTTTCATTTCTCGGTTTCCAAAGAGCATTAATTTTGTCTTTGAAATATTAAGTGACAATTTATTACTATCAAACCAATTTTTTAATTTAATAATTTCTATTTGCATTTCGATCACAAGTTGTTCCAGGTTTTCCCCAGAACATACTATCGTTGTGTCATCAGCAAAGAGGATAAATTTCAGTTTTTCAGAGATGAATTGCAAGTCATTAATATAAATTAATGATGATCTCCACAAGGAACTCCATTAAAGAGTGATAAAATCCTGTACTGAAATGAAAGGAAATGTAGGTCAGTTAGCACTGTTTAATCCAATGGTGTAAGCATGTGGACAGGTAGGCTATCAGCACACATTTGCTTCGAGTCCAGTTCCAGGAGGAATGCACTGAAGACCAGGACAGGTTCATGAAGCCATTCAAAAGAAGGAAGGTCTTGAACTTTGCTCAGGAGAATGCAACTAAGAGGTGCCCGTCATCCAAAGTAAAACCAGCAGCTGACAGTCTTCGCGATGCCCTCACTGGATCAGACTTCACTACCTCATTCTACAGGAAAGGGAAGATCAAACCTCTACAAGTGGTGGAAAAGGACACAGGAGGTCACCTTATCCAGTTTTTCATTAGTCTGTCTCGTAGAGATGCCTCAGACCAAAGCCAAGCTGAGAAGTTTGTCTGTTCCTTGTACGGTATGAAGGATGCAGTGAAGAACGTCAATGAAGCTAGATATGTGAAGCTGTGCCAGATGACTGGGAAAGTAGACAAGGTAACCTTAATGGCTTATGACCATAGATATTTTTTTGGTATGCTAAAAGTACATATAAAAGATACTTTCAATATTTTTGCCACACATTCTTAATACCAGTATGTATTAATGAAAAAAACAGAGACGTTCTATTAGATATATCCACCATCCAACATAAGAATATGTTAAAACCTGAGTTCATCTTGAAGTGAATATTTTTCCATGGGGGAAAAAATTAAGTGTCTTTTACATTCCGTTTCAGGAAAATCCAAAGTCCAAGGTGAACAGAGTCAACTGTGCACTTCTACCTCCATGTGCAAAGACTGTCTACAAGAAACTACAACGAGCACACTATATAAGTATTCTCAGGGGAAATGTGGACACTGCAAATCCCGGTGATAGTTTGGACCCTCTGAAGTATGGCTGGAAAGAAGAACAAGGATGCTACACCCCTGATTGGTACACCAGCCCTACTATGCCAGATGATCTTTTAAAGGTGATTGAACAAGAAGATGACGATGTGTGTGAGGTTGAAATTGAGCTGGAAGTTGCTTGGCCAGAGGAGGAGTGAGATGATTCCAATACAGAAAATGGTTGGAGCGATGATTCTGGCAATGAGACTGATATGTAACTTTCTGCGTACTTTTTCTGCAGACAAAGCAGTGGACTGTTCATAATTTCATAATACCATTCCAAGTATTTTGTTTGAAGATGACATTTCATTTGATACAATATATGTACTTGCTTACTTTTTTTGGCTAAGGGCTCAATTTAACAATTAATAGCAAGGAGAAAGAGTCTAATTGTTTTGGTGTCTCAATGAGGGCTTGTGCAATGAAAAAAATTGTCATTTGCTTTGCATATTTTATAAATTGTGACTGTTGTTTCAAACTAGGCTCCAGGTCGTGTGTTTTAAGTCTGGCATAGCTCTTATTTCAGAACCCTTTTCAGGGGTTTAGTAATGGTTAATGTCACAGGAGCCAATCAGTGTGACGTATGTGTGTAGGATGTATAACCATTTGATAACCTTCAATGATTAATCTAACCATCAAATAGAAGCTGTGGGCTTATTTTAGTAGTGTCTGACAGGTCCAATGCAGAATTGTGTAGGGTATCCTATGTCTTAAAAAAATTCTGGCAAAGGTAAAATCTAAATATTGTATGATACAAATATTCATTTGGTGCAGCTTCTTTGTGGTACTTTTAAAGTTTAACCTAGCACAATTTTACAATTGCCAGCAGAAATTTTGTCTGGCATTGCTCATTATTCATACAAACTTGGTTTCATGTGGTACCTTGAATGTTTAACCGAGCCCAAATTTTGGGACCCTTTAAGGGATGTCTGGCACCCCCCTTGCAGAGGACAAAATGTCTGGCAAAGGTAAATTTAAATACTCTATGAGACACGTATTCATTTGGTGCAGCTTTTTGTGGTACTTGTGAAGTTTAATCTAGCCCTATTTTACCATTACCAGAAAAAGGGTTCATTTTGGGGGTGTCTGGCAGGGCCAATGCAGCAGAAATTTTGTCTGGCATTACTCATTATACATTTAGTACATAATGAAAATTCATGCAAACTTCATGTGGTACCTTGAATGTTTAACCGAGCCCAAATTTTGGGACCCTTTTAGGGGTGTCTGGCACCCCCCTTGCAGAGGACAAAATGTCTGGCAAGGGCTGTTTCAATAACTGTGTACTATGCTGGTTGAGAGTACATTGATATTTTGTGGTACCTC
The DNA here is from genome assembly GCF_902500255.1 of Thalassophryne amazonica. Taxonomy (NCBI): domain Eukaryota; kingdom Metazoa; phylum Chordata; class Actinopteri; order Batrachoidiformes; family Batrachoididae; genus Thalassophryne; species Thalassophryne amazonica. Next base: position 58,062,976 of record NC_047121.1, on the reverse strand, counting down.
CTTCGTTTGATCCAGCGCATTTTTTGACCCTCTATTTGGGGTCCTAGGGGTCAGACGCAGCGGGGGGTCCCCGGCAGACATTCATTTCTGCATGTCATATAACACAAAGTACAAGATCCTGACCTCAGATATTGGTACCTTGTTCGTTTGACCAAAATGCTCTGGGCTGCCGGTCTAACTTCACCTGACTGCAGCAGGTAGATGAGCAGTTCTGTATTGTCTGCGAGAAGTTCCTCTCTACTTTTAAGATTAGGCTTAAAACTTTCCTTTTCGCTAAGGCTTATAGTTAGGGCTGGATCGGGTGACCCTGGACCATCCCTTGGTTATGTTGCTTTAGACGTAGACTGTGTTTCATAATTATTGTATGGCCTTGCCTTGCAATGTGGAGCGCCTTGGGGCAACTGTTTGTTGTGATTTGGCGCTATACAAGAAAAAAGTTGATTGATTGATTGTGGATGTGCTGACACGTGGTCCCGGCGTGGCTTCCTGGCCTGACATGTGCAAGTGTTCTGGTTCTACCACATCTTTCACCCTCATATGTAAATCTGTCCTACATTTGATTGTGTTACCATATTTATGGTGTCTGTTGTTCAAAAGGTTCTTGATTAGTTTTCGAGTTCTCTTCCTAATGATTCAACAGCCAGGCAACAGATGAAAATTACTTTCCGAGCACGTACCCAAGGCAACAGATCTGATGTGGACTGTCTGCTATCACTGAGTGTGATTGCAGTTTGCCACCAGCAGGGCAGCTTTCCCACAGCGTAAGTGCAGCATTAAAGACAGAGACCCGTAATGTGGACTCACATGTTGTCAGTGAAGAAGCAGTGGGCTTTTTGCTGGATCAGGTTCATGTTGCGCTTCTTCCAGTTTGAGGACGAACTCAACATGTGCTTCCGGCCGAGTACCAGGACATTCAAACCTTGGCTCTCCAGCTTCGACACCACCGCCAGCAACTGGACCAAAAACATGTGGTAGAATTATGACATCATCACAGCATCACCCAATCACAATAGATCTCAAAGTGCTGCTGTGCCTGTTAGTGTTTGTCAATGAGTGACATTCCTTTACACACAGCTTACAGAACCATCGGCCTGCTGCAACCAGGTGACGTGGGCATGTCCTTGGCTGGGTGACATGGGCGTGTCCTTGACCTTCAGCTGCTACAATCCTCAACACTGAGGCACCTGTGTGCTGGATCATGGCCAGAGAAACACACCACATGGACAAAATGTGGTGGCTGATGTTCCCTCACAGTGTCAGTGATCCTCCTCATCTGAGTCTCACTAAGTAACCATTCATTTGACACACTCATTCGCGCAGGACCCAAAGAGCCTCCACAGATACCTGGCACCAAAGACATCCAGTCCTCACCTTAGGTCAATTGGTAGAGTCTGATAATCAGACTCTGATCTTATGGCTCTTAAGTTTTTGACTTTCACCACATACAGACACTTCTGATATGTGAGTCCAGGAAGTCACTGAAAGCCTGGATCTTATTCTGGATCTAGGACTGACAAACCCAGACACTGATTCCTCACTCAGAATCTCTAGCATTTCAGATTCCACAAAACTCACAGCAACGTCCACGAAGTGAAGCTCCATGAACATGGATTCTTACCACGTCTGAAAAGGCGCGTTGGCTTACGACGCCGGCGGTGTTTCCAACGTTCAGTCCATCTATGACCACGTCAAACGTGGGCTTTGACTTCATAAACGCAGTGAAGTGGTTTAACTCCTGAAGAGACAGAAAGTGATTAAAGGATCATTAATCTTACAAACACTGCTGGACAAACTGGGGGTACTCTGATTTATTCTGAGCTGTCTTCATGAGACGACAGAGACAACTTCATCAGAAGAGCACACGGACCCCAAACAGGCTGTAAAATGACACACAGCTCTGATATGGACTTCCTCTGAACCCGTGTTTAGACCAGGACTGTGGATTTATTTATTTTTTCTGGATTTTGTTTGTTGTTTAATAGAAGAATGCTGGAAAAGACAAAGACCAGTTGCTGTCCGAAAATCAAATTAACATTTAATAAACAGAGGTCAACTTGGAACAGTCCCGAGTCAGTTCTGACTCAGAACCATTCCATGGATATGAAGAGGATCAGGCGGATCCTGTGTGAGCACGTATTCCAGTGGACACGCTAGCGCCTCTGAGCACATGCGGAGGATGAAAGTGACAAAATGTGAGCAGACAGAGACAGATGACAGAGGGATGAGGACAGACCTCCGCAGTTCTGACTGGATCCGTGACGTTGGACCCGTCGTGACCTTTACCTGTGGCGTGGTCTTGGTGAACACATCCTGCCCCTTGATGATGTCAGTCATGACTCGGTCTTTGAGCTTTTCATACTCGTCTGGTGTCAGCTGGATGGAGTCCAACGATGAGCCGCAGCACGTGCACAGTCCACTAAGCACGCAGACACACACACGCGCGCACATGAAAGCACATTGGGACACTAAGGTAAAAAAAAAAAAAATCACACGTGCACTGCGACATGCTGAAAGAGGAATTGGATGAATCGCGGGATTCAGCTGAGGGCTGTGGGCAGGAAAAATGCTTCAGAACTCAGAATCAGAGCTGCAGTGGATCACCATCAGCTGATGTTGGCAACACGTGCACAACAAAAGTGAACACGAACACACAGTAACATCTCATCAGAGTTCTGCCTAAAAAGTAAAGCTCAGCAATTCATTTTTTTATTTACATTTTTTAATTTAAAAAGCTCTAATCTTCCTTCATTTGCACCTGATTTTCTGGAGTTAAAGTTGCACCTTTTTCTGTTTTATCAGTTCTTTCATTTGAGATTTTGGTGCATTGTTGGGGTGGATTTTTATTATTTGAATTTATTTTGTTTAGTGCTTTAATTCCTGGGAAAGTCTGACATATAAATACAACCCCAATTCCAATGAAGTTGGGACATTGTGTAAATTGTAAATAAAAACAGAAAACAATGATTTGAAAATCTTCTTCAACCTATATTCAATTGAATACACCACAAAGACAAGATATTTAATGTTCAAACTGATAAACTTTGTTTTTGTGCAAATATTTGCTCATTTTGAAATTAATGCCTGCAACACATTTCAAAAAAGTTGGGACGGGGCAACAAAAAACTGCTGATGGATGCTCAAAGAACACCTAATTGGAAACAGGCGAGTGTCATGATTGGGTATAAAAGGAGCATCCCCAGAAGGCTCAGCTGTTCACAAGCAAAGATGGGGCGAGGATCACCACTTTGTGAACAACTGCATGAAAAAATAGTCCAACAGTTTAAGAACAATGTTTCTCAATGTTTAATTGCAAGGAATTTAGGGATTCCATCATCTACAGTCCACAATATAATCAGAAGATTCAGAGAATCTGGAGAACTTTCTACACATAAGCAGCAAGGCCGAAAACCAACATTGAATGCCTGTGGCCTTTGATCCATCAGGCGGCACTGCATTAAAAACCAACATCTTTGTGTAAAGAATCTTACCGCGTGGGCTCAGGAACACTTCAGAAAATCATTGTCAGTTAACACAGTTTGTCGCTACATATACAAGTGCAAGTTAAAACTCTACCATGCAAAGCAAAAGCCATACATCAACAACATCCAGAAACGCCGCCGCCTTCTCTGGGCCCGAGCTCATTTGAAATGGACAGACGCAAAGCAGAAAAGTGTGCTGTGGTCTGATGAGTCCACATTTCAAATTGTTTTTGGAAATCATGGACGTCGTGTCCTCTGGACAAAAGAGGAAAAAGACCATCCAGATTGTTACCAGCGCAAAGTTCAAAAGCCAGCATCTGTGATGGTATGGGGGTGTGTTAGTGCCCATGGCATGGACAACTTACACATCTGTGATGGCACCATCAATGCTGAAAGGTACATCCAGGTTTTGGAGCAACACATCGTGCCATCCAAGCAACGTCTTTTTCAGGGACGTCCCTGCTTATTTCAGCAAGACAATGCCAAGCCACATTCTGCACATGTTACAGCAGCGTGGCTTTGTAGTAAAAGAGTGCGGGTACTAGAATGGCCTGCCTGTAGTCCAGACCAGTCGCCCATTGAAAATGTGTGGCGCATTATGAAGTGCAAAATACGACAACGGAGACCCCGGACTGCTGAACAACTGAAGTCGTACATCAAGCAACAATGGGAAAGAATTCCACCTACAAAGCTTCAACAATTAGTGTCCTCAGTTCCCAAATGCTTATTGAGTGTTGTCAGAAGGAAAGGTGATCTAACACAGTGGCAAACATACCACTGTCCCAGCTTTTTTGAAATGTGTTGTAGGTATCCATTTCAAAATTAGCAAATATTTACACAAAAATAATAAAGTTTATCAGTTTGAACATTAAATATCTTGTCTTTGTAGTTATTACAATAATTATTGTTGTTATTAATTCATTTTTCAGTATACAAGTTGCAGAACCTCCCAAACTAGTTAAAATAAATACAACCCCAGTTCCCATGAAGTTGGGACGTTGTGTGAAATGATTTTCCAGCATGTTTATAGGAGGATAAGAACAGTAAAAATACTCACTTTATCTGGACAAAAACAAAATCATCAATAAAATAGAATAACCAATAAGATTAAGACTGCAAAGGGGATTTTTTTTTTTTAGGCAATAAAAGAAGTAGTGTGATTACTTTGGGGTGGCGGTGGTCCAACGTCCGGTCCATTTCTGCCCCGAGAGACTAAAACAGGGAAACGAAAAAGAGACAGAGAAAACAAGTTCAACTTTGAAACGGCTTTTCTGAAAGGAAAAATAACAGGAAACTCTCAAAGTACTTTAACGTACATATGTGTGTGTATGTGTGTGTGTGAGTGTGTGTGTGTGTTTGTACTGCTATCTTTGTGAGGATCATGGCGAGTGGAGGACCTGTTTAGTGGGGACCATTTTGGAAAGTGAGGACATTTAGACGGGTCCTCACAAGATTTTTTAACAAAAACACTTTCAGAGGCTGTAAAAATGCTCCTCTCAATGTGATTCTTGAAAATCTGAGGTGACAACTTGACTTAGAGAGACATCTACAGTTTAAATGCAGTATCAGTTTATTTCTAAGTATAGCAGAGGGTGGTCCTCACTTCCAATGGGCATTTTCCTGTACCTCACTTTGGTGCAGGAAGGGGTGTGTGTGTGTGTGTGTGTGTGTGTGTGGTGTTGCACAGAACGAGTTAATAATCCAAACTTCAAATGTGGTCAAACAAACTCTTTTTTACTTGACTAAAAATCTAACTTTGAACTGACACAGAAACCTGAAGCTCTCAGTGGATCTCAGATGGTTCAGCTGACATCTGGGTTTGTTCTGAAACCTGAAGGTGGACAGGTTTGGATCTCTAATGAGTCCCTCAGAGGTAAGAGGATCACAGGAGAATGTGTACGACCCGCTGGACATGACACCTCACATCTGATGTGGATTTGGCAAATACCTCTCAAACCAGGTCTTGATGGCCCAGGCCAGGCTGTGCTCAGGGTAGATGTAGTTCTCTCTCATGTAGAACAGAACCTTCAAGAGCCGGTCCTGTTGCTCCTCGTCACTCATGGCCTCCTCCCCTTGCGGAGTCTTCCCCGTGCCAGTAAAAAGGCTCTTCCATGTGTCCTGGACCGGGATCAGGTCCTTTTTCAGGAGTTCCTCATACAGAGTCCAGGCTGTGGTCACAGCACCGTGCAGCATCGCTGCTCTGATGATGTCATCATAGCTGTACGCTGATGAACAGAGCACCTGATGGATAACAGGAAGTCAGCTGATGAGATGTAAAGATAAACACAGGCTTCAGTCAAACATTACAAACGAGGGTCTCTGTGTTCTGATAACGTCTCAGTTTCTTCACATCAAGTACATGATTTTTTTTTTTTTTTTTAGGTGATCTTCAACTTATTTTATAAAGAAATATGTGACAAGGTTTCACAGTAATTTTCTTTGTGTTGCTTGGCAACAAAGCTGAAGGATTTTCTGAGGATCAAACGAGTCCTCAGGATGTCCCAAAGAGCAGCGGGTCCGGGTCCTGGACCAGGTTTGACTGACAATAAAGGGTCTCATTTTTAGAATTTTTAACACAGAGAAACTTGAGTTCTTTTAAAAATGTGTGTGTGTCTACTTCCTATCTAAGCAGCGACACACAGGATGTTTACACACTTTGTTTGTCTCATGGAGGATGCTGATGGCCTCCCGCCACCTCGCCGTGTAGCTGAATGACTTGATGAAGAATCTGGCGGCGGTTGTGTCCAGAGATGCGAAATTTGACCGCATGATGTCGTAGAGCTCCAACACCTCATTGTGGTGGCCACCGTTGGCGCACACTATCAGGTAACGTAGCAACAGCTCATAGGACAGCATGCCCGCTTCCATGGCAGCAAAACTAAGCAGGGACCTAAAAACAAACAAACAAACCCCACTCACCCTTCTGTAGAAAACGTTTTAGTTCTCACCGCATCCAGACTACGGATTTAAAGTGTGTGTATGTGTGTGTGGCATCTGATAAATTCAAACATGCGCTCGGCGTTCCCTCACTTGGCGATATCGAGATGTGCTCCTGAGATCATGAGAGTGATCATCATCTGGACTTCAAATCGCTCTGGATTGCTCAGTGATGCCTTCAGCTCACTCCACTCGGCGGTGGACAGCGCCCGCTCGGGAGGCTGCATCTTCTCTGTCAATCATCCACACAACAACCAATTAACACCTCGTTAACTACCCTGGCTTTCTATATCATGTCTTTTTTTCTTTTTATACACGTTTTGAAATTGAGCATCGATATTCAACATAAAAACATTGAACACATTAAAATATAAAAGCTAAGATGTTAAAACACAATTTTACACACTATAGTAAGTCCCTTCTGCTTCTCCCTTTTTTTTTCTTTTTTTCTTACTCAGGGTCACCGCAGCAGATCCGAGGTGGATCTGTATATTGATTTGGCACAAATTGTACACCGGATGCCCTTCCTGACGCAACTCTACGTTACATGTAGAATGGGCAGGAGTGGGTTTGAACAGGAAACGAACTTGTCGGTGCCCCATGATCCATTAATGTTTGTCAAATTTTATTCTGACAATTTTCATGGTCAAGGTCATGATGACAGTGGTCTTATGACATCTAGTGGTATCTAGTCTACGTAATAGCCTGCAAAAGCACACCGGGTCAAAGGTCACCTTTACACAAGCAATCTGTGTTCTTGCTCCAGACTGCATCTTTATTGTCAGTTGGAGCCACTGAACTTTGTGACGATAACAATGGATTCAATCTACACCAACAATCTAACAACTCCAAGCTGACCACACGAAGAAACATTTTACCTGCGACGGGTGAAAACATGTTTTGCATTAAACCACCTTCACCATTATGAAATTTGTCTTTAAATCAGCTTTTTGAGGGGCGGGATCATAGACCTTCAAGTCACATGTACATTTGGACTGTATAGAAAACACAAACTAAATAAAAACCCTGCAGTGATTCTAACATTTCCTTTGACTTCTGTTGTATTGCAGACAGCATGAACCCAAAAAGATATTTCATATTTTTTCCTGGTCAACTTCATTTCATTTTCATCCTGCAACACATTCCACAAATGTTTAGACACACTAAGGCATTTGTTGTTCCTTCTCACAACTTAAAAAGACATTTAGATATTAATGGCACCAAGTGATGAAGTGTGTCAGGTGTTATTTTGTCCCATTCTTCTTACAAACACATCTTAAGGTGTCCAACAGTATGGGGTCATCATTGTTGCATTTGTCATTTCAAAATTCTCCACACATTCTCTGTTGGGCACAGGTCAGGACTGCAGACAGGTCAGTCCAGTACCCGCCCCCTCTTCTTCTGCAGTCATGACTTTGTAATGTGTGCAGTATGTGGTTTTGCTTTGTCTTGCTGAAAAATACACGAACACCCCTGGAAAAGAAAATCAGTGTACTTTTCTGCATTAATGCTGCCATCACAGAAATGACCTTTGCCAAGGACACCGACACAAACCCAGACCATGACAGACCCTGGCTTTTGGACTTGTTGCTAATAATAGTCTGGATGGTCCTTTTCACCTATGGTCCAGAGCACATGGCATCCAATTCTTCCAAAAAACATCTGGAATACTGATTTTTCTGACCACAGTACATGGTTCCACTGTGTGATGGTCCAAACCAGATGCCTCTGAGTCGAGAGCAGGCAACGCTGCTTCTGGACAAGGTTAACATGAGATTTCTTTTTTGCAAAGTAAAATTTTAAGTGGACTTTGTAATTCTGTATTGTAGTGTTTGACAAAGGTTTCCTAAAGTAATCCCTTGCCCATGTGGTCAACTACTGATGAATGATGGTACTTGATGCAGTGCCGTCTGAAGGACCACAGATCATGGGTGTTCAGCTTCGGCTTGTAAACGTTTCCACACTGAAACTCCTGCAGATTCCTTGAATCACAATGATATTCTTCCAGTCTTTCTTTGAGGAACATTGTTTCTAAATATTTCAACCATTTTCTTACATTTGTTGACAAACTGGAGATCCTCTGCCCATCTTTGCTCCTCAAAGTCTCAGCCTTCTGTGGGTCCTGCTTTTCTACTCAATCATGATTATAATCAACTGTTTGAAATAACATTATTTAATTTTACTTGTTACTGATCCTAATTTTCCTCATCCCAACTTTTTTGGAATGTATTTAAGGCCTGAAATATCTTTTTGTGTTCATACTGTCTGCAGTGAAACAGAAGTAAAAGAATATAAATCGATGCTAAAATACCTTTGGCTGTATGAGAATAAAAATAGGAAACAGAATGTGAAGTTCTGATGTCTTAAAATAGGTCAAGATTAGCCATCTTTGAACCTGTCCAAGGTTTGTGTCACAAGAATGTTCCCTTTGAATTTGAAGACCTTGGTAGACTGGACGTATGCTGAGCACAGACAGATGGACATAAGGCCTTCACAATACCCAATGGCCATATTTTGGCCGCAGATAAAAATATAAGAATCACTGCAGATTTTTTTTTTAATTTGTATTTTCCATACAATCAAACTTTTTCTGATTCTGGGCTGGAGAGTGGATGAGTAAATTTCCATGATCCCTCCAGGATTCACTAAATCCTGAACAGGCCTTGAGGTCCATCAGGCTGCTGTTCAGCCTCAGATTCCACTACAGATGAGTCTACAACACCCCCGGACGGGACTCTAGTGCATCACAGGTGTCTGGTTCCCTGAGTAGAGTGAGCCGATGCAGATCAAGGGTCTTGTTGGTAGTCCAACTCCTGTCCCTCAGAGCCACCTGGTCTACCTGCAAGACTAATAAGGACAATTTCTCAGCTGGGATCAGTAACCTAACACTCCTATAACTGGAACTCTCCTTCGGTTTTCTAAAAATGGAATCAGTAAAGCTGATGCCGGTCCAGAGACCACATTCCTGATCTCTATGTGGGTCAGGGTGGATCTCTCACCCACTTCACAAAGCAGAGACATAAAAACATGTGTCTTTGAGGAAGATGGATGTCCCACCTGCTGTTCTGAGGCTAGATTTTGGGACTTGCTGGTCCTCGTCCTCCAGAGAGAGTCTCTTCACCTTGGCTGCCTTCCTCTTGGCTGTCCCAGCACTGAACACTGATCTGGTGGTAAATGCTTGCTGGAGACTTGACACGACACTTCTGTACTGGGTACCGTCTTGCGCTTCCTTGGCTTCGTGTGTGACGGGGCCGTGTTTGGTGCCACTGTGTCGTAGCATGTGAGACCGCGGCCATGAAGTCCACTGGGACCTGCTGAGGAACCCTGAGGGCCTCAGAGTCCTCAGACACACCCCGACTTTAAAAATCACTGTGCAGGACATGGTTTGCGCCGCAGGCTCCAGACGACATCACACTGACATCATCAGTCGGCGACACAAACTGACAACCTGCTGGAACCACCGGCTTTGACCTGAGGACCAAATAAAGACGAAAATACAGTCACAGGAAGTGCAAATAAAATTCATAAAATAAAAATCATAACACTCATCACTACGCATGGCTTTATGACATCACAAGTGTTTATAAACACACTTTGTTATAAAAGACACAAGACTTATACTTAGACTAAATTTATATTAATAAATGACCATTTAAATTTTTATAAAACTTAACATCTTAAAAACGACTGTGTGTCCGATTTAGTCCAAAACCAAACATTAAGTTGTCAAAGTTTTGTTCTTTTTGTTTAATTTAAATCAATTAATCGATTATTGACTATCATCAGCTGATCAAAGAATTAAAGCTGGAGATCAGCAGTGTTTATTTCTGTCATTGCAGCTCGATAACAGTCTTACATCTTAGTTAATTAAAACAATAACAACATTAATAATTATCACCACCTTTAATCATAAACTTACTACAGACACGAGAATAGAGTCGCAGAGCGTGAGGTCATCAAAGGGAGACAAACGCTTCTGTTTTTGTTCATGCACATTACCGCCACCTGTTGGAGGGTAGACTACAATTTCCTGTTCCCTGAAAAACTCCGATTTGAAAAAGTACTACTTAAAATCTAAAGAGTACCTTTTTTAATGTTGTCTGGGCCTGTTTTAAATTTTGGCAGGTCTCCAGTTAACATCTAAATTAATGATTTGTCTTTTTAAGAGTGTCCTGTTTATTTATACTTATTGATTTTATTTATTTTTACATAAACCGGTTTAACAGTTGGTTAAGAACGGCCAAAATGTAAATTTGCAAACAGCTGATGAAAAATGACATATAACCACATGAAAAGTAAGTAATTAAATAAATAATAATAAAAATATTTCAATCAACAAGATGTTTATCAAAGTCAGACGTGGTCACAGTTTTGTTATTGTCGTGGACATTCTAACTATTGCACTTTATTAAACAAATGCTCTTAAAAGGGACATTTCTGTATTGTTTTACTTTTCTGAATCAGTAGGTTTTCCCCCTACCCAACCAGTCGTTTTTATTTTGAAAAATGGGTCCAGATCGGCTACTTCCGCTAACTTGACAGTCATTTTCGAGACGCTGCGAGTTTATATGGTTTCGTACTTTTAGTTTAAATGTTAATAGCTTTTCTGAAATACTGCTGGAGATGCAGAGAGAAGAATATCAGCTTCGTTGGTTAGAAGTTTTGAAAAGGAGGTTACAAAATTCCAAGAAAGGTGATAATAGTTGTAAAATTACACTTCCGTTAGCTAGCTGCTTTTAGCTTCTGAGATTTAAATTCTGAACGTTTAGAGAGAGAAAAAAACCCATTTACTCTTTTAAAATTAAAGTGTGAATATTTAGAGAAAAACAGCTACTCATATGTCACTTTGTTAAAGTCTCAAACTGTTTCAGAATCTGAATCCAAATAAATACTTCTCTAAAATAATTATAAAATTAGACTTTAGTTTTAGTAATAAGAAATTAATACTTGTAACATGATTTTTAAATATTGTGAATTTATTCTTTGAGCTGAGAATATTTTAACACTTACTTTCCTTTGAATAAAAGTAAACTTGAACCTTTCTGATGATTATTGTAACTTTTCTCTAAATTCTGTTTGTTTTTGTTTGTGTTTAGATGAGAGATGCAAAGAGGGAAAAAAAGCTGAGGAAGCTGAAATGTTCAGCAAATATTTCACAGAATGGACAAGAAGCTGCAACAAAGACGAGTCATTCAAGAAAATTCCTCGTTTCTATTTCAGGGTAAATATGGACAAATGATAATTGCGTGTATCAGCAAAAGGGTAACTTTGAGGTGCTGTGAGCACGGGGTTATGTGTTTCCACAACAGGAAGATGATGATGATGTTTTTGTTGTCATGTAGTTACCAGCAGAACATGAAGTTCTACTGCAGAAGCTCAGAGAAGAATCCAGAGCTGTGTTCCTGCAGAGAAAGAGCAGAGAGCTTCTGGACAATGAGGAGCTGCAGGTAAAACTCCTCACTGCAGGAGATGACAGCACTGTTACAGGCTCTAAAGCAGGAGATGAACGCATGAACTCATCATCAATCATTCACAAACACCAACAGTGCGGGAAGTCTGTCCGCAGGAGGTAGACGGACAAAAACTGAGTGACTGGTGAGGGAAGCCACCAGGAAATCTTACATTAAAGACTTACAGCTTATCTCAGGCTGAGGTTTTTATGTTACCATTAGGATCAACTTTTTCTCAGTATGATGATACATTTCAGAAGCCTCGTCTGTACAGTGCATCTGGAAAGTATTCTCAGTGCTTCACTTTTTCTACATTTTGTTATGTTACAACCTTATTCCAAAATGGAGTAAATTAATATTTCCCCTCAAAATTCTACTCACAACACCCCATAATGACAAGATGAAAAAAAAGTTTTTTTTTTGTTTTGTTTTGTTTTTTGCAAATTTGTAAAAAAAAAACAGTAACAAAACAAAACAAAAACTAAGAAATCACATGTACATATGTTTTCACACCTTTTGCTCAATACGTTGTTGACGCACCTTTGGCAGCAATTACAGCCTCAAGTCTTCTTGAATATGATGCTACAAGCTTGGTGCACCTATCGTTGGGTAGTTTTGTCCATTCCTCTTTGCAGCACCTCTCAAGCTCCATCAGGTTGGATGGGGAGCGTCGGTGCACAGCCATTTTCAGATCTCTCCAGAGATGTTCAATCAGATTCAGGTCTGGGCTCTGGCTGGGCCACTCAAGGACATTCACAGAGTTGTCCTGAAGCCACTGCTTTGATATCTTGGCTGTGTGCTTAGGATCATTGTCCTACTGAAAGATGAACCGTCGCCCCAGTCTGAGGTCAAGAGCGCTCTGGAGCAGGTTTTCATCCAGGATGTCTCTGTACATTGCTGCATTCATCTTTCCCTCATCCTGACTAGTCTCCCAGTTCCTGCTGCTGAAAAAAATCCTCACAGCATAATGCTACCACCACCATGGTAGGGATGGTGCCTGGTTTCCTCCAAACATGACGCCTGGCATTCACACCGAAGAGTTCAATCTTTGTCTCATCAGACTAGAGAATTTTGTTTTCATGGTCTGAGAGTCCTTCAGGTGTCTTTTGGCAAACTCCAGGCTGGCTGCCATGTGCCTTTTTTCTAAGGACTGGCTTCCGTCTGTCCACTCTACCATACAGGCCTTATTTGTGGATTGCTGAAGAGATGGTTGTCCTTCTGGAAGGTTCTCCTCTCTCCACAAAAGAATGCTGGAGCTCTGACAGAGTGACCATTGGGTTCTTGGTCACCTCCCTGACTAAGGCTCTTCTCTCTTGATCACCCAGTTTAGATGGACGGCCAGCTCTAGGAAGTGTCCTGGTGGATCTGAACCTCTTCCATTTATGGATGATGGAGGCCACTGTGATCATTGGGACCTTCAAAGCAGCAGAAATGTTTCTGTACCCTTCCCCATATCTGTGCATGAGACAATCCTGTCTCGGAGGTCTACAGATGATTCCTTTGACTTCATGCTTGGTTTGTCCTCTGACGTGCACTGTCAACTGTGGGACCTTATATGTAGACAGGTGTGTGCCTTTATATATCATATCCGCTCAACTGAGTGGATCAGTGGAAACAGGGGGCACTTGAGCTCAATTTTGAGCTTCATGGCAAAGGCTGTGAATACTTATGTACATGTGATTTCTTAGGTTATATTCATTTTATTTCTAAGAAATTTGCAACAATCTCAAAAAAACTGAAAACACATTGCCATTATGGGGTATTATGTGTAGAGTTTTGAGGGAAAAAATATTTGAATCCATTTTAGAATAAGGCTGTAATATAACAAAAAGGGAAAAAGGGAAGCACTGTGAATACTTTCTGGATGCACTGTACATTACTGTCCGTGCAATCATAAAAAACATTTTTTCAGTAAGTTCATTACGTCTATTTTGTTGTTTTGTTTGTTTGTTTTTAATGCAGATACTAAGTGTTTTTCAGTGTTATGTATTTGATGTGTTTGTAGAATCTGTGGTTTCTGCTTGATAAGCACCAGGTTCCTCCTCTGAGCGGAGACGAGGCGATGATCAGCTACGAAGCCTTCCTGCAGGTCAGCGAGAAGGCCGGACCAAAGTGCGAGTAAGTAAATGTGCATCTCATTCAGCTTATGTGACCACATTTATAAAAACATTCCACTGAAGTAGAAAATTAAATTGCAAAACAGTTTTTGTAATTTCAGTTGAAATTTAGCATAACTTATTTGAATGTGATTTTGGTGTCTTTGTAGAATCTGTAGTATTTTAATCTGGACAGTCTGTAACCAGAAGGAACTTGATAAAGTGGACATGTCTCTAAAACAGAATCATGACATTTTCAGTCTCCTTCTTTTATCTCTTTGAGAAAATTCTTCACAGCTCGAGTCTACGCCAAGCTGCTCCACAACGATCCATACGGCCGGATCGCAATCATGCAATTCTTTAATTACGTCATGAGGAAAGGTCTGGACCTTCATTTTCCCTCTGCTTGTTTGTTTCATGTTGTTTGAGTGTCTCTGTTTTGTCTTACTTGTATGTCTCACTCTGCTTTGTCTTGTTTGTGTCTGTTTCATCTTGTTTGTGTGTCTTTGTTTTGGAAATCATGATTTGGCACAGTTTTGTGGTCTGCTGTGTGAAAATTCACAGGAACTCCCCATAGTCACTGGACATCATAGTCCAGTGATTGTGGTTTAACTCTTCCTCCCGAGAATATGACAAGACCATTAATTTGTTTTTTCAGCACTGAGGACAAGCGTTAGCCGATAAAGTGGAATTTGAACTCACTCAACAATAATCATCATCTAAAGATGGAAGGATGAGTTTTGTACTTATTCTCCCAAGCAGTCTATATATTAAAAGCCAAATTGCCTCTGTGTATGTGTGCCTGTGTATAACTTTGATTATGGAGAAACTGGTGAGAGCTGACATTTGCCATTTAGTATGTTTATGTATTTTGGGTCAAGGATGAACGTCATGAAAACAGAAAGCTAATAGGACTAATATTTTTGGAGAAATTATGGATATTGGGTAACAACAATGATCAGTGGATGTTGATATCAGCATTACTCGGTCCCTGGTAACCACACAAGCTCTAAACAAAGGAAATATCTTAACCTTGCCAGTTGTAAAACATGACAACTAAATGTGCCAAATAATAAATACAATTAATTCAATTCAATTCAATTTTATTTATATAGCGCCAAATCACAACAAACAGTTGCCCCAAGGCGCTTTATATTGTAAGGCAAGGCCATACAATAATTACGTAAAAACCCCAAAGGTCAAAACGACCCCCTGTGAGCAAGCACTTGGCGACAGTGGGAAGGAAAAACTCCCTTTTAACAGGAAGAAACCTCCAGCAGAACCAGGCTCAGGGAGGGGCAGTCTTCTGCTGGGACTGGTTGGGGCTGAGGGAGAGAACCAGGAAAAAGACATGCTGTGGAGGGGAGCAGAGATCAATCACTAATGATTAAATGCAGAGTGGTGCATACAGAGCAAAAAGAGAAAGAAACACTCAGTGCATTATGGGAACCCCCCAGCAGTCTAAGTCTATAGCAGCATAACTGAGGGATGGTTCAGGGTCACCTGATCCAGCCCTAACTATAAGCTTTAGCAAAAAGGAAAGTTTTAAGCCTAATCTTAAAAGTAGAGAGGGTGTCTGTCTCCCTGATCTGAATTGGGAGCTGGTTCCACAGGAGAGGAGCCTGAAAGCTGAAGGCTCTGCCTCCCATTCTACTCTTACAAACCCTAGTAACTACAAGTAAGCCTGCAGTCTGAGAGTGAAGCGCTCTATTGGGGTGATATGGTACTATGAGGTCCCTAAGATAAGAAGGGACCTGATTATTCAAAACCTTATAAGTAAGAAGAAGAATTTTAAATTCTATTCTAGAATTAACAGGAAGCCAATGAAGAGAGGCCAATATGGGTGAGATATGTTCACAAAACATTCTCATTTTAATTTCCTGCACTTTCAGTTTAAATCATTATTGAAACTTTGCACAATTTATTATCATCCTTGAAAAATGTCAGCTACCTATTTTATAAACTCTATCCTATCTAGAACCTGTGGATCCCCACGGGCAATGCGCTAGTGGAAGTAGAAGCCTAAAGCAGTGTAGGCCGGAGCACAAGCTCCTAGCACATGAGGCTAACCTGCTTTGAAACATAGCCATGAGTCTTGTTGTGAAATGTGTCTTTGTGTTCAGTGTGGCTCCACCAGACCCGGATTGGGCTGAGTCTGTACGATGTAGCAGGCCAAGGTTACCTCAGAGAATCGGTAAGTGTTTCAGCTTTTCCTTCACAGTAAGTGGTACGATACGCGGCACTTACAAAAGTATTACCTCTGCAGGATTTGGAGAACTACATCCTGGAGCTCATCCCAACTCTGCCTCAGCTGGATGGCCTGGAGAAGTCTTTCTACTCCTTCTATGTCTGCACTGCTGTTCGCAAGTTTTTCTTCTTCCTCGACCCCCTGAGAACGGGTAAAACTCAGACTCACCAGGGGCCGTTCTCCATGACGTCACATCAGACAACATGAACACAGAAAAGAAATTATATTATAGATGACTGGAAATTATGTAGAGACACACAGGGACAATTTATTCAGTGCGCTGTTAAACGGATTAATCATGAAACTGGAAAAATGTTTGTGGGAGCTATGGAGCATGTGTGTGTGTGAGGCCGACACGCGACAAAATAGCGCGCGCACACCGACATTAAAAAGGTGTTTGGTGGCTCTGCTGACAGTTCACAATTTACACACGGGTTTATTGACAAATACGGAACACAAGAAGCCTGTTAAGAAGCTCTGCAGCTCTCACCATCGAGCAAAAATAAAAAAACATAATAATAATAAACATTTGAATGCACACATGCCCAAATGAGGCCGTGCTGGTTACGTTTGGATAAATTACACAAATACACTATTTACACACAGGCAGCTACTTAATTGCCCCTTGAGAGATTAATAAAGTTGTCTGATAGATTGAGCAGCTGCCATCGTGCACTGTGCCAAACACCAGCCTGATGCGCATTTGCGCATCACATACGATGTGAACACGTGCAGTCAATAGCTCCAATTACATGGAAACCAGCTCTCGCTGCAAATGGCACTTGAATATTGGAATAGGATGTATCTGGATGACTTTTGCATGATTGCATTCCACACAGCTGGCATGGCTCACCTCAAGGTTGACTGACACACTCCTGACTGATCGGCCAGCTCACACTGAAATGCCACTGTTTCCAGGAAGCGCAGCATGGTCAGCACCTGTGTGGGCACAGGCAATCTCCTGGCTCGCTGCCGTATTGCGCTCTGGGCTGACCGCAGTTCTGTGCTCAACTCCAGTATCAGTGGCCTTGATAATCAAAATTGGTTTATGAGCGAATTATTGTTATTTGCAAGTAAATCCTGGCATTCCCTGAATACATGCTCACATCAGATTCCACCAATTGCAAGGTCCTCTCGTGCTAATGAAGCCATTGTTAGGGCCATTATACGCATCACTTTGCACATGGTTTTATATCCATCTGTATAATTGCAAACACGTGAGTGTGTTAGTTGCTCATCACTGTGTCTCTGATGTGCACATCAGTCTGATGATGTCTTGTTTTCACACTATTAACGGTTCCCAGGATCACCTCTGTTGGCAGTGGAACAGTAGCTGTACAAACGTGTACGCCAGCCAGGATTTTTGTGTGACACATGCACATTTCCACGGTCATTTCACTTTTGATACATCTGAACTATGGCGTGGAGACAGACGTACGCCACGTTTTTGTGCGTAAGCATGCTTTGCATGAGGCCCCGGGAAACAGCTGATAAATACTCATCAGTGAGAAAGTCTTCACTGAGAACTTTTTACATTTAATGTGTGCTTCTGATATGCAACAGTCCCCTGAGATTGTTTTATTCCTGATTTTCTGTTTCAGGAAAGATAAAAATCCAGGATATTTTGGCTTGCAGTTTTCTGGATGACTTGCTGGAGGTACATTGTATATTTATTGATGGTGTGAGTAGCTAGAGGTCTTAATATGGCTCAGAATATGGTGTGTTCTAGCATGTACCTTAAAAACCAGCCAACTGTCTGTTTATAGCTGAGAGATGAGGAGCTGTCGAAGGAGAGTCAGGAATCCAACTGGTTTTCAGCGCCTTCGGCTCTCCGAGTGTACGGTGAGAGGAAATATGTTGACATGTGACTCAAGTTCAAGACAGACTTTAGAGCATAGGTGTCAAACTGATTCCAGAAAGGGCCAAGAAGGTGCAGGTTTTCTTTGTAACCACCAACTCCACCAGGTGATTTCACTGATGAACTCTTCCCATCTGCTCAAAGTGATGTTCATCAGTGAAATCACCTGGTGGAGTTGGTGGTTACAAAGAAAACCTGCACCCTCTTGGCCCTTTTTGGAATCAGTTTGACACCTATGCTTTAGAGAGTGACTTCTATAACATCATTGTCCACGCCCCCAGTGTGGGATGAGTCATTAAAAAAAAGTGGAGCTTTTACCAAACAAATGGATGTAAACGCGCAGCCTCAGGACACTGTGCATCATTTGCTTTTTTCTCTCTACAGGTCAGTATCTAAACCTGGACAAGGATCACAATGGAATGTTAAGCAAAGATGAACTTTCCCGCTATGGCACGGCAACTCTGACCTCAGTGTTCCTGGACCGGGTGTTTCAGGAATGTCTGACTTATGAGGGAGAGATGGTAATGAACAGAACTACTTCAGAATCATAATGAGTTTTGCAGTAATGCCTAGTTTCTAAAATGGCTTATTTGTTGCAGACATTTTTCATCCTTCAAGCATTTGATGTTATTGGGTTCACGATGGCGATATGAAGTGATTACTGTCGGATTATAGAAGCGTCACCATCACACAAAATAAAAACGAACACGTCTCACTTAAGGAGGAATGGTGGATAACAGCAAACATTATTATATACATTATTTAATGAGCACAGAATAAACTGTTTGCTCAGATATGTACATGAACAGAGTGCAACAGACCGAGTTATTCCCGGTCTTGGATGTATGCGCCGGTACAATTACTTATCAACATGTGGAGAGGACTCTTAACATTTTGAGAGCTGTAGAGTGTGTTCTTCCCACTCTGTGGGTGTGTCCTGGACATCTGTGCACTTTGGAAGGACTTGGAGATGTTTTCCCCCTTTCTTTCAGCTGCTCCCATTCAGTGTTTCAACATTGGGAATGGGGCAGCCCAGTCTCGTTTGAACCCCTGCGTGATATGGTGTACTGTTTTGTTTTCGGTTATAATCACCAAAGCAGTCGCAAAAAGTGCAGGTTTTTTTGGTTCCTAGTGGAGAAAGGAAGACAAGACAAATGGGAGAGGTTGTGTCGGTAGGTTTTAGCAAGATTTAATGTGAATAAAGATAATGAGGCTCTCCCCAGAAGTACAGTTTTTGCAATAAATGCTCTTTCATTTAACTTCTTTATTGCCCACCCTCAAACAAGACTACGATGCCCAATATCGTCTCCTCTTTATGGAAGTGCAGTGCATACACACATTTGTGCACCTTTTTTTGCCTGTAATAACATGCATAGAAAACAATGTAATATGTATCATGTTGTATTAATATATGCATGTCATTACAGGTGTGCACTCGCACATTTCTGCATGCACACCTGTAATAACATGTATATAATACAATATGCATCATGTTTCATTACAGGAAATACAGCAGCAGTTGCAACCCTGGATTTTTAAACATACTTGAATTGTTACCCAAGTGTCATGACTGTGACAGAGAGATGGCTACCTTGGAGAGGTGGGGATGGACCAATTGTCTGCCTGGTTAGTTGCCATCCATGACCCAAAGCGGTTCCGTGAACTTGTGGATGCGGCGATGTGCAACACCAGTGCATTTTCCGAGATGTGTTGCTTGCAGGTCTCGCCTGATGAACCACTCAATCCTAACACAGTTACTCCATCCATACTGCAGTATGGCCAGTGTTTCTCTGAGGTCATACCCTATTGCATCATTGTCGTGCCTTTAATTTGCAGGTTGGATATTTGATCAGGTTTGTCTGTGTGCCACAGGACTATAAGACGTATCTGGACTTTGTGTTGGCGCTGGAAAACAGGAAGGAACCGGCAGCACTGCAGTATATTTTTAAACTGTTGGACATTGAGAATCGAGGACACTTGAATGTCTTCTCATTGAACTACTTCTTCAGGGTAACACACACACGATTTAATTTAATTTTGAAATGTTTATTAATGATTGATGAATAAAGATGTAATTTATATATTGATCTCTTTGGTTGTTATGTCAGTGATGTTTGTTATGTTTAATATTTTCTAGTTACCATTGGGGGTCGACCAATTTTCAGCCTGGCCGATGATCTGCACCAATATTCAGCAGTTTTGTGGATATCTGTATTGGCCATTTATACCTAATGATATGTTTATTTTTGCAGTCCTGGATGCAGTGGTGGGCACAGTTCCGATAATCCGATAACAGATAATTATCAAAGATAATGTTTTCATTATCGGATTATCTTTTTAGATAACTTTAAAAAGCATTATCGGACTAATTATCTTCCGATAAATTTTTGACTGATAACTTTTAGACCGATAACGTAGTAAACAAAGCTGAACAGCAGCAAACATTTTTAAAATTTAAAATCAGTTGAGCACCTACCTGTTAAAAGTTTCATAACAGATGTATAGTTCCACCCTCTGCAAACAGAAGAGAGCTGCTTGTATGAAAAACTACTCTATCCTCTGCAGGCAAAGAAGAACTGGTCATAAAAATAAAAAATCATTTCCTTTAATACCATACTGATACGCTGGCAATATCACCCAAGTCATCCAGAGGCATACATTTTTAACTTATGGTTCAAATTTTAACCAAACTAATTTTGGACAAGTTATTTAAAATTACTGTCATGTCTGAAGTTTTATAAAGTGAAAATATCAGATATATGTTTTAGTTTTAAAGTAATGTGCTAATTTTTAAGGTTTTAGTGAGCACATGCTGTGCCCAGCAATGCATTATGGGTAGGATAGAGTAATCTCAGTACATTCACGACAGGACAAATGCATTTCACTCTGTTCAGGCTCCACGGACAACAGCATTAAACTCTAGTGCCTAAAACCCTCGTGAATATATTCTCTGGGTTTATAGACGTTATTGTATTTGCGTTTGTTAAATTCCACGCATCTTAAATGTAGCAGACACGGATTATCTGGAATTTTGTTTTGGCAACGTTTCAGTCTCTACTGCCATCTACTGGCCAGTAGTGTTCATGGCAGTATTCGTCCTGAAGATGAGCAGACACTGTATGATATTTCTAATCACAAGTTACGTTTTTTCAAACTTAATTTACAAAAACTCTCGATGGGAGACAAAGTTTAAAAACAAAGCAAATCAACAAAAAAACATTACAAGACAGGTCTGCAGTGTTTGCACATGCACAGTGCGAGCGGTTGGACGCTTGTAGCTCTTCAGCAGCAGGATACCCTCATGACAGCCGACAAGAATAATATCAAACAGGTTTGATTTTCATTCGACCATACAAGCGGCGATCAGAGGTGGTTGTGAGATATTAAACGCAGCTTGTTACTCCATGTACACTACACGATGCAGGACGCAAGATTAACCTGAAACTCGGTCCAAAAAATTCTTGCACGAATGAAAAATCAGCTGAAAAAGGGCCAAAACTCGCACAGTGTACAGCCAACATTTATGTGTCAAGACAATATTGAGTGCACGTTTTACAACATCATCAAACGTGCGCATGGCACTAATAAAATGAGCGCACATTCTCTGCACATGCAAAATGTTTTGCGATGACACTTCCAGGGCTCCGTTAAAAATGCCTGTTTTTACAAATAAAAAATGGAATATTTTACAAAAGCACATTTATCTGTAAACACCAACACACGTCACATTAAGGTGTTGGTTTACATAATGAATGACTGAACCATTCATTGTTTAGCAGAGGCACTTTTACCCAGAATCCTTTGCAATCTGTCTGCATTTGTTACAAAACCTCAGAATTAGTGCATTATTCAACATTAAAAGATATGTTATATTTTAACTTTGTACAAATGGCAGAATTGACATTAATGGAGTTATTCTATCAGTATTCATACCAAACCATAAGTCAGTATGACTTTATTTTCCAAGACCTCCACCTAACCGGAGCATTGTGATTGGGCAAAGAGCTGGCATTGTGGCTGCTCTCATCTTGCGTCTGTGCTGTAAGCTGTGTAGCTTCCAGCAGGGGGCAAGATGTTCAAACATAGAATTGTTTGGATCTTTTGTCGCTTTTGATGCTTCCAAAAGTGATTGTGGTGTTAAAACTCAAATTCAGCTTATTAGTAGTTGCAAATGTACCAGAGACAATACTAGAATTTATCAGTTATCTGTAACTTCCAATACATTTTTGGGTGGTTTATTGGTTTATCTTTATCAAAGATAACTTACCAGTTATCTGATTATCTGTTCGTGAAGTTAATTTTTTGGTTAACTGTGCCCACCACTGCCTGGATGCAGCATCAAGTTCCACCTTCACATGTACATTTTTAAAAAAAGAGATCACCAGTCAGTGACTTGAGTGTTCCGAGCGCTGTGTCTGGCAGCTGAGACAGCTTCCCCTCACTGCTGCACACAGGTGAAAGCAGCGTTTCTTTCCTGCTGCAGGTCTCTGTCAAGTTTCAGTTCAGAGTCTCAGAAAGAAAACAAACTTCATCCTTCATTAAATAATCCAGAATTCCTCCTGTATCCATAGCTGCTGTTACATTCAGAAATTAATGGTTTATTTTACAGATTAAAGGCTTCATGTTTCCAAAAAAGATCCAAATGAATTAAAAGGAGAGCCTGTGATCCTCTCTAAACAAGGAGAGGTGGGAGGGGGAGAGCAGGAGAGGAGGAAGGAGGGGATGACAGCAGGAGAGGAGGAGGCTTCACTCATTTTCATATGAAAACAAGTTATTAGTTTAGGAAAGATAAAATAATGCTAGTAGACTTTAGTGCTAAATGCTCATTGAAACAGCTAACAATCATAAACGATCATCTTTACCACACAGCTTCATGTTTATGAAACATGAAACTACAGTAGTGTTCACAATAATAGTAGTGCTATGTGACTAAAAAGATTAATCCAGGTTTTGAGTATATTTCTTATTGTTACATGGGAAACAAGGTACCAGTAGATTCAGTCGATTCTCACATATCCAACAAGACCAAGCATTCATGATATGCACATTCTTAAGGATATGAAATTGGGCTATTAGTAAAAAAAAAAAAAAAAAGTAGAAAAGGGGGTGTTCACAATAATAGTAGTGTGGCATTCAGTCAGTGAGTTCGTGAATTTTGTGGAACAAACAGGTGTGAATTAGATGTCCCCTATTTAAGGATGAAGCCTGAATGAATGCTTTTCTCTTTGAAAGCCAGAGGAAAATGGGACGTTCAGGACATTGTTCAGAAGAACAGCGTAGTTTGATTAAAAAGTTGATTGGAGAGGGGAAAACTTATATGCAGGTGCAAAAAATGATAGGCTGTTCATCTACGATGATCTCCAATGCTTTAAAATGGACAAAAAAAAACAGAGACACGTGGAAGAAAATGGAAAACAACCATCAAAATGGATAGAAGAATAACCAGAATGGCAAAGGCTCACCCATTGATCAGCTCCAGGATAATCAAAGACAGTCTGGAGTTACCTGTAAGTGCTGTGACAGTTAGAAGACGCCTGTGTGAAGCTAATTTATTTGCAAGAATCCCCCGCAAAGTCCCTCTGTTAAATAAAAGACGTGCAGAAGAGGTTACAATTTGCCAAAGAACACATCAACTGGCCTAAAGAGAAATGGAGGAATATTTTGTGGACTGATGAGAGTAAAATTGTTCTTTTTGGGTCCAAGGGCTGCTGACAGTTTGTGAGATGACCCCCAAACTCTGAATTCAAGCCACAGTTCACAGTGAAGACAGTGAAGCATGGTGGTGCAAGCATCATGATAAGGGCATGTTTCTCCTACTGTGGTGTTGGGCCTATATATCGCATACCAGGTATCATGGATCAGTTTGGATATGTCTTATTATTTGCCTTATGCTGAAGAGGACATGCCCTTGAAATGGGTGTTTCAACAAGACAATGACCCCAAGCACACTAGTAAACGAGAAAAATCTTGGTTCCAAACCAACAAAATTAATGCCTCGCAGATGTGAAGAAATCATGAAAAACTTTGGTTATACAACTAAATACTAGTTTAGTGATTCACAGGATGGCTAAAAAAGCAGTTTGAACATAATAGTTTTGAGTTTGTAGCGTCAACAGCAGATGCTACTATTATTGTGAACATGCCCTTTTCCTTTTTTTTTTTTTTACTAATAGCCCTATTTCATAGCCTTAAGAGTGTGCATATCATGAATGCTTGGTCTTGTTGGATTTATGAGAATCTACTGGTACCTTGTTTCCCCATGTAACAATAAGAAATATACTCAAAACCTGGATTAATCTTTTTAGTCACATAGCACTACTATTATTCTGAACACTACTGTAGTTTTGAAGAACAAATGCAATGTGCATCCAATATTGTGTCTAAACACTATTTATGACCTGCTGGGCATAACATAAAATATAACAGAAACATGAACCTTGAACCAGAAACATTAACCTACGATCTCTGGTTCTCAAGACCAGGCATCTAAGTGGCTGGCTCTATCCCTTCTTCTTCTTTTTTCCTCTTTTTTTTTTTAATATTTAGGAGTACCTTAGTATACACTAGTAGAGTTCCACCTTAGATTTGGAATGTATAATAGAAGATATACCTTACTGAATTATCATGAAATACAGTTGTGCTCAAACGTTTGCATACCCTGGCAGAATTTTAGTGTTTTTTTTTTTGTTTTGTTTTTTGGCCATATATTGGAGAATATGAATGATAACACAAAAACTTTTTTTCACTCATGGTTAGTAGTTGTGTGAATCCATTTGTCAAACAGCTGTGTTTACTCTTTTTAAATCATAATTACATTACAGTGTGTTGCCCTCTTTAAATGGACTGCATTTATATAGCGCTTTTCCATCTGCATCAGATGCTCATAGTGCTTTACACATCAATGCCTCACATTCACCCCGATGTCAGGCTGCTGCCATGCAAGGTGCCCACTACACACTGGGAGCAACTAAGGGATTAAGGACATTAGTGATTTTCTGGTCAGGCTGGGATTTGAACCGAGGATCCTCTGGTCTTAACCACTAGACCATCACCTCCCCTAAACATCAGTGACAGCTTGGGGTCGTTTGTGGACGAGGCTCTCTAATGGTGAAGCTGCCACTGAATATGTCTTGGACTTTATTTACATCAATTACAAAGAAATACAAACAGTATGGCACTCTATGATAAATCTGCATGGAGTAGACAGTTCTCAAAAACTGAGTGACTGTGCAAGAAGAAGAGTGAGGAAAGACACCCAGACAACTTTGAAGAAGATATAGGGTTTTGTGGCTGTGATTGAAGAAATTGTGCATATTCTCTGATATATGGCTAAAAAAAAAAAAGTTCTGCCAGGGTATGTAAACATTTGAGCACAACTGTATGCACCATATTCAAGTTAATGCCTGAAGTTGTGGCTCTTATAGTTGATTAGAAACATTAAAAATCTTAAATTATTTTAATTTATCTCACTTCACAAAGGCCCATCTTGTGGAGTGAATGTCCCCCAACTTCAAGTGCTGAGGAGCCATTAGCCCAAACCACTCTTAAAATATGAATCCATGCTTTCTGATTTGTAACAAAGTCCCACCCACAGCACTGTTTGATTTGTTGGACATAACCACTTCAGCCTGTCAGTGGTGAAGCCTGCTGTCTCACAGACTGGCATAGAAGATAACAGTGTGCAGGTTGGAACTGTCAGCTGTATTTATTTATTTGTTCACCTTCATAATGTTATTTATAGATTCTTACACTTTTTGTGTGAAGGTCATGTTGAAAGGTTCTGTGAATTAAACATGCTACAAAACATTTAAAGAGATTTGTTTATACTAAATTTTGACACCTTTTTCATACGTTTTACTGTGGGCAAACATCTGCCCAAAATATCAGTCAGACTCCAATCCTGGTCAGTAATTGGTATTGGCCCTTAAAAATCCATATCGGTTGACCCCTAGTTGTAATAAAACATCAACCAGTGTTTGATGATGATCTGTGGTTCATCATCAGGCCATTCAGGAACAGATGAAGATCCACGGTCAGGAACCCGTGTCCTTCCAGGATGTCAAGGTAAAGATCTTCTGTTCAGACATTAAAGCTCAGCTCATTTATTCTGCTCTCCTCTTTTTAAAATTCCATACAATCAGTGGTACAAGATTATTGCACTTGGTTTTAGCAATTTATTTTTTGACATAAGACTAATTTTTGTAAATATTACTCTTATGATCAGTATGACTTGTTTTATAATTGATCTGTTTTTATGTTTTTCCTTTATGTCCTTACTGTTTTGTATATGCCTCTTATGCTGTCTTGACCAGGTCATCATTGTCAATGAGATCCAGCTCTCAATAGACCTACCTGTTTAAATAAAAATAGTTTGTAGCTGATCAATGCGATGGTGATGGGTGATCAATAAATGTGGTTTTAGTGCATGAATTGACTTAAAGCACAAACAGCATCATATTTCACTTCCTGTTTTAGATTTTTAAAAAACAAAAGTACAGCTGTGTCCAAATATTTATGGTCCACACTGCGGTCAAACTAGCAGGCAGCCTTTTGGGTGCTAACGTCCATCTCTAACACCAGTCTCTGTCCTCAGGACGAGATCTTTGACATGGTGAAGCCTAAAGACTCCTGTAAGATCACGCTGCAGGACCTAGTCAACAGTTGCCAGGGCGACACAGTCGCTAGCATCCTCATCGACCTCAATGGCTTCTGGACCTACGAGAACAGAGAAGTTCTATTCAGCACCGACAACGACAGCATCAGTACCATCAACCCCGTCGACCTCTGATACCTGAAGGGGTCGCAACATGTCAGATTGTAAAGGTCATATCTGGCTGAAGGATTAGACTGTAGAAGGTAGTCTGGTGCTGCTGTGGTTTTGTTTAAAAACTAAATAAATAAGTTCTTTGCATTAAGAAAAAAAGTGATCACTGAAAATAAGTTTTCTGTAAACTGATTTTCTTATATAAGTCACATCTTAAAAATGTTTATTTTTTCAAAGTTTCACTCAGAAATCAGTCAAATCAAAGTTGTTTATTTTTGATTAATCACAATATAAAAGTATTAAATGTTCTTAATTACATTCATTCCACAGAAGCATCTTAAATCGTTAAAAAGAAGCACAAACAATTTGCGCAAATTGAGTTTCAATTTTTTTTTTTTTGTATTTCGCAAAAATCAGTGTAAAATACAAAAATAATCATTAAAAAAAACCTCACAAATACATCATGTTTTTTTGTACTGCAGACTCATTATGGAAACATTTACCCGTTTGTGTTAACACAATTATTAAATATTAGGTACCTTTAGTCATGTGCACAGACATCTGTTTACTTCTTCACAATACCTTTTTAATTAATTCACATCAACTAAAGCAGCTCTTGTTAACGCTCCACCAGAAGGATCGAAATCCAAAGAAAGACCCCATCCAAATAAATAATCTTCTAACCCAAATCCAACTCACATCAACCATCCACCATGAATCCACGACATGTTAATATTGAAATTACTGACAAAAATGGGAAATATAATTTACGCAACTGAGCAAGTTCTCTCTGGATCACTCAAAAACTGATAAGGTGACTTCTGAAACATAGTGTTAGGAGGTTTTCTGGGTTTGGTTCTGGGACTTGCATCGTGGGTTTAAGGTATGTTGGTCCTCTGTTTGCAGTCCAAGTGCTGGATTCACATGATCAATATTTAATCCAAACAATCAGTAACTGATCAATCAGCTGATTGACTGTTTGGAAAAAAAAATACAAACCCAAATGTTTCGGAGTGTCATGAATCCTGGTTTGTGAGTTTTTGAGCAATGTTAACCAAACCTGCCTGTTTTGAACCTGCTGGTTGGGTCTCAGGAGGACAGAGGAGGAGGGACCCTGCTGGAGTCTGTGGCCTGACTGGGAGCTTCAAGTTCCATCTCAAAGCTGACGTTAACAAATGAAGCACCAGAGGGTGCCGGCTGCTCCACGGCAAGAGCACAAGCAGGTACAGACTCTCCCTCATAGTCACTCCTCTGCTGCTCCTCAAAGTGCTGCTGCGCAGCCTCTCCCAGGCGGTTCTCCTCCTCCTCCTCCTCCTCCTGCAGAAGCAGATAAATGCTGTCAACACATTTAGAACTTCAGACCGTTACGTCACAATTCATCTCCTGATTTTTGTAAACATCAGATAAAAACCAGTTAAACTCAGTCTAAACCAGTTTACTCTGTTTTATAACCAGAAAATACAAGTTTCAAAAATCCTGTAAAACATGGAAATCCAGATTGTAAAATATTTAATATGGTTTAGAACAAGTTTGTATTAAGTTTTCCTGGTGCAACCTTTTGCAGATGACACTTTGTTGTGCAGAAGAGAAGCTGGAAGAAGAAGAGACTTTAGAAGACAGGATTAAAGTTTAACCAGATGCAGGGAAAATGTTTGAGCATTAATGACATCAGGATTTGGATGTTACCAGTGAAAGGTTTAAATATGTAGGATCACTGGGAGATGAAGGAATATAAAACATTGACCAGTCTGCATGGAACCACTGGAAGATGGGATCAGGAGTGTTGTGTTCTAAGAATTAAGGCAAAGGTTAAAGTTCAGGTTTACAAGACCAGTACTCCAGAATGTGGCTGAGATGCGGGCAGTGAAGGGATGCAGGAGAAGATCTGCAGAGCTTCAAAACTGGACAGAAGAAATGAGAATCAGAGGAAGAAGTAAGTCAGGGAAACGTAAAAACGTCCAGACTAGGATGGGCAGACTAAAGGAAGACAAAAGAAAAGCAGGATCAGGATCAGATACTGGAGGACCTTCAGAACCGCTGATCCACATAGATGTGGTTTTCCACTGACTTAAGAGTTGTGGGTTGGATCCACAAGTGCACCACCTACATTTCAAAGCAGTTCATCTTCAAATAGATCAAACTGTCCAATTTGAGATTCTGGTGACAACACCACCACTGATTAAAAAAAAAAAAAAAAAAAAAATCCATGAATTAGGTTTCAGCTGCATGAAAAGGCATGCGCACATGTCCTACCTCCTTCTTTACGCGGTAGTACTCGTCAATTGCGTACTGATATTTCGGAGTTGTGATGCCAAACAGAGATGCTAGTTTTTCGCCCATGTAGTCGCACACTGTAGGGGGGGAAAAAAAAGAAAACAGAACACGGTAAATATGACATCACACAGGTGCCTACATACTCAAAACATCACAGAGAGTTTAACTCAACTTATAAAGTACCTTAAAATTGAATATTCACAGAAAAATAAAGAACAAAAATTTATAAATCAACAACTTTAACATAATCACAATAAGAACCAGAAGAACTCTTAAAATATTTCATAAAAGGTGCTCTGCTCAAAATGTAATATTAAACATTAAAAAAGCAGCCAATAATTTTCTATGTGCAGACTTTGTGGCGTAACAGAAAGTTAAAACATCATAAACCATCCAGGGGTTTTAAAAATGTTTGGCATACTTAACAAATACAACCCCTGGCAAAAATTATGGAATCACCAGCCTCGGAGGACGTTCATTCAGTTGTTTAATTTTGTAGAAAAAAAGCAGATCACAAACATGACACAAAACTAAAGTCATTTCAAATGGCAACTTTCTGGCTTTAAGAAACACTAGAAGAAATCAGGAAAAAAAAAATTATGGCAGTCAGTAACGGTTACTTTTTTAGACCAAGCAGAGGGAAAAAAAATATGGAATCACTCAATTCTGAGGAAAAATTATGGAATCATGAAAAACAAAAGAACGCTCCAACACATTACTAGTATTTTGTTGCACCACC
Source organism: Thalassophryne amazonica (assembly GCF_902500255.1). NCBI lineage: Eukaryota > Metazoa > Chordata > Actinopteri > Batrachoidiformes > Batrachoididae > Thalassophryne > Thalassophryne amazonica. The sequence continues at coordinate 58,033,131 of NC_047121.1, read as the reverse complement.
TCTGGCTTTTATAACAGCTTGCAGTCTCTGAGGCATGGACTTAATGAGTGACAAACAGTACTCTTCATCAATCTGGCTCCAACTTTCTCTGATTGCTGTTGCCAGATCAGCTTTGCAGGTTGGAGCCTTGTCATGGACCATTTTCTTCAACTTCCACCAAAGATTTTCAATTGGATTAAGATCCGGACTATTTGCAGGCCATGACATTGACCCTATGTGTCTTTTTGCAAGGAATGTTTTCACAGTTTTTGCTCTATGGCAAGATGCATTATCATCTTGAAAAATGATTTCATCATCCCCAAACATCCTTTCAATTGATGGGATAAGAAAAGTGTCCAAAATATCAATGTAAACGTGTGCATTTATTGATGATGTAATGACAGCCATCTCCCCAGTGCCTTTACCTGACATGCAGCCCCCATATCATCAATGACTGGAAATGTACATGTTCTCTTCAGGCAGTCATCTTTATAAATCTCATTGGAACGGCACCAAACAAAAGTTCCAGCATCATCACCTTGCCCAATGCAGATTCGAGATTCATCACTGAATATGACTTTCATCCAGTCATCCACAGTCCACGATTGCTTTTCCTTAGCCCATTGTAACCTTGTTTTTTTTCTGTTTAGGTGTTAATGATGGCTTTCGTTTAGCTTTTCTGTATGTAAATCCCATTTCCTTTAGGCGGTTTCTTACAGTTCGGTCCCAGACGTTGACTCCAGTTTCCTCCCATTTGTTCCTCATTTGTTTTGTTGTGCATTTTCGATTTTTGAGACATATTGCTTTAAGTTTTCTGTCTTGACGCTTTGATGTCTTCCTTGGTCTACCAGTATGTTTGCCTTTAACAACCTTCCCATGTTGTTTGTATTTGGTCCAGAGTTTAGACACAGCTGACTGTGAACAACCAACATCTTTTGCAACATTGCGTGATGATTTACCCTCTTTTAAGAGTTTGATAATCCTCTCCTTTGTTTCAATTGACATCTCTCGTGTTGGAGCCATGATTCATGTCAGTCCATTTGGTGCAACAGCTCTCCAAGGTGTGATCACTCCTTTTTAGATGCAGACTAATGAGCAGATCTGATTTGATGCAGGTGTTAGTTTTGGGGATGAAAATTTACAGGGTGATTCCATAATTTTTTCCTCAGAATTGAGTGATTCCATATTTTTTCCCTCTGCTTGGTCTAAAAAAGTAACCATTACTGACTGCCACAATTTTTTTCTTGATTTCTTATAGTGTTTCTTAAAGCCAGAAAGTTGCCATTTGAAATGACTTTAGTTTTGTGTCATGTCTGTGATCTGCTTTTTTTCTACAAAATTAAACAACTGAATGAACATCCTCCGAGGCCGGTGATTCCATAATTTTTGCCAGGGGTTGTATGTGGCCATGTCAATGATGTGTTAACAAGCGTGCATGCAGAATCACATTTTAGGCCACATGTATTATTTTATTGATTTACATTTGTTTATAATCACACGGACTGATGTCACCATTAGAGCTGTGATGTGAAAAATCGTACAGCCCTCAACAACCAATCAGCCCTGAGCAAGAAATCTGCAGTAGTTCTGGTGCCTGAGGTGACTTGGTATCCTTAAGCAGCAGCACTGTGTAATATTTCAATAAAAATGTTGTACAGGCTGGAAATCTAAAGAATAATTGTGTGTTAACCCTTAACTGGAATAAGCAAGTTCATAAAGTGAATGAATTAATAACAGTGTGTTATAGTTCTTAGGCCTGTGGACAGTCTACTGAGAGTCCAATATTCCGCCACAGGGCGAAAAACCCTCCCCCCAGCTGAAAAATAGAATTAAAACAACCAGTCAGTCCTAATGACCCTGATTCCAGGTGTCAGGGGCCCCTGTACCTGAGATAGTTGAGGTAGCTGCTCTCCACAGGTGGAACCAGAAATATGGACCCCAGGTCAATTTGGACTGAAACATGAGGGAGAATGAGGTTAAAAAGTGCTGACGCATCAGATTAATTTGCATTCTTCTCTACAGCCCGCCACCCAAGCATCAAATCTCTGGAAAATCACTTCATATTAAAAAGACTTTACAGTAGCATAAATACATGGAAATGAAGCAGCTTTACACATTTAGCTTTTGCTATGCACAGCAGCAAAGAATTCAAAAACAGAGCTATGGTCCTCCATCTGTTAACAGAAGGAAACTGTTGATTTTCTTTTCCCTTTCAAAATTCTTTTTTTTTTTTTTTGCTCCCATTATTTTTTTTGCTTCATGTGGCCCAAATAATGACTGCCAAGGCCATGAATCCTTATCACTGGAGCTAAGTGGCACCTGCTGGTGACATCACATCATATGCGCAGAACAAACACAGTTTTTAGCCACAGACAGTATTGTAAAATAATTTTTCGAAGCAGTTTATGTGGCTTTATATGGTTGTTCTTCTACATAAGCAGTATTCTAACACAAATCTAACTGCCTGAGCATTTGTGAATTTACCGGATCTACAGTCACAACATCTTTCTTCGTCATGGCTTGCTCCTGCTCATCTTCGTCTGTGCTGTATTCCTCCATCGTCTCTCCACTGGCAAAGTAGATGGTCCTCCGAGGCACCTTCACTCTCACTGACCTCCTTCCTGAGTCTTCCATTTCCACACTGTCAAAATCCACCCCACCTCCTGGACTCTAGGAGCAGGTAAAACCTCCAAAAGTCACATTGCATGTAGACGATCACAAACACAAATCACAACAACATGAACTGGATTTAAACACTAAGCCCTTAAACCACTCTGCATGGTGCACAAATGTGAAACACTCCTGAACTGGACCAAGACCATATCAGAAATGTGCTACTGCACAAGACTACCAGTAGTGTCCAAAGCCGTGATCTGGAGGCAGGAAAATGCTACAAAAGATTTATGTATTTTACAAAAGTTGGACCCTTACTCTAACACTAAAGCATTTAAGTTTTACAAAGATGTTAAGCAGCAGAGATGGGTTTCAAGACTTGTCACTAATCTGGAAGAGCTTCCAGAAATGACAGTCAAATTTGGGGATTAAAAATAAATGAAATAAAATTCCCATTATGTCACGGTTCACTAAACATAAAAATGTAAAATATTTCCAAATTAGAAATGTGCAAAACCTGGTCCAGAAGTATAAGTATTGTTCAAATGTACAAACATTTATACTTTTTAGAAAAATTAAGTCCTAAGAAGCAGCGACCTCGGGTTTAAAACCCTTCCAGAAAGGTCTGTCCTGATTCTCACACTGCGCAGAACAAACACGGTTTTTAGACTATGATTTTATTTTAGTTTTCAATGTCTAGTTTGTAATTTTGCTTTATTTCAAGCTTTAATTTTGTCTTTTTGTTGTCTGTTTTCTGTATTTTGAGGGATTATCCTCTGAAATTACATATATACATGCGAATTGTAAGTTAAACTACAAAAACACTAAATTGTTTAAATCAGGTCTGTTTACGTCGCTGTTAGCTTCTCGGCTACAGCAGTAATTTGTTTTTAAATCCTAGAAAACATTTTTTTAAACCGTCAATGATAAAATAGAGAAGAATGAGGACGAACCTTTTCAGTGTCCACAGTTTGTCCTAAAGAAACATTCGAATTGGTTAAATAAAGTGATAAATCTGCCATCATTTTACCATCAGGAGTGAAGAACTGACTACTACTTCTTCTTCGCCTTCAAATTGCTGGCGGCTGTCACACTCACTCACTGCCACCTCCTGAGCTGGAGTGCGAGTGGGCGGAGACGACTCTACTATCAGTCTCTGTACAAACTGTGCCATCGAAGCTGTCTGGTCCACATTGAAAATGTTGTTAAAACGTTTAATTATATTTTTATGTAGCGAAAAGTACTCTGACTGCGAATGTCCTCTCTCGCGTTTATTCACAAGAAGGCATGCTGGGAGTTGTAGTCCCTGAGTTTGAGGCGCTAGCTTGGTTTTCCGTGGTCTGATGATTCAGTCCAGTCGAGAAATGTTCCCCCTGTACGTTTTACCTTGTATGGGCAGCCACTCAGACAAGTTGAGGTAGTGAGCTTTTTAGGGGTTTGGATGGATAGTAAACTGACTTTTAGAGATCATATCCAGAGAGTTGTTGTTAGATAGATAGATATATACTTTTAATGTCCCCATGGGGAAATTTGTCTTGGACTTCTCAAAAATCATGACCCATACAAAGATACAGAACAAGACATAAACAGTTCATAACAATAAATACATAAATAAAGAATAAAAATAAATAAATAAAAAACATACAAATAATAAAACCTCCTAATGTGCCTGATTGTTAGCGGTGTTTATTATGATATTTGTTAAGGGCTATGATTGATATAGGAACAAAAGAGTTCCTGTATCTATTCAGTCTGCAATGGGGGACTCTGAAACGCCGGCCCGATGGTAGCAACTCGAATGCGTGTGCAGAACATGGGAGGAGTCAGAAAGAATTCTGTCCGCTTGCTTCATCACGCACTGATCAAAAATTGACTGAGGATTGTTATACTGTTTCAAACCAATGATTTTCATTGCTGTGAGAACAAGGTAGTTTAATTTTGATCTTAGGGACACAGGAAGGTTCCCAAACCAAGTGGTTATGCCATATCTTAGAATGCTTTCAAGAACTGCCTGATAAAACAGTAACATAATTTTTTGGTCGACTCCATGAAAACGCAAACGCCGTAGAAAATAGAGTCGTTGATTCAAGCGGGAACATAACCAGTCAACATGAGTGTTCCATGTAAGGGAACTGTCTATACAGACACCAAGATATTTGTATGATTGTTAAGTGTAAAAAGGCAGTGAATCTACTTAGATGTTTAGTGGGGAGTGATTGGGGTGCCACTATGATGTCACTAAAACGTGTATACGAGGTCTGTCAATAAAGTATAGGTCCTTTTTATTTTTTTTTCAAAAACTATATGGATTTCATTCATATGTTTTTACATCAGACATCGGACATTTTACATCGCAGCATCGGCTCGCAGCTGCTGCGACGCTCCGCCACAGGAAAAACACCTCCGTTGGAAGCCTTAAGGACAAGTTGGAACATGTCCAGCTGTTAAACAATTTCTCATATACTCACTCCACTGAAAGCCATCAAAAGCCGCCTGGATTTTACAAATGGTTATCAACACAGAGGTGTTTTTCCTGTGCCGCCGCACCGCGCCGGCTGCGTCCCGACACGCGGACCCGTTCGCACGTCTTTCATTAAAAAAATCTCCTTTAACAATCCGGATAAAATGCTGAAACTGACTTCTTCTGAAACTTCTCTGTTCTCTCACGGCATCCTGGATCAATAGAGCCTGAAATGTGGAGGCTTTCAGCTTGAAATAGGCTCTCGACGGTGCCTGAGAGCGCTGCGCGACGTCTCGCACCGTGGGAAGTCCTTAAAGCGACAGTATCACCTCAAAATCTCTCATCAGCTGTTAAAATTTTCACTGAAAACCAGCTTAATTTTTCGAACCGTGTCCACTTCGATGTGCCTCACAGGTTTAGAAAAAATTTTGATCAAACAAAGCGCCAGTCTCTCAGCAACTTCTCAGACAAAGGAATTCCGACGAGGGGCTGGACGACTCCTCCCACAAGGAGTGCTCACAGGCGAATGACGTCACCGACAGGCGTGGAAAAACTCACGCATGCGCACGAGGGTTCAAGCATGTCTGACGTAAAAACATATGAATGAAATCCATATAGTTTTTGAAAAAAATAAAAAGGACCTATACTTTATTGACAGCCCTCTTATATTGCACTCATCAGATCTGTGTTAGATTATGCGTGTGTTGCGTATGGATCAGCGGCAAAGACACATTTGCTGAAACTCTATGTAATTCAAGCACAGGCATTACGTGTGTGCAGTGGGGCATTTAGGACCTCATCAGTTCCAGCTCTTCTGGTAGAAGCAGGTGAATTGCCCTTGTCTTTAAGACGTCAGCAGCTGGCCATGGTGTACTGGACGAACTTACAAGGTCATAAAGACACTCATCCTACTAAGCACATTTTAAATCAGTGTTGGGAACATGGTAAAGCAAATTTTGATAGTTTTGGGTGGGTTGGGAATTGTCAGGCTGAGAAACTTGGCCTAACCAAGTTGGCTCATAGTTGTGTGGTACCGCTGCCAGTTGTTCCACCCTGGTTTTTTGTTATGCCTACAGTGGATCTTGATTTGGTTACAATACGCAATGCTGCTGAGGAGACAAGGGCTGTGAAATATTTGATTAATGAGCATATGCGTACCAAATATTCTGAAGGGGTTCAGATTTTTACGGCTGGCTCTAAAGACCCTGACACAGGAAAGACTGCAGCTGCAGTGTTTATTCCAAAATATGAGAAAGAAATTAAAAGACGACTGTCTGACCACCTTGCAGTTTATTCGGTGGAGCTATTTGCAATCTGCCTTGCCTTAGAATGGATAGAGGTGGTAAAGACCAGATGTAATGTTATTTGCTCTGATTCTTTGTCGGCATTGACTAGTATCCTATGTGGCAAGTCAGCGTGTAGACCTGACTTACTATATGATGTTCTTCAAAGTCTTTTCAGGCTGCATCAGCAAGATATTTTGGTTACTTTCTTATGGGTTCCTTCTCATTCAGGTATTGAAGGGAATGAGGTTGTGAACCGGCTTGCTAAGGATGCTTTGAATTCTGCGGTTCAGTTGAACATTCCACTCAGTAAAGCAGAAGTTAAGCACATAATAGTTAAATGCTAGGCTTATGGCAGGGGCAGTGGGACAGGGAGAGTAAGGGCGGCTTCCTTCGCACTGTTCAAAAACGGGTTCCCACTAGAAGACTGTAGTTGGAATCGGAAAGAAGAGCAGGTAATAACAAGGCTTAGGATAGGCTGAACCATAATCTCCACATTATTGGCAAGCATGCTACGGGTCAGTGTGTTAACTGCGGGGACTTGGAGACTGTTCATCATGTTCTGTTAGCCTGCCGAGCGTACAGCATAGAAAGACGTATTCTGCTAGAGGAGGTCAGAGAACTGGGGGTGACCAGGCTCTCTCTTGAGGGACTACTTTCCTTCTCTGTGCCGTCAGCTTGGAGATTTGTGTTTAAGTTCCTTAAGAACACATGGCTTTTTGATAGGATTTAGTTAACCTTTTTTTTTATTATTATTATTAATTAATTTATTTGTTTTGTCACTCCGTCGTCGATGCTCCACATCTGTAGTTTCACAATAGTACAGTTGGTGGCGGTAATGCAACATTCTGGATGCCAACCGCCAATAAATTGCAAGAAGAAGAAGATTCAGTTCAGTCTCGGCTCGAAATGACAGCGAGAAAGTCTGGTTCACGAATTGAGACCGAGATCGAGCGGTGCCGCTCAGAGGGACACTGGGATAAAATACCGGAGTTAGTGCGACAGCTGCCGGCCAAACTCATTTCAAACGGTAAGAAAGGAGGCAAGTGACTGTGAATGAGGCCTGAAGCCTCGATGTTTCCTGACCGCAGTATCCGGGGCTGAGACGCTCTTGTGGCCCATTCTGACTTCATCTCCAGCGGTATCTTTTTTTTTTTTAAAGATACTTGTTTTTCTGGACGGGGAAAATTTCTTACATTTGTCACATCGACAAAACACAATATAGCACAAGCACCAGGTGTACACAGAGTGGCATAGCTGCTCTATCGCACGTACAGTAAGCTTCATTTGACCCTCATATGATCTTACACAGATTTCTGGTATATTATGATTTGTGTGTTGTATTAACAGGTGGCTTATAAGAGTTTTCTCACATACTTCCACACCATGGTAAAGGCTTGTTTTTCTTGTATCATTATAATTGGTTACTGCTCACGACTATAAAAAAGCTGTGTGAGGATTCAGAGTACCTGGGTTTTGGATTGTCCTGCTTCCGGAGTCAGATCCAGACTTTCTGTGACTTCCTAGACTCCAACATCAATCATATTTTGACATCTTTCTTTTATGAATGACTTAACTGGTGACCTCCGATGTGCACTGAGCAGGTTTGAGTGTGAAGCTGCTGGGATGAGAATCAGCACCTCCAAATCTGAGACCACAGTTCCCTCTAGGTCAGGGGAGAGTTACTTCTCCAAGTGGAGGAGTTTAAGTATCTCCCAGTCTTGTTCATGAATGGGGATAAATTACAGCAAGAGATCGATAGATGGACTGGTGCGGTGTCTGAAATTTTATGGTCGTTGTACCTGGCCGTCATGGTAAAGAAGGAGTTGAGCCGGAAGGCAAGGCTCTCAATTTACCAGTTGATTTATGCTCCTCCTATCCTTACCTATGATTATGAGCTTTGGGTAATGACTGAAAGATAAGATCATGGATACAAGTGGCAGAAATGAGATTCTGCTGTCGGGTATCTGGGCTTACGCTTCTAGACTGGGGGAGAAGCTCAATGATCCGGGAGGTACTTGAAATAGAGCTGCTACGTCTTCGCATCAAAAGGAGCCAGTTGAGGTGGTGCAGACATCTGGTGAGAATGCTCCCTGGTCATCTCCCTAGAGAGGTCTTCCAGGTATGTCTAACTGAGGATAGACCCGGGGAAGACCCAGGACACCCTGGAGAGATTCTATTTCCTAGCTGGATTGGGAACGCCTCGGGATCCCCCGGGAAGAGTTACAGGAATTGGTGGAGGATAGGAAAGTGTGGGATGAGCTGCTTGCTCTTTTGCCACCGTGACCCGGACCTGGATAAGCAGCTGAAAATAAAATTAATTGGTGATGAAAACAGCTAGTTATTGTTATTGTTGTTGCTGTGAGTGCTAACTAACACTATTTAAACAAAGATGACCTGGGGGAGCTGCTGCTGGGGGAGTGTAAGCTTCAAACATACCTGAAGGAGAATCCCATCAAACAGGGAGCCAGTCCCCGAGGTCTCAAACCCAAACTGGTGGAGGTCAGGAAACACCTCACTGCTGCTCTGGACAGAGGAAACCTCAAGGTAAGCTGGGACTGTGTGATGTTGGTACTTTCTCTCCAGTCAGTCAGTTTTTGAGTGTGCGTGCTAATGGACAGAGCGTGCTATAACAGACAGAGTTGCTTACAGTAAAAAGTTTTGTGTGTTCAGGCTGATTACCTGCAGGAAGCCAGTCTGCTGATGGCCAAACTCTGCTATGTGGAGGGAGAATACAGAGACGCTTTAGGTAATGTCGCTGCACATAACCCGCTGCTTGCACTTATTGAAGATGTGTGTTGGGGATTATTGACTGCTGGTTGGTTTTATTGGCAGGTCACTACAGCAGGGTGAACCTGGAGGATGTGCAGCTGATGGGCACGCCAGTCTACAGATTGTCTCTGGTGGCAGAGGCCTATGCCACGAAAGGTGCATACACAGTCCCACATCCTGCTTCCTTAGTGACAGGAAGCAGGAAATCAGCTGGTCCACATGCTTCGTAAGTCAGACACAGAGGGACCATGTCCTCCAAAAGTATTAGAACACCAAGTCCAATTTTTTTTAATCAACTGAAGATGTTTGGTTGAAATTAAAAGATGAAGAGAAGAGTGTTTAGAATGTCGCTGTTTCGTGGGGTGAATTTGGGTTTTGGAATGTTTATATAAAGGATCTGGTTTCACAGTTACCACTGGGTGTGGCTTGGCAGTAGGCTTGGCGTTGTGAGGTGTCACTTCCTGTTCGGTGATGGGGCAAGGTGCCGCACTGAGCTGTGTCTTCTGAAGGTGGAAGGCAGGTATCAGCTGTGTGTGTCTGTGCTCTCAGGTCTGTGCCTGGAGAAGGTCCCAGTGGCATCGCCCTCACTGTCCAATCAGAACAACGACTCTCCGTCAGCCAATAAGAACTCGGTAGAGAGGGAGCTGGAGATCATCACCTGCTACGAAAAGTCTGGAGACATCGCTCTGCTCTACTTGCAGGAGGCCGAGAAGGTCTGTGAGGGAATCCTTTTCTTTGTTGACAGTCAGGAGCTGATTCGGACACTGTAGGATTCTGGATCCCTCAAAAAACAAACCAAAAAAAAAACAAAAACATATCCTTCTTCACATTTGGCTCATGATGAAATTTTAATGAGGTCTTGATGTTCCAACAACATTCTCATGAAGATGAGTAAAAACACTTCATAACTTTTATGTATGCTAGCAGACAAACACACCTGATGTGTGGGGGTAGTGGTCATCCGGACTTGGGGTGGTTCTGTAGTTATGCTCTCAGACCTGAGCTGACCTGAATGGTTCCAGCAGCAGAGCCCATCCTGACATGGTTTTAGTTTGTGTTCCAAGCTGTCGCGAACGTGCTGCTGTAGCTTCAGACCGGATTGCTTGTCGGCAGTTTGGTGACTACGGTTGAAATCAGGTTATAGTCTTAACGTTGATCAAAGTTCTACTTTAGGTTCAGTTTGTCAGTAAGTCAAATCTTTTCAGGAAACTACAAAGTCTGAACCACTTCTACAACCCCTGGCAAAAATTATGGAATCACCAGCCTCGGAGGATGTTCATTCAGTTGTTTAATTTTGTAGAAAAAAAGCAGATCACAAACATGACACAAAACTAAAGTCATTTCAAATGGCAACTTTCTGGCTTTAAGAAACACTAGAAGAAATCAGGAAAAAAAAAATTGTGGCAGTCAGTAACGGTTACTTTTTTAGACCAAGCAGAGGGAAAAAATATGGAATCACTCAATTCTATGGAAAAAATTATGGAATCATGAAAAACAAAAGAACGCTCCAACACATCACTAGTATTTTGTTGCACCACCTCTGGCTTTTATAACAGCTTGCAGTCTCTGAGGCATGGACTTAATGAGTGACAAACAGTACTCTTCATCAATCTGGCTCCAACTTTCTCTGATTGCTGTTGCCAGATCAGCTTTGCAGGTTGGAGCCTTGTCATGGACCATTTTCTTCAACTTCCACCAAAGATTTTCAATTGGATTAAGATCCGGACTATTTACAGGCCATGACATTGACCCTATGTGTCTTTTTGCAAGGAATGTTTTCACAGTTTTTGCTCTATGGCAAGATGCATTATCATCTTGAAAAATGATTTCATCATCCCCAAACATCCTTTCAATTGATGGGATAAGAAAAGTGTCCAAAATATTAACGTAAACTTGTGCATTTATTTATGATGTAATGACAGCCATCTCCCCAGTGCCTTTACCTGACATGCAGCCCCATATCATCAATGACTGTGGAAATTTACATGTTCTCTTCAGGCAGTCATCTTTATAAATCTCATTGGAACGGCACCAAACAAAAGTTCCAGCATCATCACCTTGCCCAATGCAGATTCGAGATTCATCACTGAATATGACTTTCATCCAGTCATCCACAGTCCATGATTGCTTTTCCTTAGCCCATTGTAACCTTGTTTTTTTCTGTTTAGGTGTTAATGATGGCTTTCGTTTAGCTTTTCTGTATGTAAATCCCATTTCCTTTAGGCGGTTTCCTACAGTTCGGTCACAGACGTTGACTCCAGTTTCCTCCCATTCGTTCCTCATTTGTTTTGTTGTGCATTTTTGATTTTTGAGACATATTGCTTTAAGTTTTCTGTCTTGACGCTTTGATGTCTTCCTTGGTCTACCAGTATGTTTGCCTTTAACAACCTTCCCATGTTGTTTGTATTTGGTCCAGAGTTTAGACACACCTGACTGTGAACAACCAGCATCTTTTGCAACATTGCTTGATGATTTACCCTCTTTTAAGAGTTTGATAATCCTCTCCTTTGTTTCAATTGACATCTCTCATGTTGGAGCCATGATTCATGTCAGTCCACTTGGTGCAATAGCTCTCCAAGGTATGATCACCCCTTTTTAGATGCAGACTAACGAGCAGATCTGATTTGATGCAGGTGTTAGTTTTGGGGATGAAAATTTACAGGGTGATTCCATAATTTATTCCTGAGAATTGAGTGAGTCCATATTTTTTTCCCTCTGCTTGGGCTAAAAAAGTAACCATTACTGACTGCCACAATTTTTTTTTCTTGATTTCTTATAGTGTTTCTTAAAGCCAGAAAGTTGCCATTTGAAATGACTTAAGTTTTGTGTCATGTCTGTGATCTGCTTTTTTTTCTACAAGATTAAACAACTGAATGGACATCTTCCGAGGCCGGTGATTCCATAATTTTTGCCAGGGGTTGTAAATGTGGATTCAGACGCTGATTGATGTGCTGCGGCTTCCCCGCCGGATTCTTACAAAGTAACAAAAACTGCAGTAAATTCACTCTTTTTTTTTTTTTCTTTCTCCCTGAATGTCCTCAGGCTTTGTCTGCTGGGATTCAGAACCGCAGCCCAAAGCCCAGCCCAGCGGCTCAGGACCAGGAGCTGGGCTACTTCCTGGAGACAGGCCTGCAGAGAGCACATGTCATTCACTTCAAAAACGGGTGAGAGTTCCCTTTTTCACCATGTCAGTCAGTGTTTGAGTTCTTTGGGCAGGATTTCAGTCTATATGGATCCCCTTCATTCTGATGACATGAAACCCACAGTGAGGCCAGAACTGGATCAGGCTAGAAACTGTTCTCATCTTGTTGTGCTGCTGCTGTTCTCAGATCTCTGTGCTGCCAGAGAGAACATGAACTAAAACACAAGTTAAGAGGGAAGTACTGCAGCTGCAAGAAGGACTGTTGATAGCACAGTCCAGGACCCTGAACAGAGAAACATGCTGGTGGTAAAAGTTCCATGGGTTTATTTTCAGCAGCTAAAACTGGAATCCAGAGCTACGAGGAGGAGCAGTCTGTGCAACAGTTGTCTCAGTTTGGAAACAAGCAGGAGGTTGGGCTTTATCATGAAGTCAGTCCATGAGACAACAGTGTTTGTAAGGGAATCAACAAACAGACTAAACAGGAATACAGGTGGAGGATCAGGACACAGAGAGCAAGCCCACTAAATGGGAAGTCCCATAAGCAGCAGGCAAAACTTGAAGAACATAAGGAGGCGGTGTTGGTCCATAACCAAAGATCAAACACAGGAGAGAAATATGAGAGAGGAGGCGTGGAAGCAAGACAATCTGGCACTGGACTGAAGGGCTGTGGATGGTTATATAGTCCATAAAACAGTCAGTGAGGAAAACTACAGTGCACAGGAACCGGGAAGCCCAAGTGACAGGAAATAAAGCCACTGAAAACACACCGGCCAGATGTCAAAATAAGGGCATGAGTGGAAAGCTGTCTAAGTAAGATTACGTGGGGGGGGAAAAAAACTAACATGGAGGAGGATTCATAAAGAGAGCATGATGAATATGGTTGGAATGGTTATACAGTTACCAGAAACACAAACCATGACATAATCAAGGGCAGGATGACATCATGAGGACTCAGAATAGATGGTGACAGTGTGTTCAGTCTTCATCAGCAGGTATGGACACTGTTGGCTCTTACTCTGTAATATTTGCTGTGGTTGAGGTAATTAGGAGTTTTGACTTTTTCAAACTCATGGACCCACAAAAAATTTGAATTCAACTTTCAAAGACATTGAAGATTGTGAGTGAGAGAGATGTACAAATGTACTACAGAATCTGGAGTGTTTTATTTTTCTGTACCCTCCGCTGTCTTTGTCTCAGTAACCTGACACAAGGCGTGGGACGATTTCGGGAGATTCTGCGGGCTGTGGAGACCAGAACCACTCAGAACCTGCGCATGGTGAGAGACTGGTGCTTTCTGTGTGTTGATTAGTAGAGCATTGTAAATTAAGGCTGTAGGCCTTCAGACTTGGATTAATACTGCACGAGGTGGAGTCGCACCGGCTCAGACATTCACCCGGGTTATGGACGAGAACCAGCAACATGATGACAGATGGATGACAGGAGCAAGACCTTCATGGACTGAGGAGATGAAAACATTCCAGTATAATTTATTCCAGTTAATTGAATAATTATATATTTAAGAATGAAATTCCCCTATAGAGGAGCAGGAAGTTGTGCATTAGAGAAGCTACAGAGATGCTGTGATTGTTGAGTTTCCTTAAGAAGTCACATGATTAATCTGTCTTCCCTATTACTGTCGGCTGTGGGTTCTTGAGTTCTCGTTGTGTGTTTGATCCTGTTTTGCGTCTTCAGATAATCGGCTTTGTTTGTGTTACTGGTTGTGCTTGTAGACGATTGCCAGACAGCTTGCAGAGATTCTGCTCAGAGGGATGTGTGAACAGAGTTACTGGTCGCCCCTCGAGGATCCGCCCACTGCATCACCACTGGACGATCCCACGAGGCACGGACACACCCGTTCTAAGAACTACAGCCTTAGCCGGTGTCCACGGCTTTACTCCGGAGAGAAGTACGTTTGTCCAGAAGTGATGCTTCGTCCTGCTTTTTCTCTCTTTCCTCTCTGTCACTGTTCTTTGAGTTCCTTTTCTGTCTCAGTCTGTTTTGTCCTCAGGAGAACACAGAAGAAGCTTTGCTGCTGCTGCTCATCAGCGAGTCCATGGTAAGAGTCAAAATACTTTAGTCTGGGCAGGGTCACACGCTGTGAGCGCTGTTCTGATGCAGTGGGTGGAGTCGTGTGCTCTTCTGTTGCAGTGGGCGGGGCTCATATCAAGTTTATTTGTTTGTCACTGGATGTGTTAAATGTATTTTTGAGCTTCTTGTTTCACCTTCATTCACTCATGGATTATGTCCGCTAGAAAACATTATTTCACGATTTCTGTGCCTTTAGCTGCCGTGATGTCGTATCTTCTGATGAAATCGTAACATGTTTGTTTGTAAACGCCATTTGTTGGTGCAGGACGGCCTGTCAGTTTGGCCATTCTAATCATGTCTGAAGACTTTGGCTCGTTTGTGTTGGGTAGAAATGCGGTTGTGGTTTTTGCATCGCAGGCTAACCGTGACGCCGTCCTCAGCAGGATTCCTGAGCACAACAATGATCGTATTATCAGCCTGCAGTCGGCGTCCGTGGTGTACGACCTGCTAACCATCGCTCTGGGTCGACGAGGCCAGTACGAGATGCTGTCAGAGGTGAGTGCCGTGTCCCTGATGGGCTGGTACCAGTACCAGAAGAGTTCTAGTGTTATCAGGGTGTGGACACAGGCTGAGTTCTTATTTTGGACCCGTGAGGTTTTGAGTGACTTCCTGTGGTGCAGAACAATCAGAACAATTGAAAGTTTTCTTTAAAAAGTTTTTGGGCTCATCCAAAGTGCCAGCGTGTGACCACACCTAAAACCACGCTGCGTTTCCCACTGGGTCGGAACCATCTCGTTGGCCTTATTTTATTCATGTTCTTAAGTTGGTGTGTGTTTGAATCGTATGTTTTAAGTTTATCATCATGGCAGTACTTTTTTTTTTTTTTTTTTTTACAGCTCATCTGTAAAGAAGCACCGTGATGATCTCAATAGTTAAAGCAGAGTGTGTGTGTGGGGGGGGGGTTGGTTATGATGACAGATGTTCATCAATAATTAAAATTACAGACTGACTTAAAAGCAAATCAATACATTTTTAGAAACCTCGACCAAAGGACCAATTTGGTTTGGAGTCCAGATGGTGATTTGGACAAAATGCAGTAAAAGTTTTCTCCTTTTACTTGTTGCAGTTTTGTTTTGTTTTTTTATGTTTTTTGTTGTTGTTGTTGTTTCTCCCCCCCCCCAGATTTGTCAGAGTGTCCATTCACAGAGTTTGTGAATATTTCAGCTTTGAAAATGTTTGTGAGGTTTGTTGTGCACACTGACGACTCGCGTTCTCTGTCGTGTGTCTTTAGTGTTTGGAGCGAGCCATGAAGTTCGCCTTTGAGGAGTTCCACCTGTGGTACCAGCTCGCCCTCTCACTAATGGCTGCTGGGAAATCTGCTCGAGCCGTAAAGGTTCTGAAGGAGTGCATTCGCCTGAAGCCTGATGAGCCAACCATCCCGCTGCTAGCTGTCAAACTGTGCATCGGGCCCCTGCACTGGGTACAAATACCGCTTCAGCAGATGCTGGTCAAACCCGTTTCCCCGCTGTCGCTTTGACGTCGTCTGATTTTAAACATGTTTGAAGTGAGCATTAAAGTGAGCACGCAGTGAGCTGGAATTTAATGGGTTATGGTGTGACAGTTCCAGCGTTCGATTCCCAGGCGGGCTCATGCTCACTGTGTGGCACTCTGAACCTCTTCGTCCTCATTTCCTGTTGCCCTTGAACTCTGTGCGTCAAATCTAAGACTTAAAAAAACTTCTACATAGCAACACAAAGAAATCATGTAATCATAAACTCTTCAGTGTACAAACTAAAACACAAACAGAGGTTTTAGTCTGAATTTAAAATATTTATTTCCCTCATCAAGAATATTAAATTTGAACACTTCAAACATTCTTATAACAAACAAACATCCAGTGAGATTTTTTTTCTGCTTCCTTAAATAAATGACCAATTTCTAAATTTAATTGAAAAATTAAAAAACAAATTGACTTTGATTTTTCTTTCAGTGTAGTAACAAGGGCAGTTGATTTATTTATTAAATTAAAAACCGGAATAAATACAAGCTGCTTAAAAATGTAGTTTTACATTCTGAAAATAAAAATGGTCACAATTTGCTGATTGATATTTAGATATTTAAATTTTACTCACATCGAGAAAAATGTTATCGCTATGGTAACAGGCAGATTGTTTTACATTTTATTTTGAAATTATTATTTGTGCATGTGTCAGACAGCGATGTGGTTTGTTCCACTGGAACACTTTCTACAGCAGTGGAACGTTAACATGCGCCTCGTCAGTAATTACATTTTTACAAACGATGAGGTAAAAACCTGAGACATTTTAACTTGATGTTAAATGCCCATGTTAATGTGTAGCGAGTGAATTCCACACAGAACATGAAGATGTGAGCGTGTTGGTGAGTGTTTGACCCACGTGTCTGTGTCAGTCTGAAGTTTTTGCCAACATGCTCGAATTCCTGTTTTATGTTCCCATCATGCAGCTGGATGAGGGAGAGTGCTTTGCGAAAATGGTGATTGACATGGGGGAGAAAGCAGCAGAGTTCCGAGCCAAAGGCTACCTGGCCATCGGGCTTGTTTACAGCCTCAAGGCCACCGAGGGTGAGTCGTGCCCACATCCTAAGTTTGTATTAAATGTGACTGATTGTGGCTGTAATCGTTGCTGTGGTTGCTGGTCTGTTTCTGTTGGTCAGACACACCAGGCTGATTTTCCTCATTTATAAATGAGGAATAAATGCTGTTCAGCCTGAAATAAATCTGTTCACAGCTTTAAAACAGTCATACTTACCAAAGGACTGAAGGTCAAAGTTGAGCCTGAGTCCGGGATAAAAGTAAAAAAAAAAAAAGCCTAGTTTTTATTTTCCAGTTATATTTGTATTTTGAACATAGTTACATGGCTGCAGCCTTCAAACATGAAGCTAAAACAGGAACATCTGTAAAATAACACTGACATTTTGATGTGGTGCACTGGTGTGTGTGTTGGGGGGGGGGGGTTCCGCAGCCTCTGGATGATGTCATTGTTTGTGTTTAGCATCCCTGAGGAGCACGCAGGAGGACTACCAGAGGAAAGCACTGGGAGCCTTCCAGAGGTTAGACAGATCCATTTTCTATACTCACACTGCAGTAAGAAGTTAGAAGGCTTTTAGCCTTATGTTTTACAGTATTCTTTTACGCCAGATTGAGCAATACTGAATCTGTTGTTGTTATTGGTGTAAACTAGGGATGTGAGTCTTACAACAACTCACGATTCAATTCAGATTCTTAGGGTGACGATTCGATTCAGAATCGATTTTCGATAGAAAGAGCTTTGAGAAATAGTTATATTACTTAAAAAATGTTTATGTTTAAGAAATGCAGCTTTACAAGGTTAATCAAGTGATGATAAAGATGTAAATTTATTTATGTGCTTTGCTCGTTCAGAGTTGGCTGGCAGTTTAGTGAAGTGATGGGGTGTGCGCTGGTCAGTAGTCGGCAGAGACCGCTGCTCCCCTCTTTTAGCTCCGGGTGATGGTGTAGCATGTGGTCTTGCGGATTTGAAGTGTTTCCGAAGTACTTGACTTTCATTTTGCAGATTTTGCACACTGCATAAGTCATGTCAAGCTCCTTCTTATGCAGCAAATAATAAAATCCAAAATGCACCCAAACATTTGCCTTCAGCAAAGACGGTCGTGGCTGAATTAGCTCTTCATCCGCCATGCTAAGCTGCAGCTCACGAATGTTTGAAGCACGCCGGACCCTCGCCTCGCAAGGACGCTGTAGTATGGAGGCCGTTGCCTGACAAACAGTACACGCAGAGAGTAAGCAAGAAAATGTTGCCTTTTTAAAAATCGATTCTTGGACATTTTGGATTGATTCAGAATCTTAATGAATAAGAATCGCGATTTGGACGTGAATCGTTTTTTTTTTTTTTTTTCCGGCACCCCTAGTGCAAACTCTTAAGGGCTGGAAGGTTTAAAATTAGAAATATTAACTGTTTTCTGTCAGTATTACTGAAAGTACTCAGTGTGTTTATGTTATAAAGTATTCTTAAACTGCTCTTTGTATAAGAAAGAAAATAAGAAATGAGAAAATGTTTGCAACATTCATGGTGTTTTAATTAAATACATTTCAGATGAACTGAAGTTAATGAAAATGTTTTATCTCGAGCACAGCAAGTCCAAAAAAAATCTGATCTTTCTGATAAGTGTGAAAGAACAACTAACTTTGTTTCTGATTAACATTCAGTATGTTTGGGAAAAGTAAAGTCAGACCTGAGCACCACATAAAGGCTCCGTCCATCATGTGGTTTTGAAACACTGAGACAATAAATTCATCCTGTGATCTTGCAGCTGCCTTTGAATTTTTATCTATATACTTATTTATTTATTTGACCTTTTAACCCGTGTATTTGGTGTGATTGTAGAGCTCAGAGTTTGTCTCCGACGGACCACCTGGCAGCATTCTACTTGGCTCTGCAGCTCGCTGTTTCCCGACAGGTAACAGATGCTAGCAACTGTTTGGATTAATAATTATTTACTCAAATGGTTCCTTGGCATCTGGACCTCCAAATCATCACATGGGGAAAAAAAATAGTCTTGTAAATTTGTGCTTCTTCTGTGTTGCTGGTGCGGTGGAATGATGTCAGTCAGCTGTTCACACGAGTGAGTTTCTACCCATCTGCTTTGGAAAATACAATATGACAGTAATCACAAGTAATTTACAGGATCAGTCTAATTGCTGCAGTGGTACGCAAGTAAATATGGCCAGTCTTAGGCACCTCATAATGGAATAAAAATCACATCAAGATTTTAACTCTTGATGAATTGCACGGTTAACTGATCATGAAGTCATCTCTAACAGGACCAGTAATGATCATCTCAGTTCAAATTAGAAGACACTCCCCTCAGACAAAAAGCGAGAATAACCGTAGATCTAAAACAGAAGCCTGAGGTACCCCATACCTGAGTGTGGAAATTTCATGTGTAGTGTTGTGTTTAAAAAAAAAAAAAAAAAAAAAAAAAAAAAAAATTGTAATTTAGGGAATGTCTTACAATTTCATGTGTTCCTCTTGACTTGGTTTCTAGTTTTTTATTTATTTGTGTGTGTGTGTGTGTGTGTGTGTACATAGATCCCAGAGGCACTGGGCTACGTCCGACAAGCACTGCAGCTCCAAGGTGATGACGTTCACTCGCTTCATCTTTTGGCACTGCTACTGTCAGCACAGAAACACTACCATGATGCTCTGAACATCATCGAGATGGCACTGTCCGAGTACCCCGAGAACTTCAAGTGAGTCTCACTGCAGCAACACGATTATTCAGACGAGAAAAACATCGAAAGAAACACAACTGATGTTAGTCACCCACACATCAAACTGTAAAATAAGACGCTCATCAATCTGATCAGACTTACTGTCTGTTTGTTCAGCAGGAATTTGGTGGGATGTTCAGTGTATTATAAAAGTTTGTCACTCTGTTCATACTTCTGTGTTGACCTCATTTTCATTTTAGTCGAAATTTTTCACTCGACTTGCCGTCTTCAGGTTTCTGCTTCTTTTTTCCCGCTGGATGTTTGTTTCACTGTGAGCATGTCAAGACAAATTCTGAGTCACTGTAACGTTGCTATTGTGTTAATGCAATGTAGGTCTGTCTCACGTACATGGTGTTTGTTTGTACTTGTACTGCAGTTTGCTGTACACAAAGGTGAAGCTCGAGACGCTGAGCAGAGGACCAGAAGAAGCTCTGCTCACCTGTAAACACATGCTGCAGATCTGGAAGAGCTTCTACAATCTCACAAACCCCAGGTACACACACATATGCGCATATGCGCATGTCCAAATATACACGTGCAAATATGGGCATGCACACATACAAATATGCAAATACACACACCTATGCACAAATACGAATACGCCCATGCAAATATGCACATGCACACATACGAATATGCGCATGTACACATATGAATACGCCCATACGAGTAAGTGCATGCAAATATGCACATGCACACATACGAATATGCACACTCTCCAACATGCTCTGCACAAATAGCCTGTTTTTCTCTGTCACGGTATCGCATGATCATTTGTGCAGCTGCCATGTTGTCGGTAAAATGTGACGTTAACTGTGAACTTGTGTACACAGTTTAGACTTATTACCAACAAGGACCAAAAAACGTTCAACGACAAGAACAAAGCTGTAAAATTTTCCTGCTTTTATGTAGAATATATTTTGTTTGGTTATAAGGTGCACTTCTGAAAGGTGTAGCGTGTTTGTGCTGAAGAACTCGACCAGAATGTAGTTCCAACGTTAAAGGTTTTGCTGATCTATGTTGAACAATCCAGAAAAAAAGAAAGAAAGAAAGAAAAGTTCATAAATACGAGCATGTGACCAATTTAAATATCAGCTCATGGCTTCTGTTGGCCAAATTTCCAGTTCTGTTGCTTAGCATGCCAACATTAGCGTGTGAACACGCTAACAGTGGAGCACTATCACATACGAGTTTGTTATTAAGGTAATGTTGTTTCAGCCCTACATATGAGGGATTAGCCTCATGAGGGATGCAGCACTGTGCACGTGAGCGTGCAAACGCTGTGTTTTGTGTGCGTGTGTTTGTCAGTGATTCGGGCCGTGGCAGCAGCCTGTTAGACCGAGCCATCGCAGACAGACGACAGCTCAACGCCATGACTCTGCCGGACTTCAGCGACCCAGACACGGGTACGTGCGCTCGCCCTGTGCACACTCAGTCCTCACCTGAACATTTCGGTTCACTCCTTTCTCTTCTTTGTCTTTGCTGTAGTCTCGGCTTCTTCTTCTTCTCGCTCTGGTTCTGAACCGGTCTCCCCTGCCTCCCCGTACACCCTCTCCTCCCCCACTTCTCCCATCTTCATTCTTCAGGCCCCTCCTCTCCCTCCTCTCACCAAGATCAGGACTCGCTCCTTTTGCCAGCACGTGGCTGTGCGCCAGCTTTCGTCGGGTCTGTGTAGCTTGGTGTGTGCAGCCTCTTTAGAACTAATCTGACCGATCCGGATTCTCTGCATGTTTGCTGTGGATCACTGAATTTTGCTTGGAGGCTTTTAGCAGCACTGCTAACATCGGGACATGCAGCGATTGTTTCTACAGTGTCACTTATCGTCTTTTGGCGTTTCCCTTTTTTACTTATTTATTTGGTTGTTGTTGCCACTGTGGATCTGGTTTGGATTTGCATGCTGATTTGGTACTAGTTTTACACTTGATGCCCTTCCTGCCGCAACTTCATATTGCATAGAGGACATATGGGAGGGCCTTGAACCGGGAACCTTCTGTTTTCTGACCATCATTTGTCCACCACGCCACCCTGTGGAATAACTGTTTTCATTTTGCTCAAAGAGGCACAAAGTTCTGCGGCTGGAGGAGTGAACAAGTGTAACAATGATCTGCAGACTTCAGAATCATTTTTCTTTATGTTTAAAAAACTTTCCTGTGATGCCACAGCAGAAACGAGGAAGTAAGATCAAACCGAGCAGGATTAGAATGAAGGGCAGACCCACGTCTTAGCCCGAAAACTGGCCCTGAAGTGGCCCCAATACTGGCCTCTCTCTCCTAGCCTGTGATTGGTTGGCGGCCGAGACACTGACATTAGCCTCACTTCTGATGTGGCGCGAGCGCTACTCTCCTATTGGTCGTTTTAGGAGTGGGAATTCCAGTGCTGCTCTCCTGTTGGTCGTTTTAAGAATTCCCACTCCAAAATGGAGGCCAGTATCCGGCCCAATTCATAGCTGGGCTGGTTGTCAGGCTAACCCACATCTGTGACTCAACAGTGACACCCTGTGGTCAAAAACTTAACAACACTGCGGATATGCTGTATTATCCAGATTTTCGCATCTTTCCAAAATGCATCACGAAGAGAGAAGAAAACATATTTAAGACAAACTGGTCTATGTCACATTTATTTTTGAAAAATGGTGCTTGTGGAAGCAAAAAGAATTAATCTGGATATAATTTGTTTATAACACATAAATTATTAACAGGCTAATTGATGTTATCTGTTCAGTGGCTTTGTTCAATATAATTTAACATTTGAAAATCTCAAACATTTGTAAAATAAAATAGCCTTAGCTTAGTCGAGTTGACCTGCCATTTTTCTTGTCCCCATACAGTCCAAAATAGAGTATGCAAGTTATATTCCCTGTTTTTATTTAGGAGTTTGGTCTTTCAGTTTGAGAGCATGATTTATTTGGGATACTCTGTCTCAGAGAACATGTCATTCAGAGCTGCTGCTTCTTTTTGTTTTATGGCAGTTGGCATCCAGCTTAATGGTGTGTTATCACAACCTTCTGCTCAGGAGTGTGAATGATACCAGCTCATTCAGTACACTGGAGCAACTTCTCTCATGTGCAGATAGTGCCATCCTGTAACCATAGAGGATAATGCAGTATTTATTTATTTTTTCATATATGAATCATTTTGCAATATAACCTACAGGACCTGCCAACTTGTGAAAAAAAACTCATCTGACTTATAGTCTAGAAAATCCAGTAAGTAGAAGGAAAAGCAGTTGTTTGGCTGAATATTTATTTAAATTTAAGAAGCTAATGCTCGATCTTCTCAGAAGAATCGTGAATAAAGGCCACAGAATGGGGGGAATATAACAGATGATCAGCTCGTGCACAGCACACAATAAAATCAACAAAAATAATAAGCAGGCGGATTAAAACTTTATTTCCTCGTCTTCAATAACTACAAGCATTTGACTTGTTCTGTTTTGTTTGTATTCTGTGATATAGTTTTTTTCCCCTTTAGCCAGATTGATTTCCGCGTGCATTGCGGTTGTGCGTTTGGTTGTAATAGTGACACAGCAACTTGCAGCCAATCAGCGCCCGATGTTCAGATTGACAGACTCGAGGCTTCCTCGTCATCGATAAATGTTTTCAATCCAGATCCTTGCTCGTCAGAGGGTGGAGCTGGAAGATCTGAGATTGGCGTTGGTGTGAAAACGTGCACATTGACACTTCTTCACTGCCATTGATGTTAGACTATGGCTGCACACTGCCCCCAGTGGTGAAGTGGTGTGTGCCTACATAATGTATAATATCAAATAACATGAATCCGGGAATGAAAAAATGCGCTTTTTACACCTAAATACGGTTTAAATATTTAAAATGATTTGACTTGGATTCAGTCTGTTTCAACTTTCATCCTGCAGGAATCAGCATGCTTTTCTGTCTTAATCTCTACTCTTCATTAATAGTCGTCTTTCTGTTTTTCAAGGCGGCCTTCAGGACGCTAACACTCTTGGTTTTTCCTCCATGTTTTCTGTTTGTAAGTAGTCATCTAACCTTCATCCCTTTTTCCATCCATCATTCTGTCCATCCTTTGTTTCCCAGTTGTTTGTCCTTGATGTCAAAACTGCAGTTCAACATTTTTCGAAATATTCTGTCTCAGAGTACATTGATGTGGTTTGATTGACGTGAAAGGACGGGGAAACATGGAATAATTATTGCATCATCTTAGGAGGAAACAACAGCTTCACTAATTGTACGGCCACTCAGAACCCATCAGTTTGTGCAAAGCCTTTTCCCCTATGATAGTGATAATGATAAAGGGCAGGGAAGACTCCACAGAATTTTGAAGGTGATTCAGATTGGTGGACATCAGAAATCTCAGATTGCTCTTGTTTTTCCCTGCACTTTTAACATTGCTGAATTTCAGATGGCAAAAATGATACATGACTGAATTCATACCGGGGCCCACTTTGAAATCTAAAAATCCACCCAAACCTTAAATCAGTTTTTGTTGACATACCAGACTAAGATAAAATATTTTTCCATATATGTCTTGATAAAGTAGGTGAGATAATGAAGAATAACACATTTAAATCATATAAATGTTTTATTCTTTCTGATTATATTTCTAAAAATAAAATATTTTCTGTGATTTTAAACATTATTACAAATAAGAATTTAACAAAATTTAAAAAAAATATATATTTTTGATGAACTCTCATGGCCGACCTGCAGTACCTTCACATCCCAGCAGGACGCCACAGTCCACATTTCGGGAGCCACTGGTGTCAACAACAACTCAAACAATAAATATTGTTATCTTGGAGCTCGTTTTAAAAGAGCAGATCATGAGGATGAAGTTAATAGATTGTGGTTAATTAGACTCCACAAAGTATGAGGTCTGTGATGAAAAAAGCGGTCCTTTTTATTTTTTTCAAAAAGTAAATGGATTTGATTCATATGTTTTTACGTCAGACAAGCTTGAACCCTCGTGCGCATGCATGAGTTTTTTCACGTGTCGGTGACGTCATTCGCCTGTGGGCAGGCCTTGAGTGAGGAGTGCTCCAGCCCGCCCGTCGGAATCTCTTTGTCTGAATAGCCGCTGCGGATCAACATTTTTTCTGGACCTGTGAGGAATATCCGAGTGGACACTATTCAAGAAATTAAGCTGGTTTTCGGTGAAAAGTTTGACGGCTGATGAGAGATTATGGGGTGTTTCTGTCGCTGTAAGGACTTCCCACGGAGCGGGACGTCGCGCAGCGCTTCCAGGCGCCGTCGTCGGCCTGTTTCGACCTGAAAACATTCTAATTTAAGGCTTAATTCACCCAGGACGTCGTGAGAGAACAGAGAAGATTCAGAAGAGGCCGGCATGAGGACTTTATGTGGACATTCCACTGTTTAAGGACATTTTGTAATGAAAGACATGCGCGCAAATTCGCCGAGTCGTTTCCGTGACGAATCGGCAAATCTGTGTGCGCCGCGACAAGAAAAACACCTCCGTGTTGAAAACCATTTGTAAAATTCAGGCAGCTTTTGATGGCTTTCAACAAGTGAGTAACTGAGAAATTGTTTAACAGCTTGGGCATGTTCCAACTTGCCCGTTAAGGTTTCCAACGGAGGTGTTTTTCCTGTCGCGACCCCCCACGGTCGGGTCTGGCATGACATGCGACTCTGCCCGCACGTTCTTTCATTACAAAATGTCCGTTAACAATGGAATGTACGAATAAACTCCTCATGCCGACTTCTGAAAGTTCTCTGACGACTTACTGGGTCAACAGAGCCTGAAATGTGGAAGTTTTCAACTTGAAACGGCGAGACGCTGCCGCCTCGAAGCGCAGATCACCGTCAGGCGCCGTGGGCCGTCCTTAAAGCGACACTACCAGACCAAAATCTCTCATCAGCCGTTAAAATTTTTACCGAAAACCAGCTGAATTTATCGAATGGTGTCCACTCAGTTGTGCCTTACAGTTTTGAAAAAAATTTTATCAAACAAAGCAGCAGTCTCTGAGCCATTCCTAAACAATGAAAAAAACGACGAGAGGGTGGGCGACTACTCACTCAAAGACTGCCCACAGGCGAATGACGTAACCGACAGGCGTGAAAAAACTCTCGCATGCCCACGAGGGTTCAAGCATGTCTGATGTAATCACACGTGATTCAAATCCATATGGTTTTTGAAAAAAATAATAAGGTCCGTTACTTTTATCACAGACCTCGTAACTTTGTTTTGCTCATGTAATCTCCCATAGAGGTGTCTGCCCCCTGCTGGAAGGATAATGGAAAATGACTGTGTTTGAAGCGCCATTGGCTGAAAGTTGCATGTCGTGTGCTTGTCTCTGACCTCCGCCCACCAACACCCGTCTTATGGTAGCATCAGTTAACAACTTATACTAAAAACTGCAGGCAGTGACATCATGAAACTATACAATGAAACCAGAACTAAAGAATGAATCGTACATGTGATGCTACCACAACCTTTCAGCTGTACTGTAAATTCATGATGGCAAATCTGAAACTATTTGAAACCAGCTTCAAAACATTGGTCCAGAGTCTATCAAAAAATTGACATGCTGAACGCTGACACCTGCTGGATTTTTTCAGAAATGTGCACTCATGTGAAAGTGACTGTCATATTAAAAGTTACAGTCCGTGGAGTTTTTGTGCACATTGAAACGTATGTGTTACTCATGCTTAAAAAAACTAGCACATTTGGTTTTTGTCACAAAAGATGGACACGGTAACATCAGTGGACTTATGTAGAACAGCTTCCTGGCTAAGCGCCGCCTCTTCACCCAGATGAACATTTTTTGTTTCTTCTGACTGCAGAACTTTTCCATTTTAGAACCAACCCCCCCTCCCAGTTTACTGCCCCCTAATGGAAGCTGTCATAATCCCCCCTCCTTGTCCCCCTTTATTTCAAATTTCACTTTCTGATGCGATAATTGATGAAAAGTACATTTGCAGGGAGAATTCGCCCGCAGATGGTGCTGTGTGTGACAGTTTGATTTGTGCTTCCAGGTTCGGTGCATGCAACGTCAATAGCAGCTAGCCGTGTGGAGCAGGCGCTGTCTGAGGTGGCTTCATCGCTGCAGAGCAG
Organism: Thalassophryne amazonica; assembly: GCF_902500255.1. Taxonomy (NCBI): domain Eukaryota; kingdom Metazoa; phylum Chordata; class Actinopteri; order Batrachoidiformes; family Batrachoididae; genus Thalassophryne; species Thalassophryne amazonica. Next base: position 58,006,514 of record NC_047121.1, on the reverse strand, counting down.
TGCGCCCAAACACGGGCCGATGCACCCCTGGATGACACTGGCTCAGATCTGGCTGCATGCAGGTACAAGTGACCACGAGACACACAGTTTGATATGACCTGATCGATGATACCAAGATTGCTGCTTGCTGTCCAGGTGTATTTTATTTACTGTCAGTGACGGGTTAGCAGATAAAAGTTACAGAGCTGATTAAAAATGTTATGGCTTTGTTGAATGTTTGGTCTCCAAAGTAAAGGTCAAACAGTGTCTACGTCCATTGGATTCTAGTGATATGTTACCCTGTAACGTGATAACTAAGCATGAAACATGGTGCAAACTATTCCTTTTTAAAGTGCTATTTACCAAAATTAGAATAACTTTTTTTGACCCCTGCACAAACTGAAATTGACCTTTGTCACCATTCTTGCTGTTTTTAAGCCATAGCTCCATAACATTTGATCACAGATAATCCAAACTATACCTTTTTGGAATCTTTCTGATCAGACAAATAATGTGGTGTACTTTTCACTATGATTGGAGCATCTTTTAATTTTAACCCCTGTGTAATTCTTCAGTTGACCCCTACCTGGCTGCCTACTGAACATTCAAATGGCCAGTCTTTTTTTTGTGCATAAGAGTAATGTCTAAGGAGTATGTAATCCGTTACTTCCCGAATTTTTACCTGATTTTCCCACGGTTTGGTTTGTCAGAAACAGCGGAGATTCCGTTACAATATAGGATGCTGTCACACATTAAAAATACATATTTTTATGCTGAAAGACTTTGTCTTATGCTCTTTAACAAAGACAGACTTGTGTGAAGTGCCTTGAGGCAACTTTGTTGTGATTTGGCGCTACAAAAATGAAAATAAATTGAATTTAAAAACATCTTTGGGGATCCATAACTACATCTGTACATCTCCACAGCTGGACTGGCAATGACTGACAAGTATGTCAATTTCTGCCACATTTATATAGTACTTCGGGTTTGCTTGAAGTGTTTATGCATTCGCAAATTGTCCACAAATCAGATGCAAAGCAGACGTAATACAAACGCTTTATTTGTGGCCACTCTGTATGCATTCGCTACAACTTATTTTAGTTTGTGATGTGGACATGATAGGCACGCTATATATCCGTTTTACACACTGTCCCAGTCCGCTGCCAAGCCGTAGTACCCTGTCAGCTGCGGATATCAGCGGATACCGGTGGATATACAGCGTATAGATTATGTAAGGCGGATGTCATCCGCAACCAAAATTTTGTGCAGCTCAAAAATTTTGGCAATGGGAAAACGTGCCTCTGCAGATAATTGCGGATGTCAGCCAAGCATGTTTCACAGATATTGCGGCTGTTTAGTGAATATAAACCAAGTTTGTGCGCAATTCATGTGCAAATCTTCCTAAACACCAGTGGGACCGGGCCTTAAATTATAAGATTAATTCATTCATACATTTATCTATATGCCATAGCATATGTCAATTTTTTTCAATTCATTTTCATTTATATAGCGCCAAATCACAACAAAGTTGCCTGAATCAGTTGCCATCAGATGTTCAAAGCTGTGAAAATCTGAACCGTTTTAAGAGAATAGTCAAGTCTTGTCTGCTCAATAGCATTCTTGAATGTCAGGATAGTCAATTTGTGTAAATATGTATTTTATTTGCTGCAAAAATATTTTACTTTTTTTTAATTGTTTTTATTATTTATTTAGTTATCTTATTTAACATGTGTTTTTAGAGAAGGACCACAATGGAAATAAGTTGACTTTTTTGTGTTATCCTTGAAATTCCAAAGAATTTATTCTGGTTATTGTTTTATCATGTCTTTGTTTTTTTTTTTTTATTTGTATGGAATTTCTGAATAAATCAAATTAAATCAAAGGCGGTTTACACAAGTCTGTCTTTGTTAAAGAGTATAAGACAGTCGTTCAGCCTAAAAGTACGTATTTTAAATGTGTGACAGCATCCTGTGTCGTAACTGAATCTCTGCTGTTTCTAACAAACCAAACCGTGGGAAAATAGGGTAAAAATTTGGCAGTTACGGATCATTGTAATTGGGGACACACCTTCCTCAGTACAAATAAATGCACTGGAGGAGCAATACGGACCCAGCCAAGATGGCGGCTGCACTGATACGTCAGGCTCCAGTCCATGAGGCGTCTACGTATATAATGTCTATGGGTAGTACTACAAAGCCCTGTCTTCTTCTGCTGTGTGTTGCCATTAGCTCTGCCTCTATAGTCTGTGAACCACTGGAATATACCACATCTGGAAAATGAACCAAATCAGTACCCTGCACTTTGGAAGTATTGTAACTTTCACAGATGAGTAGTTTGTACCCAACCACAGGCGGTGTTCTGTTAGTTTGTCCTTTTATGTTGTCTGTCACAGCTGAAGTTTACATCGGCATGGCGAAACCCGCCGAAGCGACAGCGTGCACGCAGGAGGCTGCAAACCTTTTCCCCACGTCCCACAATGTCCTGTACGTGAGAGGGCAGATCGCCGAGCTGAGAGGAAACGTGGATGAGGCCAAACGCTGGTACGAAGAGGCGCTGTCAATCAACCCGACACATGTCAAGACAATGCAGAGACTGGTACGGCACGCAAATGCTTCCGCCCACACCGTTGATCACCCTCATCCATCAAAAACCACTACACAGTTTCAGGAACAACAATGCGTATTTGACCTTTGTTGCTTTTAAATAAAAATAGATAAATTTGCATTTGAAAATTGCTCAGCCTTTAATTGTGCCGAAGTACTCAAACAACCACAAGTGTGACCCCCTTTGTTGTGACCTCCTTTCTGTGAGGTCAAGGGTCATGTACTGATTCACACCGAACATTAAACAGAAGCCCACCAACGCCATATGGCTGCATCTGATTGGTTCTTCATGTGTATTTGTGATGGTTTGATGTTTTTATGTTTCAGGCATTAACAATTGATCAATAATTGACAGTGTACTCTGAGGTCAAAGTTCAAACACATGAGAAGCTGATGGAGTTTCTTCTGTCTGTTTCCTGTTTTAGTTTATACACAGTGATTTCCTGCTTTTGGACCTCATTAACAGCACAGATTTAGATTTTGCATTTTATAATAAAATGCACTATTTTTACTTCTTCCAAAATTTGATCTTTACCGTAATACCTCCTTTCATCATAAAATGCGCACATTTTTTTGTTGTTGCAAGATTTAGTTCTTTCATCATCAAACAGTTGTTTCACATATCTTCCGCACTGTTAACACTGGAGCAGAAGTGAGAACAAATGGACTTTTAGAGATGAGGGGGTGTTCATACTGGCCGCCTGTGATGGCAGCGGTCTGTTTTGTGTTCCAGGGTTTGATTCTGCAGCAGCTGCAGCGCTTCAGTTTGTCAGAGAAGGTTCTGAGAGACGCCGTTCAGATCAACAGGTAGGTCGTGTGTTTTGGCCGACTTGTAACCCGCTGGTGTTTTGTGGTGAAGCTGATGCCTTGTTTGCCACTCGTCAGCACGGCCCACGACGTGTGGAACAGCCTGGGCGAGGTTCTGCAGGCTCAGGGTAACTCGGCTGCAGCCACGGAGTGTTTCCTAACAGCATTGGAGTTGGAGGCCAGCAGCCCTGTCCTGCCGTTTACCATCATCCCACGAGCGCTGTGAATGCGCACACGTCTGTATGACCGCTGACACCTTTAGGGTTTTTGTTTGTTTTTTTAACAGCGAGGTCACAGGAATTTAACTTGATCTTGTCTGACCCCTGACCTTTGTGTGTTTGCATGCACACACATCTTTGTGCTAATGTGAGCATTTATGTAAAAATGTAAATTAGAATGCCATGCTGAAAGTTGTTTTATAGCACCCCCATGTCACATAGATGTCAGCTGTAGATCATTTTTATACACATTAGCAGCCTGAGACGTTTGAGCCAAATACATTTGAACAATGACTTTGTTTTTTTTTTAACAACTGTTGTGGTGGCTAAAATAAAATAGCAAGAGCAGGTAGCTGAGTGGATCAGGAGCTGGCCTGTCTGTGTCCTTGTACAAGAGTCTACATTGTCTCAGTCCATGCAGCTGTACACAGGGTAGTAAGCTGTGTTAGACTGGCGTACTGTTCAGGGGCAGTCAGTCTACTTCACACCAACACCACCAGGCCTTGAGGCCTGTATAGCACAGCATGTTAGAACTGAAAGCTAACGCTAATGTGGACAGTCAACATTAACTAAATTCATCCCAGACTGCAGTTTATTTTGCAAATAAGAAGCTGAGAGATTTCAATATTTCCATGTTTGTAGGAACTCTGTGAATTAAGATGTTAAGAGTCTGACACCAAACTGTGAACGTCTCTAGCAGACTGTCCTCAAAACCAGAGGGTGTGTATGAAAGGCGTGGATGAAAGTGTGGGAAGCCACCAAGACAACACTGAAAGAATTAAATACCTTTTTTGCTGCTGTTGCTTCAGTCAGTTTTGTAGTGGATCAGAACAGTTTATTTAAAAAAAAAAAAAGTGCCCTCTGGCATTAAATCAGTTTTTGTGTGTGTGTGTTTTAGCCACATCCTCATAAAACCGGCCAGTCGAGAAGTGTCCAGTTACTTTTGGTCCTTTAACATTTGAGCAGTGCTATGATTCCAGAGACTTACAATTCCTTCAAGGTCATCATTTACTTTTAACTCTTAAGTTATTTTAGTGGTATGTATCCAACCTTAGTGGAATATTTATGCACAAAAAAAAAGTTAAATGTTGCGACGTGCACTAGCCTAATCCGTATTTGTCACTGATGTGTAGCTGCAGACGTTCTCATGTTGTCAGTTATAGTCCTCTTTAAATGACAGTTTGGTAAAATAGCTTTATTTTTACAATAATTTTTAATTTGTAAAATGTCATGTGGTGGCACAGACTGAGCAGAGGGGATTATGGGTAAAGAAACCCCATTTGTCTTCATACAGTGTGACAGTGATTAAATGATCAGCTATAGCAGATATTTGTGGATAAAAGCCTCATCCATATTACAATGTTTTTTTCTTAATGTAAATTAAGACTTGGTGTACATTTGCCAACAGTGTATTATGAGGAAAAAATAAATTCTATTTTCTGGACAAAGGTTACTGATGGACATTTTGAATTTCAAGAATGTAATGACTGAAATTCAGATTTGAAGGACAAATAAAAGTGACAAATACTGTGGTTATGATTTGAGCTATTAATGAATCAGCTTAATTGTTAAACAGGTTGATTAAAAAAAAAAAAAAACTGGATGTTCTGCTGTACTTTGTTTTACATTCTGTGGTCCAAAATAGTGAAACAGGATCAGATTTTTGTATTTCTCCTAATCAACCAGTTTATAAACAACCCTGCCTCAGTTAAACTACTAGTGATGATCTGGGCTGGGATCATGACCTTTCACAACAATGAAAGACACCAGAGAATCTGGCAGGAGTCCTGATATGAGGACAAAAGCTGTCAGCGCATTAATCCGCTTAACGTTTGCTGGTGTTGGTTTTCACGCTAAACCTGAATGCTGGGGGTTCGTTTCCCCCACATCTTGGACCGACTTCAGACCAACATGGTCCCAAGTGCTCTCAGCTCCAGAGTTTTCCTCAACACACAAGTCGACTAAAATATGAAAATAAACTCAAGGACATGGTGAGTTTCCCCATCTTTTATTGGAAAAACAAAACAAAGGCGTGTACAACTTGGAATGTAGATGAACTGAACAGAGCGGTTGGAGCTCGCAGCACCCAAAACAATAAAGAAACCCTGCACAGCTCTGCCCACTAGAGTGCACCCAGCCCCACACCTATGAAACACGAATGACAAGCAACATGCAGAGAACCACACCTGAACCAGCTGGAAATGGGTTCTGTCCTTAGCTGGGGAAGTCTACGTGAGGCACTTTAAGTGTCTGCTGGATGGCTGAGTGCCACAGCAATGCCCCTCCTCCAAATACACAACATCAGTTCTGTTACGTGTACTCGTAAAACCCTCGTTACCTCCTCGAATCCTCACTGAAATGTATGCGCTACCCCAAGATGGTAAACAGGAAAGCGAGCAGCCCAGCATGTCGGAAAAACTCCACCAAGCAGTTTTAACTTTCAGAAAATGAAAAGAAAAAAAAAAAAAAAAAATTTTAAACAACAAAGATTCTGCTGGTTCCACCCCATGAAGTTTACGAGCCACCTGGACTCTTCACCGACGTAAAGACAAGCGTGAAAAAGGAAAACAGAATCTCAAACACCATGCAGGACCAACCCAGAAGCAGAAGAGCAGCAGCAGCTACCGAGCTGTGATCTGATTGGTCGGCCCACAGCACAATGCAAGTTCATTTAGAGCCCCTTTTGTTGTTTTTTGGCTTGTAGAAAAGGACAGTCTTTGTAGGGAAACAGTCAGTTGAAGTCATCAACACTGGACAGCAGAACAAATGGAGAATTTTACGTTAACATTTGAATCTTCGTCGCTGAATCCAAACATGGCTCATTTTTGGACCATCATGCTGACAAACTCTGAAGAAGAAAAATCACGCACATTACTTTATTATTAATATTCTGTTTTAATCATGAAATTCTAACATTTTAATATACTGTAAAATTAAGATATTTTTGATAATATATTCATAATAACAGTTGTCAGTCACGGACGCGCACCTCTCTGCTGTTTTTCAGGCTGTCTGATCACACACGTTTTTTTTCCCCACAATTTTACTGATAAAAACACTTGCACAAAGCCAAGCATCGAGGAGAAACTGTTTTTAAACAGGCTGCATTTATGACGAATGGCCGTGCACACGCACTGTCTTCTCACACAGTGGAGAGCGGCTGCTGCTTTTACAGTTACTATATCAAAACAATTATCACTTAAAAACGAGTCATAACACTTATGTAAACTTTGGAATTAATCTGCATGCAGTAAGTATTCATAGTGCTGCACTTTTCCACATTTTTTGTTACAGCCTAATTCCAAAATAGATTATTTTTCATCAAAGTTCTACACACCAATACCCCATAATGACACCGTGAAAAGTTTTTTTTTTTTTTTTTTTGTGATTTTGCAAATTTATTAAAAGGAAAAAAAAATAGAAATCAGGTGTACACAAGTATTCACAGCCTTTGCCATGAAGCTCAAAATTGAGCTCAGGTGCCTCCTGCTTCCACTGATCATCCTTGAGATGTTTCTACAGCTTAATTGGAGTCCACCTGGGGTAAATTCAGTTGATTGACATGATTTGGAAAGACACACACCTGTCTACATATAAGGTCCCACAGTTGACAGTCAGAGCACAAACCAAGCATGAAGTCAAAGGAATTGTCTGTGGACCTCAGAGACATGATTGTCTCAAGGCACAATTCCGGGGAAGGGTACAGAAACATTTCTGCTGCTTTGAAGGTCCCAATGAGCACAGTGGACTCCATCATCTGTAAATGGAAGAAGTCTGGATCCACCAGGACTCTTCCTAGAGCTGGCCGCCGTGTAAAGTGAGTGATTAGGGAGAAGGATCTTAGTCAGGGAGGTGACCAAGAACCCAATGGTCACTCTGTCAAAGCTCCAGCATTCCTCTGTGGAGAGAGGAGAACCTTCCCACAACCATCTCTACAGCAATCCACCAATCAGGCCTGTATGGTAGATTGGCCAGACAGAAGCCACTCCTGGGTAAAAAGCACATGGCAGCCTACCTGGAGTTTGCTAAAAGGCACCTGAAGGACTCTCAGGCCATGAGAAACAAAATTCTCTGGTCTGATGAGACAAAGACTGAACTCTTTGGCATCATGTTTGGTGGAAACCAGGCACCATCCCTACAGTGAAGCATGGTGATGGCAGCATCATGCTGTGGGGATGTTTTTCAGCAGCAGGAACTGGGAGACTAGTCATGATTGAGGGAAAGATGAATGCAGCAATGTACAGAGACATCCTGGATGAAAACCTGCTCCAGAGCGCTCTTAACCTCAGACTGGAGCAGTGGTTCATCTTTCAGCAGGTACAATGACCCTAAACACATAGCCAAGATATCAAAGGAGTGGCTTCAGGACAACTCTGTGAATGTCCTTGAGTGGCCCAACTGGAGCCCAGACCTGAATCTAATTGAACATGTCTGGAGAGATCTGAAAATGGCTGTGCACCGACACTCCCCATCCAACCTGATGGAGGTTGAGAGGTGCTGCAAAGAGGAATGGACAAAACTGCCCAAAGATAGGTGCACCAAGATTGTGGCATCATATTCAAGAAGACTTGAGGCTGTAATTGCTGCCAAAGGTGCATCAACAAAGTATTGAGCAAAGGGTGGGAATACTTAGGTCACTTTTTACATATTGTCATTATGGGGTGTTGTGAGTTGAATTATGAGAGGGAAAAATGAATTTACTCCATTTTGGAATAAGGCTGTAACATAAAATGTGGAAAAAAATGAAGTACTGTGAATAACATCTGGATGCACTGTATGCCGATTTTGTAGGATAAAATGGCGAGCACATCGTGTTGTTTATATTGTGGAAGGTCAGTCAGTCCCTCAAGCAACTTGCTACTGATCACTTCAGCCCTCTAGTTTTTATTCATCTCTATGGTCTTGATCCAGGAGCATCATAAATCCAGACTCACTGACATTTAACTGAATGCTAAAGAGTGTTAAATCACTGCTGGTGCATCAGATTTCATCAGCTTGTTTCCCGTCTTTTGATCTGAAAGTGCGTTCCATTCTGACTGTGCTTTGCTCTTTAAGTGAGCAGCTGCAGGACCTTATTTGCAAACTCGGTTCCTGTGAGCAGACAATCGGCTCACAGAACTTTGGTTTTCATTTTGACACTCCAAAAACTGGGCAGTAAGATGGTGCTACGGTTTGGATATTCAAGAACTGAGTGCATGTACTGATGCACTTTCACTTACCTTCATAGTTGACTTGTCCATCACCATCTGTGTCAGCTTCATGGATCATCTCTTCGACTTCCTCATCTGTCAGTTTCTCACCCAGGTTGGTCATCACGTGACGCAGTTCTGCCGCGCTGATGTAACCATTACCGTCCTGTCACACAGTCAAATATCATGATGCAGTGGTTTTTCTGAGCTGTGTAACAGAGATGCTGCCATTAAAATGTACATTTTGCATTAGATGCTGTAAGTATTTCTGGGAGTGTCACTGCATCTACCACACGATGAGTTCTGATTGGCCCAGGTGCATGCCCCATTTTTGTTGGTGTTAAACTGCTGATAAACATTACTGTGGAATAACTGACCATTTTCTGACAAAAAAGGTTTTGCCGTTAAGAGAGCCAAGATACGGCGTGTGGACAGAAGAAGAGTGTGAAGATGGAAACTGAAGGAGTAAAAATGAATGTCATCAGTACATAAGCCTCACAAGTAAGTTGTAAGATTTCTGGAGTGCATTAGATGAAGTGGCAGAAAGTGTACCCAAAGAAGAAAGAGTCATGACTGGAGCAGACTTCAATGGGCATGTTGGTGAAGGAAACAGAACTGATGAGGAAGTAATGGGTAAATATGGTATCAACGGGAGGAATGTGGAAGGTCAGACAGTAGTAGATTCTGCAAAACCGATGTAAATGGCTGTCAAGTCTTGCAGTATGCGATGGTGCCACGTTTCGCTACCTCCACAACACCAGGGAACTGCAATGGGTCCTCAATGGCAACCACAAAAGCAAGACCTGGTCTTATGTGTGAATGAGAGAGAGCCCACTGGAATAGTGCAGTTACAATGAGAACAGGTAGTGAAGGTAGATGAGTACTTGGGGTTAACTATCCAAAGTAATAGAGAGTAAAGGTAGGGTGGAGAAAGGTGACAGGAGTGACAAAAGGATACCAGCAAGAGTGAAGGAGAAAGTTTACAGACAGTAGTGACAACAGCTTTTTTTTTTTTTGTCCTTTACTACTGTACGACTCTTGTTGCTGCAACAACTGATTTTCCTCGCTGTGGGATCAAAGTTCATCTTAGCTGTGTTGTATGAATTAGAGATGGTGGCTCTAACAAAAATATAGGAGGCAGAGCTGAAGATGCAGTGATTTTCTTTGGGAGTGACGAGGACGGACAAGATTAGGAATAAACATATCAGAGGCACAGAACAAGTAGAACAGTCTGGAGACAAAGTCAGAGAGGTGAGACTGAGATGGTTTGGACACGTGCAGAGGAGGGATCCACAGTATATAGGGAGAAATATGCTGAGGATGGAGCCACCAGGCAGGAGGAGAAGAAGGAAGCCAAAGAGGAGGTTTATGGATGTGCTGAGGGAGGACATACAAGCGGTTCGTGTGACAGAGGAAGATGCCCAAAGAAGAAGAGAACTAAGATGCCATGAAATGAAGTAGCCCTTATTTCCACCAATTTTACCGAGACTGGTTTGATCCTCACTAGCAAAGACTTGAATCACTGGTCATTAAAAAAATCCTACCTTATCAAAAACCCTGAATGCCTCCCTAATCTCCTCTTCACTGTCTGTGTCCTTCATCTTCCTTGCCATCATAGTCAGAAACTCAGGGAAGTCAATGGTCCCGCTGCCTAGGAGACAGAAACCATAACTGAAAATTCTTCACAAGCTTCTGCTTTTGTTTGTTTCCATAGCTTTAAACGTGTGTATTCATCACATACCATCTGCATCTACCTCATTGATCATGTCCTGAAGTTCTGCTTCAGTTGGGTTTTGACCTAGTGACCTCATGACTGTACCCAGCTCTTTGGTGGTGATTGTGCCATCACCATCCTTATCAAAGAGGGAGAAAGCCTCCTTGAACTCTGGCAAGACAGAAGAAACAAAATAAAAAAACTAAATAGAAACTAGAGTGAGAAGTATGGGACAAAATGCAAGAACATGACATCAGTCTTATAATGGAACAAATGTCAGTCAAATTACAAGAAACTAGTTAGTCTGTTGTTTTTATAGGAAGAAACCTCAAGCAGACAAGAGTCAGTCATGTTACTATTTCCTACAGTCATTTTAACACACCAAAGGAACAACTCAAGACTTACAAAGCATGCAACAGCAAACGATTCAGCTAAACAATCATGAGCAAACCAGGGTCATTCCACAGTAATTGGGACAAACTTAAAAATTAGAATTCAGTCAAGAACAAAACTTTATTTCCAACTGCATAGATGACAATTTTCATGAAATGGTAATTAAATGTTGATAAGGGCATTTTTTGATGTTGTAAACTGTAATAAATTAGCCAAAAATCAAAATCCACTGTCCCGGAGGGGACAACTGTTAAATGGCTGGAGTATTCTTTGTCTTGTTGAAGTCTGCCATTCATCAAGAGATACTGTTGTACCTTAATGTACCAACAACACAGCATATTATTTTATTTATAGTTTAATGTAAGAAAATAACATCTTCATATAAAATGTCCCCTCTGTGATAAAATACGGTGAAAAAATGTTTCCGTTCTATCAGTGACTTAAGTAAAATTTATATCCTTTTATGAGCTTTTTACTTGAGGGTCATATTATCAATAAATGATGCTTAAATTGTCATGGAGGGGACAGTAAATTATAATGCAGACAAAATCAATTTTACAAGTGTGAAGACTTCACTAATTATGAAAGATATATATCTGAAATCATGGTTCTAAATTCTAGTGTGTATCATTTGAGCAACTGCAGGAAATAACCTACATGACTGCATCTCATAAGTGATTTTATTGGCCCCCTCCGTGATATACCACTAAAACATGAACATATTTTTAATAGACTGTCCTGAAAGTCCTTGAACATATAGTTGGAGAGCCCGTTGTTCTTTATAGTTACTCACAGAATATACACCATTATTACTGCAAATAATACCGCTATTACATTCTTCAAATTGTCTCCTCCGTGACATGCAAAATACTGTGGAATGCCTTTTCAGTGTTCACACTGACAAGTTCATTAAAAAGACTCCAAGGTGTTGATTAGCACCCCAGTGAAACAGGCTGCATTAGTAAGTCAGTGATCCTATTGATGCCAATCAGTCATCAAGGCAGCAGATTCCCCACAGTTCACCTCAAACCAAGTGTACCTCCACCGTCTCTCCAAGATGGCCCACCATCCAGCAAAGTGAGTTCCTGAGCTCAAAATAAACTGTAGTGCACCCATGAGATAAGGGTTGAATCTAATCTGCCAAAAATCTTGAAGGCACTGCCACAAAATATCTTTTGCATTCAAGCTGAACCTACAATTATCACATTTCCACAGAATACATCATGAGCAGATAACATTGAAGAGCATTTAGCATGTTCATTTTACCAGCTGTAACAAGCTTTTAAAGCACCCATACATACATACATACTACATACATACATTACAGCAGTGGCTTTTCATAATTTTGCAGCTTTTAACTAAATGAGAAAATTATTTTCTTCATACTGAAGAAATTAAACTGTAAGACCCCAGTGGACATGGACTAATATTAAACTCAAGTTTTGCACAAACCGTGGTTTCATAATGTCACCTTACCAGCAATTTGTTCTTCTGTTAGTTGATCTGCCTAAGAGAGTAAGGCAGAATAAAGCAATCAATTAATTGATGGCCTCAACAGTGAAAAGTTGTAATGTACATTATAATATAAAGTAAAACAAAAAAGAAAAAAAGTCCACTTCCTGTACTGGTTACACTCGTGGCATGGGCTCACCCCACCACCACACACACACACACACACACACACACACACACACATTTGTAATGAGCTGGAACCAATTAAGACACCCAGAAATGAAATGACACTTGTGACTGCGCACACAGAAGAAGCATCTTTCCAAACAGACCTGATGGTTCTTTTCACTACCATCCTTAAAGAGTAGAAAACGGTGATCTGGTCAGTTAAAAACATTTTAAACAAACATTGCACAGGGTCTGATATGCAGACTGGAACATCAACTATGCCTGCAACATTTTTTATTTATCAATCTATCAATTTGTCTAATTCATATTTTTCCAGACATTTTTTTGTATTCTTTCCCCAAGCTATGAAACTGATTCTGGCAACCAATCATAAGCATTTTCTCTCTTTAGACCAGGGGTCACCAACCCTGTTCCTGGAGAGCACCTGCCCTGCATGTTTTCCACATCTACCTACTCAAGTCACACCTGATTTTTTAAAAGTGGTGTTTTCCAGGTCTTGATTGGCTGAGCACACCTGATAGAGTTAATTGCCTGGGAGTGGAACAGTAAGTTAGAAAACATGCAGGGCAGATGCCCTCCAGGAACAGGGTTGGCGACCCCTGCTTTAGACCGCTAGAAACACTTTATGATACATGTGTTCTTTCAAACCCAGTCGGGGTGGGGCTATTTAAAATATTTAAGAAATTAAAGATTTCCAGTTATTCAAATGAAAAAAATAAATACAAGAAACTATGTATCATTAAAAGTTGAAAGTGGAATATGCAGTGTACGGTTAAACTGAAATGTTTCCAAGGCTTCTAGCTTCCACCATGTGAGGTATTTCCAACTAAAACAAAATTTCAATGTTATTTCTTGTAAAGACAGATCAAGCCATTTGAAAACTGGGCAGTGGAAAAATAGAGATGGTTACCAAACCACTTTAAAATCTAAAGAATGTTAGCTCCATCTGTGGTGTTGGGACAAATTCAAATCTCGATTTGATCAACTTGCATTTAAACACTTAGTATTTGCTTTCTTTAACTTTTACAACTGATGAACACACACACACACACACAGGTGATGTCACATGATGGAGTGAGCTGATCAAGTCACATGTGATTGTATGAATATATAAGTCCAGTGGTGTGCCAAAATATTTTAGACATTTTAAAAAAAATTTGGCAAGTGTCAGCTTTAACAACTGGAAAAGTAACAGAATACTTAAAAGGCATGAGATAGTGAAACATTATTTTCCATTTGAAACTTTATATGAAATAAATGAAAAGAATTTTTTTTTCTCAGTTCCACTAAAATGAAAGGAACCATGTCAGGAACTGGACTGCAGCAGTCGGTTCTTTTTGGTTAATGGTAAGGCCTGCAGTTATTCTGAAAGGTAAAACCATTTCACCTTGAATTCCACAAAGCAGATATCTGTCAGGTCTGCCACCAGCTTTGCAGCTTTTGGTTCTGGTTTCACCTCCCTACCACAGCGGTGCTTCAGATCCATACCTCGCCCCCCTGCAGGCAATCCAGATTTGAGAGTGAGGCCATCCAATGCCCCCCGCACCATCACCAAGCCTTCAGCAAGGCTCTCAACCTGCTTGCAGTTTTGGATGCCCTGTTTTTTCACCTCAAGCAGCTCAGCCTTGGTGGCGTGCAGGCAGTTCCTCAGATCCTGCAGCTCTCGGACGAGGCCATCCACACGGCTGCACGTGGAGTCTACCAACATCTGAAGGAAGACTCTGTAGTTTCTCTCCTGCTGCTGAATGAGCTCCTTGTAGAAGTGCTGCTGTTCATCAAGCAGGTCATAGACGGTGGACAGACTCACCAGCTCGTCTTCTGCTGGATACACAGCCACTTTCTTATGCAGCATGGCAACAGCACAGTGATGAGAAACCAATGTTCTGACAGGAGTCCAACACTGATTAGTCCCTCTTGATTTGTTAAACACATTGATGAATGGACATTTTTTTATAATCAGTCTGAAAAGACAGATGTAAAGTTGAAGAGTCACGAGTAGAAGCAAAGAACTCTTGCAGTCACCCAAGATTTTGAAGCACCAGACTGAATGCATAAATGGCTGACAGACAACTGCAGGATATGACAACAGTAAAAGATTTCAAAATCCTTCTAGGTGGACAAAGTTTCCTTATCTTCTGGAGCCTTACATGGACAATGCCTTCATCTTCAGAGGATCTGGAAGACAATAGTTTGTCCTTGTGTTGAAGTCTGTCCAGTGTCAAATCTAGCAATTTGTAGAAATCGCTCTCTTTCTTTCTTTCTATCCTCCTCTATTGCAGTACTGAACGTACCAGGCTGTCCGTCCTCGTCTGCGTCCAAACCATCTTACTGAAAGGCTCAGCTATCTGTGCAGTAAAGGCAGACAGATGAAGTGTCCACCTCCTGCAGGAGTCCAACAGTCTGTGTGAGGTCAGACTAGGTCACACCAAGGTGTCAGACAAACCCATTTAAACTCTCACAGTGTTCATCTGAACTCTGTCATCTCACTGGTCCAGTTTCAGCTCCAGGGGAGGATCAGCTCGCCGGTCAGGTGACCTCCTACACACCAACACTTCAGAATAACGCTGAAATGACCTAATCCAATGAAAACTAACAGCAAATAGGTAAAAAAAAAAAAAAAAAGTAGAGGTGTTGATAACATGGCACCTTGGTTCAACCAGTACAGAACAAAAACAGTTCAAGTACAATAATGTTTTTGGTGGAAATGAGAAAGGGACACTGGCCAGCAACCTTCTGATATCGCACACATCTCTGCATGTTGCCGTTGGACTGACTAAAAGCTCCCCCCCAAATATATATATATATATAAAATTTTTCAGGCTGTAATTTTTTTCCCCAAAATAGAGTTTCCTTATGTTTGAGAGGTCACTCTCACATTTCTGAGGTGCAAATATGTAGAAACGACTCAAGAAAATGTTTTATATTTAGTTGTAACTTTGTGGAACAGCCTCCCTCATCATGTGTTAAATGCTCCCAAGTGTTATTACTTCAAAGGAATACTATGATTATTTTTAGTGTTTGATTTTGACGCCTCGCTGGAGAGGTGTTCCGGGCACGTCCCACTGGGAGGAGGCCCCGGGGAAGACCCAGGACACGCTGGAGGGACTACATCTCTCGGCTGGCTTGGGAACGCCTTGGGGTTCCCCCGGAGGAGCTGGAGGAGGTTTGTGTGGATCGGGAGGTCTGGGCGGCTTTGCTTGAGCTGCTGCCCCTGCGACCCGAAAATGGATGGATGATTTTTACCTCCGCCAAGGAGGTTATGTTTTCAGTCGCATTTGTTTGTTTGTCTGTCTGTCAGCAGGATAACTCAAAGTTGTGAACGGATTTTGATGAATTTTTGTGGAGTGGTTGGAAATGACAAGAGGAACAAGTGATTAAATTTTAGTGGTGATCCGGATCACGATCCGGATCCCGATGCTAACGCGTTAGCATGTCTATGGCATTTTCAATGTTAAAAGTTAGCATTAAGCAGTTGCAGCTGTCATCACATTCGGGTGCATTTGTTTTCAAATTGTAATATTTCTTAAATTTATTTTTGTTTATATATTAATAATCTAATGATTATTATATACAATTTTAGATTAAGAGACAAAAAGAAATAGATCACTGTGCCAAGGAGGGAATCTCTTTAGGGTCAGTGACCCTATGGCCTTGTTTAGAGAAATGTTTCATAAATGTTAAAAAAAATTCATATATTTGCAGTTAAGTTGAATAATAAATTGAATTTTGTCTCTTATTTGTTTTTGTCTATAAGCACATGCAATATCAATATCAGTGCTCAGATGACAGTAGCTTCTGGGAAAGGTGCAAGTTGCAATAAACTGTGATGCCAAGCGCTAAGGATACATGCTATCCAGTCACAGCAGATGAAGTTTTTTTTAATACTGAACAAACCTCATTGTTAGACTTTTTTAGGTTCAATGATTCCACGGTGTGTAGATGTTATGGCGTCAGTGACCCCATGGCCTTGGCGGAAGTTTGCACTCTGAGTGCTTCTAGTTATTGATTGACAATGTTGTTATGGTGTTTGATGACTTTTACTGTGCTATAAATGAGTTTTATACAGTTATATTTATGAGTTTTACTCGAATGCTTTTTTTAAATGATGAATGATGTGTGCTTTTATTGTATTTTTACACACATTTTATGAATAATTAATGATTATTGACAGTGATTTTCCACCACAGCTGCTGACAGTCTGCATGCTCTTATCAATAATATTAAGTTTTGTCCTGAATACGATTTAAAATCAACAAGAACTTCATTTAAGCTACACTTTGAACATACTTCAAGAGGATAACTTGCTGAAGCCACGGCAGAAAATGCAAGAAAACACGCAGAAACTGTCCTTTACAAGCACATCTGGTGTTACTGCTGGCAGACAAATTACCACAACTCTCGTGGCTGAGATCTCTGGGTCGCAAGCTCACAAACAGAATTCAATGGAACAAGATCTTGAGTTGGCATTCCAGTCGTTCTACTTCTATGCTGAAAGCCAAGAGCTCATGCCTTCTGACACCACATGTGGCATCATGATAACTTTTTTTTAGCACATAACTGTCAGAAAAACAAAACAAATAAATATGCCAGCATTGATACGAGGACTTGGTGATATAGGTATAAGAAGATAAGATGTGATAAAGTGAATGAATGTGAGAAGTTGCAACAATGGCACACTGCCCCTAAGCTGTAGGCGGAACCCCATCCATGCCCAAACATGAATCCCACAGCCACAGCACTGCAGCCATCATAGGAGATGTGCAGTCCATCAGTCCAAACAAAAAGACCAGAACAGTCCTAAGAGCACAACATTATCAGATACAGACCCCAGCCCTGACTAGACATGGGCCCCAAACCCCACAAAGGCAGCAGAGACCGCATAGCTGAAGCACCAGAGCCAATGGGAGCGCATCCCACAGCCACTTCCATCAGGCACACACCTACGGCATCAAAAACACCAGCCATCCAGAGGGCAGCCAATCCCATATAATCCTCACACCCACCCCTCAGAACTGTGGTTAACAGCAAAACCACCAGACAACAGAGCCTCTGCCCACATGGGTAGTCATACTTTCCCACTATTCATACTTTTTATTGTTTCTGGTGCAGGTCTTTGGTGCTTGAGTGTCCAGGTGATCAAATTATTCATTTCAGTAACAGGTGACCAACAAAATGTCAACATTCGGCGCATGTTGAACCACATAATAAACCTTTGGTGGGGAATCGGCTGATTCACATAAGTGCCGTTGCAGTGGTTTACAGACGGCCTTGACGCTCCAATTCCTCAATCAGCTTCTCAAGCAAAATCAGTGTATTTATTGATTCCACAAAGATTACAGCATCCGCTGTGATGTCACAGACAGTAAACGTTTTATCAACAACAAAAGCACCTAACTCACTGGTTTTCACAACCCCACCCAACACTCAATCCATGTAAACATTGAACAGTGGAGGAGCCAAAACATATCCATGACTCGCCAACTGTGACCAGGATTATTGTGTGTTATGCATATCAGTGAACACAATTACTTCCTCACATGTCAAGGCCAGTGTTTTGAAACAACATGCATAATGCATCAACTTGTATGAAACAGGCTGTAGTAGCACTGGTTTAATCATTCAAGCCACTTTGATATCAACTTTTTAAAAAATTGACAAATGACTCCATGAAAATAATCCATACCTGTGACACTATTTAGATTCATCTATAGGTCAGACATTAAGGATACTTTGAAGTCTGGTAGAGTCTGTGTCAGAAGTGACACTGATTTAGTATTATTTGTTGAGCTACGTAAACCACAGCTGGTACACAAAGTCCAACTTTCTGCACGGTATCAGAATTCTACTCCAATATAACAGGTCATAACACCAGGAGTAGCTCCCATTCATACATTGTTCCCATCGTACAAATCCTGGCTTGAATTCTTTAACATACTCTGCTATCAGATGGTGTAATTATCTGCCTGACAACATATGTAATAGTGTCTTAAACCACACCCATTATTTAAAAAAAAGTTTTAACTTTTTTTTTGTTTGTTTTTACTTATTCCCATTTTTGCTTGGGATGCCACAGTGGATCTGGGATTGACTGCGTGTTTTGGCACAATTTAAGATAGGTGCCCCTCCAGTATGAGCCATAGGGAGCACACGCCTTTAATTTCAATAAACAGCCAAACAGAGTGTATATTATGGATTTTTTTTAACATCAAGTTATTGTGTTGCATGTCATTTTGTGCTTGTTTGTAAGCAACAGTGTGTTTTTAGTAGCATTTTTGCTGACTGTGAATCTTTGCAATTTACATTTTTTAATTTGTTGCTGTAAGAACCAGTGTACATTGTGGTCCTTAAACTTACTTTTATTAAAAAAAAAAAAAAAAAGAAGAAAAAAGAAACTTACACTTATTTTAATTTATAATAAATATGATTGCAACACTACGTGCACTCTGATTGGCTGATTTCCAGTCTGATATTTTCCCATATCAAATCAAATCAATTTTATTTATATAGCGCCAAATCACAACGGTTGCCCCAAGGCGCTTTATACTAGAAGGCAAAAGCCATGCAATAATCACAGAAAAACCCCAACGGTCAAAAGATATCATATCAGACCAGTTACCATGAAAATCGGTCTCTACGGGAATATCAGATTAGATTATGCTGAAGAGAACTTTGTTGATCCCTTGGGAAGACTCCCTCAGAGTAATTGAGGTTACAGTAGCACTGTATAGCAGCACACAGGGTAAGAAGCACACAGAGTGCCAAAAGTGAAAATAAAAAATAAAAACACACCTCTGTGTTTTTTGGACGGACCTCGCTAACGCTCTGTCCGTACTACCAACAACTCAGTCTGATATTTACCCTGAACAGACCTCATGCTCATTTAATAATCCTTTACTATTAAGAGAATTATATTTGTGCTAAAATAAGGA
Organism: Thalassophryne amazonica; assembly: GCF_902500255.1. Lineage (NCBI taxonomy): Eukaryota > Metazoa > Chordata > Actinopteri > Batrachoidiformes > Batrachoididae > Thalassophryne > Thalassophryne amazonica. The sequence goes on along the minus strand of NC_047121.1, from coordinate 57,987,041 downwards.
TAATACTTCATTGTGTTATCTTCAGCGAGATTATTATGTACATGTGGTTTTAGTGCGGAAGGTTCCCAGTTCAAACCCCACCCCTGCCACATTTCTCCATGTAATGGTGTGGAGTTGCGTCAGGAAGGGCATCCGGTGTAAAACTTGTGCCAAATCAACATCCAGATTCACCTTGTATTTGCTGTGGCAACCCAGAGTGAAAAACAAGGGAGCAGCCAAAGGAACTTATATTGTTTCAGTTTTATTTCCTTAAAATAAATAAATTGCAAAGTTGGGCCAGATCAGAAGTACTGTCAATCTTCCAAACATTTATCAGAGATTTCTGTACATTTCAGAGAAAATCTACGCATTTAGAGTGCTTCTACTTAAGTGGCGGACATATTCAGAAGTGCAAAAACTTGATTTGGTCCACTTCCCAATAATGTGTGGAACATAAAAACGCAAATGATACTTAAATTTAAACATACCATCTAGTTTTGGTGTTTTTGTTGGCGGTATGTGGCTAATAACAGGTGAAAAACTAAACTAACTTAAGTTTGTCTGGCGCTAACTATCTGTTTGCTTATTACTATTTTTTTTTTTTTTTAAAGTCTGCGGCGGTTCGCCAAAACAAACTATACAACGTGTCGTTGATTTAGCTGAACAGAACTTAAACTAGAACAGAACTTTTAAAACAGAAGTCTCACCATAGTTTCTGCTGCCGCTCCAGGAAGAAGAGACACGAACGGAGCCCGCCGCGCGCGCGCTGACAGGAAACAGCCGCACAACGCTGCTCTGTATCCCTACGCTTCACCGGATTCTAATCATCAGTAAATAATCAGTTATCAGAAAAAAAGTTTAATCGCGTCTTTGATAATCATGGCGTGTTTATATTGGTAATAAATATCGATTTGTTACATAAATACATGCTAATTACATTTTATTTGGTACTTTACTTAGATATTGTGACAAATTTAGCATACTTATCGTTTACAGACATTGACGTAACAAGCATGCGCATTGACGTGGTTTGCAAAAACGTGTTAAATTGATACCACAAGACAGAAAGAGATCAGGAAGCGATTCTGCGGTCTCTGAATACGTTCGAAACCTAGATTGTACCGCAAAAGCAAGGTATTTTTCAACCCTAACCTCAGTGGCGGCACCTGGGGGGGGGGGGCTTGGGGGGCTTAAGCCCACCAAATAATGAGCCAATCTCCCCCTCAGCCCCCCCCCCCCCCCAATAATTCTGCCAATAATGTGAATAGCGACTGACATATTTGTGAATCTCAACTGCAGTTTTGCGCTGAGAATGTCTCAATATTGCATAACTGAGCAAAGTGATGAATGTGTGTTCGGTGATCCACCAATGCTGAATCACCCTTCATAAACAGAATTTTCAGTTTTGCAAATAAACATTTATTTGTAAAAACCCACACACAAGTTACAAATCAGAAATTTGTGTTTATGGATCACAAAGCACGTGTACAAATCAGAGGATATTTGTAAATCACCCTCTGTGCATGAGACAAATTTAACTCCATACTCCAAAAATTTAGGTTTCCTAAATATTTATTATGGCCATTCTTGAAACTTCACTTATCTTTATTTATACCTATGTGCAAGTTTACTGAACATGCAATCATTCTAAGTGACGTGTGTGTGTGTGTGTGTGTGTGAGTGTGTGTGTGTGCATTGATACCACATTTTAGAGGAGCACGGGTGACTAAAACATATACCTTGGTATTTATAAAGCAATTTACTATATATTGTTCATTTTGACAACATTTTGTGGAGTCCCCCCCCCCCCCCAACAATAATTTCCTGGTCCCGCCACTGCCTAACCTGATCTGTCAACAAACCCACGTGACCACATTCATGACATCACGAAAAGTATTGCTGCTTTGCAGGAGGACGGAAGTGTTTAGTGACAGCAAACTGATCTTTGCAGGCGAAACAATGGTCCTAAAGGTGATGACTCTTTCGTACCAGGTCCCTTTTGGACAATTCTTGGATGCACTGGAATTACTTTTTAAATCATATTTTTCATAGGTATAAATATAATACATATGTATCCACAACAGTCTGGGAGCATGGACTGCATCTACCACACCATGGAACCACCTTGGATCCTGGATGGCAACCATCCAGGTAGACAACCGGTCCATCCCCACATCTCTAACCATTGGTAGGCTGCAGCCAGGTGAAATGTGGGCATGCTCTTGGCCTTTTTAGCTACTTGCATCCTCAACACTCAAGTATCTGCCTGCTGCATCATGCACAAACATCATATGGACAAAATGTCAAAGGTGACCCTCCCTCACAATGCAAGTGATTCTTGTCATCCCAGTCTCCCCAAGTAACCACTTATTTGACACAAAGGTTTGTGCAAACCAGCAGCTTAGATGCTTTTGTTGGGGAGGTTCACCAGCTATGACTTTTTGGACGATGCTGTGATCTTTGTAGAATCAGTGGATACTCTGATTGCAGGACTTGAGAAGCTGCGTGAGGAATCAGAGTGTCTGCATTTGTGATGGTCCTGAATTCAGACTAAGATCCAGGTTTTCAGTGACTTGTTGGACCCATCAGAAGTACATCTCTGTATGGTGAAAGTGTAGAACTTGGAGAGACATTCACTGATCTCAGCAGTAATATTGATGTCTCTGTGTCCTCAACCTCTGAGATGCCTGGGAAGATCTTATGGAGTCATGGGGTCAAAGATCAGGGGTGCCAATATTCACAGCAGCAACAAGAAATACATTTTAAATGAAAACAAAATCCTTTGTAAAAAAAAAAAGAAAAAAAGATGTACTTGTAATTTAGCCAGACTCCTTACATTTGGCTGAAATGAATTTATATGAGGCCGTTGAAGTCATGAGATTCAGTCACTCTCCATAACAATGTAGATTTCTTCTTTTCCTGTGTACTGCATTTCTGAAGACTTGAAAATCTAAACTTGGCTTCAGAAGATTTTCTTGTAAGACCAGCCTATTCTGACATACAAAATAGAACACATCTTGCCAAGCACTGGTGTATATGTCAAGATCCTCAGTCCAGATTGGCAACCACCCAGGCAGACAACCCGTCCAGCCTCATCTCCTGAGCATAGGTAATGTATGGGCGTGTTCTTGACCTTTTCCAGTTGATGGGTCCCCAACACTGAGGCACCAGCAGACTACATCATGCACAGAGATACATGCTCTCTGGACATAGAGTTGTAGTTGACATTCCCTATGCAACTGATGTGTCTTATCTAAGGTTCTCTAAGTTAGCTTTTGTTTGACACATTCATTCAACAGGAACCAAGTATCCATTTTCCAACTATGTCACAAACTGGGCACGTTTTTAGACCCTGCAATTCTGCAGGAATCTCTTCCCCTTAGAACATTATTAATCTCCATAACTACAACACTACAGTAGTATTAGACTAGCATGCCCAGCGATGAGGTAGCGCAGTGGCTCTGTGGTTAACACTGTTACCTCATGGTGAGAAGGTTTCAGGTTCTCTTCCCACATGATCTTTTCTGTGTGGAGTTTGCATGTTCTCCTCATGTTCACGTGGGTTCTCTCCAGGTTTGAGCACCTGGAGAGAACATACAGGTTAGGTGAACTGGTGACTCAAAGTTGACTGTAGGTGAGACAGTAATTGTGTTTGTCTGTCCATATGTGACCCTGCAACAGACTGGCGTCCTGTCCAGGGTGAACCCTGCCTCTCTCCCAGTGACCATGTGGATAGGTTCTAGCTCTCCCGTGACCCTTATCTGGAATAAGCAGGTATAGAAAATTAATGAATGAATGTCCAGTAATGCTGCTGTGGATGCTGAAACCAACCCACCAAAAGGTTATTTAGTATCTGAAGGCTGGAGGTCCACCTAAGTACGAGATGCAGTTCTGGTTTCTACAGTCCTCAAATGTGCTTATGACTTCCGTCCAGAAAGGTGAAACCTGGGAACAATCTCCATTTCTTTATGACTGATGTAAATGAAATCCAGGACATATTCAGTGACTTGGAAATGTTCATGTAGACATCTATTGACTTGTTTAAAGACATGTAGTTGAAAAAGTGTAATTATTCCCATCCCAGTAATTCTTATATGTCATTTTGCTCCCAGCATGCACCTGGGCCATGAAGCATAGTTTTAAAGTGCTTTAAGTCAATCAATCAATCAATCAATTTTTTTTTTATATAGCGCCAAATCACAACAAACAGTTGCCCCAAGGCGCTTTATATTGTAAGGCAAGGCCATACAATAATGATGTAAAACCCCAACGGTCAAAACGACCCCCTGTGAGCAAGCACTTGGCTACAGTGGGAAGGAAAAACTCCCTTTTAACAGGAAGAAACCTCCAGCAGAACCAGGCTCAGGGAGGGGCAGTCTTCTGCTGGGACTGGTTGGGGCTGAGGGAGAGAACCAGGAAAAAGACATGCTGTGGAGGGGAGCAGAGATCGATCACTAATGATTAAATGCAGAGTGGTGCATACAGAGCAAAAAGAGAAAGAAACAGTGCATCATGGGAACCCCCCAGCAGTCTACATCTATAGCAGCATAACTAAGGGATGGTTCAGGGTCACCTGATCCAGCCCTAACTATAAGCTTTAGCAAAAAGGAAAGTTTTAAGCCTAATCTTAAAAGTAGAGAGGGTGTCTGTCTCCCTGATCTGAATTGGGAGCTGGTTCCACAGGAGAGGAGCCTGAAAGCTGAAGGCTCTGCCTCCCATTCTACTCTTACAAACCCTAGGAACTACAAGTAAGCCTGCAGTCTGAGAGCGAAGCGCTCTATTGGGGTGATATGGTACTACGAGGTCCCTAAGATAAGATGGGACCTGATTATTCAAAACCTTATAAGTAAGAAGAAGAATTTAAATTCTATTCTAGAATTAACAGGAAGCCAATGAAGAGAGGCCAATATGGGTGAGATATGCTCTCTCCTTCTAGTCCCCGTCAGCACTCTAGCTGCAGCATTTTGAATTAACTGAAGGCTTTTTAGGGAACTTTTAGGACAACCTGATAATAATGAATTACAATAGTCCAGCCTAGAGGAAATAAATGCATGAATTAGTTTTTCAGCATCACTCTGAGACAAGACCTTAAGTCTCTGCATTTAATAAGAATATACATAAAATGTAATTTTGAAAGCAAATTACCAAACATTAATGCTTCCTCAACCGCGTTCCCATAACACACACACACACACACACACACACACACACACACACACACACACACACACACACACACACACACACACACACACACACACACACACACACACACACACACACACACACACACACACACACACACACACACACACACACACACAAGTTTTTAGAATTTTAGTGTTTAAAATAAGGTCGGTCAACAGTGATGGACTATTTTCTTTCCTATAGGCGGAAGGAGATATTACAAATATTACACCTGAAGGTGCAGGAGAGCAGCACACTGTATGGAGAGCAGGGAGAGGCTCCGCAGGAGATCGCCTTTTCTGAAGTAATCGCTGATTGGACGGATCAACCCGCAAAATCGGATAAAGTCGCTGATTGGGCTGCCGCAATCTGCAATGCGTCAAATCCATCAAATCCCAAACATGGCGCGAGAATGAATGCGGGGGAAAGGGGGCGTTCCTACTTCCGCCCACAGTAACACTTAGTCATAGGTGTGAACTGTCACCACTTACAGACTTTCTGACGTTTTGAGCCCAGTCATGACGGTCGGCAACGGGAAACACAGAGCCGATTGAAAACTGCGCCACCTACAGGTCACTTGGCCAAGAACGCTTCAGACTCTGGTCAAAGTTTTAAAGTGTGTCGTCATATTTGTGTTTAGTTTGAAAAATCATATATTTTGTCATTCATGCAGATGTATGCAAAGCAGTTTTGAACTTGTCAAGGGAGCTGAAACTCATCTAAAGTGCAACAATGATTTATGGAAAAAAAAAAGAACGAGAAGTACAATTAGTGGAAGAGTATTGGTGAAAATGTTTAAATCTGTGGCCTCAAGTTACTGCGTATGATGGCAATTTGAAAAGATCAAGAGGCTCTATTCCTGACTGATTGTGAAAAATTTTCCAACATTTAATTAGATCTGCGGCTGAGCCATCTTTTGACAGAATATAATTGTAAGTTATGTCAATCACTGGGAGTAGGACAAAGAGCCCAGACCGAGACCTGCTTGGTCCCTCTCTGTGAGAGGGTTTCAAGTAATTAAGACCTTCTATGTACTGTACTGGTTAAACCATACAGATGAGGAAAATTCTAAAAGAGGACTAATATATGAGGAGCCAGAACACATCCCAAAGGAACTCCAGTATTAGAAGTATTAAGTGTAAGGCCCCCTGACTGGGCAGTTAAGACATGTTTATGTCCTGTGGTGCGGAGTGTAAATCAAAAAGAGTGTGAGGTGAAAAAGGAGATGTACGTATTGATTTTAAGAGTCACCAACTATCATAAGTCATTTCGATTGTATATTACTAGCAGGTGTGCTGGCCAAGTGGTTAGTGCACTTGGTTTTAGTGCAGAAGGTTCCCAGTTCAAACTCCACTGCTACCACATTTCTCCATGTAATGTTGAGTTGCATCAGGAATGGCTTCCGGCATAAAACTTGTGCCAAATCAACTAAACATGCAGCTCTGGTGGGGTGATTCCCTCGTGAAAAAACGAAGCAGCTGAAGGGATAGTTTTTCAAAAAAGCAGTATTATTAAAATAATAATGACTTTATTCCAGACTCAAGAGTACAGATACATGATATGTACATAGGTCCATATCTGGGGAGTTGCAGACTTATACAGACAAGTTTATATGTAACATCTGTAACCAGTGGGTCCTAATCCTGTAACATCCTGGTGTCAAGAACTGCGCATATGATGGGATTCACAGACTTGTCTAAATGCTGCATGAACCGATACACCAAATTCCTGATCACAGTCTGACAGCACCTATGTCAAAGACTGTGCAGTGTGTACTTGTACTCTCATATTTGGAAAATGCAATGAATAATTCAAAAGTTAAAAATTTTAAAGTTTTCATATTTTAACATTGAAAATTTACAAGATGGTCACTTTTGAAAAGTTTTCTGTAATTTGTTCAAAGTAGAAAAATTGAAAACTGCGCCTGTAGTCTTAATCAGTGTATTATTTCATTGAGAGCCGATACCTACAAGCAACAGTGCCCTCTTGTGGCCTGATGGACACCCTGTGGTTAGCAACAACGGGCCTGTTTTATTTTGAATTTTAAAAAGGCACCAACACCGCCTAAAATAGGAGGTTCACTGATCCCCAGCTGTATCGATCAGAAGCCAGAATTTCAAAGTAGTGCAGCAGTTTTTGTGATATTATTGACAGAAGTTTGGCAGACCCATCGATTAACTGCACCATCTTCTGTTTTGAGCCAAGTCACAAGGAAAAACAGAGCACTGCTACATGGATGTGGAAACAAATATTTTTCCAACATTTTTTTTTTTTTACAAAAACTTTGGGTTATGTTCACATATTGCTAAAATATTCTTTAGCGGGGGGGGGGGGGGGGGGGGGGAATAGTTCAACACTTGCGGTGAAAGTTCAATACTTTCACCGCATAGATACACTTCTGATGGGCAAGTCCAGGAAGTCGCTAAAAGTCTGAATCTTAGTCTTGATCCACGGAAATCTCAAATCCAGATACTCTGGTTCTGCTGCAGTGAACAGTGTAGGAGCCATAACACATCCCTGAGGAACTCCAGTTTTCACTGGCAAAATTCAGTCTCAGTCTCCACTTTGCACAGCACTCACAGTATGTGTGTGTCAGCTGACTGATGTCCAGTAGCTTCTTGGGATCCCACAAATTCTCAGGATGTCCCAGAGAGCAGTCCGATCAACTGAATCAAACACTTTGCCAAAATCAACACAGGCTACAAAGAAGCACTGCTGATATTCAAGCTGGCATTTGATGAGTGCCCACAAGTCTAGAATGTAGTCAATGGTTGACTTCTTGGGCATGAAGCTGGACGGCTCACTAAGCAGGAGAACTCAACAAGAGTGATCCAAGAACACAATGTCCTCGCTGGCAAATTCTGCTTTGATACAAGTTCTTGCTACATTCTAATAACATTTCAAGGTATGTGATAGTTGATTTCAGAATGCAGACACCAATTCATGAAAAGTGTCTAGGTTTGTTAATCAAGGGCCATAACTCTGCCAAAATGTGTCAGTCTTATACAATATTAGAATATGTGTATAACAAGGAATTGTACCACAAGTAAGGTTAGACCTCACTTGTGTGACGCGCCTTGAGGCAACCTTTTTGTGATTTGGTGCTATATAAATGAAAATAAATTGAAATTACCAAGTTTCCCAAAATTTCTAATAAAAAGGTGACAATTGATTTCAGTATGCAGGCACGTCTCATGAAACAGTCTGGATTTGTTAATCAAGGGCCATAACTCTGGCAAAAATGGGCCCAACTTGAATAATAATATGCATATTACCAATCTGTAACAAGAACTTGTACCAAGTTTCACAAAATTCCTCCTAAAAATGTGAGATGATTTAACAACGCTTATACCCTTCTTTGGACAGACAGACAGATGGATGGATATTGTCATGACATAATCTCCCTTTGGACCTTTGGCCAGTGGGGGATAAAATCTAATTAACCAGATTTGATCAAATTTATAGAAACAAACAGTCATTCTGGTCAGGTAAAAATGCCTCAGCTATTTGAGGTGCGCACCAGTAAAATGTTTCCAATTTATTTAACATTTCAATTTATTACATTTTGTAATATGAGCCAGAATTGTATGTCATCTAATGACTTCTCAACACTATAAAACTGACCTGTTTGGACTTAACAGTTGTCATTTGGACTAAATAAGACAAAGGTGAGTAAAGTGGTTCAGTGTTGGAGCCGTTGATCCACCAAGTTGGTTTGAAGCCTCTTCAACAGTCACATGAGTTGCTCAGTTTTTTTTAATACCTTAAGTTTTGTAAAGTGGTCATAACCTAATTAATAATTTACAAATCCTTCATCAGGATAGTCTCATTCTCAAGTGGCACCTTTGCAGCTGGTCTTTCTAGTACTTTTGCTGTGCACAAAATCAGTTATAGAACCCAGCCAAAACCAGAACACAACTGTCCAGGACACTGTGATGATCATTGTTCACTATTTTCCATCAGTCTACTGACCATAATTTTCACCAATTCATATAACTGGTTATATGATCAAGAACACATTCCATTAAAACAAACCATCCTGATAGTCACTCCAAGTTTAATTGCTTTCTGTTCCAGTTTGACAAAAGGTTTCAGCACACTTGGTGAAAACTGGCTGATTTGGGTTCTGAGTAAAGCTGCTAACAAACAATGTGCACAAACGCAGAACGTGAATGAGACGTGTGCACGTGCATTCAGTCCTCCAGCAGAATATCGAGCTCCTCTAATGGCAACCGGAGCCGGACTTCTTTCTCCGTCATCAGATCGACAAACTCCTGCAGCCGCTCAGGAAACAGCTGCACGGCGTCCATGTACAAACCCTGATCACACACACACACACACACACACACACACACGTTTCACTCTTTTTAATACTCTTTAATCTTACGTATTTTTAATCTTCACTTAGTGATTTTTTTTTCAAAAGTATAAAAACTAATAAGAAGTAAACAAACTCCCCAAAAGCAGCTGAGACAAATAATTAATTTCTGGTGTGAAAGTGTCCAACAAACGAGGTGAGTTTACATTCACTTTGATGCCCACTTTCAAAATGACCAATGAAATTAGAGCCAGTAAAAAGCTGCTTCCATGACATATTGTGTGAGAGACTGAGAATATTGTTCTATTACTTTATCTGCATCAACAGAGGCTTTTTTTTTTTTTAAGAGTTTTCTGACAGAAATACAGACTAAGGGCCGACCGATTGTATGTACTGATAATCGATCGACCCGTAGAACACATACTTCATTCTGAACACAAAGTCTGTGCAAGTCAAAAAAAAAAAAAAAAAAAAAAAAAAAAAAAAAAAATGAAGCACATCATCTCGTTGGAAAGCTCACCTTAGTCCAAGGAACATTCTGCAAAGCTTTGTAGAAAATCCCTCTGGCTTCATTCCCCAGCCCCTCTGACACCTAAAGACACACACACACACACAACTATGATCCAGGTTTGCTGATGATGGGACAAATTATAGTGAAGATATGGTGGATCTGCACTTGGTGACCTTCAGGTCAACATGAGGGGGAAAAAAAAAATCCACTTTTTAACTGTTATTTAACCAGTTAAAAAAGTATCAAGTTTTAACTGGTTTAAAACATGTCTGAAGCATCTGAACCAGCCCTGGTGTTGAGCAGGTTAAAACCAGTTTCTGTCAAAACATCAAAGGCTCTTCACATTTTAACACACGTGAACTGATGGATCATCAGTCAATAACAAACAGTCCAACTAATCATGATCTAATTCACTGATCGTCTCACCAGGAAGTGCAGGTACATCCTCCACAGTAAGGGACAGTGAGCTCCCGTCTCTGTTGTTATGGCGCTCTCAAACAGTCCACGGATGCGGTTGCTGAGGCCGTTCTCTGGCAGGATGGGCAAGGCAGCGTCATGGCAACAGGACCTGCAGAGACCACATATTATGTGACAGAGATTAGAACTGGATCTGGACCAAAGGTCTGGAACATTGTTTCACTCAGGAGATGCACTTGGATGAAAATGGTTCCTATGCCAGACTTATTTGTTGAGTTTTCCTCTGCTTTTAACACAATTCAACCTCATATTTTAACAACGAGGCTGCTAAAACAGTTTGACTGCAGCAATAACTTGGTAGGCTGGATCCTTAACTTTCTGACAAACAGGACACAAAGAGTCACTTCCTCTGACAAAATCGCTCATCAACTTGCTCCCCACAAGGATATGTGATCTCACCTCTTCTTTGCATCCCATACACAAATATGTGTCAGAGCAGGTGGGACAACAGGACCATCATTAAATATGCTGATGACTTAGTTATTGTTAGCCAGCTCCAAGACAGTGAGACTAGTCATATACCTTACTGAATTTTCATGGTCCCGTCATCAGAGACAAAATGACATGCTCACTGATTTTAGGACAAATAAAAAAAAAAAAAATCCATACACAAGAAACCACATCAATCGAAAGGTCAAACTGGTGAATGTGTCCAATCTAATGAATATTTTATGAATATCTGTTTGTTTAAGGAAGCTCAGCCGTTTCCACATTGACAAACCCGTTATGGCCCGGTTTTATTGTGCTTTTATTGAATCTGTTTCATTATTTGCACTAGCAGCCTGGATTGAGAAATTGTCTTTGAAGAACAAAAGCTCATGGTTGGGAGGAAAAAAGCCAGCATTGATGCTGACTTTTTTTTCTCCCAACTGTCCACAGCCAAAGACAAAAAAAAAATTGATCAAGTTCCCTGATTTGATGCGAGTAAAACCTCACTGAGTGAGAGTCCTGACACAGGGACAAAACATTGGGGAAAATGCCAGCCAGTTTTATTGTCCTGGGGCCTGCTCCATAAAACAGGATTACTAAATAAACCAGGTTTATTTCCTTAGTCTGGATTACACCTGGTTTCTGTGAGGACATACTTTGAGAAAATGTCCAGGCTAAAACATACGAACATACGTAGTCTACAGAGAAAGAGGTTTGGCAGCTGAGGTACGAGAGTTCCTGTTTGGACTGTTTGACCTCTTACCTCTGGGCAGCATCCACCAGCTGCTTCCTCTGCTGTTCAGAAACAATGGCAAAGAAGCGTGGCAACACGCTGCTGTTAACTCTGATTATGGAGTGAAAGAAGCGCCGTGCCCGCCCAGCACTGTGGTAACGATTCTCCACCTGAAAGACAGGTTTCGCATTGTTCATGATTACAGACTCCGTATGGAGCAGGTGTACAGTCAAGTTACTGTTAAATAGCCAGTTATCGTGGACAAGCGTCAAACATGACCGCTGGCAAGTTGTGAAATAGAAAGATTATAGCTGTGCCTGCAGTCACACTGAGACTTGGTGACTCACAGCTGATTGGATGACCAGCTGTGAGCTGTATTCATGGCAGCAGAATTACTCAGAGAAACTACAGGAGAAAGAGGGGAGGGAAAAAAAAAACAGCTCGGCTCATCAGAGTTAATGCACAGACCAACACACCTGTATGTAGATCTTCCAGAGGGGGGTGCTGTTGGGCCATGCACAGAGAGCAGAGGTCAGCGCCTCTCTCAGAGTTGCCAGCGGAAACACACCAATACTGCAGTGATGCCTCAGCAATGCCGCCTGCTGTACTGCTAATGCCTGACACTCTGAAGTGAGCCAGTTAAGATGGCGGTTGTTGGTACGTCTGCAGCCAGCCGAGGCGGCACCAGGCTGGATGCTCATTTCGTCACTATGGTGTTCTTCAGATGTTAGCGCGTGGTGTGTTGCTTCCATCCTCTCCCTGGCCTGGCTGTAGATGGAGTTAGCAGCCTGGACGCTCACAGTCAGGTACTGGAACAGAGCGTAACAGCCGACCACACCTTTCAGTCTCAGTTCTTCTGGTCCTGGATTAGATCAAAACCATTAAGTCATCATTAAACAATATACTGGCCAAGCTCTTATCATGTAATCGTGCATTAATTTTTACTGTTTGTGGCTACAGATCTCATTCAAGTATTTGATCCTGTGTCTCACTGCGGGGAACAAGTCTCCCTAGGCAGGGTTTGCAGCATAGCGGCAAAGCAACTAGGGGGGTCTGGGGGCATGCCCCCAACAAAATTTTGATATAAAAGGATGCAAATTGTGCATTCTGGTGATATCTGGGGCAGATTTGGGGTGAAATTATGGAAGAACAAAAAAGAAAGAGATCCGCACAGCCAGTTAGCTCCCAAACAAGCCTTTAATAACACACCAAAGGTGACGTTTCGGGCCTCGCCCTTCATCAGACAGGATGAAATTATGTAAGGGAATTTTTGTGTCTTTGGAGTAATATTTTCTGAAATTTTGAAATTTTCTAACCTTGTCAGAAGATGAGATGACCCCATGCCAATATGCACAGGCAGATTGGCATGGGGTCATCTCAGCTGCCGATGTTTTATTAAACATCCAGTCCATTAACAATCATGGCTGCCATGAGTGCTGATTACACTTGTTGTGATTACAGAAAATCTATTAGCAGTCATCATGGTCATCTGCCATTCTCTGCAGCACTTCAAGGTGTTCTTCCTCAGAATCAGAATTAAGCTCAGAATCTGAGGCAGCTCTTCCCTCAAAAACTCTATCATACAATTAAACCAGTCACCATTTGCTTTTATTATACATCTGTGTAGTTAATAAATAAAATAATCTTCACGGATGATTTGCTCACGCACGCACGTAGAGAAATATAAAAAACTCTCCGCTGGCTGCTGTTCGCTCTTCCCTCAAAAACGCTCCATTTGATCTGTGTATAATAAAACGCGGCATTACAAACAGAGGAGAAGAACATTTTTTGATGACGTTTTGTGTATGTGTCGGTCTCAGAAAGTCAAATTCTGCACAAATTTTGTCCAAATTTGATAGATTTCTGTACAGTTATGAAATAAAAAAGGTGGATTCCAGTCGGGAATGCAAGTCTAAAGAGTTGTGTGCCCGCCCCCAAAGTAGGATGCCACAGGTTCCCGGGTAATCGCTAAAATCGAACCCTGTCCCTAGGCCAAAAGGGAATCCACCCTAGACGGGCAAAAAAACTGATCAAAAACTTGATGGGATTGACCTGCTGACCCCTAGTTAGGATTTTCGGAGGCAGAGTTGTGAAAACCTCATTTTCAACATGTGTTCAACTTGGATGTTGATGGGAAAACGGACCTCTGGTGTCACAATGGTGTTGGTCCAGAGAAGACAAGCTGTCCATCAAAGCCTGATCATATGACCTTCTGGCTTTCAGGATGGAAACTGGAGAAGGGGGTGAGGATGAAGAGGAAGCTCCTTCTGCTAGACGGGTCAACACACATACAGCAAGGGAAGCGGTTAAGTCAGCGAGCACGTCTCCACCGCCATTCTGACTGTCCTCCACTTCCAGCTGGGCCCATAACAGAGTCAGTTCGCAGAGGGCGGGGCTACTCAGCCCCTTAGTTCCTGCCATCGCCGTGGCCGTGGAGAACACTTTGCGTGCCTCATCAATGTTGCCCAAGATCCACTCCAGGTGGGCGTACTCCTGCCACAGAACCAACGAGGAACGGTTCTCGGGTTCTTTGAGCAGCCGCTTGGCGACCCGCTTGCTGCTTTTTCCCTGAAAGCGAAGACTCTTTTTGTTGCTACAGCGCAGAACCTAACACAAAGACACACAATGACAAATCTGTTAGACAAACCCATGCCACAAACAGTTCAATTTATTATTTAATTCACTTAAATTTATTGATATAGTGTCAAATCATAATTCAACTCAAAACATTAAGCGTGAGTACGGTGGAGACGTTACCAACCCATGACTAGAACTAATCACATTAGAAGAAATTCAGATCTAAGGTTGGGGTCCACCCACAGTGGGTGGGCTAGTAGGGCAGGTTCCAAATAAACCCAACACCCTGGGTTTTAATGTTACCTTGAGTTTCTCGTAGCGTAACCAGGTGAGCGACAGGATGGCCCGATGAGCGGCCGGGAGAGCCGGAAGGACCATTTTGAAAACATGGGTGACAAACCTCTCCCCCTGTTTTCCAAGCCCCACCCAGCTCTGACGTCCCTGGAGAGTGGTCATGTGACCTACAGAGTTGACCCCAGTATCTGGCAGGTTGTGGGAGGTCAGAGGATGTTGTAGGTCATGACCTTCAAGGGGACACACAAGTCAAATATTCCAATAAATGATTCAAATTTAGATATTCAGCCATCCATCCATTTTCTACACCTCAATCATTCACTCATCTTCAACCGCTTACTCCAATGAAGGGTCACGGGGGGGCTGGAGCCTATCCCAGCAGTCATAGTGGTTGAGGCAAGGTACACCTGGGACAAGACGCCAGTCTCTCACAGTCTGCCACACACATTCACACCTGCATGCACACATATGGCCAATTTAAAGTTTCCAATTCACCCAACCTGCATGTCTTTGGGTGTGGGAGGAAGCAGGAGCATGTGGAGAGAACATGCAAGCTCCACACAGAAAGGCTCCAGGTGGGAATCGAACCAACAACCTTCTTGCTGTGAGGCAACAATGCTAACCACTAAGTCACCATGCTGCCCATTGATCAGACAAACAAAATGATTTATTCTAACTATCAATTAATAATTTATGTTTTGTTGTGCCAAATCCTAATGCGGATCGGTACTGGATCTGCTGTGGCAACCCTGAACAAAACGGGAGCAGCTGTAAGACAAAACAAAGAAGAATGTCTTTGTTCAGACATAGTTCTGTTTTTTAGGTTTCACTGAATTATTACAGGCATCGCAGATCTGGAGCTGCTTCTGGCAAACAACAGCAAATTACAGTTTGGAGGAACTTGTTGATTTGTGTTGCAAATGTATTAAAAACTAGCAGATCGACCACTGCCACTTTATGATGGAAAATTTCACCTTGAACATGTTTTCATGAAAGAAAAAAGTTTATTTTTAAAGTGATACTGTATTTAAATGTGATATTCTAGTGGTTAAAGCAGTGGAGTTCAGACCAAACAATCCTCAGTCCTCAGACTAGAAAAATCAGTGAGATGAAATTCTCATCTGTAATGTTCTTTCAGAACCAATCAGCTGTCAGGATGCAAACTTTGGGGGCTGTGTGATGCGATCAGGTGAACACAGCTGTAGGAACACATGATTATAGAGAGTCTCTGAGGTTTACATTAGCAGCGTGGTGGCCAAGCCATTAGTGCACTTGTTTCCAGAGCAGGTGGTCACCAGTTCAAGGCCATAGCTGCCCGTTCTCCATGTTATGTGTATCTGGTGTAAAATGTGCCAACTCAGCATATAGATCCATATCAGATCTGCTGTGGTGACCCCGAGTGCAAAAGAACTGACTTACTATTCAAAGAAATTAAACAAAAACATGGAAACTAAGGAGCAGAAATGTTTTACTCTGATTGAAGAGAGAGATGTTCTCCAGCAGCAGACTTGGCTGACAGGGGGCAGAAGAGAGCACAGGGTCCACAGGCAGGCCCAGGAAAGACAAGAAATGCAGGAGCAGATGGAAGCGGAGCTCTGGAGTGGACAGACAAATGAGGGAAGGACCGATGTCATCAAACAGAACCTGACGACAGCAAGAGACAGAAACAAAAAATTAAAACGGTCTCGACATTCTTCTTACTGCAGCCAAGTCATTTTTATATTCAGTAATTTAAGTGCTACGTCTGCAATTGTAGAACTTCATCCTGGACCAGAGCATCAAAATATGTAGAGCCACAGAGTTAAACAAACAAACAACAGGTCATGTTGAGTCTGTGCAGCGAAATCTTCCACAACACATCAAAAACTGATCCAGCTGATTGATCTTCAGGTTGGATAAACTTTGATCCAGGAATCAATCAGCTGTATCAAAGTTTATCCAACCTGATCTTTAGGTCAAAGTCATGCAAAGTGTTTTTTGGCTGACAGACAAGCTGTTTGATAATAAAATGAAATTTCTACCAAAAACTTGGACTTTGGGAACCCGACTGGCCCGAGGCTTGTGACTAGAGACAGAAGCCTGGTTCCAGAATCATCAGTACCTGTCTGTCTGGATCCTCACAGTCCTCTTCCGATTGGCCTTTGTCTTTGTCCGGTCTCCAGGGCAACCAGTGAGCTGCTTCACGAGACGACTCCACATCCAGCCAGACCGTCCATCGGGGCCGGCTCCGGTCCTTCACCTCCTCATCCTCCTCCTCATCCTCCTCCTCATCCTCCTCCACTGAAGAAACAAAGGAAGACTCATCACATCACTCAATCGCTCGCTCTTTAGTTCTTACCACAAGAAAACACATCAGCCCGCCACCACAGGCGCAGGAAGACTGTAAAGTGGGTGTGGCTAAGGATGTATGGCATCTCTGGTGTTTCAGGGACGATTTGGACCGGCAGCTCTCAGTCTTTGCACAGACGGAAGGACTGGCAGGTTTCAGTCGAGAACAGAATTTATATCAAAAGGGACAAAACCCTGTTATGTGAAATAAAAAGGAGTTTGTAAGATGATGGTTTAAACCTGCGACATCACTACTCTTGATAAAGACACTTGTAGATTTATGTGTTTCTTTACAGGCAATCATGAATCATATTTGATTAAATTCATCTACAGAACATCATGAGTTATCAACAAGATCAGGGAGAAAATTAAATAAAGATTCTGTAGTATTATTAATATGTCTCCTGGAATTTTCTTTTTTTTTCTTCAGGGCACAGAAATTTACCCACAAACCTGTATGTGAAGCCAAGTTTATAGTTAGACACAAAGATGTGAGTGTGTGTTTTACCTGAACTCTGCTGTAACCAGCCTCCTCGCTCCTGTTGAAGCATCCAGGCTTTCCAACCTCTGGCACCCGGCTCCCCGACCCGCGCCTCACCGCTGTCCCAGAACGGCTCAAAGAACTCCACCTGACCACAAAAACATACAGGGTCACTGCTGTTTGTGACATGAAATCATCTTCTCAACAACCCGACATTTTCATCATCAAATCATTGAGAAAATCCACAGATTAATCAATTAGTTGCTTGTAGAACTCTACCACCATGGATTTTTTTTGGAGGGCCAATATTCATTTTAGGGAGTAAAAAAAAAAAAAAAATTACAGAACCAATATATCTGCCAATACAACCACAAAAAATGCCAACAATTCTGAACATTTCTATATCAAGCCCATAACCTGTGTCGCATCACTCAGCAGTTGCATAAAATAGACTATTTTGGCTCTGCCTAGCTGGCAGCAGAGTGACCACTTGTCTTTTGTCACTGTAAAACACCCACTCTGACTAAAAATGAACGGCAGCTGGTTAATTTGACCAAAGAGTGACTGAGTCCCAGCTACGCTAGATTGTAATGTCAACAATGCCGTCAGAGAGCCCCCTGCTGGACAAACTACATAATGACAACTTCCAACAGCAAAAGTGTTTTTCTGCATCATTTATGTTTGTGACAGGCTCACATCAACTGATATTACCAGCCAAATGTGGCTCTGGCTGTTTAATCCATAAAAGGGTAAAATACATCAAATACATTTTCCAGAATCAAAGATGAGCTTTCAAATGCTTGTTTTGTCCACAACCCAAAGATATTCAGCTTACTGCCATGGGGGAATATATAAACTACGATGTTGTTGATTAATTTAATAATAATAATTTAATTTAATAATGTACCTGTTTGCAATTAAATGCACAAGACATTTGAAGAAAAACCAGAACATGAGCATTTTATAATGATGCAGTTTACATTGAAATTCTGTTTTATTAAGAAATATTAATCAAGACAACTTAGCACTAGCTGTCACCAATCCAAAACAGGGCATCAGCGCATACGCAGACTGAATCTGGCACCTGGCACACCTCTGGGACTGACATACAATTTTAAAATGTGGTTCTTTCAATTTAATCCAGTTTATTTATATGATGCCAAATCAAAACATGTCACTCCACAATAAGGGTATACCAACCTCAGAGTAAGCCCATTGGCAACAGTGGTCAGTAAAAACTACCTCACAGGAAGAAACCACGAGCTGACCCGACTCGGGGGGGGGGGGGGACACTCCGCTTTGACCAAAGTACCAAAAACAAAATAAACAAAGCCCCGCAAAGAACTGTCAAACATGCAGAGACAGAAAAGATACAGCTGAGCATCCAGCTACTCATGAAATCCAGTGGTCATGCAACAGCATAACAAAGACAGTTAGCACTAAACACATCTACACCTCCCCATATATGCTGGAGGGTGTAGTGCAGCTACCTGCTGCTTGGTGGTCAGTTCTCTCACGCTGTCAGGCTTGTAAAAAGTGAAGTCGAGTAAGGCCTGGAACAGAGACATCGCCTTCTCAGAGTGGCCACACTGACGCAGGAAGTGACACTGCTGTATGAAGATACCTGACACCAAAAACAAAAAGGCGTGTCCAGAGGAGATGATTATTTATTATGTACAGGAGTATTTTGTCTATGAAGTTTCAAAGCACATTTCACTCAACTTCATCATACATCGCTTGGATTCAGGTGAAATAATCCATGTTGAATAATACTGAATAATCCATGTTGAATTTAATTTTAGTGAATTTTTGCTACCCAAATATAAGAATTGTTGATACAACCAAAGGAAGGAAAGTTTCATCGCAGTGAAAAACCTAAATACATTTGCTAGAAAGCACATGGGAGATTCTAGACGTTAAACACATACTCAGTTTACACATGTGGATTCAATGTCATACTGCATGACCCTAAAGTGTAACTGGACTGACAATGAGTATAAGGACATCTATTACCCAACATTTGCTCTTCCGTCCCGGGTAGAGGTGGATGGGAGACCATGCTGCCGTCCTGCACCGCGCTGAGCGTGCTGAGACACTTCCCATAGGCTGCGTTCACCTTCGACACTGTGAAGTTGCTGAAGTAGCTCTGAGTAAATAGCAGGTACTCCCTCCACAAGGTGGCACTGTTTGGCTGAAGGAACACCTAAAACATACCAGAAACAACCTGTTTGAAATACTGGTTCATAAAATGAGCTTTAGCCAAATCACAGCTTTGTTAAACATGAACTCATGCTAGAAAAAGTCAAACCCAGAAATATGCAAACAGTATTTATGAGACTCTAAACATACAATATAACCACTTGTCAAGCTGTGAGTAATAGAGAAAATATATAGGGCAGTGTAATCCAAGAACCAATAATGAACGTCTGAGTGGTTCCGGGATCAAACACATTGGCCTTCAACCAAGTCCAATTCCTCCCAGGTCCACTGTGCGCTGTGGTGTAAATATTCAATATTGAACAATAAATGAATATATTTGAGGGGGAAAACAGCATTATTTTGTAGACTAAGTGAGGTCTATTTACAAACACAGCTGAGCACTGACCAGTTTCTTCCATTCTTTCGAGAGGGCCGCGGGTTCCCACAGCTCCTGGCAGATCCTGAGCCTCTCTAGCTGCAGAGCAACACTCGTCGGGTTGGTGGCCAGAGCACGCTCGGCAATGCTCAGTTTTTTCTGCAGCAATGCTCGATAGGAGGACTTGCGACTCTCAGCTATATTGCTTCCCTTAAGTTCGTAGTCACCACCAAATGCAACTTTGCTCATCTCATCCTGCAGAACCAAACACAATATAAATTAGTGCTGCTGCACCTAATCCACATAGACCAGGAACATCAGAGATGAGTTCCAACTGTTGTACCATGAGTTGGGTGGGAGAAGAGAAGGAGCTATGGTAATGTGGTGATGGAAGAGCATATTAAGACTGTGAAGGGATGATGAATGTCATCAGCACATATGGTCTGCAAAAGAGGCAGAGGTGAATCTAAGATGGAGATGCAACTAAATTCTTGAATGTGATAAAAGAGGGGGTAGAGAATGTACCCAAGGAAGAAAGATTGGTGACAGCAGCAGACTTCAATGGGCATGATGGTGAAGCAGGGAACAGAGGTGATGAGGATGTCATGGGTAGACACAGTACCAAGGAGAGGAACATAGAAGGGCATTTTTGCAAAAAGGATAGAAACAGCTTTTGAGTATGTATTTTAAGGAGAAGGAAAAGCACAGGGTGAAGCATAACAGTGGAGGAAAGTGCACACACAGCTGGATTTTGTTCTATGCAGGAACTGCAAGCTGAAAGAAACTGAAGATGATAAGGTGAAGGCAGGGTTGAGCAAAGCCAGACATCATCAAATAGAGGTTTGTAGGCCGACTTTGAATTTCAAAATATGTTTTCTGCACCATCTGACGTTTTGTTTCATGTCCAGAAAGGAAATGAGACAGCTGCTGGGCGGTGGTGAAGAGATGCTGGACAACTGCTCAACTACTGAACAGAGGAAGCTTATGACAGGGTGTCAACAGAAGAGTTGCTGTATTGCATGGGGAAGTTGGAGTGGCAAAAATAGTATATGAGGGTAGTGCAGGATATGTACAAAGACAGTGTGACAGCAGTGAGATGCATGGTAGGAATGACAGATGCATTCAAGGTGGAGGTGGGATTGGCTCTGTCTGAGCCCTTTCTTATTTGCAGTGATGATGGACAGGTTGACAGATGAAATCAGACAGGAGTCTCCATGGACTACGATGTTTGCAAATGACATTGTGATTTGTAGTGAGAACAGGTTAAGATGAGCCTGGAGAGGTGGAGATACACTCTGAAGAGAAGGGGAATGAAAGACAATTGGAGCAAGACCGAGCACGTTTGTGAATGAAAGAGTGGAATAGTGTGGTTACAAGGAAAAGAGGTGGTGAGAAGAGTAAGGCCAAAGAGGAGGTTTATCTGCAAGAGTGAAGGGCAAAGATTACAGACAGTAGTGACACCAGCTCTACTGTCTTCAGCACCTGTGTGATGGACCATGTTTATGGCCAAAATGTTGCAGCTGTTGATCCCTCACTCATTTACCACAAATACCTCATACCAAAGACATTCAATCATTGCATTAGGTCACTGGATAGAGTCCAAGTTTCACAACCAGACTGGAAGCACCAGGACTCTAAAGACTTGGACCTTCAATATCCTGCAAAGATATCAGGAACACCAAACACCTCTGACCTCATAATTCCATAGAACAGTCCTTCCGATTTCTCCCTCGTTTTCACTTGGGGTCACCACAGCCGATCTAAGGTGGATCTGCATGTTGATTTGACACAAATTGTCAGATGCCCTTCCTGACAGACCTCCACAATGCACAGAGCATGGGCAGGGGTGGCCTTGAACCAGGAACCTTCCGCACTGGAAACAAGCACGCTTAACCGCTTAGCCACCTTCTCTGCTGACATCATAGCTTCATAAAATCTTCAAAAACATAAGCCTGGATCTTCATCTTGATCCAGAACAATCACAAACCCAAATACCTGACTCCTCACTTAGCTTCTTAAGTGCTGTAGTCAGGTTAGGTCAGGTTGTTCAGGCTGCAGTCAGGTCATCCATTGATTACACAAAGATCAGCTCTAAACTCTCACACACTCATCTTAAACCGCCTAGTCCAATTAAGGATTGCGGGAAGCTGGAGCCTATTCCAGCAGTCATAGAGCGCAAGGCGGGGTTCACTCTGGACAGGATGTCAGTCTGTCGCAGGGCCAAATATAGAAAAACAAACACACTCACACCCACATGCACACCTATAGACAATTTAAAGTTTCCAATCCATCTAACCTGCATGTCTTAGCTCCAAACTCAACTGACAATTTATAAGCTAAATGATAAAACAATCATTCAATCAAAAAACAGTGAATCTACAGTGAAAACATTTGTTCAAGTCTGTACCTGGTACCGGATGAATTTTATCCACAGTTCTGTGTCCGTCGGCATTTCTCTCAGCTGCCTATTAAACTCTTCAGTTCTCCGACTCAAATCAGTGTGCAAGTCCGGTTTCTGGTGTTTCGTCTGGGTTTGGGTTCCCTTCCCCTGCAGCCAGAGGGCAGTAGAAGAGTCGTACACACCAAGTGGATTCACTTCTGACCCTCTGGTACCTGATGGAGGTGTGATGGTTTAGACCAAAATACATCCAGCACACAAATCACTCACTCACTCATCTTCAACCGCTTACCTGGGATCGGGTCACAGGGCACACAAATCAGTTTATTTTTTATTAAGAAAAAAAAAAAAAAAAAAAAAAAATGAAACATGTATTTACAATTTTAAGATAGAAGAGCTGAATTAATTTTTTAAATTTCAAAATTTGACTTTTTACAGCTTCTGAAATTTGAATTTGTTCATTTCCTGTTTGGTGCAAACTAGATTTGACTTAAACCCCCTGTCCACATGCGTCCTGTTAGGTTGTAGTTGGTTTCCTGATAGAAAAAAAAAAAAAAGCAAAACGGCAAACTCACAGGATAATCACAACCCTGCCGCAATCCATCTGCAAGCATACATGGTCATCCTGGAGTGTGTCGCCCACCATCTGGAGTGCCAGGATCATTGGGACAATTTGGAACAAAATTTTGGATGGTTCAAAATTTCGACACAGATAGAAATCAACACGAACCCAACCGTGCCACCGGCAAGATTGCGGTAGCTTAACTGGCCATCTGCACCGTCCCGGGAATCCTGCTGGAAGCTGACGGCATTAGATTTGTACTGAACACTGATGCAGATGTGCATCTGATCTGTTATCCTAAAGCTCACCATGGAAGCGCAGCAAGCAGGCGGCAAAATATTACATCTCGTGAATAGGTGTCGTCACCAGTGGCATGGTCACTGCCAGCTTCAGTTCAGCTTGTTTTGCAGCTTCAGATGCTGTTTGCTTCTCGATTCCTATCTGGAGCCCACCTGGAAACTAACGGGAACATGTGGACACTAGGCTTTCATCTTAATTACTGTAGACAACTTACAAACATTCATGTTTCATGAAATAAAAAAAAATAAAAAAATAGTAACTAAACTTTAAAGATTCAAGAGTCTGACTCTGATATCACTCTGATCTTCATTAGTTCTCTTCAGTGCCCTGCTGTGGTTCAAACTCACCCAAATCTCTGCTGCCTTCCTGTTCATCGCCACCCAGAGGCAGATAAGACTCAGACCTGATGACATCACTGGAATCAGGGATGGGTAATGTAGGAAGGCGAGGTTCTGACCTCAGCAGCTGGCGACTGAGCACAGAGAAGTATCTGTGCTCCAAACTCTTCCTGCGCATGTCTTTCCGTCTCTTACCAGAGTCGGACTTGTCCCAGCTGACGGCCTGAGTCCGAAGGTCCAGACCCAACAAGGAGCTACCCTTCCGCCTGTACCTGCAACACACATACTTTAATGACCTCAAGAACCATGGCAACATCAGTGTAACATGGACAGTGCTGACATCTGACCAGGAGGTTTTACCGTCACTGAGGCTAATCTGTGAGTTTGTTAGTTTTATCTCAATGTCATGACGCTCCAGCACCACCTGCTAATTTTGGCTGTTGTGTTGTCATCTGTCAGATAGCCAGAGGTGGCACTGTGACATCAAGGTGGTTGGGATCACTTGGACCCAGCGTTCCAACCTAAAAATCCCAGCCTCATTCTCAGCGAACCGAGATTCCAGCATGTGTGCTTGTGTGTGTGTGTTACCTGGCAACATCTCCTCTGTACAGAGACTTGTAGGTCCAGTTGGCCTGATCTGGTTTTGAGTCCATACAGAAAGGGTGCTGTGCTGCAGACTGCACATCATCCAACCAGGAGAAGGAACCTGATGACAGAGTCTCCTGAGGCCTAAAAATATGATGTGACATCGACCGTAAGTCCAGAGCAAGTGTCACCTCAAACATACAAACAAACCCGCCATCGGTTTGAGGTCAGGTCAAGAATTCAAAAATGGTGAAGTTCTCATTTTACCATGTTTGTGGTTTTGTGTTTGACATTTGGATGCTGGAACCGCAGACTGTAAAAACATGGGACAAACTCTCTGTGATGCTGGCCGCGGGTTTTCTGAACAGCGCTGCTGAAGCTCTGGGTGCCACCATGTTGGCAGAGCTTACTCCGCAGACATCCTGGCCAGCCCATAAATGAGTAAAGAAGTGGAGCCTGAGTGGGATGACTGAAGCCCAAATACAATTCCACTTCAGAGGTGATGAACATGCTAAAGCTAGCAGGCTAACCCAGCAGGTTTGCGTGTTTTATTAAAGTGTATTTTGGGGACTGGATGCTGGTATTAATAATTATGACCAGATTATTACCTCAGTCACCATGGAGCTACTGATACATGCTAACGTAACATTTAAATAACGCATAGATTTCACTTGACAAAAATATAGAGGCAAAGATGCCTGAGATGATCCACGAGGACAATTAACTGCACAGAAAGCCAAATGATGAGATATCTGTAATAAAATGCTTGGAAAGGACAGTCAGCTCACACCAGCTAACGACCATGGCTAGCAGTCTCTGCTAGCAAGGCGCTGGGCTAAGCTCATCATGCACAATACATGTCACTCAAAGTGACCACACCCCTAATTATACAGAACTTAATGGCTTAAAATATGTTAAAGTGACCAGCTGTAAAAAGTCAAAGAAAATTCACCCTGGTACAGTTTGAACAGGGAAACTAGATACAGAAAACAAAACTAGTTTTGGTTATTTTTTTTGTACCAGGCTGTAATCAGGCTTTAAAATTGGACATTTTAACATGAGGGTCCTCTCTCTGAGTCCAGCCAACTCAAGGCATATTCATATAATCAATAAATGCCAGCATGAGGTTTTTTTATGACTGTTGCTCACTTGGTGGTAGTGGTAGTAGTGGTGGGTCTTACTATGTGATTTGGTGCCAGATATAAAGTGAATTTGGTCTGCCAGGAGTGAGTCTTTTTTTTTTGGAGGTACCCTTAAGCAGCCATTCAAAGAACTGCAAGATTTTTCATTACTGCGTCCGATTCATTTAAGCAGGTCAGTGGTCAAAAGGTCAATGGTTAGCCTGGAGGTGTACAAATAATTATTCTCCTCTGCCCTGTCCACAAAACACAGGTATTTTGGAAAATTAAGCTTTTGCAAAACTTGTTCTAAGGTGAAGATTTTAAGAAACTCTGTTTAATGTTTTATGCATGGATGCGTCTTCTTTTTTTCTCCAGCTTCTGATTGATATGGTTAGCGTACATCGCACCTGTAGCTTTGAAGTGTTCTTGACAGCACTTTACAATGTGGTTGGAGTTTTTATGTGGACGGAGAATTTTTCAAAACAGTACTTGTGTGGACGGGATTTTAAAAAATGTAGGCGGAAACAGGCGTGGCATTCACCAAACTGAAGCCTGAAATAATTTGTTTAGTGACAGAAGAACAGATAACAGTAGGCTTAAGGTCCAATGGACAGAAGACAAACCTGTCAAAAAACTATACAGATACTTGTACTAGTGTGAAGTCACACATTAAATATGATGTCATCCTGCATCATACCGGTCCGTCTCCTGATCTCGGAGGTCACTTGGGTAGATGGTTTCAGAATCTGACCCACTGCTGGAATCCCTCCCACTTCTCTTTTTGTGTTTCTTTTTTTTCTTCTTCTTCTTTTTCTTTGCCTGTGGTGCACCATTTTCTTCTTCAGACCTCGCCACTGCATCCACACTAGGCACCAAAAACAGATTAAGACAACAAAAATCTGTCAAACAGAAGCATCAGCTGTAAAGCGTCAGCTAAAAAAAATGCACTGTCAATTATTTTTACAGTTACTGTTAAAAACATTTTTTTCATGTTAGCGTGCAGCGCACAGAACCGGTACCTGGTTTCCTGGTCATCTTGGGTCTCACTGACCTCCAAACATCGATTATGAAGGTAGACAGCGTCCTGAGAACGAAAACTACGATTGGTCAGCCAGTCCAATTCTGAAATCATAGAATTAGGAAACACACTTAAATCATGCTTACAAGCGACAAACCACTAGTGGGTGCAATAAAAAAAAGTGTCAATAGACCCTGAAGTCCTTTGGACAAAAGAGCGATTTTGACCAAATATAGGGAAAGTAGCATGAAGTCATTTTTATGTATTCACCTGAAATTGTTTACCCTTCTTAGGGGCCCCGGGTGCATGGGGCATCAGTTGATGGCGTCAGTCCTTTATTCAAAGGACTGAACGTGTGTACAATCAGTCTATTACATTCCATACCATTCTGTCAAAATGTTCTTCACAAGATTGTTTGGTGCATTTTGATATTTTGGACAGGAAATTGCTCATCAGGGATCATGCACTGCTGTCACCGCATTTACCACAATGCACAACTGAATCATATCCTGGAGGCAAGCACCCAGGCAGAAAACCAGAATGTTACCATCCATCTGCTGCAGCCAGATGAGAAACGCACTACATAGACAAAATGTGATAACTGATGTTTCTTCAGCATCAGTGATTCTCCTCATCTGAGTCACATCAAAGTAACTGTTCATCTGACAGAAAGTCATTCTAGCGGGATCCAAGGATCCTCCAAGGAGACCTAGTACCAAAGACATCCAGTCTCCACCTTAAGTCACTGGTTAGAGTCCAAGTTTGACAACCAGACAGTAAAACTACAGAATAAATAGGTGGCTGGAAAAGTCCTCCAGAGGACAGGGATTTGGCTTTGGTGATAAGTTATTTGACAGCCTTCACCCTCCTGGAGAATCATATCTGGAAACAGACGAGTTTTAAAGAGTTGGAAAACAGAGGTGGATAACACCGACTTCAGAGTAAAAGTCCTCCCACATATTTGTTCCATCTACCCACTAAACCTGCAGATTTTAATTAGTTCAGCTCTTCAGGCAAGTAGACGAGCAAAATAATTTCCTTCAGGATAAATAAAGTTGATCTTAACCTTTAATCAGTGAAATCCCCTTTATTTGGTGTCCAAGTAAAAGCAATACAGATGGCTGCCCAGTTCCGGAGCCATAATGCCATAATGTATATGGCAGGACTTTTATTCACAGAAACCGGGATTAACGACATCTAAAGTTAATCACAAATGAACGTTAATTAATCAGAAATAAAGTTAAATGTTCGTTAAAATTAAATGTTTGTTTACGTTTTGTTGGGTCAGAAGTGGTGATTTCTGTTAAAGATTTCTGTTTAAAAGCCTTTCAAAAAACTGTACGCCATCGTCCTATAGCGGTGTAAACAACCGTGTTTCCTGTAACTGTAACATTTGTTCACTTTGAGACTTTAACAAATAAATAAATTGCGGTTCAGTGACGCATCCGTTTAAACACCGACGACCTGAAGCCGCGTTTCTTCGTTCAGGAGCAACAAATGACTAAATAAATAAAAAAAAAGTCTGAGCGCGGACACACGTCTAATGAACCGTTAACTCACCTTGAGCTGAATCTCCTTTTTTGACTGTATTTACTTCTGAAAACGCTGGAAACAGCGCCATGACGACAGTCAACTGGTCGCACCATAATAACGTCATTATTTGTGATCACGTGACACCGAAGACGAAGGAGTCTGCGACGGATTAGCATGCAAAATCCATGTTCGCCGGTGCGCGGGCAAGATGGCGGATAGGACACAAGCAAATTTTTGAGCTCCGTAAGTCTGGGTCCCAACGTTAGACTAGAACTGTCCTCTTTTGACAAAAAAAAAATCGCTGTGAACTCTGCGGAATCACTGTCTACCAGTGAAGAAAGGTACGTGAATAAAATGATGTGTGCAAATAAAGACAAAACAAACGTAAAGGCGGGAGATTCGCTAGCCTTTCATAGCTACGCGCTGCCGCCGCATCTCCGGAGAAGGCCACCCCGATGGACGCCATCAACCAGGGCAGAACCAGACGACAATTAAGCACTCCCACCAAACAACCACCTGCTAAGAAGTTGGCACAAAACACCGAGAAGACGACATTAAACACAGAGTTGGAAATAAACAGTATGGAATTCACGTTTGCTGACATGGTGAAAATCCTGAGGAAAGTTGAAAGCAAAGTAGATGACTTGACGGAGCAAGTGAAAGAACAGTCAAACATGTTTGCCGAGCTACTCCAGCATGTCGAGGTAAATAGGAAAGCTGCTCGAGAGTCGAAACTCTGGAATGCGAATGCAAAGAGCTGAAAAAAGAAAACACTGCTCTGAAAGAAAAGGTTCTAGAAGTGGAACGTTACAAACGACGCTGGAATCTTCGACTATCCGGTCTCAAAGAACAAGATGGCGAAAACATCAGGGAGAAAATCGAGGAGCTTCTGCTGAAAATCTTCCCACAGTGGGCTGACAACATCGGAGACGTGATCGACTCCGTGCACCGCGTCGGAAGAAGGGAGAATGGACGCAGCCGCCAGGTCATCATCCAGTTTGTAAGAAGAATTCATCGAGATGCAGTTTGGAAATCAACCAAGGATTCACCAGTCTGCAAGGATCGAGGAGTCCGCTTTGTCCAGGATTTCATCAAGGAAGATCTGCTATCTCGAGAGAAACTTTGGCCAATAATAAAACTGGCCAATTCACAGAATAAGGTGGCTTTTTACAAAGGCCACACTGCAGTCATTGACGGCCGCATAGTTACAGCCTAAAAACGAAAATATAAGCACCTTAGACTTGAAAACATTCAAATTATTCAAATCATTTCAATCCAGTTTGTTCTAATGAAATTTCTAACACGTTCAATTGATATTCACAATGTTACTTTTAGATGGACAAATTTCCACGTTTGTTAGGGACCTGCCTAAAGTTTCTCCTTAGTTAAAGTAAAACTTTACCGACCTTCTACAACTTTTTGCTTTTATATATGTATGTGTATGTATGTGTGTGAGCAACAATGCTACTAAAATGCAACTTAAAATTACTGACAATTAATACTCGAGGTCTAAGGGATAGTGTCAAAAGAAAGGCTCTGTTTTTATACTGCAAAAGTAGACAAGCACAATGCATTCTACTACAGGAAACTCATTTAAATGAAATGGATGAAAAAATTTGGACGTCTCAATGGGGGGACAAAATGTTTTTTTCACATGGGACTTTAAGATCAGCTGGTGTAGCAGTTTTATTCAACAACTGCCAAGGGAAAATAGTTAGTACAAAATTTGATGATAATGGCCACTGGATTAAAACAGTAATTCAACTTGAAGCTATTTTAATACTAGGGAATGTTTATGGTCACTGCAGCATTATGCTAAATAGAAAACTGCTCTCTGCAATACAGGAAGTGCTATTTCAACTCAGAATTAAATATGCATCAGAAAACATTGTTTTAGGAGGAGATTGGAATATGGTTAAAGATGACTGGCTTGACAGACATCCCAGTAAATATAACACTCCTCACCTTAATCTCATGTTAACGGACTACTGCGTTTCCTTAAATCTTACAGATCCATGGAGACAAAGTCATCCTGATAAAAGACAATACTCTTGGTTTAAATCAAACGGTTCAGCAAAATCCAGGCTTGAGTACTGGCTAGTAAGTGATGACATAGCCAATCAAACCTCAAAATGTAAAATACTACCAGCACCTCTCACTGATCACTGCTGTGTGGAGTTATTTGTAACACCTCTCCCACAGTCCGTCAGGAAAAATGGGTACTGGAAATTTAACTCCAGGTTACTATTTCACGATGACTTCTGTCACAAATCATTTTAAAAGATGAATCCCTAGTATCATTTACTCAAAAATGGGAATTCTTAAAATATAAAATCCGTCAATACTCAATCTCTTATAGTAAGCAACTCAAAAAGAGGAATAACATGGAAGAAGATTGCACTGTAAAATACATACTTGCCATTACCCTGTGTTCCATAATATCAGAGAATGATAAGATAAGACTTCTACAACTACAAGAAAAATTAGATAAAATATATGAAAGGAAAGTTCCAAGGAGCCTACATAAGATCACGAGCCAAGTGGATGGAGGAGGGTGAAAAGAACACTGCCTATTTTTGCAGATTAGAAAAAAAGAGACAAGAACGTAAAACAATAAAATCTTTAGTGATTAATGGTGAGGAATGCTTTAATGAAACATCTATTGCAAATGAAATTACTAAGTTCTATCAAAATCTGTACACCACCTCCTATTCGGCTCCAAAGGCTGAAAGCTTTCTGAAACAAATTAAACAACATATCCCACAAATTGATGATGAGTTTAAAGAAAACTGTGAGCAAGACATAAACCTTACTGAACTTGACAAGGCAATTATGTGCCTAAAACTTGATCATTCTCCAGGTCCTGATGGGCTAACTGGTAACTTCTATAGACATTTTTGGAAATCACTCAGAAACCTACTCTTTCAAATGTTTAATGAGGCCATAGATAATTTAGCTCTACCAACAAGCATGAAACAAGGTATCACTTTAATTCCCAAACCAGATAAAGATACAAAAATACTAGAAAACTATCGCCCAATCTCACTTCTTAATAATGATTATAAACTACTTATACTAATAGACTTAAAAAGAAAATAGACACTATTATTAATGAAACACAATCAGGCTTTGTGAATAAAAGATCTATACATAATAATGAGGTGGGCTTCATAGATAATTGGCAAAGCTTCTGGGGAAAACCTGGTCTTGTTAGGAGAGATGGCATCCATCCCACTTTGGATGGAGCAGCTCTCATTTCTAGAAATCTGGCCAATTTTCTTAAATCCTCCAAACCGTGACTATCCAGGGTTGGGACCAGGAAGCAGAGTTGTAGTCTTACACACCTCTCTGCAGCTTCTCTCCCCCTGCCATCCCCTCATTACCCCATCCCCGTAGAGACGGTGCCTGCTCCCAGACTACCAATAACCAGCAAAAATCTATTTAAGCATAAAAATTCAAAAAGAAAAAACAATATAGCACCTTCAACTGCACCACAGACTAAAACAGTTAAATGTGGTCTATTAAACATTAGGTCTCTCTCTTCTAAGTCCCTGTTGGTAAATGATATAATAATTGATCAACATATTGATTTATTCTGCCTTACAGAAACCTGGTTACAGCAGGATGAATATGTTAGTTTAAATGAGTCAACACCCCCGAGTCACACTAAGTGTCAGAATGCTCGTAGCACGGGCCGGGGTGGAGGATTAGCAGCAATCTTCCATTCCAGCTTATTAATTAATCAAAAACCCAGACAGAGCTTTAATTCATTTGAAAGCTTGTCTCTTAGTCTTGTCCATCCAAATTGGAAGTCCCAAAAACCAGTTTTATTTGTTATTATCTATCGTCCACCTGGTCGTTACTGTGAGTTTCTCTGTGAATTTTCAGACCTTTTGTCTGACTTAGTGCTTAGCTCAGATAAGATAATTATAGTGGGCGATTTTAACATCCACACAGATGCTGAGAATGACAGCCTCAACACTGCATTTAATCTATTATTAGACTCTATTGGCTTTGCTCAAAAAGTAAATGAGTCCACCCACCACTTTAATCATATCTTAGATCTTGTTCTGACTTATGGTATGGAAATAGAAGACTTAACAGTATTCCCTGAAAACTCCCTTCTGTCTGATCATTTCTTAATAACATTTACTCTGATGGACTACCCAGCAGTGGGGAATAAGTTTCATTACACTAGAAGTCTTTCAGAAAGCGCTGTAACTAGGTTTAAGGATATGATTCCTTCTTTATGTTCTCTAATGCCATATACCAACACAGTGCAGAGTAGCTACCTAAACTCTGTAAGGGAGATAGAGTATCTCATCAATAGTTTTACATCCTCATTGAAGACAACTTTGATGCTGTAGCTCCTCTGAAAAAGAGAGCTTTAAATCAGAAGTGTCTGACTCCGTGGTATAACTCACAAAACTCGTAGCTTAAAGCAGATAACCCGTAAGTTGGAGAGGAAATGGCGTCTCACTAATTTAGAAGATCTTCACTTAGCCTGGAAAAAAGAGTCTGTTGCTCTATAAAAAAGCCCTCCGTAAAGCTAGGACATCTTTCTACTCATCACTAATTGAAGAAATAAGAACAACCCCAGGTTTCTTTTCAGCACTGTAGCCAGGCTGACAGAGTCAGAGCTCTATTGAGCTGAGTATTCATTAACTTTAACTAGTAATGACTTCATGACTTTCTTTGCTAACAAAATTTTAACTATTAGAGAAAAAATTACTCATAACCATCCCAAAGACGTATCGTTATCTTTGGCTGCTTTCAGTGATGCCGGTATTTGGTTAGACTCTTTCTCTCCGATTGTTCTGTCTGAGTTATTTTCATTAGTTACTTCATCCAAACCATCAACATGTTTATTAGACCCCATTCCTACCAGGCTGCTCAAGGAAGCCCTACCATTATTTAATGCTTCGATCTTAAATATGATCAATCTATCTTTGTTAGTTGGCTATGTACCACAGGCTTTTAAGGTGGCAGTAATTAAACCATTACTTAAAAAGTCATCACTTGACCCAGCTATCTTAGCTAATTATAGGCCAATCTCCAACCTTCCTTTTCTCTCAAAAATTCTTGAAAGGGTAGTTGTAAAACAGCTAACTGATCATCTGCAGAGGAGATGGTCTATTTGAAGAGTTTCAGTCAGGTTTTAGAATTCATCATAGTACAGAAGCAGCATTAGTGAAGGTTACAAATGATCTTCTTATGGCCTCGGACAGTGGACTCATCTCTGTGTGCTTGTTCTGTTAGCACCTCAGTGCTGCTTTTGATACTGTTGACCATAAAATTTTATTACAGAGATTAGAGCATGCCATAGGTATTAAAGGCACTGCGCTGCGGTGGTTTGAATCATATGTGTCTAATAGATTACAATTTTTTGGTCATGTAAATGGGGAAATTTCTTCACAGACTACAGTTAATTATGGAGTTCCACAAGGTTCTGTGCTAGGACCAATTTTATTCCTTTATACATGCTTCCCTTAGGCAGTATATTAGACGGTATTGCTTAAATTTTCATTGTTACGCAGATGATACCCAGCTTTATCTATCCATTGAAGCCAGAGGACACACACCAATTAGCTAACTGCAGGATTGTCTTACAGACATAAAGACATTGATGACCTCTAATTCCTGCTTTTAAACTCAGATAAACTGGAAGTTATTGTACTTGGCCCCACAACTCTTAGAAACATGGTGTCTAACCAGATTCCTTACTCTGGATGGCATTACCCTGACCTCTAGTAATACAGTGTGAGAAATCTTGGAGGCTTTTTTGATCAGGATATGTCATTCAAAGCGCATATTAAACAAATATGTAGGACTGCTTTTTTGCATTTGCGCAATATCTCTAAAATCAGAAAGGTCTTGTCTCAGAGTGATGCTGAAAAACTAATTCATCGATTTATTTCCTCTAGGCTGGACTATTGTAATTCATTATTATCAGGTTGTCCTAAAAGTTCCCTAAAAAGCCTTCAGTTAATTCAAAATGCTGCAGCTAGAGTACTGACGGGGACTAGAAGGAGAGAGCATATCTCACCCCTATGGGCCTCTCTTCATTGGCTTCCTGTTAATTCTACAATAGAATTTAAAATTATTCTTCTTACTTATAAGGTTTTGAATAATCAGGTCCCATCTTATCTTAGGGACCTCGTAGTACCATATCACCCCAATAGAGCGCTTCGCTCTCAGACTGCAGGCTTACTTGTAGTTCCTAGGGTTTGTAAGAGTAGAATGGGAGGCAGAGCCTTCAGCTTTCAGGCTCCTCTCCTGTGGAACCAGCTCCAATTCAAGATCAGGGGAGACAGACACCCTCTCTACTTTTAAGATTAGGCTTAAAACTTTCCTTTTTGCTAAAGCTTATAGTTAGGGCTGAGATCAGGTGACCCTGAACCATCCCTTAGTTTGCGCTATAGACGTAGACTGCTGGGGGGTTCCCATGATGCACTGTTTCTTTCTCTTTTTGCTCTGTATGCACCACTCTGCATTAATCATTAGTGATCGATCTCATGCTCCCTCCACAGCATGTCTTTTGTCCTGGTTCTCATCCCTCAGCCCCAACCAGTCCCAGCAGAAGACGGCCCTCCCTGAGCCTGGTTCTGCTGGAGGTTTCTTCCTGTTAAAAGGGGAGTTTTTCTTCCCACTGTAGCCAAGTGCTTGCTCACAGGGGGGTCGTTTTGACCGTTGGGGTTTTACATAATTATTGTATGGCCTTGCCTTACAATATAATCGTCTTGGGGCAACTGTTTGTTGTGATTTGGCGCTATATAAAAAATTGATTGATTGATTGATACTATTAGACTGGTAAAAGACCTATTAGATTATAGTGACTTAATTGAAGACAAAGGATTCATTCTATTCCTTGACTTTATAAGGCCTTTGATCAACTAGAGCATCAATTTCTTTTCAAGTACTGCGGGCATATGGCTTTGGACCTAAATTTTGTAAGGTAATTGAAACATTCTATAGAGATACTACTAGTACAGTGACACTTCCAACTGGTACCACACCAACGCTCTCTTAAATAGAGGAGTAAACAAGGATGCAATATTCACCATTCCTGTTCATAATGGCAGTTGAAATGCTGGCCATTATGCTTAAAAATTCACAGTATAGAAAAATTGACATTTTAGTAAACAGCTTATAATTAGTCAACTTGCTGACAACACAACTATCTTCCTCAAAAATTTAGAACAAATTCCTGTAGTATTAAACTTAATTGACCTCTTCTCTGAAGCATCTGGTTTGACACTTAATCGTAATAAATGTGAACTTATGGCCATACACGATTGTAACCTTATAGAAGCATATAATATTCCAATAAAATCTTGTGTAAAATATCTGGGCATTAGTCTAACTAAAGATACTGATGCAAGTGACTCATTAAATATACACCCAAAAATTAATCAGTGTAAATCTAAGTTGAATTCTTGGCTACAACGAGACCTAACAGTTTTTGGAAGAACATACCTAACTAAAATGGAATCTCTAGCAAGATGTATTTATCCAGCCTACTCCATGGCGATCCCAGACAAATCAATAAAAGCCATAAACAAGCTCAACTTTAACTTTGTCTGGAAAAACAAAGTTCACTATATTAAAAAATCTGAAACCATAAAAGAATACGAGGAAGGTGGACTTCAAGTAATTGACTTTGAATGTTTAAATACTGTACTAAAAATAAAATGGTTAAAATCTTTCCTAACTGAAAAAAAATAGCACCTGGTTCTGCCTCTCCTAAGACCTATTTGATAAAATGGGAGGTATTGAATTCATCCTTAGATGTGATTTTAATGTTGATAAATTACCAGTTAAACTATTATCCTTTCATAAACAAGTCCTGTTAAGCTGGAAACTTATGTACAACCACAATTTTACTCCACATCAAACCCCAATATGGAACAACAGATATGTACTTTGCAATAGAAAATCTATTTTCTTGCAGAACTGGATGGATAAAGGAGTGTGGTCAATACGCCATCTAATGGATGACCAAGGGAACTGGTTATCATTTGAAAACTTCTGCACCCTACACAGTATTACATGTCGAAGGGCAGAATTAAAAAAAATCTCCAAAGCAATCCCTCAAACTCTCAAACGCCTAATAGAGAGCATGGAAATGAACAATCTGCCTGCTCCTAACCTCCCAAACCTGCAAATCTATGAACAAAATTTCTTAAAAAAAATATACCCAACAAAACTCAGAAAATGTCTAAATAATCAATTATTCCCCATAAAACCAAATAGAAACTCAATCATCCAAAAATTTTCTAAAGTTGAAATTAAAAAAATTAGAACTGAATATCTAAAATTTCCCATTAGTCCCAAAAAAGAAACACACTTTAAAATTTTAAATGAAATTTATCCATCCAGGGAACTGCTTTAGAAAAAGATTTAATATTGAACAAAACAACTGTATATTCTGTGATAACGACATTGAAACAACCGAGCATTTATTTTACCAGTGCATATATTCCAGGACATTTTGGGACGACTTATGGAACTGGCTATCTTCAAGAATCCAGCTACAAAGTGATCTGAAATGGGATGATATTGTTTTTGGTATTTTCTCAAGAGGACACTGAAACAAGAAATGTGCTGAACAAGTACCTTATTGTTAGCAAAATATTTTATACATACAGGTAAATGTAAGAAAGTAAAGCCCATTTCACTGTCTTTAAAAAAACAAATGCAGTAAACTATGTAAAATCCCTTAAACAGATGACATGTAAAAATGCACTATCTCTGATGGAAGCCATAGAAGATCTACAACTTTTTGCTGACCTCTAATGTTGTGTGTGTTTGTGTGTGTGTGTGTATATATCTATCTTCTTTTCTTATTTTGTTAAGTTACCAGTGCCTTGTAAACTGCACCAGAATGTTTCAAATTGTTAATTGCCAAGATGGTTTGTACATTTAATCCTGTTGGAAGGAGAGGGAGAGAGAGGAGAAGGAAGAAGAAGAAGAAAAAAAAATATTTCTCATAATACTGAGAACGTTATTGTGGCCTTCCCTTTTTTTTCGTTACTGTATGTTGCATTTATTGAAATAAAGTTTTGGGGAAAAAAAATTCATGTTCGCCATCTTTGTACTCCTTTCTTGCGTCTTCTTCTTCTTCTTTGTATTTCCGGCAGACTAGGCACGGCTAGTGCATTGCTGCCCCCCACTTGTCAGAATGTGCACCTAGAAAACAATGCCTTATCTTCCCTACACTTTATTGTAACACCCTGTGCTCCTCAGAAAGTTTATGACTGCCATTGTCCTCTCTTTAGGGGAAGCTCCTTGACCTAGAATGGTCCTTAGGGAAAAGGTGTTAATTCCCAATGATGTAAGCACACAGAACATATCTTTGCCCTGCATAAGCAGAACAATGCAAAATAAAATGAGTCACTGTTTCAGGGACATCACAAAATTCACAAAGGCCATCTTTGTGTTTTCCAATGAGGAACAACCCACTAGCACTCCTTTCTTGCCAGCTGCCAGCAGCGTAATGATTTAGGGAATGACGTCACTCATCACTGAGTTAACCATCTGCAGTCAGTTTATGGTTAACATCCAAATGTTACTGGATTTACAGTCTGAAGCCACATTTACTAAACATACAGCATAATTATCCTTTATTTTTAATTTTGGTTCCACAAAAAAAAAAAAAAATCACTATGTTTGTTTAATGTGTCATAAAGATGTGTGTTTTCCAAAGGTTATCATGAAGGTCACACAACAGACACCAGATGTCTGGCCCGTGGGAGACTTTGGACCAACGTGTCCTACAGTGAGGGAACACAGTTCCATCCCAGAAACTATTCTGTTCCAACATCTTATTAAAACACCAATGACCTGTCACCCTTCGGAACAGCAACCAGAACAGAACAACAGCAAGAAACACAGGGTCAGTCAGTCGGTGTGTGTCAAACCAGACCGTCATTATGTGTGAACTCACTTTTTTGCTTAATTGAAGTGGCTCGATCAGTTTTTCTTAATTGGTTTGGGGATGTGTTCTGGACGCTGGATTGAGGCACCACATAACCCACACTGACTGTGTCTCAGAGATCATGATTCATGAGTCTGAATGAAAAGGTCAAAAGGTCAGATTAATTAGTTTGCATGTAGTGACAGAGCAGGTTGAGATGAGCCTGGAGGTGATGTGCTTTGAGAGCAGGGGAATGAAAATCAGTAGGAGCAAGACTGAGTACATGTGTGTGATTGAGAGGGAGCCTGGTGGAATAATGCAGTAACAAGGAGTAGAGTTGGTGAAAGTAGATAAGTTTAAATACTGTTTTAAAACTGTTCAAAGTAATTAGAGAGTGTGGTAGAGAGATGAAGAAGAGAGTGCAGGCAGGGTGGAGAAAGGTGGTAGGAGTGATTTGTGATCGAAGAATATATCTGCAAGAGTGAAGGGGAAAGTTCACAAGACAGTAGCGAGACCAGCTATGACATAGCTGCTATGTCATACAGCTTAGAAATGGTGGCATGAACAAAAAGATGGGAGGCAGAACTGGAGATGCTGCTATTTTCTTTGGGAGTGACGAGGATAGACAGGATTAAGAATGAACATACAACCCCTGGCAAAAATTATGGAATCACCGGCCTCGGAGGATGTTCATTCAGTTGTTTAATTTTGTAGAAAAAAAAAGATCACAGACATGACACAAAACTAAATTAATTTCAAATGGCAACTTTCTGGCTTTAAGAAACACTATTAGAAATTAGAAAAAGAAATTGTGGCAGTCAGTAACGTTTACTTTTTAGACCAAGCAGAGGGAAAAAAAAATATGGAATCACTCAATTCTGAGGAAAAAATTATGGAATCATGAAAAACGACCGCTCCAACACATCACTAGTATTTTGTTGCACCGCCTCTGGCTTTTATAACAGCTCGCAGTCTCTGAGGCATGGACTTAATGAGTGACAAACAGTACTCTTCATCAATCTGGCTCCAACTTTCTCTGATTGCTGTTGCCAGATCAGCTTTGCAGGTTGGAGCCTTGTCATGGACCATTTTCTTCAACTTCCACCAAAGATTTTCAATTGGATTAAGATCCGGACTATTTGCAGGCCATGACATTGACCCTATGTGTCTTTTTGCAAGGACTGTTTTCACAGTTTTTGCTCTATGGCAAGATGCATTATCATCTTGAAAAATGATTTCATCATCCTCAAACATCCTTTCAATTGATGGGATAAGAAAAGTGTCCAAAATATCAACGTAAACTTGTGCATTTATTGATGATGTAATGACAGCCATCTCCGCAGTGCCTTTACCTGACATGCAGCCCCATATCATCAATGACTGTGGAAATTTACATGTTCTCTTCAGGCAGTCATCTTTATAAATCTCATTGGAACAGCACCAAACAAAAGTTCCAGCATCATCACCTTGCCCAATGCAGATTCGAGATTCATCACTGAATATGACTTTCATCCAGTCATCCACAGTCCACAATTGCTTTTCCTTAGCCCATTGTAACCTTGCTTTTTCTGTTTAGGTGTTAATGATGGCTTTCGTTTAGCTTTTCTGTATGTAAATCCCATTTCCTTTAGGCGGTTTCTTACAGTTCAATCACAGACGTTGATTCCAGTTTCCTCCCATTCGTTCCTCATTTGTTGTGCATTTTCGATTTTTGAGACATATTAAGTTTTCTGTCTTGACGCTTTGATGTCTTCCTTGGTCTACCAGTATGTTTGCCTTTAACCACCTTCCCATGTTGTTTGTATTTGGTCCAGAGTTTAGACAGCTGACTGAACAACCAACATCTTTTGCAACATTGCGTGATGATTTACCCTCTTTTAAGAGTTTGATAATCCTCTCCTTTGTTTCAATTGACATCTCTCGTGTTGGAGCCATGATTCATGTCAGTCCACTTGGTGCAACAGCTCTCCAAGGTGTGATCACTCCTTTTTAGATGCAGACTAATGAGCAGATCTGATTTGATGCAGGTGTTAGTTTTGGGGATGAAAATTTACAGGGTGATTCCATAATTTTATTCCTCAGAATTGAGTGAGTCCATATTTTTTTTCCCTCTGCTCAGTCTAAAAAAGTAACCGTTACTGACTGCCACAATTTTTTTTTTCCTGATTTCTTCTAGTGTTTCTTAAAGCCAGAAAGTTGCCATTTGAAATGACTTTAGTTTTGTGTTATGTCTGTGATCTGCTTTTTTTCTACAAAATTAAACAACTGAATGAACATCCTCCGAGGCCGGTGATTCCATAATTTTTGCCAGGGGTTGTATCAGAAGGACAGCACAGGTGGGACAGTTTGGAGACCAAGTCAGAGAGGCGACACTGAAATGGTTTGGACATGTGCAGAAGAGGGATCCAGGGTATATAGGGAGAAGGATGCTGAGGATGGAGCCACCAGGCAGAAGGAGAAGAGGGAGGACAAAGAGATTTATAGATGGGCTGACACGCAGGTGGTTGCTGAGACAGAGGAAGATACAGAGGACAGATTGAGATGGAGACACGTGATCTGCTGTGGTGCCCCCTAGAGGGAGCAGCTGAAAGTTCATTCACCAAACTAGAAATCAGAAATCTTTGTTTAAACTTTATTATATCAGAACATTGTATTGCGAGGCTTCCGCCAACATATATTCACATTCACATGTACAAAAATACAAATATGTACATTTCGAAAATACAAAATAGTTAAAAGAAAACCCACAAACCAAAGGTGGAACTGTACAAAATGTTTCAACTTTTGAGCAGCTTCATCATTTAACACAGAAGTCCTTAAACACATCACGTGCACTGGGAAATCTGTTATGTATAATGGCGTCATTTTCTACGTTTAACCATCTTCAGTTGTTCTGTCTGAAAATGGAGCCCCGAGCCCCAATTCAACCTTGACAGAATTCAACATGGAACACACAACCTCATCTGGTTTGTACTTCAACTTTGTTTCCTATTTGTGATGACGAATCAACATTCTGGATTCATCACCTGTTGAAATTGTGTGCATGGCCCAGAACTGGACCTGAACCAGGATCCTGGAAATGCCTTAAAAAAACAAAAACAAACCAGAAACAAAAAAAATTAAGAACCTCAGAAAGGTTCCTGGATCCTCCTAGTGTTTCTTTAGGACCACTTTAGAAAAGGTTTTAATCTACGAGCCGCAGAGGAATTGAGAACCTAAAAGCCTCTTTGTAGTAGCTTCAATTTTCCCGTAGTGGCCTCAGTGTCTGCTGAGGTCAAAGGTCGCAAGCTGCCAAAAATAAAAGGATGGTAGTGTTTGTTTCCACTGCAGAGATTTTAGGATTTTTATTTACACTCAATGACTTGCAGTGGTTTTATCAAATATAAATGTCTCAAAGTTTGTAAAATGAGCTCCACAGTTTTCAGCTTTTCTGAATGTTTTTAAAGAATGTCATGGAAAAACCATGAGAGTTCTTAATATGTTCAGACTGAAGTTTTAGCTTCCTCAGAAGTATAAATAATCTGTTAATTAACTGTAACAATATACCTACAAATTAAAGTACATGTTAATTGGAGCGCTACCCAAATGTAAACTAGAAGAGCACCCAAAGGCCTCCCTCGCCCAAAGTATTTGCCATCTAACAGGTTGAACATTTTCTTTAGAGTTTATCCATAACAAAAGGACTGAAGCAAAAACAGTCAAGTAAAAAACTAAAGTCAAAGTGTAACAAAGGTCGACTTTAGAGCCTGTGCAGAAAAACAACAGTAAACTAAATCCAGACAAAATAAAGTCCAGTTTACGTTCTTTGAAATGTCTGACAAAGTTCTTTGGATATAAAAGCAGAATGAAGACAGTCAACAGATCCTGATCCACACTGGCCAATTTTCACAGCAACAGGGAGCAACATGAATCTTGAGGTCAAGTATCTTCTGGCAACAAAGTTTCTACC
Source organism: Thalassophryne amazonica (assembly GCF_902500255.1). Classification (NCBI taxonomy): domain Eukaryota; kingdom Metazoa; phylum Chordata; class Actinopteri; order Batrachoidiformes; family Batrachoididae; genus Thalassophryne; species Thalassophryne amazonica. The sequence continues at coordinate 57,945,432 of NC_047121.1, read as the reverse complement.
AGATTAAAGGCGTCGCAGCAAATGTCACGTTAAGTGAGAAAAATTCACGATTGTGTTGAGAAAAAAAACAGACTCACAAATAAAAATGTTAAAAACACAGAGTGAGATTTCTACAAAACATCATCCAGATGGACTCAAAAATTACATTATGACGGTGGTAAAGATAAAAAATCAGAGTTTAAATTTAAGGCAAAAGGGGGAATTAAAATAGAAAATGACTAAATGAATTATAAAAATTGACAAATTCTTGCCGTAACAAAGGACGAAGCATCAAGAAGAACATAAAAACAAAGTTTTAATTTTAACAGAAAAAGAAGTCCTAGAAACTGTTGTACCTTTAATGGGAAAAAAAAAAAACGTTTACGGAGAAAATATCAAAAGAGTAAAAATGTAATTTTACAAGAAAAAGCCAAAATAATCAGAACACTAATCAAAATTTTCAATGTAACATTACAAATATTAAAAATTTTTCCCCTTAAATATTACTTTTTCCTCAATTATGAATCTATTGGACTTTTTTCCTCACAAAACTGACTTGGTTTTACTGTGATTTTTATTTCTATTTATTTTGACGGTGAAGACATCATAAACTCTGCTGCGGACATCTGACATCTGACTGGCTTTTAGAGAAAAAATAAAGTGTAAAATTACGTCCTACGAGAGTGATGTTATTTGATCTGATGACTACGATGGTGGTCTGGAGTCGCATGTTTTTTTTTTTTTTTTTTGTGTTAACTTGGCGGGTTTCCCCTCAGGCCCAGAGGAACCAGTCTTGGCATTGGACGCCATGCTGCGCTGCTCTCCCTCCCCATTTCTTCTGCTGATCCATCTCTGCTGGACGATTCTGCCATTGTCGATCTGCCCACTTTCATCTGCAGCAGAGGGGGTGGGGCCAGGTCAGTCCATGTTCTGTTTAAGGATTCAGGCGATGGTCTGTGCTGCCTAGTCTCTGTGTGGCTCTTAAGCCCCACCTCCTCCATCTCTGTGGCGTTGACCTCATCAGAGTCAGAGTCTTCATCCAGCTCCAGGAGCCACGGGCTGTGGACATGCTCCTGCTCCTCAGCACCGCCCGCTGAGGATCCAGCACCTGGAGGAGAGTCAATGAATAAGTCCTGGAGACCAGCGGGAGGCGTCCTGGCGGTCTGTGCTTCCTCCTGTCTGGGCAAAAAGGAGGCCTGCGTGGGCGCCTCTACTGTGGTACTGCTGTGCTGGTTGAGGAAATCAATCTCATTTAGGAGGGAAGTGAAACTTTCAGTGTCATCACCAGCCTGCTCAAGCTCCACCCCCTGAGGCACAACTACAGCACCATTTTCACTGTTCTGTTGTGGACAAAGCGAGGTCACCGCGCCTGGTACAGCAGCTGGAGACACAGCGGAGCATTCAGGTCTGAGGCCTTCAGTCTGAACCAGAACCTGGTCTTGGTCTTTAACACGGTCAACAATTTGATCCAATCCAGTAGAGACCAGTGGGCGAGCAGCTTTCCGTTTTGGTGAGGGGGGCAGAGCCAGACTCGCCAGGTTGGAGGCAGAGTCTCCTGTAGAACAGAAAACACTGACAGTTTGCAGAAATCTGTTCAAGTGTACTTTAACTCCAGACAACACCACAAACAAAACCAGCTCAGATCCAGAACGGAGCCACACAGGAACATCGGCTCGATGCATGCGCATCCGCAGCTCTCTGAAGAGCACCTTCACCTGGTAACTTTTGGGAGCTGGTCAGAATTTGTCACAGCATCTTCCCAACTGTTCAAAGCCCTACAGAGTGATAGAAATCAACACCATCCTTAAGATGGCGCTATACTTCAGCCCACAGCCTGATTGGACTGTCGAAAAGTTCAAAATAGTCGTTTCATCTTTTCGCTATATTTGAATCTATTTTATCTTTAAGTTTATGGAGCCGGAGAAGAAACAGAAACCTCACGAGATCCCTAAAACAGGGTGGGGAGGGTGGACAAGCCCACTACTGTTTTTTTGTTTTTTTTTCTTTTATACTCGGCAGTCCGTTGATTCAGACAATCAGTTACTTAGCAGTTTGGTTAGCTGTGATTTATAAAGTTAGCCTTCCTGATGAGTGACCCGGCTTACCCTGCACACACCTAGAAGAAAATCTGGAACACCACACGGTGCATTGTGGATTAAAGGCTGAACGTACTAAAATTTTAGCTGACCTCCCGCGACTGTCGCTGAGTTGTATCTAGCAGACTTTACCTTGACACACACACACGTGCTGTACTCAATTGCTACATAGGAAAATTCAGCACCAATGTTGGCCAGATATGACCATCGATTTCTATTTAATCCACTAGATGGCGAATGCATCCTGTGAGCTGTTGCCAGAGCACCTCCATCTTGCTTAACGTTATGCGTCACCAGGCATTAGATTAAATAGAAATGGATTATTTGCTGACTTAAACTTGGGTTAAAGTGATCTGAAAATGTCGTTTTGTGCAGCGTTCAGGTGCTGCGACAAGCTGACAAACTGATGGAATAATTTTCTATCTGGACTGGGAGACGAACAGTCCCAGTCTATTAAGACTATAAACATCGGACCCTCTTCTGTATTTGTTTTGACAAATAGTGGCTGTACAAATGTGAGACTGAGTTTGAATAAATGTAACAGCTGAGTAATGGCACAGAAAAGGCAGATTCATGGTGAAACTCTCTTAAAAACATTGATCATGTCCACATTGATTTCTATTTATGTTTGGGTGTCTGACGCTAACCAAGATGGTGGTGCTCTGGCAACAGTCAGGGAATGAGCGGATTGCCGTGGTCCTCCATCTAGTGGATCAAATAGAAATCAATGGATATGACAGCTGCCTTAAAGTGGGTGGGGCTGAGCCACTGTCAATCTTACCAGTTGGTGGCTGGAGCTGCGGTGTAAGTTGGATCTGCTGATTGGACAGACTGGGGATGTCGAGCATGACTGTGGCCACACCTACGGCATGCAAACAGAATGGACACACATAGGTTATATTTCAAAGTAAAACCCTGGTGCCCATCAGAGTGAGATTCAGGGTCCATTCATACCTGCAGCCGTCTGTAGCACCGGCTGTCCCGGCAACACCTGGCTCATGGTCAGGACTGGTTGTCCCGGCAACACAGCTCCAACCAGTGACAAGACCTCAGCTGGAACCAGAGCCTTAATGGGGGACACTTTTTTTTGGTGGGGGAGAGGGGTGCAAATCAACAATAAAATTTAGTCTCAAATTAAAAGCTGAAATAATAACATTCTGTAACTTCTCAAATGAAACTCAAAGTCAAAAAAAGACAAAGTTGTCATGTGGCAAGTACGACTGAATAAAAGCCTCATACAAAAAATTTAATTCCTTTAGTCCATCATCAGAAATGATCCCTTCATTCTGTGTCAGTGAAACACATCACTACCTCTTCATGTTTCAAATTAAAAGCCCTGAAACAAGAAGCTTTGTAGCTGCAGCAAGGCTTTTACTGTGAAATCTGAAATGTGTCAAAATAAGTCTACAAACACATCATTCAGTGAAACCAGGATTTGTTTTTAACCAGACGGCTTTATAATAATGACCGAGTTTAATTAAACACACACTGGAGGAAGTGCGTTTGAGTAACAGCGAATTAAAACAGGCAGAGGAAGAAGGGGGAAAAAACAAGGAGAAAAACCTGAGCATAAAGTGCATCTTGTCACCACTGAGCAGGTCAAAATGTCATCAGAGAGGATCCCAACACAGGCAAATAAAACACACTTCAAAAAATGATCCGGTTTGAAGGGCAGCACTCAAAAAAAAAAAAAAAAAAAAAAAAAGTCTCAAACTGTTCAGTTTCTCTGCAATTCTCTTCAATCTTACCTTCAGTGTTTGTAGGTAGGGAGGAGAGTGGAGCTGCCATCCTCTGCTTGCTGCGAGACAGGATGTTGGGAACGGTCTTGTGTCTATCCCTCGTGCCTGGTGCATTATGAGAAGTACCAGTTGAGGTTGTCTGTAGGTTAGTGTGATGATGCTGGGAAGACGTAGAGGCAGGGTAATAAGTGAATTCGGAGGTGGGCGGGGCTTCAGGCGGAGCAGTTAATTTCTGGTTGGGAGTGGAAGGAACATGATCAGCATTGGTTCTGGTTTCTGGTCCTACAAGATCCTCTGCACCACTGCTGGGTGTTGGTGGTTCTGTGACAGCACCCGCGTCTTTCAGCCTGTCCCGCTCCTGCTCTGGGTGCCGCTGATCGGAGGAACCCTGCTCAGGCTCATTTCCTGTAGTCACACACACATACAAGTTACAGCGCTACCTATATGCAACTGTGAAAGGTCAGAGAAGCAGGACTAGGGTTATAATTCAGTTCCTGCTGTTTGTCTTTTCCAAACTGGGAAGCTTTGTTTGCAGTCTGAAATGCAGTGATAGTGTGACACCTAGCAGCAGAAAAATCATTCGTAGCAGCTTCAATGTAAAAAGGCTGTAAGAGGGACTTCTTGCTATTACCACGCTACTATTTAAAACACAGTATTTCAAATAACTCATGTTTCCATAAAGTATCACCTGAGTGGTGGGGGGTCTGGACACAGGACTCCGTCTGCTCACTGAGACACGTCTTCACATCTGAAATGTGTCTGTTGGATTTTTAAAAAGTATTAGACATTTGGAAAAAAGTAAAAACCACATAAAGATATAATCAGTCAAAGTGTCAATCAACAAATCTATACAAGAAAAAAAAAAAAGATATTTAGTGGATCCATAATGGATCCACAGAACATCTGAACCTAGAGGTCTGGTCTGACAGCACTTACATGGAGTCTGGGTTCCTCATCCTCCTCACTAACTGCTTGTTCTCCTCCGCAGTTTCTACAGTAACCATCTGCACATCATCATCATCTTCCTGAAGCAAACAAGACACAGAGGGACGTCATGTTCAGTCAAAAGTCAAAATAATCTGTCAGTTATTATTAAATGGGGGATCTGAAAGGTGCAGTCCCGTGTTTTTTTTTTTTTAAGTCATAAAGAAAGATTTCAGCACCACTATGTTCACCTGGTCTATGGGTTCATTTTTTCCATTCAAAATTCTATTCACAAAACCCCATAATGACAGCAAGTTTTTTTTTTTTTTTTTTTTTAATTCTTGCAAATTTACTAAAAATAAAAACAAAGAAGTCACATGTATATGCAGCGCCATCCAAAAGTACTGGAATACTTGGTATTTCACACATTTTAATTTGTTTATTTAGAGGAGGATTTTCTTTCACCAAAACATCAAATCTAGGCTTGCATCTCAGATGTACCTTCTGGCAATTTGTAGCTGAACTTTCAGGACTTCTTTTTATGAAAATCGTCTCTATACCACCTCATCATGAAGCTGTTTAAATGGGATACAAAATGCAAAACATGCACTATGCAAAAATTCTCCAATCACAGCCAGAGAAGCCTATATATTCTTCTGGGTTGCCTGGGTGGCTTTTCTCAATCTTCTTCTTGCACAGTCACTCAGTTTTTGAGAACTATGCCATATAGATTTACCATAGAGTTCCATACTGTTCATATTTCTTCATAATTGATGGAAATAAAGTCCAAGACATATTCAGTGACTTGGAAATGTTCATGTATCCATCCCGACTTGTCTGAAGAAAGCTGGCAATAAAACTGATTTACAGCATAATTAGCCAGATAGCACGTGTGCTTGAATGTAGTATTAAAGCTTTTCATCAGTACCACTAATAAGTGACGGCAAAGTCAACACGCTTTCGAAACCTGTTTCAAACATCATTGCTGATCAGTGTGAAATGAAGCCTCAACTGATTTAAAACAAGTACTTCAAAATGTTCCTGTTGATTTTCTCGCTCTGGGGTGAAACACCAGAACTTGGACAGCACCGTTTTTGAATTTCATATGAAAACGCTGCATGTGCGTGAACACGTATGCTGCTTGTTTAGCAAAGCTGACAGAATTATTTCGGGTGACAGCAGTCAAACTAATCTGAGCACCCCCACTCTGTTTTTTTTTAAAACACAAGCTGAGCTGCTAGAGTGCTGTACTCCAGGAGGCGCTGCCTCTCGCCATACTTCTTCCTCTTCAGTGATTCTTACACTGGTGATGACGTTGATGTTGTTTACGATAGCACAGTCCTCGTCAGACGAGTGATCCGTCTGCTCATCGGTCTCCTCCAACAGATCCACCACTTCAATCACATCTGCCTCATCTTGTCTTTTCTTTTTGGTGCTGCCCTGCTGGAAGGAGTTCTGACCTGAAACACGACACACAATAAAGGCTTCATGCTCTATGTTGGACATTTTAATTTGTACATTAACAAGCACTAATCCAACTGTTTGTGTCAAACCTGTGCCTGTTTTGGGAGCAATGACATCAAGACAGGAGTCTCTGTACTGCGTCAGCCTCCTCTTCTGCTTCACCAAGCGTTTCTCAGTTGCCTTCAACCTCTCGATCTCCTGCGTGGCCTGCAGGAAACACAACACCACCAACTACATCAAACAAAGACCATACTACAGCAGTTATTAAAGTCCACAAGAGCATTGTGATGCTGGCATTTCTGCACAAGTCTCTGCTGCTGGATTCTTCTGGATTTGGTTAAGAAGGTGAGAAAACTGCAGAGGTAAGTGCTGAATATATTTCATGTTGTGTTTGTTACCATTGACTTGGGCAATCAGATTAGGTCTGAAATTATCCACAGGGATTGCATGCTGCCCAACCCACCACACAACAGAACTGCCACGGGTCCTGGATGGCAACTACCCTGGGAGACAGCAGGCCCATCCAATGAAACAATGATTGTCATGTGATCAAAGATTGCTTGTGGAGAGGTGAGTGCTCACTTGCTGTTCTGCTAAAAAGACAAAAGAACTGAATGCGAAGCATGCCCAACCAAAGTGAGGCATGGCAGTAGTTCCCTTCAAACGATCTTTGAACAGAAATGTTAATGTTATTTAAAAGGCGTCTGTGAGGGAGACGTGAGGACTCTGAAGTTCAGAGAGAAGTGTTTGATGATGCCTGGATGTCTGAGGGAGGAATCTATGGAACAGAACACTGAGTTGCTCTATGTGTTGTGACGGCTCAATTCTTTGTTGTTTAGTTTGGTCAGAGCAGATGGTCACCCCACAGAGTCTGTTCTGCTGGAGGTTTCTTCCTGTAATTAAAATGCCAGGGGGAGTTTTTTGCTGACCACAGGCTTGCTCATGGGGTGGGTTAGGTCAGACCGCATGCTTGTGAAGTACTTTGAGGCGACTTATGTTGTGATTCAATGCCGTTTTATCAAATATTTAAATTGAAGGCATATATTTTATGGTGAGACTTACAGCTTTTATTGGTTAAACACGCAATGTCAATGTAAAATTTTTTTCATCAAATAATGATAGAACCTCCAAGCACTAAAATCAGGAGTATAAAAATATGGTACTGTGGCAGTGAAAAGGGTTTGCATGATGTAAGTTGTTGCACAAAACTCACAGGCTTGATGCAGGAGATTAGAGTTAATAGGAGTTGAAATGGTGATTTTCATTAAGTATAATTTCCTGCATTGAGGCTGTTTTGTGTAATGACTTTGGTTTGTATTTATATATATATATATATATATATATATATATATATATATATATATATATATATTGTATTCAGCACCTCATCGATGATCCTGTGCACTTCTTTTTCATTATTTGGTACCTTTTGCATGATGTACATTACTGTTCTTGCAGGGAACTGATGACACTCAGTTTATATGTCATCTTATATGTCAGTGCAGAGATTTTAGGGTTCGGTCACAGACTGAAATGCATCCAAAATGCTCTTAAATCTTTCTGACAAAATTGCAGTAGCTAATATGCTTGTGTTTGCTAGAATACAATCTCCTGCTGTGTCTGACCTTTGTCAACACACTGATCTTTGAAGACTTTTTGGAGAGTGCCAGCTCCTTTTTCAGACTGCTAAACAGATGCAAAAGCTCCTGTCGCCGGTTTTTCTCCAAGGCTGACTTCACTGCATTCCTTTCCGTGTTGTTCATCTCAGTGGACGCCTGTGAGGGGGAAGAAAGTACATGAACCCAGATGTAGGGCAATATACAAACAATTCTAGATGTGACTTTGCAGCAATTTTAGCGGTCGATGGATTTCCAGGAAGTGGACAGCAACGTACAGTTGACGCTGTGTTATTGTCCATTTATCTTGTTCAGAGATGGACACAATTTGCAGAAGGCTGGTTTGTGATCACAGTTCTATAGACAATGATGGCGGTAAAAGACTGCAGGTTCACCAGGAACTGGCAATGTGAATTTTATGTGACGTCTCACAGAATAAGCATGACTGGAAGACTGGGAGCGTAGGATCCTGATGAGCTGTAATTACTTTGGTATCCTCATACATGCAATCATGGCAAAGCACAAACACACACCCACCAAAATCATCAATGACTCTGCCAATCTGAGGGTCAGCCTCACCTGCATTCTGGCCATAAATGATCAAAACCAGAGTCTATTCCAGTAACATTACTGTGATTTGTTCAAATTTGTAGATTTACCCAAGAAGGCAAAATGTTTACTTGACTGCACTCAGTTTTGATGAACTGTGACCTCCATTCTGGACACAGCCTACAGCTCTAACCTCAAAGTTCAACAGCACAAAGACACCCTGATAGTGGACAGTGAAAATTTATATGTCAAATTTCAACCGTCAACTAATGTTGAACACGCAGAAATCTCTCAACAGATTCCATGAGTGGACTGCTCTAAAGAGACAACTTCATTTGCATCTCACTGTCAATAAGTGGCCCTGGAATCTTAGTCGCTTTCTTAAAGGTTCCGATATGTTAATCATTGCTTATCATTTACTTGTTGATATATTATTACTCATGAGGTTTAGTCTCTACACATAAACATGGAGGGAAAAAAAAAAATAAAAAATCACACCTTCACCTCCTTTGTCAGTCAGAAAGAAGATGGTGAAGTCCGATATAGGCCCTGAGGTGGTGGTGCTCATTTCTGCATTCTGTGATGTGAAGCGGATGAGAGTCTACAACTTCCCCTGAACTGGACACCAGTCCAACGGCAGGATAATCCCCAGCCCAGACTGGTACCCATTTACAGCTGGGTGGACTGAGACGCCGTTGATTAAGTGCCTTGCCCAACGACACAGACAGGTAGCATGAGTGGGATTCGAACCCAGTCATATATATATTGGCAGGTCGGCTGCTTAACTCCATAGCTACCTGCTCTGCACAATTTTACATATATAGCTAATGTCCCAGATGGACACAACCAGAAACCTTAGCTACCTGTTTGTTTATTTATTTATTCTACAATGGTTTAATTTAAAAATCAGATGATTCTTTGATGAAATGAAAAACAAAGTTATTTCTCACACTGACCTTTGGTGGAAAATCCTTTTCACTGTCACTGTCCGAATCATCCTCAAAGCTTGACAAATCTTCTGTCGAACTGCTCGAATCAACCAGGTCTACTACCTCCATGTCTTTCATCTGCATTTTGCCCTGTGACAGTTCTGCAGCACCTGCACAGGCCCCACCCCCTGTTCGAGTACAGAGTCCTGTTTCATCATCAACACAGATGATGTCCAGGTCCACTAGGTCACATGCGAGCTCAGGAATGGCAACAGCGGGTCTTTCATGAGAAGGATGTGGTTGAGGCAAGACACCGGTAACAGGGTTGGCCTCTGAATCCAGATGGGACGCTGCAGTGGTAGGACCACTACTGCCATGCTTTGCAAAGTTGTCATTGATGGTGCCGGTTGGGGGAATGGTTTGGACGACATGCTGAAGACGTTCCTGAGGAATGGTCTTGGCTGTATCTGTCCCTGTGCAAGAAGGATCCTGAATAGCTTTGATGGCCACTCTGTTGATGCCTGGCTCAATCTCCTGGCTTGCAGAGGATTTCACTGGGGATGGCTTGCGCACTGGAGTCATAGTGACAGAACCTGGTGCTGGCACCACGTTTGTGGTGGTGGCCTGGGTAGGAACGCTGGGACAAGTTATGATTAAACGATCACTGGTGTTGCCTGAAGGGAGGATTTTGAAGGTACATGCTCCCTGCTGGTGCAGCATGCCAGCCCTGGGTTGGGCTGGAGTGTTGATGTGAGACACAGTGAAGGACTGGAACCCGGAGAGGGAAGTGACGAGTGGGGGGGTCAAGAGTGGTGTTGTTTGGTTGATAACTGAGATGGCTGGATGTTGCAGTGATGTAACAGAATGTACTGGGGCAGGGCCTGAAGGGCAAGGAGACAGTGAAAAGATATGTACACAGTCCGTGAGTATTATCAAAGTAACAGTTCAGCAACATTTACAGTAATTTTACTATTAAAACAAGAGCTATATATATATATATATATATATATATATATATATATATATATATATACGAGGTCTGTCCAAAAAGTATCAGACCTTTTTATGTTTTTCAAAAACCATATGGATTTGAATCATGTGTGCTTGCATGAGCCAACTTTGAACCTTCATGCGCATGCGTGATTTTTTTCACGCCCGTCGGTTGCATCATTCGCCTGTGAGCAGGCTTTGTGTGAGCACTGGTCCTCCCCTCTCGTTGGATTTTCATTACGAGGTGGAACGATTTGGAGCTTTGCTGCATCACATTTTCCAGAAACTGTGAGAGACAGCCAGGTGGAAACCATTCGGAAGATTCAGACGGCTTTCGGTGACGATCCTATGGGCATCACACAGATTAAGGAGTGTTACAACCGGTTTAAAGACGGCGCACAATGGCGGAGGATGCGCCACGCTCCGAGCGGCCATCGACAGGCTGAAATGACCAGATCATTTCCAAAGTGAACGCTGTGTTGATCCGGGACGTCATCTGACTACCAGAGAAATTGCAGAAGAGGTGTACATCAGCACTTTTTCGGCGCATTCCACTGTTACAGGAGATTTTGTAATGAAAGACGTGCGGAAATTGGAAGTCTCACAGGACATGTTGTAACATGTCCAGCTCTTACACAATTCCTCGGATACTCACTCGACTGAAAAGCCACCAAAACCCGTTTGAATCTTCCGAATGGTTTCCACCTGGCTGTCTCTCACAGTTTCTGGAAAAATTAGATTCAGCGCTGCTCCAATCGTTCAGACATTTTCCTCAAAATGAAAATCCAACGAGGGGGGAGGACCAGTGCTCACTCAAAGCCTACTCACAGGGGAATGACGCAACCGACAGGCGTGAAAAAACTCACGCATGCACACGAAGGTTCAAGGTTGGCTCATGCAAGCACACATGATTCAAATCCATAAGGTTTTTGAAAAAAATAAAAAGGTCTGATACTTTTTGGACAGACCTCGTATATATATATATATACACACACTCAACAAAAATATAAACGCAACACTTTTGGTTTTGCTCCCATTTTGTATGAGATGAACTCAAAGATCTAAAACTTTTTCCACATACACAATATCACCATTTCCCTCAAATATTGCTCACAAACCAGTCTAAATCTGTGAAAGTGAGCACTTCTCCTTTGCTGAGATAATCCATCCCACCTCACAGGTGTGCCATATCAAGATGCTGGTTAGACACCATGATTAGTGCACAGGTGTGCCTTAGACTGTCCACAATAAAAGGCCACTCTGAAAGGTGCAGTTTTGTTTTATTGGGGGGGGGGATACCAGTCAGTATCTGGTGTGACCACCATTTGCCTCATGCAGTGCAACACATCTCCTTCGCATAGAGTTGATCAGGTTGTCAATTGTGACCTGTGGAATGTTGGTCCACTCCTCTTCAATGGCTGTGCGAAGTTGCTGGATATTGGCAGGAACTGGTACATGCTGTCGTATACGCCGGTCCAGAGCATCCCAAACATGCTCAATGGGTGACATGTCCGGTGAGTATCCCAGCCATGCAAGAACTGGGACATTTTCAGCTTCCAAGAATTGTGTACAGATCCTTGCAACATGGGGCCGTGCATTATCCTGCTGCAACATGAGGTGATGTTCTTGGATGTATGGCACAACAATGGGCCTCAGGATCTCGTCACGGTATCTCTGTGCATTCAAAATGCCATCAATAAAATGCACCTGTGTTCTTCGTCCATAACAGACGTCCATACCATAACCCCACCGCCACCATGGGCCACTCGATCCACAACATTGACATCAGAAAACCGCTCACCCACACGACGCCACACACGCTGTCTGCCATCTGCCCTGGACAGTGTGAACCGGGATTCATCCGTGAAGAGAACACCTCTCTAACGTGCCAAACGCCAGCGAATGTGAGCATTTGCCCACTCAAGTCGGTTACGACGACGAACTGGAGTCAGGTCGCGACCCCGATGAGGACGACGAGCATGCAGATGAGCTTCCCTGAGACGGTTTCTGACAGTTTGTGCAGAAATTCTTTGGTTATGCAAACCGATTGGTTCAGCAGCTGTCCGAGTGGCTGGTCTCAGACGATCTTGGAGGTGAACATGATGGATGTGGAGGTCCCGGGCCGGTGTGGTTACGCGTGGTCTGCGGTTGTGAGGCTGGTTGGATGTACTGCCAAATTCTCTGAAATGCCTTTGGAGACGGCTTATGGTAGAGAAATGAACATTCAATACACGAGCAACAGCTCTGGTTGACATTCCTGCTGTCAGCATGCCAATTGCACGCTCCCTCAAATCTTGCGACATCTGTGGCATTGTGCTGTGTGATAAAACTGCACCTTTCAGAGTGGCCTTTTATTGTGGACAGTCTAAGGCACACCTGTGCACTAATCATGGTGTCTAATCAGCATCTTGATATGGCACACCTGTGAGGTGGGATGGATTATCTCAGCAAAGGAGAAGTGCTCACTATCACAGATTTAGACTGGTTTGTGAGCAATATTTGAGGGAAATGGTGATACTGTGTATGTGGAAAAAGTTTTAGATCTTTGAGTTCATCTCATACAAAATGGGAGTAAAACCAAAAGTGTTGTGTTTATATTTTTGTTGAGTGTATATACGAGGTCTATTAGAAAAGTTTCCGACCTTATTATTTTTTTCAAAAACCATATGGATTTGAATCACGTGATTGCGTCAGACAAGCTTGAACCCTCATGCGCATGCGTGAGTTTTTCCACGCCTGTCGGTTGTGTCATTCGCCTGTGAGCAGGCTTTGAGTGAGGAGTGGTCCAGACAGCTGTCTGAACGCCATCTCAAAGCCGTCCTGTGAGACCAAAACGGAGGTGTTCCTTTGTCTCGCTCCATCAGCAAATCGGTCGTGACGCGCGAAGCCTCCGCTCGGCTTTCCATGACAAAATCTCTTGTTAAAAGTGAAATCTGCTGGAAAATGGTTGATGTCCAGCTCTTGTGATAACTAGAGAAAGTGCACACGACGGTCCGGCTCCACAGAGCCATCCGTTTAGAAATGATCCGGTGGTTTGTGGCTGTCGATGGCGGCACAGAGCGCGGAGCGCCCTTAAAGCCGTCCTTAAAGCGACAGTAACACTCCCTATTCTCTACCAAGCCCGTAACATTTTCACCGAAAGCCAGATAAATTTTTCTAATGGTTTCCAGCTGCCAGTCTCTAACAGTTTCTGAAAAAATTCTGATGGAAAAAAAGCTCAAATCATTCCACCATTTCCTGACAATGAAAATCCGCCGAGGGGGCTGGACCACTCCTCACTCAAAGCCTGCTCACAGGCGAATGACACAACTGACAGGCGTGGAAAAACTCACGCATGCGCACGAGGGTTCAAGCTTGTCTGACGCAATCACACGTGATTCAAATCCATATGGTTTTTGAAAAAAATAATAAGGTCGGATACTTTTCTAATAGACCTCGTGTGTGTGTGTGTATATATATATATATATATATATATATATATATATATATATATATATAAATAAGTATCACCATGTGTTTTTTCCACAATACCTTATCAATTTTCCTACCCATCATATCAAAATATTACTAAGAGAGAAGGTTGAATGATATGAAGAGAGTAAATCATTATGTGTTAGTGATTAGTAAGGATGAAATTGAAAGAAACTTGAGGTTTCTTCCTCAGAGGGAGTTTTTCCTTACCACTGTTGCTCTGGGGGTTGGTAAGGTTAGACCTTACCTGTGTGAAGCGCTTTGAGGCAACTCTGTTGTGATTTGGCGCTATATAAATGAAAATAAATTGAAATTGAAAATGAAGTGAGGGCAGTTATGAAGAGGATGAAGAGTGGAAAGACAGCTGGTCCATATGATTTCCAGCGGAGGCATGGAAATGTTTAGGAGATTGCAGTTGAGTTTCTAACCAGACTATTTAACCCTCTGGGGTCCAGGGTATAATTGGTCATTTTTGACTACTTTTGGCTTTACCTTCATAATTTACCTTAAAAAACTTTTTAATGTGGTTCAATTCAAATTCAATTTAAACAACTTCACTGATCCCTAAAAGGGCAATTTATCTGCAGTTCACCAGCACAGTCATACAACCACACACAGCGTGTGTCAGAAACAGCACTCCAGATTAAAACAACAAACAGTCAGTAACCTTTGTTTACTTTGCTTGTTTTGGTGTCATTTGTTTCAGCTCAACCTGTGACTTTACAGTTTTTATTTCATTCTGACATCTTCTAATAACACAATGAACCTAATTTCAAACAAAAACATAAAATCTGAATAGAAAAAAGTTTTTTGTTTTTTTTTTACTGTGAAAACTACAAAAATGTTACACCATTTATATAACGTAGAATGCAAATGTGTCAAGGTGCCTTTAAAAGCACATGGAAGACCACCTGGAGTTTGCCAAAAGGCACCTCAAAGGCTCTCAGACCATGAGAAACAAAATAATAAAAATAAGAAAAAATAAGACAAAGTTTGAACTCTTTGGTGTGAATGCCAGGTGTCATGTTTGGAGGAAACCAGGCACCATCCCTACAGTGAAGCATGGTGATGACAGTATCATGCTGTGGGGATGTTTTTCAGCAGCAGGAACTGGGAGACTAGTCATGATTGGGAAAGATGAATGCAGCAATGTACAGAGACATCCTGGATGAAAACCTGCTCCAGAGTGCTCATGACCTCAGACTGGGATGAAGGTTCATCTTTCAGTAGGACAATGACCCTAAGAACATAGCCAAGATATCAAAGGAGTGTCTTCAGGACAACTCTGTGAATGTCCTTGAGTGGCCCAGCCAGAGCCCAGACCTGAATCTGATTGAACATCTCTGGAGAAATCTGAAAATGACTGTGTACTGACACTCCCCATCCAACCTGATGGAGATTGAGAGGTGCTGCAAAGAGGAATGGGCAAAACTGCCCAAAGATAGGTGCACTAAGTTGTGGCATTATATTCAAGAAGACTTGAGGCTGTAATTGCTGCCAAAGGTGCATCAACAAAGTATTGAGCAAAGGGTGTGAATACTTATATGATTTCTGTTTTTTTATTTGTAATAAATTTGTAAATTATTTAGAAAAAAACAAAACAAAAAACTTTCATGTTGTCATTATGGGGTGTTGTGAGTAGAATTTCGAGGGAAAAATGAATTTACTTCAGTTTGGAATAAGGCTATAACATAAAATGTGGAAAAAGTGAAGCACTGTGAATACTTTCTGGATGTACTGTAGATGAGTTTAATACTTGGGGTCAACTATCCAAAGTAATGAAGAGTGTGGTAAGGAGGTGAAGAAAGTGCAGACAGGGTGGAGTAGGTGGAGAAAGGTGGCAGGGGTGATTTGGAATCGAAGGATATCAGCAAGGGAGAAGTCTACAAGACAGTCGTGAGACCAGCTATGTTTCAGTCATAAAACATTAGGTTGATAAAGTGATGTGCCGGTGTCTTTTTGCTCCTTACTGGTCACGATGTAATACTGAGTGTTAAACTCACGTGTCTTGGCAGGTGTGACTGGCTGCACAGGCATCAGCTGGTTGACAGAAATAATCTGCACCAGTTTACCATCCGGTCTGCGAAACAGTTGGACTCCTGGCGCTGCCCGCAGAACCATCTTCTGGCCAACTGCGGACAAATTGTGAAGTTGGACGGGTACTGGTATCAGATTATGTGTACCTGGAGGTAGAAACATTTGAAAGCTGATAAGAGTATCTGTAAACTGAGAACATTAAATTTAAATGTTGTAGGACATTTTCATTTACTCTGTGTCTGCAGGTGTCGAAGAAGCAAACCTGTTTCTGACAGGTGTTGCAGTGTTCCAGCTACTGTAGACAATAGTACTTTAATTTTTTAAGGATTTAAGAATGCTATATTTTTGCATAATTTTACTGCGTTCCATTATCTCTGAAGTCGTAAATCACAACTGGGGATATATAGCTGATGCAGAGGCTTTGATTCATGCCTTTGCTCCTTCTAAACTGGTTTAAAATGTTGGTGCCAGAGTTCTGACTAGGAGAAGAAAGTTTGATATTACACCAATTTTGGCCTCCTTTCCATGTGAAGTCAGATTTTAAGGGTTTGTTATTAATACATAAAATCATTCATGGACTAGCACCTCCCCGTCTGGCTGATCTAATTAAATCTTATGTACCGACCCCTGCTCTTCATTCATAGGAGGCAGGATTATTGTGATCCAAAGCTTAAAAAGAAGTTATAACCTATAAAATTATTCATTGACTGGCACCTCCCTACTTAGCTGCTGTAATTAAACCCTATGTACTAACCTGGGCTCTGCGTTCTTGGCACAGGACTACTGTGTCCCTAGGGTAAATAAAAAGTCTGCAGGCCACAGAGCTTTCTCTTATCATGCCTGTTTTGTGAAATGATCACCCTTCAGATATAAAACAGATTCTGTAGAGACTTTCAAGTCCAGACTTAAGACGCATTTGTTCTCCTTTTCGTATGGCTAGCATAATGGAAATATTCTTCCAATCCTTTTAAATTCATTGTATTAGTAACGGAATAGGTCTCAGCCTCAACTTTATCTAAATTCTGGGTCTGTTAGTGAAGCTTAGGGCTAGCGATCAGTGATTACCATAGCATTTTCTCTGCTTTCCTGTCGATTTACTGTTGATGAATTGTACCTCAGGTGTTGTTTTTCCAGCCGACTGATTCTGCTCTTGTTCTCTCTGTCTGAGATGTGGAGGGCATTGTACGGCATTGGCGTCTGCGGACAATGTGATGCTTCACTGACCGTGAGATGCCATGCCTGAAGCTGATACAGCAGACGTTGTTTTGATTTCCTGTTTTCTGTTTCTTCAGCGTTGTAAAAACCTTGTAACTGTTAGAATGGCCTCAGCAGTGGGTCACCCCTCTGAGTCTGGTCTGCTTGAGGTTTCTTCCTCAATTTCATCATAGGGAATTTTTCCTTACCACTGTTGCCTGTGTGCATGCTCTAGGGCAGGGGTTCTCAATCCAGTCCTCAAGGACCCCTGAACCTGCACATTTTACATCTCTCCCAGTTCTGCCACAAGCTGATTTGCAAATTCAGGTGCACAGCCAATCAACTCCTAACAGATATCTGAATTAGAAAATCCGGTCCTTGAGGACCGGATTAAGAATCTCTGCTCTTGGGTTGGAAAGGTTAGACCTTACTTGTGTGAAGAGCCTTGAAGCAACTTTGCTGTGATTTGGCGCTATATAAAATTAAATCAACTGAAATTGAAATTAGCAGGTCACACAGCTTTCTCTTACTGTGCAGCTCTTCTGTGGAACAATCTGCCTGCTGAGATCATATAGTCTGATTGTTTGAAGTCCTTCAAATCCAGAGGAAAGACTAATCTGTTCTCCCCATTTCATAACTAATACAGATAGCTGTATTGACCAGAGTGTGTAGGCCAATTACAGGGGCTCAAAGCGCTTTACAGTAATGCCTTGCATTCACACCAATGTCACCGATGCTGCCATGAGCAAGGAAACTTTTTCAGGGTCCAAATAAAACCACAGTGGGACAAGCAGCCTTTCATCATTACCTGATGTGGGGCCAGAGCTTGAAGAAGCACCTGAAACAGCCCTGATCTGACTAGTCCCTGCTGTGGCTGTTCGAATGACCTTCAGTGTCACTACACGAGCCCCAGCCTCCTTCTGCACTGCTGCTGCTTTGCCTGCAAGCTGGACTGGATCCACAGGAACAGTCGAAGGAACAGATTGTGACTGGTCAGTGTTCACAACCAATGGCTGAACTCCTGTGAAACAGAGTAGCTTGTAAGATAAAAAAAAAAAAAAAAAAATCTATTGTTTTCATTTATTTATTTATTTTTAAGATCAGGGTTTGCTGCATTGTCAATGCCAAAGTCGAAGGGTCCAGGATCACACCCCATAAAACAAACAATAAAGCAATAATAAAGAAAAAAATGTGTTTCAGTGACAGCAGCTAAAATAATTATTTAACACGTCACCATTTTTCCTCAGTAAATACGTATATTTCTTAAGGTGCTATTGACCTGAATTTTCACCAGATGTGACACCAAGTAATCCACACATATAAAGAAAACAAAACAAATAACTACAGAAATTAAGTTGTATGAGTACAATAATATGAAATGACACAGGAAAAAAAAAATAACAGATGAAGAAAGGGAAGTGCAAAAAGACATGGAGAACCAACCAGCTGAAATATATCAGTAATTAGAAAGCAATCCTACCCCTTGTCAGTGCAAATTAATATCAGTTGGTTCAGTCCCAACTGATGGCCTATAAACAGGTGTCTCACAAGAAACAGCTCATGATGGGTAAAAGCAAAGAGGTCTCTCAAGATCTTTGGACCTTTACTGTTGCAAAACATACTGATGGAATTGGTTTTAGAAGGATTTCTAAACTTCTGAATGTTCCAGTGAGCACTGTGGGGCTGTAATCCAGAAGTGGAAAGAACATTTCACTATAAACTGGCCATGACCAGGTGCTGTTTCAAAAGTGTCTGACAGAGGAGTGAAAAGAATTATCAGAAGAGTTGTCCATGAGCCATGGACCACTTGTGGAGAGCAACTGAATAATTGTTTCAAATAAAACTAGAGCACTGCCTTCGTAGAGTGCAAATCTCCGCTAACACTAGTTTTACCTTGGAAAAAATTTTCAAGGTCATCGTCCTGTTAGAAGTGGCTTTTCATAAGATAAAATATAATACTAAATATAGTTCAAAAGGGCTTTTCAATCTTTAAATCAAATATCCACTAAATCCACAATATGAATCAGATGCGGATCAAACTTAAGTCTATTCATTGTCAGTTTGCACCTCATTGTCACAAATGAGAGTGACTGAGACACTTCTGATTGAGATATAATGCAAAATGTACACCAAATGGGTTTTTCAATATTAAATTCAAATGTCCACAAAATCCACAATCTGGATCGGATCTGGATCAAACTTCATCAGGTGATAGATTGCATTACTGAAGAAAAAGCAAGCTGAAGCTTGTTTAAAGTTTTATCCTCAACATTTAGACAAGTCTGTGAAATCCTGGGAGAATGTAGTCTGGTCAGATGAGACTAAAACTGCACTCTTTGGATGTCATCAACTAGAGGTGTTTGTCTTCTTTTCATTTCAATAACACACACACACACAGTGAGGCAAATAAGTATTTGATCAACTGTTGATTTTGCAAGTTTCCCACCTACAAAGAATGGAGAGGTCTGTAATTTTTATCATAGGCACACTTCAACCGTGAAATATAGAAATACTCAACAAAAATATAAACGCAACACTTTTGGTTTTGCTCCCATTTTGTATGAGATGAACTCAAAGATCTAAAACTTTTTCCACATACACAATATCACCATTTCCCTCAAATATTGTTCACAAACCAGTCTAAATCTGTGATAGTGAGCACTTCTCCTTTGCTGAGATAATCCATCCCACCTCACAGGTGTGCCATATCAAGATGCTGATTAGACACCATGATTAGTGCACAGGTGTGCCTTAGACTGCCCACAATAAAAGGCCACTCTGAAAGGTGCAGTTTTGTTTTATTGAGGGGGGATACCAGTCAGTATCTGGTGTGACCACCATTTGCCTCATGCACTGCAACACATCTCCTTCACATAGAGTTGAAGAGAACACCTCTCCAACGTGCCAAACGCCAGCGAATGTGAGCATTTGCCCACTCAAGTCGGTTACGACGACGAACTGGAGTCAGGTCGAGACCCCGATGAGGATGACGAGCATGCAGATGAGCTTCCCTGAGACGGTTTCTGACAGTTTGTGCAGAAATTCTTTGGTTATGCAAACCAATTGTTTCAGCAGCTGTCCGAGTGGCTGGTCTCAGACGATCTTGGAGGTGAACATGCTGGATGTGAAAGTCCTGGGCTGGTGTGGTTACACGTGGTCTGCGGTTGTGAGGCTGGTTGGATGTACTGCCAAATTCTCTGAAACGCCTTTGAAGATGGCTTATGGTAGAGAAATGAACATTCAATACACGAGCAACAGCTCTGGTTGACATTCCTGCTGTCAGCATGCCAATTGCACGCTCCCTCAAATCTTGCGACATCTGTGGCATTGTGCTGTGTGATAAAACTGCACCTTTCAGAGTGGCCTTTTATTGTGGACAGTCTAAAGCACACCTGTGCACTAATCATGGTGTCTAATCAGCATCTTGATATGGCACACCTGTGAGGTGGGATGGATTATCTCAGCAAAGGAGAAGTGCTCACTATCACAGATTTAGACTGGTTTGTGAAGAATATTTGAGGGAAATGGTGATATTGTGTATGTGGAAAAAGTTTTAGATCTTTGAGTTCATCTCATACAAAATGGGAGCAAAACCAAAAGTGTTGCGTTTATATTTTTGTTGAGTATATATTTACTGAGAAAAATGGTGATGTGTTCAATACTTATTTTCCATCCATCCATCCATCCATTTTCTTCCGCTTTATCCAGAGTCGGGTCGCGGGGGCAGCAGCTCAAGCAAAGCCGCCCAGACCCCCCGATCCACACACACCTCCCCCAGCTCCTCCGGGGGAACCCCAAGGCGTTCCCAAGCCAGCCGAGAGATGTAGTCCCTCCAGCATGTCCTGGGTCTTCCCCGGGGCCTCCTCCCAATGGGACGTGCCCGGAACACCTCTCCAGCGAGGCGTCCAGGGGGCATCCGGAAAAGATGCCCGAGCCACCTCAACTGACTCCTTTCGACGTGGAGGAGCAGCGGCTCGACTTTTAATTAATAATAAAGTTTGAAAAAGCAAACCAAGATCAATCGAGAACAGTTAATTTAACTACTAGTTGTTCTTTCCACCTATCTTTTTTTTCAGTATGAATATTCTAATCCTTGCTGTTACATGTCAACTGAAACTGTGCAATGTGGCCTCCAGCTTGTAGGGTCACCACAAGTGTGCAGCAAATTATTTTCACCAATAGATGCCAATATGCACTAATGAGGCATCAAGTAATTAAGCTTTTTGAAGCAGAAGGTTTCATGTCATCATAACCGATACCAGTAATCGGATGTTGCCGACAGTTGGTTGTCCCCGACTGGACTGCGGGTGATTATGAGGAGCTACTAGTGCTAGCTCATGATAAACTCAGGCTCAACAAATACAAGATTTAAACTCTACAGACTTTCAGATCAATGCCATCCTGCCTGAACACATTTGATGTGCTACATTTTAAAATGCAGAGATTTTCTGATATTTCTGCTTTCTCTGATCACCTACAGATTTGTGTCAATCTGAAGTTATACTGGAAAAACCTGTTGCAAAATGATGCATAATGTGGTGAGACTGCAGCACACCCTGAACAAGAATTTTATTTTTACCCATTGGTTGTGCAGGGAGGCTCAACACGGTTGCTGGTAGCACACTGCTGGATGGTATAGTGGGACAGGCAGCAGCCACATCAGACGATAATGAAGCAGCTGAAGACGTTGGTTGCAAAGGCTTTTCATGAATCAGATGGGTTTTGGAATGGGAGGACTTCAAACATGAAGAAGAAGAAGCCATTGTTGAATTCTGTTTTTTAGTGGTGGATCCCACCCGGCCCATCAGATAAGCTGCTAGTCTGTTTGCTGGGTGGAGTGCACCCATCATTCCCAACTGGACCCTGGCAAGAGGATAGTCCTTTCCATTCACCTGGAGAAAGATTAAGGAGAAATTTGGTTCAAGCCCAGAATACACACACACACACACACACACACACACACACACACACACACACACACACACACACACACACACACACATTCTTTTTTAAAGACAAATTTTACATTCTACCATTTTTTACCTGTAAAATGTCAGAAAATATGAGACACACTGAAAATGCAATTAATGAAATAGTGTTTTACTATGGCCAAAATGTCAAAACTAGTAATATGTAAATATAACCGGGACAGAAAAAAAAATACACATTGAATACTTTTTTCAATTACAGTGCAGGTTAGCTGCACATCCACTACAGTGGACCACCCTCAGTCCTAGATGGCAACCACCTGTGCATTCCCACTTCTTAAACATAACCATCTATCTGCCACAGCCAAGCGATAGGCATCCCCTGGGCTTTTTTCCAGTTGGCAGGGTTCTCAGTATTGAGGGTACCCGGAATGCTGGATCATGGACACACAAATCAAGGAGCATCAAGCAGTGTCCAAGTCTCTCTCAATAACTGTTCAGTTAGCACAAAGACATGCCAGTAGTCTCAAAGGCATCCAGTCTTTACCTTAGATTACTGGTTACAATCATACAGCAAGAATGGATACACCAAGATAAGTTCTTTCCAGGCATCTCTTAATGTCAAAGGCTGATGACCCAGAAAGATGAACGTCACTGTTCAGATAAATTAATCTCTTCAAACACAAATGAAAACACTACTGACGGCAACTTCAAACCCAGATACTTCAACTCCTCTGGTGCCATAATCAGCGAAGCCATTGACTCTCCAAAGATCCTAGGATTGTCCTCAGTCTAAAGTAGCGGGACTCCATAACCCAGTTCAATACCCAGTCTATGGACGCTCTGAACAGAGTAGGAGCCAGAACGCAGCCCTGGCCAACACCAATATTCACCAGGAAGACGTTAGACTGTGTCCTTAGTTCACACAACATTCACAGTGCCTGCAAGTTCTCAGGATGTCCCATACAAAATTTGAATTCAACAAATCAAAATTCTGAAAAAATATCAACAGATTACCCACATACATATGTGTTCAGTGAGTACTCACAGAGCTAATATCCGTAGTTTCTCCAAAAATATTAGCCCTATCAATATTCAATTTTCACAGCATTCATCCTTGACCAAAAATACATCAGCATACCAAACAGCAAATGTCAGCTCTCCCCAGTTTGTCCGTGATCAAAGTTATATACACACAACACACACACACACACACACGCGCATGCAGAGCTTGTCGTCTTTTCCACATTCTGCCACAAGCATGTGACATGCACAAACAGAGATGGCGGCGGAAGACATCAAACACAACACATTTCTCATTCATGGTAAAGGCAACATGACATTTAACTAAACTGACTAAAACCAACTGAATACAAAAACACAATAAATCAATAACACTAACTATACTGTTAAACTACCATGAACCATAATAATATTCAAAACTCCAAAACCCCAACCTCCCATGGTGCATTGCAGCGCAACGTCCATTGTTTACTGGCTAATATCTCCAAAAATATATCCAAATAAATATATCCAAAATACATAATATACCATACCAAATGACAAATGTCAGTTCTCCCCGGTTTCTCCGTGATCAAAATCAAACACGCACATGCACACAGAGGCCACTTAGCTATTATAATATAGAGAACAGTGACCTCTGCAAATGCAATATTTTTTGTTAAAACTCTGACAGTTGATGCTGCAAGAACATCTTATGTAATTTCAGCCCCACTGTGAAGGAGTGGAGAGGTAAAATGTTTACTGTCCAGTTACTCATGGACCCAACTGTAAACACAGAGTTTTTTATATCCCAAGATCTCAGTGATGATTCATTGTTGTGCTTTTGAGCAGCTAGAAAGTACTTACCCGGACTACGTGATCTGAGCTTCCAGACTGTTTCTTATTGGCTGAGAGGATGCCAGCAGAGGACACACCTGCCAGGAAAGGCACAGCCATGCTGATCATCCTCTGCTTCTTCTCTTTCCTCGTCATCACCTCTGTGTTCCTCTCATCCCATTCATTCTTCTGCGAAACTGGTGGCGCCACCATCTCATCCTTGACATCAGTAACTGCCTCACCCCAGTTCCAGCTCTCCACAGACTGGTCCTCCTCCACCTCCCGCTGCCAGTCCTCCAGAAGATCCTCTTCCTCCATTACTTCCTGCTGCCAGTATTCTGGGGACTTCTCTTTGATCACTTGTTGCTGTTCACAACACCAAAAGACAAATGAACAAAATGTTTCAACATACTGTGTCATATCTTCATATACAGCCATCTTCTTGATAGTACATAAGCCCTCTCACAAAATAACAACAACAATAGTAATGAAGATAATAACAAGTGAGTGTTTGAACTGAGAACTCTTGGGCTCAGTCAAGTTCACACAGAATTTTCATTTGAAATTGTTAAAGTGGCGTCCTGTCCGGGATGTACCTCACCTCAAGCCATCTGACTGCTCGGATGGGTTCCAGCTCCCATGACCCTTAATTGAAGTTAGCAGTTGAAGATGAGTGTGTGAGTAATATGACGGCTTTCCATCCAGCTAGTTTAAAATGTAGCTCTTTCAAAAAGTTTGTGCTTCTATTAAACAGAGCAGCTGTGTCATTGGAGCTTTGTGTATAATCATTAGCTACACAGTAGGAATACAAGAGCCGCTGCTTCAAATTTCCAATCTTAACTATTTTTTTAAGGCAACAAAATCAACATCTGCCTCATCAATTCCAACAGGATTAATCCTGCAAACCAAACAACATTCAGAATGCTGTACCGATAACAGTTTTGGATACGATATCGCAAAGCAGATGTTCGTGATAAATGTAGGAAGCATCAAGGAGTGATGTGTTTTGTTGAAATTCAACATAAAACTCAGACTCTTCTACCTGCTGCTGTTGGGCTTGTTGCAGGTCCTCTTGTAGTTGTTGGACATTCCTCTGGTTGCAGCGCTGGTGCTGTTGTTGGCCCTCACAGAGGCTGCACTCCTGTCGTTGGTGGTCTCTCTTGTTACCCCGTTGCTGTTGATTAAATCTCTCTTTCTGTTGGTCAGGCAGTTGTTTTACTGTTTTGTGGAACCTTTTTGGTTGTTTTTTGGGTGTGTGTCCGTGTTGGTTCAGCAGCTTGTTTGTCTTTCTCTTGTAATCTTCTTGCTGGATTTTGGTCTTTTTGATGTGAACTTTGTGTTGCTGCCGCTCCTTCTGGTTTCCCTGCTGACACGCCTTCTGGTTTCCCTGCTTCTTCTCCTTGTGGCTGCCCTGCTTCTTCTCCTTGTGGCTGCCCTGCTGCCGCTCCTTGTGGCTGCCCTGCTGCCGCTCCTTCTTGTTTCCCTGCTGCTTCTCCTTGTGGCTGCCCTGCTGCCGCTCCTTCTGGTTGCCCTGCCGCCGCACCTTCTGGTTGCCTTGTTGGTTTGTCTCTGGCTCAACGCTCTGCTGTAACTGCTGCATTTCTCTCTGGAGACCTTGCTCTTGTAATTGTTGCATCTCTGTCTGGCCTTCCGATGCATGTGGCTTTATCTGTGCTGCTGGTTTTGATGGGTTCACACAGGGTTGAGAGATGTGGATTTTGTAGTGGATGCAGTGACCCTCAGCGCTTTCCTCCACAGACTGGTTCAGAGGCGTGATGAGGTAATGTTTAACCCAGAAGGGCAGGTCAAGTCGTTCCTGGGCCATGGCCTCACAAACTACTTTTAAGACGTGATTTCGGTCGGTATCACTCTGCCACCGACCCTCTGCCATGATAACGAGTCGTTTTGATGGCTTTGGATGCAACTGTGGAAGACTTTCGGGCTCATCGGACTTTGGCAACTCAAGGAGTTGGTCAACAGGATCTTAAAAAAAGTACAAAAAATGGAATCACTTTCATTTTACACTACACTTGTTACATCAGCAAAAAAACAAACATACATACCACATTTGCGTGCCTGAGTGCACTGGGCGTTCTGCGTGAAATACTGCTTGAAGTGGGGTGGGCATTTGCCCAAAACTCTGTCAAATATTGTGTTTGTCGGATCACTCATTTCAACAAAATGTCTGATTTCCTCACAAATAAAGAATAAATCACCTGTTTTTTTTCCTATCCTTTTATCATTTATTAAATGTGTTCCTTGCCAGCTTATGTCTGGCACAGCAAAAATAAAAAAACAACGCGATGTGCACAGTCAGTTTTCAATATTATCCACACAGACAAAAATTTATTTCACTGAAACATTTTGCACAGCGTTTACATTAAAACAGAAAACTCTGGCACTCAGAAGATGAAAAAAAACTACCTGTTTAAATCCAGGCAACTCTACAGTTAATCTGTTTGTTGCTGTAAGTGATTCCTGTTTGGTAAGATAAAAAAAAAAATCCTTAATTTTCCCAGCAGCCTCTCATTGAAAACAGTGGAGCATCCAGTCTGTTGCTGACTGTCAACACGTGAAGCTGGTTTTCTCTGTGTTCTGTCCAGAAATCCCACGTGTCCACTCTTTGTCCCACTCTCACACACTTAAAATGACAAACAAACATCTAGACAGCAGGAAAGATCTGTCTCAACGCGCCTAAAAGTTCTTAACATGCACAACGCTTTCTGATGAACTTTGTGGACATCAGCTGACAAGGAACTCATTTTGCTAGATGGAAAAAAGACATCTGACAAGAATGAACACAAACTTGTAGTAGGTCCTTCAGCATGACTGGAGCTTGTACAAAGCTAGCCACATTGTCACAGAACACTTCCTGTTTCTTGCACACGAGTCTTTCACAATAAGAGCACAGGGCACACATATGTCATCACAAGTCTGATACGGAAGAGGAGAAAAACGGGAGAGGTGATGGTCTAGTGGTTAAGCGGTGGCCTTCAGACGAGAGGATCCTTGGTTCAAAACCCAACCAGACCATAAAAATCGCTAAGGGTCCTTGGGCAAGGTCCTTAATCCCCTAAATGCTCCCAGTGTGTAGTGATTTCCTTGCATTCGGTATTTCGTCGTTTCCCATAATGCCCCTGGTGGCTACCTACACTTCCCAGAATGCATCGTGGTGCCAGCAGAGTTCCGCTGTCTCACAACGCATATAAACACTGGCAAAGTGAAGATGTGGATGCGAGTTCACAAGCGATTATGATGATGACGACACGTTCTCTCAAGTTGAGAGGGTTATCTAGGGGAGGTGTAGCACCTATGATAAACTTCTGCAGTGCGCTGATGTTGTCCACGCTTCACGAGGTGTGTTTCCATTGTGCCCTAAACCAGAACTCTACTGAAACTATCTCTCGCGTGACTCACGTACACGCCCGCACAAAATTTCACAACTGCGAAACACCAAATGGCAGAACCCTGACATCGGTGTGCAAGTGTGAATGGGTAAGTGTGAGGTATAATTGTAAAGCGCTTTGAGGGTCTGATGCAGACGGAAAAGCACTATATAAATGCAGTCCATTTACCATTTATTCCATTGTAAGTAAGTAAGTAAGTAAACTTTATTTATATAGCGCTTTTCGCAGACAGGGGTCACAAAGCGCTTTACAAGGTAAAACAATAAAAATATACAGTAAAAATACACACTCAGTACTAAAAAAATTATTGGCCATGAAAAGCCTGTTTAAAAAGTAGAGTCTTCAGTTGCTTTTTGAACATCTCAACAGAGTCCAGGGATCGCAGAGACAGAGGGAGTTCGTTCCAGAGACGAGGCGCTATGGCTTTAAAAGATCGGTCTCCTCGAGTTTTAAAGCAGGTTCGAGGAACCATCAACAGGTTCTGACCTGAAGATCTGAGGCCGCAGGCTGAGGTGTAGGGCTGACTCAAATCAGCAATGTAATCAGGAGCCTGACCATATAGTGCTCTGAAAGTGAAGACCAAGATTTTAAAATTAATTCTGGATGCAAGAGGGGAGCCAGTGGAGGGATTCCAAGATAGGCGTGATGTGGGCTCTCCTGTTGGTGCGGGTCAAAAGCCTCGCAGCAGAGTTCTGGACATACTGCAACCGATTTAGCTCCTTCGGGTTGTTATACTGTTGTTATATTGATTGTTTTAGTTAAGCAGGAATTCTCTGTAATTGCTAACATTACACTTTTACTTTACACTCATTATTAGGAACAAATCACCATAATGAAATTATAACAGTTTGTGTTCAGTCACCTTGGACAGAATAAATTCATTAGTTGACAACACTGGTGAAAAGGCAGAAACCAACATCTCATTACACCCACCTGGTTTGAGACATAAAGCACCTTTCACCTTGTTAGGCTTTGAACGATCATCTAGAGCCTGAATTTTACAAACGCCCTGCAAGAAACACAGTAAAATTTTAAACTGAGGTGCGCCCCATCCCCAACAAAAAATACAGCCTCTGTGTACATAATAAATACCTACTTTTTGTCATTTGGTTAGACTCTTTCTCTCCGATTGTTCTGTCTGAGTTATTTTCATTAGTTACTTCATCCAAACCATCAACATGTTTATTAGACCCCATTCCTACCAGGCTGCTCAAGGAAGCCCTACCATTATTTAATGCTTCGATCTTAAATATGATCAATCTATCTTTGTTAGTTGGCTATGTACCACAGGCTTTTAAGGTGGCAGTAATTAAACCATTACTTAAAAAGCCATCACTTGACCCAGCTATCTTAGCTAATTATAGGCCAATCTCCAACCTTCCTTTTCTCTCAAAAATTCTTGAAAGGGTAGTTGTAAAACAGCTAACTGATCATCTGCAGAGGAATGGTCTATTTGAAGAGTTTCAGTCAGGTTTTAGAATTCATCATAGTACAGAAACAGCATTAGTGAAGGTTACAAATGATCTTCTTATGGCCTCGGACAGTGGACTCATCTCTGTGCTTGTTCTGTTAGACCTCAGTGCTGCTTTTGATACTGCTGACCATAAAATTTTATTACAGAGATTAGAGCATGCCATAGGTATTAAAGGCACTGCGCTGCGGTGGTTTGAATCATATTTGTCTAATAGATTACAATTTGTTCATGTAAATGGGGAATCTTCTTCACAGACTAAAGTTAATTATGGAGTTCCACAAGGTTCTGTGCTAGGACCAATTTTATTCACTTTATACATGCTTCCCTTAGGCAGTATTATTAGACGGTATTGTTTAAATTTTCATTGTTACGCAGATGATACCCAGCTTTATCTATCCATGAAGCCAGAGGACACACACCAATTAGCTAAACTGCAGGATTGTCTTACAGACATAAAGACATGGATGACCTCTAATTTCCTGCTTTTAAACTCAGATAAAACTGAAGTTATTGTACCCACAAATCTTAGAAACATGGTGTCTAATCAGATCCTTACTCTGGATGGCATTACCCTGACCTCTAGTAATACTGTGAGAAATCTTGGAGTCATTTTTGATCAGGATATGTCATTCAAAGCGCATATTAAACAAATATGTAGGACTGCTTTTTTGCATTTACGCAATATCTCTAAAATTAGAAAGGTCTTGTCTCAGAGTGATGCTGAAAAACTAATTCATGCATTTATTTCCTCTAGGCTGGACTATTGTAATTCATTATTATCAGGTTGTCCTAAAAGTTCCCTAAAAAGCCTTCAGTTAATTCAAAATGCTGCAGCTAGAGTACTAACGGGGACTAGAAGGAGAGAGCATATCTCACCCATATTGGCCTCTCTTCATTGGCTTCCTGTTAACTCTAGAATAGAATTTAAAAATTCTTCTTCTTACTTATAAGGTTTTGAATAATCAGGTCCCATCTTATCTTAGGGACCTCGTAGTACCATATCACCCCAATAGAGCGCTTCGCTCTCAGACTGCAGGCTTACTTGTAGTTCCTAGGGTTTGTAAGAGTAGAATGGGAGGCAGAGCCTTCAGCTTTCAGGCTCCTCTCCTGTGGAACCAGCTCCCAATTCAGATCAGGGAGACAGACACCCTCTCTACTTTTAAGATTAGGCTTAAAACTTTCCTTTTTGCTAAAGCTTATAGTTAGGGCTGGATCAGGTGACCCTGAACCATCCCTTAGTTATGCTGCTATAGACGTAGACTGCTGGGGGGTTCCCACGATGCACTGTTTTTTTCTCTTTTGCTCTGTATGCACCACTCTGCATTTAATCATTAGTGATCGATCTCTGCTCCCCTCCACAGCATGTCTTTTTCCTGGTTCTCTCCCTCAGCCCCAACCAGTCCCAGCAGAAGACTGCCCCTCCCTGAGCCTGGTTCTGCTGGAAGTTTCTTCCTGTTAAAAGGGAGTTTTTCCTTCCCACTGTAGCCAAGTGCTTGCTCACAGGGGGTCGTTTTGACCGTTGGGGTTTTACATAATTATTGTATGGCCTTGCCTTACAATATAAGGCGCCTTTGGGCAACTGTTTGTTGTGATTTGGCGCTATATAAAAAAAAATTGATTGAATTGATTGATTGATTTCATTATTTATTTCAAAGTATGAAACTACTGTTCCAGGATGGTGGTGCATGCTGGGAAAATGGTTAAAAACAAACATTATTTCTATTTCCCACAATGCCTGGCCCAACAGCAGAGAAGGGGATCGTTTTAATCCACCAAAACAGGATCATATCAGCTCAGAATCACTGCTTTTTGTGCTTAACAAGACCCACCCACTTTCAACGTGTCCAATCAAGTCAGTGATGATAGGTAATTACAACCCCAATTCCAATGAAGTTGGCATGTTGTGTAAAATGTAAATAAAAACAGAATACAATGATTTGCAAATCCTATTCACCCTATATTCAATTGAATACACCCCAAAGAAAAGATATTTAATGTTCAAACTGATAAACTTTATTGTTTTTGTGCAAATAACTCAATATGCGTTTAGGATCTGAGAACACTAACTGTTGAAGCTTTGTAGGTGGAAATCTTTCCCATTCTTGCGTGAAGTACGACTTTAGTTGTTCAACAGTCCGGGGTCTCCGTTGTCGTATTTTGCGATTCATAATGCGCCACACATTTTCAATGGGCAACAGGTCTGGACTGCAGGGGGGCCAGTCTAGTACCCGCACTCTTTTACTACGAAGCCACACTGTTGTAACATGTGCAGAATGTGGCTTGGCATTGTCTTGTTGAAATAAGCAGGGACATCCCTGAAAAGTCGTTGCTTGGATGGCAGCATGTGTTGCTCCAAAATCTGGATGTACCTTTCAGCATTGATGGTGCCATCGCAGATATGTAAGTTGCCCATGCCATGGGTACTAACACACACCCACACCATCACAGATGCTGGCTTCTGAACTTAGCACTGGTAACAATCTGGATGGTCTTTTTCCTCTTTTGTCCAGAGGACACGACGTCCATGGTTTCCAAAAACAATTTGAAACGTGGACTCATCAGACCACAGCACACTTTTCGACTTTGCGTCTGTCCATTTCAAATGAGCTCGGGCCCAGAGAAGGCGGTGGCGTTTCTGGATGTTGTTGATGTATGGCTTTCACTTTGCATGGTAGAGTTTTAACTTGCACTTGTAGATGTAGATCTGAAGTATTCCTGAGCCCACGATCCTTTACACAATGATGTCGGTTTTTAATGCAGTGCCACCTGAGGGATTGGCGGTCACGGACATTCAATGTTGGTTTTTGGCCTTGCCGCTTACGTGTAGAAAGTTCTCCAGATTCTCTGAATCTTCTGATTATATTATGGACTGTAGATGATGGAATCCCTAAATTCCTTGCAATTGAACATTGAGAAACATTGTTCTTAAACTGTTGAACTATTCTTTCATGCAACTGTTCACAAAGTGGTGATCCTCGCCCCATTGTTGCTTGTGAATGGCTTAGCCTTTTGGGGATGCTCCTTTTATACCCAATCATGAAACAGGTGTTCTTTGAGCATTCATCAACTTTCCCAGTCTTTTGTTGCCACTGTCCCAACTTTTTTGAAACGTGTTGCAGGCATCCATTTGAAAATGAGCAAATATTTGCACAAAAACAATTAAGTTTATCAGTTTGAACATTAAATATGTTGTCTTTGTGGTGTATTCAAATGAATATAGGTTGAAGAGGTTTGGCAAATCATTGTATTCTGTTTTTATTTACATTTTACAGAACATCCCAACTTAATTGGAATTGGGGTTGTAAAAAAAAAGAGGCTTGTTATCACTGGAAATATATGACAGATGCTGGAGTTGTTCAAAACATTGTTTCAGTACAAATGAAAATATCAAATTCAACCTTTACCTTTCGCTTGGGTCTCTTAAACATTTTGTCTTTGTAACCTCTGACCCTGGCACAGCTGTCAAAATCAGACTTCTTCTGCAAACATAACAACATCAAATCTTCACCCAACATATTCAAATTTCTATATTAGCAAACAAGGTTTAACTACAGACATGTGATCAGGCTAACAAAATGCACCCCCCCCCCCCCCCCCCCCCAACCCGGCACTGCTTGTACAGTAGTGTTCAGAATTATAGTAGTGCTATGTGACTAAAAAGATGAATCCACTACTATTATTGTGAACACTACTGTATGCATTATGAGTAAACGGACCAACCAGAAACTGGAACTGACAAACATAATGCATTTAAAACAACAACAACAACATGCCAATTATCATCTGTGGAAAATACTGGACCAGATTTTTTTTCCTTTATGCAGATCTCCACATGGTGTGCTACCACTCTGTGAAGTATCACTCAAATCAAACTGTTTAGGACAAGTTGTGCTTAAATGCTTAAATTGGAGAGTTAAGTGGTCTGTTTTGTTTTTGGTTAAGCGGTCCTTGGTGTGAAAAGGTTTGAGAAACACTGCTCTAGACTTATGTGTCACATATTCTGAAAGTTGAGATTGTTCTGAATATTTTGATGTACAAAAAATAGACATTATAGTAAAAGAAAGAACCTTAAAACAGCAATTACTGAAGTCGATATAGTAATTATCGCAACAGGCCTAATTTCTTCTTGGCAGTAGTTGACTCTGAAAGCCTAGCCAAAATAAACCAAGTTAACACAGAAAAACGTTCCACAGTAGATCATGTTTCAGTACTGAAGCTGAATAAAATCTTACCTTTCCAGTAACTGTTCTGTGCTTGGAACCTTTGACTGATCCGTCTTCACAGGTGGATCCACGGGGTGGAACTCTGGGTTTACTCTGGTAAAGATTGAAGTGTTGTTGGATTAGCAAACACTAAACTAAATTTTTATATACTCTCAAAATACTGTCATTATGGCTGAGCCTGATCAAACATCATACGAGGTATACTACAAATCATTTTTATTTTTATCTAATTCACACACACACAAAACATTTTTAAAAACATGAAACTATGTTGGAATCATTTATCAAATTTTTATGAAATCCACAAAAGTCCCTAAAGGCATAAAAAAAACCTCATTATAAATTTTGTACATATTGATTAAATGTTTTTGATTCATACCCGGTAGCTTTTGATTGTTTCTATGACATTAACCAAAAATACCTCAAATGTTCAAATCTAAGTGGCCAGATCACTGCTCACATGTGGTACTTACTTTTCAACACAATGTTCATTACAAAATGTATTTAGTGAAAAATAATTTTAACAGAGTTAGGTTTTATTTATGAGAAGTTGCTGTGTATTTATTTCTATCCATATTATTAAGGCGTTAATACATTATCTGACATTCAAATTAGCCTGATCAATAAAATGGCTCATTATTTAATGTAGTCAACATTCACATTGTAATTTTATTATGAGTTCAGAGCCCATTTTAAAAGTATTAGTTTCACTTTGGTATCATAAAAAAACAAAATAATAACCGGCCCCAAGTAAAAAGCAGGGTAATAAATATGACAAGTGTCGAAAAATGTCAGTTTGTTAGAAAAAGTCATTAAAGATGAATAAAAAAAATAATCTCTGTCAATAAGCAATTTTTACCTCACAAATGTGACAGAATAAAGTTTAATAAGAGTACATACAGTGCCGCAGGATGGGACAAATGCTTGAGGCACTTCAATCGGGTCAGGATCAGAATCTGCACTCTTTTTCTTCCACAGGATCCGGACCCGCTCAGCTGGCTGGGAAACTGTGTCTGCATCCTTCAGAACTACAGAGATCAACATGGTGGGTGTCATTTTTGAAGAATACACACACCTGTGACAACACAACCAGATCTGAAGCGGCCCAGTCTGGCTGCTAGTCTGCCATGAACTGGCTCAGGCCTTTTGAAGCTCTGACTAGACTGCAGCTGTGACCTGTTCTTCATTGATTAGTGATCAGCAGGTACCTACCATACGCCATCTTCATCCTCTTTTTCCTCCTCTTTTTGCTGGAGTTGTGGTAGGAAGGGCTGGAGTCAGAACCCTCAAGGTTCTTTAGCAGCACCACCTTCTGTTTGAGGCAGCTGCAGCCAAACATGCACTGTGCCCGGCCACAGTGTGTGATCCTGGTGGTATGGGACAGACTGGAGCATATGCAACCCAGCCGGCAGAAGTCGTTCAGACAAGGAGGAGGTCGCCGCCTGATCAGCTGGATGGGAGCTGTGGGATTCTCGCTTACAAAACCCTGCAGATGGACACACCAGACACAATGTTCAGGAACAACCAACAACAAGTCATGCGGGTAGTGCACTTGTTTCCAGAGTGGAAGGTTCCAAGTTCAAGGCCATCCTGCCAATTTTCCATGTATAGTAGAGAAGCTTGAATCTTCGACTGGACTGGGTTGCTTGACGCGAGGACGTTTCGCTTCAAATCGCAGAAGCTTCCTCAGCTAAAATTCTTGCTCTGGAAGTCTGACTTCTGTCTGACTCTTGTAGAGAAGAATAAAACAGAAGCCAACAAAAGCTGGACTTTTAAACCTAACCAGACCCCTCCTACTGAGAGGCAGACTGCTATAGGCTAGTGACTAAACAATAGCTCTAATTAGCAACTATTGTGCTCTAGTTAGCACACCTAATGACAGGACAGCTGTCCCTCTAATGATGGGATGGATGCCTTTCTGATGGCTCCCTTGATGACGTGAATGACTCATTACCATGAACAAAAGACTGAAACTCCTTTGACCTGTGTACCCCATTGTAAACAGGGGATAAAGTGTGTCTCAGACCCCCTCCCTGGTAAAGGCTGGGTTTCAGACATTTCACAAAGAATGCCTCCTTGACCCCTCTCTCAAACCATTTCTTCTCTCTGGCTAATATTTTAACTTCCTTGTCCTCAAACGTGTGGTTAGTGTCTTTAAGGTGGAGATGAACCGCAGCCTGAGGTCCACTGGCGCCCTCTCTGCGGTGCTGGTATAGCCTTTTGTGTAAAGGTTGCTTCGTTTCACCTATGTAGTGTTCGTTACAGTTTTCCTGACATCTGATAGAATACACTACATTGCTCTGTTTGTAACTAGGGATCATGTCCTTAAGGTGAACTAATTTCTGTCTCAAGGTGTTAACCGGTTTATTTTCCATGTAATTTTTCCATGTAATATAAAGTTGCCTCAGGAAGGACTAAATCAACATGCCGACCCACCTCGAATCTGCTGTGGTGACCCCGAGGAAAACAAGGGAGAAGCCTAAGAGACTGACTGATATTCATAGCACACAGTATCAATATCTTAATATGACTGAGTGAAAACACAGGAAGATTTTCCCTGAAGGTGAATTTACCAGCTCCTGTACTTACATTTTCAAAACGCTGTCATCACTATGCTTAAACGGGTACAGATCAGCACTTTTAAGGTCATACACTGCTCACCAACAACCTTACCAACAAAGCATCCACCCTTTTCAGGTTTCAAATCCCGCAAAACTTCGGAGAGGTCGCTGTGCTGCAAGATTTCAGTAACACTGAGACACTCTGATCACGCTGCACTTTAACCGCTGCACACGGACAACAGCATTAACATCGCAACATAAAACAATTTTTATATTGTGCCTAAAACTGTCATGAATATATTCTTTGGGTTTATAGACATTGTTGTTGCGTTTGTTTTATGTAAACATGCGAGAATCACAGGCTGTCTCTCCGTTATTTTCAATGGGAGCTGCTGTGAGCTACGCTCGCTTCCTGATCATGTCGTTCTGGGTGAAAGTGAAGTTTGCTTTTAAACGTCTTGATTATTGTTCTTTACAACACTGTTCGTCGTCTTTGTTCCGGACTAATATATATGTCTGAAATTCGGTTTGCGTTTATTAAATTCCACGCAGATTAAACATAGCAGACACGGATTATTCATTATAATTGTTTTAGCAAGTTTCCAAGTTATCATGCATGCAGTCTCTTATTAACGTGATAAAAAGCATAAAAAAAATACATTTTTGTAGTTTAATATTCATTTACAATTGTCATTGTGGATTCTCTATGTTGTTTTGACTGCAGCGACTCTCTGGTGTGCAAGGGATTATGGGATACATGAAAACCCTGGATGTTGTTAAGGTTTACGTGTTAAAATAGAACAACTCTCCAATGCCAACCCTCCCAATATTTCTGTTTTCGGTTTAAACTACTCAGAACTGAGTGCTGATTTGACAGATGTAATGTGGCTGCAGGACCTCAGGAAGCATGGTAGAAGTGAACAGGTAGAAGCATCAGCTTTACACACATTTTTTTAGTGAAGCTCATTGGAGCTGTTAACATTGTGTGCACATCACGTTATCGAGTGTGTTCAGATTAGTCGCATCTGGACGATATGGACCACACAAAATGACATCAGTACCAGCACCAATACAATGCAATTACAGGTCAGGATCAGCATCTTGGTAGCGTCACAGTAAAGCTTACCATTAATGTGAAGAGTGATGTCAGAGCAACGGCAGCTCTGTCCTCAGTGATGGCGGTCCTCAAACGTCCCTCCCAGGACACACTGTTCTCCAGGTCTTTCAGTTTCAGCAGTGACCGGGTCATCAAGGGTTTGCCATCATTTCTGGGGGGTTTAGGGCTTTTAGGGCTTTGGTCAACGGTGTGACTGAGCTCAGAGTCAGACTCTAGTGGAGCCAAGTCCTTAGAAGGGCTGAGGGTTTGGGACAAAGCTGCTGGTTTCATTTTTTTCCTCTTGAAAACACGATTGTTTTTGTCATGTTTTTTGGGACTTATGTTTGTAGAAACAAATTCAGATGCCGGTATACTCATTTTCAAATGGTCTTTCCTTGACTCCAGCCCAGGCTCCAGTGGTGAGTTACAAAGGGGTGTCTTGTCCTCTGAAGGAGGTCGGGCCCCTAGGGCCTGAATGTTTTGAGCAGAAGATGGGGACTGGTCTGTGAAATGTTCAGGGACTAAGGATGATTCAATATTATAAGTCAACACATGCGCTGAAACAGGATCAGCTGCACTTTCAGGTCTGGACTTGTGTTTAATACCTGCTGCTTTCAGCTTCCTGTTCACATTTGTTGCCATTTTTGTTTTCTTGAAGGTCAATTTAGGTCGCTTAGAAGGCGGCACAAAGCCAGATATGAGCTCTGAGGTGGGAACGCTCAAGGTCTGCTTTGTTTTGAGGATACTATCCAGAGTTTTGACGTAGCTACTGCTCTTGATAGGAAGTTCATATACCACTGGCTCCACTGTTGACTGTCCGAAGCTAGCAGCGCGCTCATCGATAAACTTGCCCTCGTGCTCCAGATACTCGTCCAGCATGTCACTACAGAAAGCAGACAGGTTCTTGGGCACATCTGTAGTGGATGCAGCTAGACAACACAAACCATGAAAAGATTACTTTGTGATCAAGAGTTTCTGAACCACACACAAGACAGGTTAGCCAATGAAGTTAACCACATGTCTTTGTCCAATAAAGGCAATAATTACTAAGAAACATCAAGAAGATGAAGACACAATG
This sequence comes from Thalassophryne amazonica, assembly GCF_902500255.1. Taxonomy (NCBI): domain Eukaryota; kingdom Metazoa; phylum Chordata; class Actinopteri; order Batrachoidiformes; family Batrachoididae; genus Thalassophryne; species Thalassophryne amazonica. The sequence continues at coordinate 57,907,838 of NC_047121.1, read as the reverse complement.
TGTACACTGGTCTTGCTGATCTGTGTGAGTCACACCTCCCTCAGCTGAGGGCTGAACAGCCCACTGAGCTCTGGGGGAAAAAAGCAATGTTTGCTGATTTTTGCCAAATGGTATTTATCCTGAAAGAGTTATATTATTATTACCTTCTCAGAAGACAGTATAGATACCATCATCCATACCTTTTCTATACCCACTTACAGCAATTAAGAGTCACGGGGGGCTGGAACCTATCTCAGCAGTCACAGGGTGTGAGGTGGGGTACACCCTGTACAGGACATCAGTCTGTTGCGGGGCCACATATAGACAAACAAACACATTCACACCCACACCTACAGTCAATTTAAAGTTTTTAATTCTCCTAACAGGCATGTCTTTGGATGTGGGAGGAACCCGGAGCACCTGGAGGAAACTCACGCCAAACATGGGTGGAACATTCATATTCCACACAGAAAGGTCCCAGGTGGGAAGTGAACCCACAACCTTCTTGCTGTGAGACAACAGTGCTAACCACTAAGACACTGTGCTGCCCATGCTGAGTTTAAACTCAGATCTGTTTTCTTTTTTATTTTTATGACATTGACAAAGGCTATTTTTATTCACTAGTGTAGTTCATATTGAAATTTAATACGACAAATTGTATTTTTAAATATTATTTAAAGGTGGGACACCTTGCTTTCATTTCTTTTTCATTTTTTTTTTTTTATAAAAATGGAGAGCAAAGTTATATATGTCTCCACCATTTCTTCCTTTTTTTCTGACCCAATCCAAACCCTGGCTTTTGTGATCTGTGATAGCTCTGCAGGGTACCACACTTTTCCATACTTTAGTATACATTTGGAACAAAATCTTGAAGGCTGATCTCAAATAAACAGGAAGCTAGTGAAGTGACATTCTGAGTGGGGAATGTTGAGATGATTCAACTGTCAAATACATTTAAAATGTTATCACACTTAAGCATGGTGGCTTAGTGGATAGCACTGTTGCCTCACAGCAAGAAGGTCATGGGATTGATTCATCCCCTCTGGCCTTTTTGTGTGGAGTTTGCATGTTTGCGTGGGTTCCCTCCAGGTGCTTCAGTTTCCACCCACATTTAAAGACGTGCGGGTTAGGTAATTTGGAAACTTTATAATTGCCCAGTTCTCCCTTGTAAAAGAGGTCTCGATCTCAATGGGACTAATCTGGTTAAATAAAGGTTAAATTAAACTGAGTCCCCGTGACCCTTAACTGGACTAAGCGGTTGAAGATGAGTGTGTGAGTGTGTGTAAAATATGAACAGTAATTACCTTCAGGTTTGGAAGGAGGAGGAGTTGATGAAATCTCTGATGGAGCAAATTTATCCCTCCAACCTTTGATCTGAGTGACGTCTGTTGTTTTTCCGGTTCTGGAAACAAATGGTGCATAAACACCTGGGGGGGGGGGTTGTAAGGTCAGCGATCGTGGACATGAATACTTACGCTGCTTCACTTAGCAAATATTACACTTTTTCCTTCAGATGCTTCAAACTGAATTCACTGTCTTGCTGAGACTTCTTAGCACCTGGCCTGAATAATTTTTGCTGATTTATTCAGGACTGTGTGTCAGCACTGTTAACTGCTCACACCTGGTTTTGGTTGCAAGTAACTCAACCAACAAACAGTGCTACATTTTATTTATTTTACAAAGAGTGTAATGAAACATGCAGTACTGTCCAAAATTTGACGGAGAACCAACAATACCAATTACAGTACTAATAGAAAACCGCTTTCATTCATATTTGTTAGCACTGGAGTTTATTTTTGACTAAAAATGGTCTTCTTTGGGGCATCATGACTGACAGACTTTGGAAATAATATAATCTATTTTTAACACGACCGTGTATTTTGTTTTACACTATGCCTTAATATCTTAGTATATCCTTGCTATACCCTGGGTAGACTGTCATTTACTTCATCATAAGGTACCACAGTATTATGATTTAGAGCCATGCAAAATTACTTATTTAATATTTAAGAAGAAAATCTCAGGCGTTAGCTTAATGTGAGGCATTTTAAAGTGCTGACTCTGTGATGACGTCAGTGGTTCAGGCAGCGGTTCCACACCGACTCCAGGAGGAGGGACTGGTAGACGGACTCCAAGGTACTGTAGGTCAATGGCCAGGGTCGGATCCAACAGGCTGAGCTTCAGTCCAACTGATTTTAAAGACAACACAAAGGACAGCAAGAGGTCATCAACACTTGTATTATGCCAGTGGGCTTTACTTTAACAAACACAGCCCCCCGTCGTCCAAGAAACTGGCAGTTAAATACACAGGAAAGAGGAGAGCAGAAGGACATCTAGCATGCACGGTCTGTGAATGCATAAACTCTCCATGCTACAATACCTGACGCTTGTCTATGTATGTCATTTACAAAGGGAGAGATAAATATGTGGACATATACACTGAAGAAAGCAGCACTTTCTCACCATTTCTACTGCACTCCTGCTCATCACTGACAGCTTTTGACACATCTTATCCCACCGTGCCAAGCTCTTTCTATACAGTAGCACTGTAACTGAGGGGCCACCACCCACAGTTCAGAACATGTGAACCACGGATTACTTGCAGCGTTTACATAAGTGTGATTTCGTGCCATGGTAAATTGTTTTTAAAGTGATTATGTGCATTAATTTTGAGTTGAGTGGAAGAAATGTAGTTGTTCCCCTCTTACACAACCTATAAAAAAAAAAAAAAAAAAAAAAAGTACAGCCTTATGGAGAGTGTGGTCGTGTCCCAATTCAGCAGCTATACGCGCTGAAAGCTGTAACTGTCAGCCGTTTATGTCATAAGTGGCGTGACAAAGCCGCCAGCATTCGCTCCCCCCCCTCCACAAACGAAGGACATATCTGGTGTATCTTTCGCAATCCAAACAATCACATGTCACTGCACAATATTTTTCCAAGACAAAACAGCTGGTATATTAAAAAAAAATAAAAGGACACTGTTTTAGGTCCATATGTACAACTGTAAGTAAGTAATATTTCTAAGTAAAGCATGCTGAAAAATGATGACTAAACAACAAGTTACGCCCACTTAGCTAGCTTGGCATGTACAGCCATCAATGTTGCCAGAAGACAGGAGGTAGAGGCGGGGAAAGGTAATGGTGCAACAGGAAAATGCTCCATGAGCTAGACCAGGGGTATTCAACTCGATCCAGAAATGGCCAAGAGGGTGCAGGTTTTCTTTGCACCCACTCACTCCACGAATTCCCGACTGTTTCTGAGCATGAACGTGGTGTGTCTTGAGCTTTCCAATGAGAACTGGAACAACTGTGGTCAACTCGACCAAGAACTCAAAGCCACATTTGGTGGTTGCTCACTTTGTTCTGTAAATTCTGTTAAATGTGACATTTAAACATTACTTTTTTTATGTTTATATACATTGTCTACATGAAATAATCATTTCCCTGCTTCCAGTGTGCACACACATACCTTCCTGCAGCACCTGATGGATGACCTGTCTGTGTTTCATCATCTTCAAATCCCGGAGAAGAATTTTCTCAAAGGAAGCAATTCTGTCCTCGAGACTCTCTGTTGTTTCAACTGAAAAAAACAATTTCAAACTAAACATCACTTTCCCAGATTGATAAATGTTTGTAAGCAGACTTGTTGCATTTTTTTATTATACAGGTGGAAATTTTAGAATGTAGTTACTATATATTTAACAATACACAACATGTAAAATAAGAGCCTTAACTTGATGGAGTGACAAAGTTGAGCATTGCCAACGCAGACCTGCCAACATTACAAAAACTATTTTTTGGGGATTAAACGGTCTTGTAATAGTTTGTCCTGTGCAATGTAATGGCTGAATCCTCAGTGTGATCAGTTCTGTAACAGCCACATATTTAATCAAACCAATGATCGCCACAGACGGGTGTTTTTTTTTTGTTTGTTTTTTTACCATTCTCGGTTGCCTCCTCAGATTGTTGCTGCTGTACTTCACAAGATGTCTGAGCTTGTGCAACTGGTCCAGGATCTTCAGTGTTGTTCCCAATGTGAAGTCTGAGTGCCTCCTGAAACATGAGCTTTGCTGTTATTCTGTAATTGCATGTTACTCTAAGTTACATCACCATTATCAGGACTAGAAGCTGATGCACCAATGCACAGACAGCTTTTAACCAAGGCGCACGCAAGGAAACCAGCAGACCAGTTCAGCCTTGTTCTCATCATTGTGACTTGGTCACCATGTTTGCATCAGAGAATAACAGGAATTAAAGAAAAAAGTCAGTTGTTTTTTTTTTCTAACAAAGCCATAATCTGTTCATCTACCTTTCCATAGCAGCACCATGTTATGGTGTCTTATAGGTTGGGTTCAGTTTAAGCATTTCCACCCAGAGGCCAGTCAACGTAAGCTTTGTGACCAAGTGTGTCAATAGAGGAAGACTTAAAAATAAGGTCGACTTTTCAGGTGTATTTTATGCTACTATCCAAAACCAAAGTAGATTTTATACAATGGTGGAATTTACTGATCTTACAAAGCTCAGGATGTTTGTTTACATTATGGGTGTCAGTTAAAATCTCTCCAATCCTTAATACTATCAATGTACTACTGATTTATATATGTAATCCATATACTTGGTGAATTTATTTTTAATCACTAAGAAGTCTGTTCACTGTGTCCATTCTGTGATGGTACTGATAAAATTCTGGCGGATCTCTCAGTTCCATGGTCGCAGCAAAACGCAGTACCAGCACATGCTCACAGTCTTGACACTTTCCTGATCCATTCACAAGGAGCCTTTAGGGATTTACCTATCTTAAAAAATCTTGCATGAACAGAGAGCATGCACAGAAACTCACTGATTGGCATGATGAACTGAGGTGCAAAGACAGGCTACCTTGCACTGTCTATTGCACCAGAGTTTGTTGTACTCAGTGTGCTTTTACTAACATTTTCTCATATAAAAGCATTTTCTTAAAAGGTCTATATAAAGTATTTTTCCAAAACAATGTAATCTTGTAATCAGGGCAGTTTTATACTTGGGTCAATACAAAATATAAAATGCAACTGACATCTGACTTTGACTTAAACTCACTAACAGGACGTAGGTGCAGTAAAAGCTTCTGCTAGAAAGCTGTGTAGCAACATCAACACAATCAATTAGAGCAGGTAGCTCAATGGGTTACAGAGTTGTGCTACAAATGAAGACCCAGGTTCAATTCCCAGTAATGCTGCCTGTCTGTGTCCTTGGACTTCATCTGTATTGTCCCAGTCCACTCAGCTGTTAATGGGTACCGACAGACTAGTGAAGTAAACCGTGTTGGACGAGTGGACCATCCAACAGAAGTTGTAGATGCATCCACTTCACTTTACAAAATCTGGACAGAACATCAGGACCTATGGCCCTCAGGGGCTATGATCCTTAACACATTGTTTCAAGGAAACCACTTACAATGACAAACTCCTGTCTGAGAGCAGGTGTTTGTGTTTACAATAACAGCTGGTTTGACACATTTTAGATTTGAGTTGGTTGTGCATATAATTGTATTATCAACAATCTAGAATTTAAGTATATAATATAAATATAAAAATACAGAGCATGCAAATTTCTAAAATGACATCTATGGACAAAATTAATACACTACATGAAAATGTACTAGTTTTATGTAAAGTTACCTTTGATGTGAATGAGACAAACAACTGCTCCTCAACTTCTTCCAGGTTAGGCTGTCTGCTAGTATACATTGAGTCATCTGTCTCAGGAGCCAAGTGGGTCACAGCAAGCCTTCGACGCCGTGACGTCTTGTACTTGCGTGGTTTCTTAGTGGGAAACAGTTGTGCATCTTGACAAAAATCTGAAGCATTTGTTACTGCTGTATTAGGAAGTGAGCAGGAAACACCCACTGTCTCTGTGCTGGGAAACTCCACCTCCATTCCAAGGTCATCATTGGTGGAGAAAAAATGTACAAGATCTGAAAGTGAAGGTGTAGGTGACAATCCATCTCCATCTAATGAAGAAAATGTTGGAGACAGGGGCAACTGAAGTGCAAGAGGAGATAGCTCCTCTGGAAATGGCAATGACTGCTCATTGCCTTGAAATGAAGGATTTGAGTTCGGGGCAGGGGTAGATGTGTTTGATTCTATAGTATGGGTGGCGGGGTGGGAACTGGTCTCAGAAGACAACAAAGGTGATGTAACAGAAGTTAAGGGAAGTGATTGTGATGCATTCCGAAATGTTGCAAATGAAGTTCCTATGTAAGGATCAGGTGGCGGTAACACTGTATGCCATTTAAACACAGATGTGGCAGCATCTTCACTATGAGGCAACTCTTCAGACAGTGCACTTTTTGAAGTTGACAGAGAAGAAGTGGAGTCAAGTTCTAAAGCTAAAGAGGCAGGGAAGGGAGGTAATGGGTCTGGTGATGCTGCAGGTGACAAAGGCTCAAAACCAAAAGGTGAACACTCAGAGTCTGGGAAAAAGGGACTGGATTTCATGTTAAGTGAATGCGACAGTACTGAGGAAGACTTTGTCAGAGTAGATGTCTGAGATTCATTGGGGGCAGTTAACACTGTGTCAAGGGGCTGAGACAAACGGGGAGATGTCGAAGAGGTAGAAAAAGTCAACATTGAGGTGGATAGTGGTGTTGCAAGGGTACAACATGGCTCGTCTGAACTGGCTAACACTGATGAACAATCCGGTACTAACAGTTCAGGGACTGGATTTTCAGAAAGCATACCTGAGGCCAAGCAATCATCAGTTCTTAGACTCTCAGGATCTGCATCCAGATGGAGTGGACTAGAAGATGCGAGAGTTGTTTCACCTGCATGTCCACTTGCTATCAAAACCTTCTGATGTGGGTGACTATCAACACCACTATGGGCAGTGGTGTTCTTGTTTTGATTAGATATTTCATGTTGGATATCCTTTGAAGGAGATGTATCACTGGAGATTTTAGAAATTTGATAAGTAGAAGCTACAGGAGGACTTTGAGTTCCTGATGAAGATTGAGGCAGGTGCACAGGAAGTGTGGTCTCTGTGTCTGTCTTGAACTTGATGGATTTTCGTGAATGTTGCTTCAAAAAACGAGCAAGAGCTGGCAGAGGCAAAGGTGCTGGCCGTTTATGCTGCTTTGCATTTACCTGTGGCTGAGCGTCATCTTGATGTTTTTGATCACAGACAGCAGGGCAGTTCAAAGTCACAGTTTGAGCAGCAACAACATCCGTCAGTGATTTATCATTGCCCACAGTCTCAACTGTCTTAATTTTATCTTTGCAGTTCAAGGACTTCAAAACATGCTTGTCCTCTTCAACATTCTTCTTGGTCACATTTTCATTCATCTTTGTGGGTGTTTTTTTGCTGTATGTCTTTATAAATGCCCTGTCCTTCTTCACACCAGCTTGTTCACTTCCTCTTGATGTTGGGATGTTACTGTTAGCTTTCTCTGTTTGGACAGAAGCACTGTTATTGAGGGACTGCTGCTCCAAACTGCATCTGTTCAGTGAAACATGAGCCTCTCGAATAAGTTCAGAAATTAACTTCGTTGGAGGGTGTGAATTATTGCTGAGGGAAAACATACAAAATAATCATATTAGCAGCATCAGTATCACAAACCTCTGCTGTTCATTTCATGGCATATTGGAATTCACTCATACCACAAATCCTCAATAAAACAATACAAAGAAATAAAGACACATGACAACTGTAACTTGTTACAAAACAAGTTTCATAAATTTACATAATGTCTGTTGTCACAACTATTAAGTGTATATTTACAATCAGCATTAGTCAAATGGTGAGTATTACCACAGAATGCAGCTCATTGAAAAATGTCAAAATATTAATGAAAGACCATTCAAATGAAGTGCAATGAGCTCTAATTCAGTGTCATGATGTTCACAGGGAACAGGTTTTATAAAAGTCTATTTACAGACTAATTTAGGAAGCACACCAGACACAGTCGTAACGGGCGATCCAAGAAAAAAAAAAACAAAAAACAAAGTCTAGTGCTGGGGTGGGCAACGAGGATCAAGACAGTGCAGGTTTTCCTTGCAACCAATCACCTCAGCAGGTGGGTTTGCTGATGAGCTTCTCCCCTTAACAGCAATGAAATCACCTTCTGAGGTGATTGGTAGAAAGGGAAACCTGTAGTGTCTTGGCCGTTCATGGCACATGATTGCCCACCCCTGCTCTAGTGCATTGCCCGTGGGGATCCACAGGCTCTAGATTGGGTAGTGTTTATAAAATGGGTAGCTGTCACATCTCTCTATGTAATGCGGAGTTGCGTCAGGAAGAGCATCCGGTTTAAAATTTGTGACAATTCGACATGCAGATCCACCTCAGATTCGCTGAGGGGACCCCCGAGTGCAAACAAGGGAGCAGCTGAAGAGATTTCTGTTGCGTCAGGTAAGATAAGATTCTTACAGGAACTGCGCCACTCAAAAAATTGTTTACTAGCACGCTTCACGCACTAACATCACATTAAAGACATAGTAGTACTCACAAATAATAATGTTTGTCCAGCACACTAAAATGTAATTCAACACGTCACGGGCGGCACATTCTGTTGATTACTTTCATGTATTCATCAAATTTATATTTATTTCAAAGAAAATTTCACTGAAATAAAGACAGGAAAATACAGACTGGGATGCAGAGACCCTCCAATACAGTAGAGCTAGGACAGTTCATTGAGCCATTTACAGAAATGTTTTTTCAGCTCTACAGACTAAAATCGTAGTTGCAATACCAGTGAGTACTGCTTCTTGTGAATGGTATTTTTCTAAGTTAAAACTTGTGAAACATGCCTCAGATCCACCATGAATGATGAGAAATTAAGCAGTCTAGGTGTACTGAGCATCGTGTTTAGGAGGGCAAAGGCATCAAGCCTGGACTCATTTGTTGACCAGTTTGCCGGAAATCACCAAAACTGCAGAAAACAGTTGCTGTAATAGTAGGGCAGCCAATGTATTTATATAATTTTGGACTGAGAAACTGAACCAACACTGCACCTAATAGTTATTTTCAATATCAATTCATCTGCTGATTATTTTCTCAAGTCAGTAGTTTGTAAAATGTTTATTATATACAGTAGTGTTCAGAATAATAGTAGTGCTATGTGACTAAAAAGATTAATTCAGGTTTTGAGTATATTTCTTATTGTTACATGGGAAACAAGGTACCAGTAGATTCTCACAAATCCAACAAGACCAAGCATTCATGATATGTACACTCTTAAGGCTATGAAATTGGGCGATTAGTAAAAAAAGTAGAAAAGGGGGTGTTCACAATAATAGTAGTGTGGCATTCAGTCAGTGAGTTTGTCAATTTTGTGGAACAAATAGGTGTGAATCAGGTGTCCCCTATGTAAGGATGAAACCAGCACCTGTTGAACATGCTTTTCTCTTTGAAAGCCTGAGGAAAATGGGACGTTCAAGACATTGTTCAAAAGAATAGCGTAGTTTGATTAAAAAGTTGATTGGAGACGGGAAAACGTATACGCAGGTGCAAAAAATTATAGGCTGTCCATCTACAATGATCTCCAATGCTTTAAAATGGACAAAAAACCAGAGACGCATAGAAGAAAATGGAAAACAACCATCAAAATGGATAGAAGAATAACCAGAATGGCAAAGGCTCACCCACTGATCAGCTCCAGGATGATCAAAGACAGTCTGGAGTTACCTGTAAGTGCTGTGACAGAAGAGGCCTGTGTGAAGCTAATTTATTTGCAAGAATCCCCCGCAAAGTCCCTCTGTTAAATAAAAGACGTGCAGAAGAGGTTACAATTTGCCAAAGAACACATCAACTGGCCTAAAGAGAAATGGAGGAATATTTTGTGGACTGATGAGAGTAAAATTGTTCTTTTTGGGTCCAAGGGCCGCAGACAGTTTGTGAGATGACCCCCAAACTCTGAATTCAAGCCACAGTTCACAGTGAAGACAGTGAAGCATGGTGGTGCAAGCATCATGATATGGGCATGTTTCTCCTACTATGGTGTTGGGCCTATATATCGCATACCAGGTATCATGGATCGGTCTGGATATGTCAAAATACTTGAAGAGGTCATGTTGCCTTATGCTGAAGAGGACATGCCCTTGAAATGGGTGTTTCAACAAGACAATGACCCCAAGCACACTAGTAAATGAGCAAAATCTTGGTTCCAAACCAACAAAATTAATGTTTTGGAGTGGCCTGCCCAGTCCCCGGACCTAAAACCAATTGAGAATTTGTGGAGTGACATCAAAAAAGCTGTTTCTGAAGCAAAACTAAGAAATGTGAATGAACTGTGGAATGTTGTCAAAGAATCTTGGAGTGGAATAACAGCTGAAAGGTGCCACAAGTTGGTTGACTCCATGCCGTGTCCATAAAAATCAGAGAGGGATATGCTTTGCAAACTTAATACCCATTACTATATTGGATGATGTTGAAATTGAGGATGGCCCAGTGGTTGTTCTTGCAATAGCAAAGATTTCGTGTCTGCTACCTACAACGCGCGTGGAATGTCTCAAACCTAAACCTACTTCTAGGCATCTTATATATGTTATTCTGGAACCACCCCTAAACCCAAATAGTTCAACTGTCAACCCCACTGAGGTCCTTAGACTGGGTCTCATTAACATAAGATCACTGTCCTCAAAATCATTGTTGATCAATGATCTAATTATTGATCATCGCTTAGATATGATTGGGCTATGTGAAACCTGGCTTAAACCTACAGCTGTCCTCCCCTTAAATGAGGCCTGCCCACCAGCATATACATTTAGCCACATCCCACGTGATGCAAAGCAAGGTGGGGGTGTTGCTCTTATTTATAAATCTAGGTTTAGCTTAATAGCTGTTGGGGGTTACAAATATAACTCATTTGAGCATCTGATTCTCCACTCTGCTCAGGAAATTACACATTGCCAAGGTCAGAAGAATAAAAATCAGTCGTATTACTTTGTCACTGTATATACGAGTAGACCTCCTGGCCCATATTCTGAATTCTTAGATGAATTTGGTGCGTTCATCTCTAACTTGTCAACTTGTGTAGATAACATTCTGATCATTGGTGACTTTAACATTCATATAAATAAGCCTTCTGATCCCCTCTGCAAATCATTTATGGAAATTGTGGATGCATTAGGATTTCGGCAATGCATTAGGGATTCGACGCACATCAACTCCTCAACTAAGACTGAACTTGAAGCTAGACTGTCTGATGTCTTAGCTTCACATATGACAAATACCCAGTCAGTAGACAGACTTGTGGATAGTTTAAACTCAGTGCTCAAAACTACACTCGACATGATTGCACCACCTGTATTAAAACCGCGCTCCCCCAAATCACAGTCACCTTGGTTCAGTGATTATCTGCGTGACCTCAACCATAAAGCAAGAGGTCTAGAACGGAAATGGCGTCATTCAAAATTAGAAGTATTTCACCTTACGTGGGGTGATGCTATGTTAGACTACAACCCCTGGCAAAAATTATGGAATCACCGGCCTCGGAGAATGTTCATTCAGTTGTTTAATTTTGTAGAAAAAAAAGCAAATCACAGACATGACACAAAACTAAAGTCATTTCAAATGGCAACTTTCTGGCTTTAAGAAACACTATAAAAAATCAGGAAAAAAATTGTGGCAGTCAGTAACGGTTACTTTTTAGACCAAGCAGAGGGAAAAAAAAATATGGAATCACTCAATTCTGAGGAAAAAATTATGGAATCATGAAAAACAAAAGAACGCTCCAAGACATCGCTAGTATTTTGTTGCACCACCTCTGGCTTTTATAACAGCTTGCAGTCTCTGAGGCATGGACTTAATGAGTGACAAACAGTACTCTTCATCAATCTGGCTCCAACTTTCTCTGACTGCTGTCGCCAGATCAGCTTTGCAGGTTGGAGCCTTGTCATGGACCATTTTCTTCAACTTCCACCAAAGATTTTCAATTGGATTAAGATCCGGACTATTTGCAGGCCATGACATTGACCCTATGTGTCTTTTTGCAAGGAATGTTTTCACAGTTTTTGCTCTATGGCAAGATGTATTATCATCTTGAAAAATGATTTCATTATCCCCAAACATCCTTTCAATTGATGGGATAAGAAAAGTGTCCAAAATATCAACGTAAACTTGTGCATTTATTGATGATGTAATGACAGCCATCTCCCAAGTGCCTTTACCTGACATGCAGCCCCATATCATCAATGACTGTGGAAATTTACATGTTCTCTTCAGGCAGTCATCTTTATAAATCTCAATGGAACGGCACCAAACAAACGTTCCAGCATCATCACCTTGCCCAATGCAGATTCGAGATTCATCACTGAATATGACTTTCATCCAGTCATCCACAGTCCACGATTGCTTTTCCTTAGCCCATTGTAACCTTGTTTTTTTTCTGTTTAGGTGTTAATGATGGCTTTCGTTTAGCTTTACTGTATGTAAATCCCATTTCCTTTAGGCGGTTTCCTACAGTTCGGTCACAGACGACTCCAGTTTCCTCCCATTCGTTCCTCATTTGTTTTGTTGTGCATTTTCGATTTTTGAGACATATTGCTTTAAGTTTTCTGTCTTGATGCTTTGATGTCTTCCTTGGTCTACCAGTATGTTTGCCTTTAACAACCTTCCCATGTTGTTTGTATTTGGTCCAGAGTTTAGACACAGCTGACTGTGAACAACCAACATCTTTTGCAACATTGCGTGATGATTTACCCTCTTTTAGGAATTTGATAATCCTCTGCTTTGTTTCAATTGACATCTCTCGTGTTGGAGCCATGATTCATGTCAGTCCACTTGGTGCAACAGCTCTCCAAGGTGTGATCACTCCTTTTTAGATGCAGACTAACGAGCAGATCTGATTTGATGCAGGTGTTAGTTTTGGGGATGAAAACTTACAGGGTGATCCCATAATTTATTCCTCAGAATTGAGTGAGTCCATATTTTTTTCCCTCTGCTTGGTCTAAAAAAGTAACCGTTACTGACTGCCACAATTATTTTTCCTGATTTCTTATAGTGTTTCTTAAAGCCAGAAAGTTGCCATTTGAAATTACTTTAGTTTTGTGACATCTCTGTGATCTGCTTTTTTCTACAAAATTAAACAACTGAATGAACATCCTCCGAGGCCGGTGATTCCATAATTATTGCCAGGGGTTGTATAAGCATGCATTATTGGCTACAAAGCGGACCTACTACTCTGATTTGATCAACAAAAACAAGCATAACTCAAAGTTCTTGCTCGACATGGTGGCAACACTTATGCATGGACAACCACCTGTAATTCGCTCTCCTTTTACAGCACAAGATTTTGTGGATTACTTTGAGAAGAAAATAGAAGATATCAGGTTAAACATATCTCGGCATGCCTTAACCCAGCCACTACACCCTGCTATTGAGGTGGGCATCACTATATCAAATTAAATCAATTTTATTTATATAGCGCCAAATCACAACAAACACTCGCCCCAAGGCGCTTTATATTGTAAGGCAAAAGCCATACAATAATTACAGAAAACTACTGAGGTGTTACTTAGATTTACAGAATTTGATAGTATCTCACTAAGCATGCTGACAAAACTCGTAATGTCAACAAAAAGAACAACTTGTTTATTTGATCCTATACCAACAAAACTGCTTAAGGACCTGTGGCCCACTCTTGGGCCGACTGTGCTGGAAATTATGAATCATTCTTTAACTTCTGGATCTGTTCCTAAATGTTTCAAATCTGCAGTGATTAAACCATTACTTAAGAAATCTAATCTTGACCCTAGTGTATTGAAAAACTATCGGCCGATATCAAATCTATCATTTTTCTCTAAAATTCTGGAAAAAGTGGTGTCACGGCAGCTCGTAGACTATCTTACTGAGAATAATCTCTTTGAGCCACTGCAGTCTGCTTTTAGAAAATATCATTCCACAGAGACGGCTCACTAAAGTGGTGAATGATCTGCTTACAATGGACACCACTACGGTTCTGTGATCTAAGTGCTGCATTTGATACAGTGGATCATTATATTCTATTTGATTGGCTGGAAAATCATTTTGGGATTACTGGGAGTGCCCTTGCATGGCTGACGTCATACTTGACCAGTCGTTCTCACTTTGTTTTGTACAGTAACACTACCTCTAACCTTAGTGACATGAAATTTGGGGTTCCACAGGGGTCTGTCTTAGGCCCCCTGCTTTTCTCCCTTTATATAACAGCCCTTGGGCACATATTGCAGCGTTCTGGGATTACCTTTCACTGCTACGCAGATGATACTCAGTTATACATGCCGATAACTGCTGGTAATCTCGTTCACATAAAATCCTTAGATGATTGCCTTGCAGCAGTGAGAAGTTGGATGTCTAGAAACTTCCTACTTTTAAACTCTGATAAGACTGAAATGATGGTTCTTGGTCCAGTGAGACATCGGCATAAATTTGACCAGTTAACACTCAGGCTCGGCTCGTGTGTCATACATCACACTGACAAAGTGAGGAACCTTGGGGTAATTTTTGATCCTTCGTTGTCCTTTGGCCTCCACATTAGAAATATTACTAGGACTGCTTTCTTCCACCTGCAAAATATAGCGAAGATTCGTCCCATCCTGTCTATGGCTGATGCTGAGACCCTGATCCATGCATTTATCTCTTCTGGATTGGACTACTACAAAGTTCTATTTTCTTGTTTACCGCAGTCTAGCATTAGGGGTCTCCAATTGGTTCAAAATGCTGCAGCCAGACTTTTGACACGAAGCAGAAAGTACAACCACATTACACCCATTTTGGCATCCCTTCACTGGCTTCCTGTCCCAGTGAGATCAGATTTTAAGGTTCTGCTACTAACCTAATTTGTGTCCCTAAGGTGAATAAGAAGTCTGCGGGTGACAGAGCTTTCTCTTATTGTGCCCCTGTTCTGTGGAATGATCTCCCTGCGTCAATAAAACAGTCAGATTCTGTGGAGATTCTCAAGTCCAGACTTAAGACGCACTTATTTCCCCTTTCATATGGCTAGCATACTGGTACAGTTTTGTTTTACGCTTTTTACTCTTTTCATTTATTAGTAATTGGAGCGGGCTGCGGCCTCAACTTTACCTAAATTCTGGGTCTTTTAGTGAAGTTTAGGGCTAGTGGCCGACAATCACCTTAGTATTTCTCTGTTTTTATTGTTGTTTAATGCTGGCAAATTATACAGTATTTTTTGTCTTTCTGATGCCTGATTGTTTTTCTCTGTTTAAGGTGCAGCTCCATCCAGAGATGGGAGTTGTATTCGTGTTGGCGATCCTCCTGTCCTGTGCGCCAATAGCATTTCTTGTATAGTCGTCCATGAATTGTTCTGTAATTTATGTTTGTAGCATGGCCCAAGCAGAGGGTCACCCCTTTGAGTCTGGTCTGCTTGAGGTTTCTTCCTCAGAGGGAGTTTTTCCTTACCACTGTTGCTCTGGGGGTTGGTAAGGTTAGACCTTACCTGTGTGAAGCGCTTTGAGGCAACTCTGTTGTGATTTGGCGCTATATAAATGAAAATAAATTGAAAATACCTCGCAGATGTGAAGAAGTCATGAAAACTGTGGTTATACAACTAAAATACTAGTTTAGTGATTCACAGGACTGCTAAAAAAGCAGTTTGAACATAATAGTTTTGAGTTTGTAGCGTCAACAGCAGATGCTACTATTATTGTGAACACCCCCTTTTGTACTTTTTTTTTTTTTTTACTAATAGCCCAATTTCATAGCCTTAAGAGTGTGCATATCATGAATGCTTGGTCATGTTGGATTTGTGAGAATCTACTGATACCTTGTTTCACATGTAACAATAAAAAATATACTCAAAACCTGGATTAATCTTTTTAGTCACATAGCACTACTATTATTCTGAACACTACTGTGTGTGTGTGTATATATATATATATATGTATGTATGTGTGTGTGTGTGTCTCAAATATATTTTGAACTATTCACTTTGGTTACAACGGTTAATGCCTAGTTTCATGAAAATAAAAATAAATCAAATAAGATTTCAAATCTTTGTCTTTTTTGGCCCGGGTTGAATGTGCCCCTCTGACAAAACCCCTGTCCCCAGCCAGGCCCCCTCAGTAAAATTGGTCTACAACCGCCACTGGGAAAAATTTGCTTGAAAACTTAAAGGGCTCGCGTACCAGCAGCGGCTTTGCCATAATTCCGTCAGGTCTCCCGCTGAGTCTGCCAAACACGATCAGAAGATCAGTGGCTTCACAAAGCTTTTTTTTTGCCTTCCTCCCGCTGATGTATTCTGCACAGGATGCATGTTTGTGTGCAAGTGCTAATTCAACAGTACCATTTTTGCACTCCGAAACGCACCTCTGGTTTCGTGAATCAAACTTCCAGCTCTTTAAAAATGAAAAGTAACCAGAGACAGATACAAAGCAGCCTACCTTTTTTTTGGTTGTTGTTGCTGGAACTTCCTCTTTCTTTCCTCTCCAATTACAAACAAGCTGCGCTTCTGCACACGCGAACACATACACGTACATAGATGCCACTTCGCTTTTAATATATTGTGTACATTTTTAAACAACAGTCCAGGGCTCTCCCTAACCAATGTCACAAAGTCGCTGCGCCATCACATATATGGTCAAACTTAAGTGTATCCCTTACTGTTTTCCTGGGTAATTATTTATGTTTTCATGTCTTTACAAATTTTGGATCTTTCCCGGTGTCAGGAGCTCATTCTGGCACTCCCCTGACACCGGACCATAAGCGCAAGCAGTCAGTCAGGCTACACGTGAACGTGAGCACAGCCTGTGAAAAACTGGGCTCTAGAGTGCAGCTTTTCCACAGAAGTCACACTGATGAATCCGGCCTACACCCTGTTGATGAAAACTTGACTTAAAGTGCACGTAGAGGGCCAAGTCCATTTGCCCGGGGGTTGGGAACTCAAAACCGTGTCAAAATGTCTATTCGTCCGATCGTCGGCTGAATAAAGCACCAATAGTCTACAGCCCCAATTCCAATGAACTTGGGACGTTGTGTGAAATGTAAATAAAAACAGAATACAATGATTTTCAAATCCTCTTCAACCTATATTCAATTTAATACACCACAAAGACAACATATTTAATGTTCAAACTGATAAACTTTATTGTTTTTGTGCAAATATTTGCTCATTTTGAAATGGATACCTGCAACACTTTCAAAAAAGCTGGGACAGTGGTATGTTTACCACTGTGTTACATCAACAACACTCAATAAGCGTTTGGGAACTGAGGACACTAACTGTTGAAGCTTTGTCGGTGGAATTCTTTCCCATTCTTGCTTGATGTATGACTTCAGTTGTTCAACAGTCCGAGGTCTCCGTTGTCGTATTTTGGGCTTCATAATGCGCCACACATTTTCAATGGGCAACAGGTGTGGACTGCAGGCAGGCCAGTCTAGTACCCGCACTCTTTTACTACGAAGCCACGCTGTTGTAACATGTGCAGAATGTGGCTTGACATTGTCTTGCTGAAATAAGCAGGGACGTCCCTGAAAAAGACGTTGCTTGGATGGCAGCATGTGTTGCTCCAAAACCTGGATGTACCTTTCA
The DNA here is from genome assembly GCF_902500255.1 of Thalassophryne amazonica. Classification (NCBI taxonomy): domain Eukaryota; kingdom Metazoa; phylum Chordata; class Actinopteri; order Batrachoidiformes; family Batrachoididae; genus Thalassophryne; species Thalassophryne amazonica. The sequence continues at coordinate 57,890,357 of NC_047121.1, read as the reverse complement.
GCATTGATGGTGCCATCACAGATGTGTAAGTTGCCCATGCCATGGGCACTAACACACCCCCATACCATCACAGATGCTGGCTTTTGAACTTTGCACTGGTAACAATCTGGATGGTCTGTTCCCTCTTTTGTTCGGAGGACATTATGTCCATGATTTCCAAAAACAATCTGAAACGTGGACTCATCAGACCACAGCACACTTTTCCACTTTGCATCTGTCCATTTCAAATGAGCTCGGGCCCAGAGAAGGCGGCGGCGTTTCTGGATGTTGTTGATGTATGGCTTTCGCTTTGCATGGTAGAGTTTTAACTTGCACTTGCAGATGTAGTGACAAACTGTGTTAACTGACAATGGTTTTCTGAAGAGTTCCTGAGCCCACGTGGTAAGATCCTTTATAAGAAAGAAAATTCTCCAGATTCTCTGAATCTTCTGATTGCAGGTGCTGGTCATATAATTAGAATATCATGAAAAGTTGATTTCAGTAATTCCATTCAAAAAGTGAAAGCTGTATAATGTATACATTCATTCCACACAGACTGATATATTTCAAGTGTTTATTTCTTTTAATTTTAATGATTATAAATGACAACTAAATTCAGTATCTCAGAAAATTATGGATATTGTGAAAAGGTTCAATATTGAAGACACCTGGTGACACACACTAATCAACTAATTAACTCAAAGCACCTGCAAAGGCCTTTAACTGGTCTCTCAGTCTAGTTCCGTCGGCTACATAATCATGGCACAGACTGCTGACTTGACGACTTGCCTGGGCTAAACACAAAAAGGACTGGACTGCTGCTGAATGGTCCAAAGTTATGTTCTCTGATGAAAGTAAATTTTCCAGAGTTTGGAGGAAGAGAGGAGAGGCGCAGAATCCACGTTGCTTGAGGTCCAGTGTAAAGTTTCCACAGTCAGTGATGGTTTGGGGTGCCATGCTGGTGTTGGTCCATTGTTTTCTGAGGTCCAAGGTCAACGCAGCCATCTACCAGGAAGTTGTAGAGCACTTCATGCTTCCTGCTGCTGACCAACTTTATTGAGATGCAGATTTCATTTTCCAACAGGATTTGGCACCTGCACACAGTGCCAAAGATACCAGTACCTGGTTTAAGGACCATGGTATCCCTGTTCTTAATTGGCGAGCAAACTTGCCTGACCTTAATCCCATAGAAAATCTATGGGTATTGTGAAGAGGAAGATGAGACACGCCAGACCCAACAATGCAGAAGAGCTGAAGGCCACTATCAGAGCAACCTGGGCTTTCATACCACCTGAGCAGTGCCACAGATGGATTGACTTCATGCCAAGCCGCACTGCTGCAGTAATTCAGGCAAAAGGAGCCCCAACTACATATTGAGTGCTGTACATGCTCATACTTTTCAGCTGGCCAACATTTCCAAAAATCCTTTTTTTTTTTGTTTGTTTTGGTATTAAGTAATATTCTACTTTTTGGAGATACTGAATTTGCGATTTTCATTAGTTGTCGGTTATAATCATCAAAATTAAATTAAATTTAAAACTCCAGCTGACAGAAGTCAGACCACCAGAGCAAGAATTTTAGCTGAGGAAGCTTCTGCGATTTGAAGCGAAACGTCCTCGCGTCAAGCAACCCAGTCCAGTCGAAGATTCAAGCTTCTCTACTATGGAAACCACCTGGACAACTGAGAGCCTACACAGAAACATCAAAAGTAAAAGAAAAACATTTGAAATATATCAGACTGTGTGCAATGAATGAATAAACAAATTTCACGTTTTGAATGGAATTACTGAAATAAATCAACTTTTTCATGATATTCTAATTATATGACCAGCACCTGTATATTATGGACTGTAGATGATGGAATCCCTAAATTCCTTGCAATTGAACGTTGACTGAAATCTTATGTTTACTAATTCAGATAACTAAATTATGACTAAAACTGACATTCTTGTCAAAATTAGTAATGAATGAATAATTGTTCTTAAACGGTTGGACTATTTTTTTCACGTAGTTATTCACAAAGTGGTGATCCTCGCCCCATCTTTGCTCGTGAACGGCTGAGCCTTTTTGGATGCTCCTTTTATACTCAATCATGACACTCACCTGTTTGAAATGAACCTGTTCACCTGTGGAATGTTCCAAACAGGTGTTCCTTGAGCATTCATCAACTTTCCCAGTCTTTTGTTGCCCCTGTCCCAGCTTTTTTGAAATGTGTTGCAGGCATCCATTTCAAAACGAGCAGATATTTGCACAAAAACAAAAAAAGCCTATCAGTTTGAACATTAAATATCTTGTCTTTGTGGTGTATTCAAATGAATATAGGTTGAAGAGTATTTGCAAATCAATGTATTGTTTTATTTACATTTCACACAACGTCCCAACTTCATTGGAATGGGGGTTGTATTTGCCTGACCATGGTCGGTCCAAAGTCTTGACATTTTGCTGGAATGGCGATGGGATGTGGCTGTTTTTTTGTTTTCCCCCCAACTTGTAAAATTTAACAATTTTTAAGTTTTTTTGTGTTTTTTTTTTTTAAGTTGGTGGACTAGGACCCTGCGTGAATATTTTTTTATCCCTCTTTGTCTGTGATTCAGCAGATGCATTTCAGCTGGCAGATGCATTTCAGCTGGAGGTTGAACATGCAAGCCTCGCAGTCACTGTTTACTTATTTAAGTTACAGGGTTTGTGAAGCGTTGTGTGTTGCAAAAAAAAAAAAAAAAAAATTAAGAAGCGAAACACTCAGTGTGAGTCTAAGCAAAACACAGAAGAAAGAGTGGACTTCTGCCGAGAGGATCTTCTTTCAGAGGCTGTTTGTCAACATGACCGGGGACGGAGCTGTGACTCGCCAGGTGTGAGAGGAGTCCTGAGCCCCTCACACCGGGCAGAGAGAGACAGCACCCGGCTGCCGGGCGAATAGCAAACTTCGACTGTGGGTACCCGGCCGCTAGGTCAATAGTCACTCCCCACACAGAGCAAAGAGCAGCCAGCTGATGAAGCAATGTGTTTTTAAAAATACATAAACACACTGCTTCACTTTAAATGCACAGTAAGTCTATTTTAGAAGATTAGCATGGACCGTCTTTCTCTTAAATGGCTTTACTTTACTCTGCGTGTCTCATTGGAAAGCTGTAGCTTTTGGTGCTACATTGATTAACTCTTACATGGCTTATGCGCATGCTCTTCTTCTGTTTTTTTTTTCTGGGGACGTTACAGTGCCACATACAGGCCTGGCATATGTAATACAATGTTAAACGGAGGTTCGAGGCACAGAATTTTCCTCAAACATTTTTGTATTAGATTTATTTGAGTTAATTAATTGTTTCAGCCCTAGTAATGGCAACATGATACTTAACTAAACTGACTAAACCAACTGAACTACAAATCACAATAAATCAATAACACTAACAACACTGTTAAACTAACATGAACCACAACAACATTTAAAACCCCCAAATCCCAAACTCCCATGGTGTATTGCAGCACAACATCCATCGTTCACTGTTGTTAGCTAATATCTCTAATTTTTCCAAAAATATTTGTCCCATCAACTTTAAATTTTCGCAGCGTTCATCCAAAATACATAAGGATACCAAAAGGCAAATGTCACCTCTCCCCAGTTTCTCCGTAACCATATATATATTAGTTTTTTTTAAAAGCCAAATGCCCTCTCCTTTAAACATGTTGGGCTGGAATTATTTCCATTCATGCACAAATTGAGATGTGTGGTACCACTGTATGAAGATGAACTGAAATTGACTAAAGTGATGAGGTGAAGTTGTACTTATTAGGTTCACTGAGACAGGTGGGCAGTGTTAAATTTGACAGCATATTTAGTCATAGTCATATTTAGTCATGCCAGGGTGCTGCCATGTCCTGACATCGGTGTGTTTGTGTGAATGTGAGGCATAATTGTAAAGCAATTTGAACATCTGATGCAGATGGAAAAGCGCTATATAAATACAATCCATTTTGTCCCTTTAGTCTTGGCTAAAATGTTAGTTTTAATCAGAATTAACTTATGTAGATTTGGTTCACTGAAATCTTATGTTTAGTAATTCAGATAACTAAATTATGACTAAAACTGACATTCTTCTCAAAATTAGTAATGAATGGATAGTGATTCCTACATACTTCCCTAGGTTTTTGTTTGTAGGGGTGTAATACCAACACACCACCAAGTTATAGCCACAAAACAACAGACTGTGTGAAAACAAAAAAGTTAAATTCTCTAAACTACTCCAATTGTCAATCTGAAAATACCTTTCTTCAATTTTTGGAAAACCATGTCATACAAATATCTGACATAATGTTTCTCCACTCAGTAAGGAGAAGTCTTACCATGAACTTTCCCCAGTGGCCTTGACAGTTGGCTGTTCTTGTTTTGTCAAGGAATTTTGCAGAAGGCCATCTGGTGTCAGATATTTCTGATCTTCTGTTTTTGAACTCCGAGGCTTGTAATTTGAGAGCAAAGACTTTAAGCTCTTCTTCACAGGGTGTTGCTCCTTTGTTGTGGCTTCAACCGTGCAAACACTTTTGTTGCTCAATTTTAGCTTCATGGCCCATGAACTAGAAGAGTCTTCCATGAGTCCCTTTGCAAAGGGATTATAGTCGACTTTCAACTGAGCAAACCGTGAGTTCTGATAAGCAGTAACTGCCATAAATTCAGTCTGAGGGAAAGTGAATGTTACAACACCAGGACCATTTAACTTTAAATCTGTTGCAGTTTCTTCAGTTTGGATCACATGTAGCCGTGGCAAATAACGCTGCATGGGATGTAACATAGTGTTCCCCTCTTGATCTGACATGTTATTAGTGAGCTTCAGCTTGTAAAAAGAAATTGGATTGCTCATCCAGTTGTGACCCAGCGAAGGAGACGCTGGATGAAAAAACGGTGGACTCTTCACATGGCCTTTTGCCTTTCCAGCAACTTGCCAACCATGCCCAGTCCACTTGTAATGACTATTGTCTACAGGCTGAACATCCATAATCAAAAAATACTTCTTAGATGGCTCAAAGCCGGAAATGCGAAAACGGCAGTAGGGGAACATCCTACTGCCTTGTTTAGTAAGGATCATCTCAGTTTTGCACCTGAAGAACTCATTCCACATACTGTTGTTGTCCAGTGTCACTTTGATGCCATTGGAGAAGCTCTCAGGTGACAAGCTGAATGATGGAACAGAATGTTTTGCAGCAGGAAGTCCAGACAACTTGTTAACTTCGTTTGATAGACACATGTTGGATTTACTGAACATATCTGCATCGACAGAGGTCACAGTGGATCCTTGTTCCATCCCACCTACACATGCCTTCCCTGGGTTTTGGGAAGAAAAGCATGCAAGTCTATGACCAACTGCAGGTGCTGCTTTAGGGGTATGCACCCCTTCCTCATGAAACACCATGCCTTTCTGCTTCTTTTTAGAAGCCATGAACAGGTCACAGAACTCAAAAGAACAGGATGGTCCCACGTTTTAGACATGTGTACGATGGTTCAAGTCAACATCCTGAAAAACAAAATAATTCACTTTCATGAACATATGGCCATTGCATATCACTCCAGATACATCAAAACAAGGTTAATATATCACACTCTTATTTAACGTCTGAAAATTTGAGTGATGAATAACCACAACTGAATTCTGATACAATTTGACAACAGGATTTTATTACATGCAAGGTGTGTGCTTGTGCATGTACAGACCATGTGCTGACTGCAGCCACTGCACATGAAAAATCAAAAACAGTGCAATCCTAGTTCATTCACTTCAGTTTTAACAATTCAACACTAAATGAACAACAAAACAAACAATTCAACACTAAATGAAGGGAATATTCGCAGCATTTGTTTTGAATCAGTTGTTGACATATTCAGTACACATTTAGCACAACTTATGACATCTTCTATCCAATTCACACTCCAAAATAAATTTTAAAAAGTTCCAAAGTAGCATTTTGAGTAAGTATCACAAACTTACAGAACCGATGAAAGGTTTTGGTGCCATTCCCAGCCACATGTTCTAGCTATTGTTTAATTGTGTTCTTATTTTTACATTCACCTTGTCTAATATTTGCCTACACAGTCATATCTTTTTAATACAGACTATGGAACAATGAAACAGTTTTTGAAAAATTCCAGAGCAATTAATGCCTTTAGAATCTCCCGAAAGCCAACAATTAAATTTAACAACTGCTACTAGTAATATCATCATTACTACTTGGACAACACAGTATTCAATTCATTGAGCAACATTCATTCGTTTTCTATACCCACTTGCTCCAATCAAGGGTCATGGGGGGGTGCTATCCCAGCAGACATAGGGCAAGAGGTGAGGTACACCCTAGACAGGATGCCAGTCTATCACAGGACCACATATAGACAAATACATCATTCAGCAACATTTGGGTTAAAAACTAGAGCCTGACTGACATGGATTTCTTGTGTGTGTGTGTGTGTGTGTGTGTGTGTGTGTGTGTGTGTGTGTGTGTGTGCTAATACTGACATTAGGGAGTAAAAAAAAAAAAAAAAAAAAATTACAATACCGATATATAAATACAAATTAGTCATGATGCCTACCATTTCATGATTAAACCCTTCTGACAAAGAAATGCTCCTGAGGCTTTATGTTTTACAGTTTAAACATAAACTTTACTATAAATAGCTAATTATATAACACCTGAATAGATTCTTGTCATTTCATTGGTGTTTGTATGTCACGTGACATAGATTATTCGTACCATTGTGTTCCACTTACCGTGCAATAGTGCTATTTAGCGTGCAATTTTGGTGCTATACAATTCATGCTATTGCATACTGTGACAACTGTGCATGCTCAGACTGGCAGTGACAGCACTTAGCTTAAATACAAACATGGTGGGAGCTGCTCATTCTTCTAACACAACAAATCCAGTACACGTAAGCCATCTGGAGGCGTTCATAGTATTCGCTGGTAGGTCTATAGGTGAAGAGGAACCACTGTTGGATGAAGAGCTCAAAACATTTGTTGCGATTTTTTGCTGGCCTGAGAAAAGCAGATGACAGTCTGTACACAACGCACGGCATCAGCTACGGACTACACCGTCAGGATTGTTTTTGAACTATTGGACTGTTTTTGCAAGCTGAAAGAGAACAATTCTGGATTGGACTCAGAATTAAAATTTGTGTTGGACTGTTTGGAACCTGTTGACATCAAAGGACCAGTGACACACACCAAAATGTAAGTTCCTTTCTCTCGTTTATAAATTAATAACATATCAAATGACAAAGATCTATTTTAGGCATTATACAAAACAAATAATTGTTTTTTCATTCTTTCAATGGAAAGAATATTTTGACACCACTTCCAACAGCCCAAGTGTTTTCTACACTGTTTAAACCCTCATTACACAGGGACGGAGTCTGTACAGCGGTCCTTGTGCGGTCATGAAATCACATCAAATGTCACATGACACCAAAGAGGCACTCAGCTGCCACAACGACCTTGGTATCCTATCACAAATCGCTATGAAAGCAATGGTCGCCGTGAAATATGAAGCTGCACCCGATTTCCAAAGGAGAGTCGCCATACCCGGAAGATCCACAAAAACCACAACAGGCCATGAAAAAACACCTCACAGAGCACCCCATGACCGCCCGACGGGCGCACAAAGACTATGGCATTTTTTGCAGCACCAACAGCAGATCATCCACTGTAACATGATCGGAGTGACGGGAGCTTGGGATATGAACTCAGGAAAAAAAAAAAAAAACAGCAATATCACAGCCAATGTCTGCACAATGATCAGGGTTGTGTGTAGGGCTGCAGCTATCGATTATTTTAGTAATTGAGTATTTTGTTGATTACGCTGGTGATTAACTGAGTACTTCTGCGTTTTTAAACAACATCATCAGTCCAGGGCTCTCCCTAAGCAATGGCACAATGTCGCTGGGCCATCAGACAGATTGTCAAACTTTGTATCCCTTTCTGTTTTCCTGGATAATTATTTATTTTTTCACATCTTTAAGGTTTTGGATCTTTCCCAGTGTCAGGAGCTCAGCTCGGCACTCCCCTGACACTGGACCATAAGTGCAGGCAGTCAGTGTAATCCTCAGTCAGTCAGGCTGCACATGAACACAGGAGCACAGCTGTTGTGAAAGTGTCGTGACACGGACCCACAACAGGGGGCGTTAATGAACGGACAATGGATAAGCCAAAAAGTAACAATTTAATGTTGTGAATCACACAACGATGTACAGACAATAACAATACAGTGACTGTCAATCATACACCAGGTGACGTGTGGGCAGGCTCGACAATAGAAGACGCCTGGCGAGAGATAAGCCAGGCGTCTTCTATCGCAGGCAGGCGTCTTCTATCGGATCCACACAGCTTCCACCGCCAACGGAGCTGAAGAACACCGGAGCCGCCAAGCCCTGCGCCCCAGGTGGCCGCTGTCTTCAGCAGTCAGACCCGGTACTGCTGGCAGAGAACAGAGACAGTCCAGATGAGTGTGAGGTCGCACACTCAGTAATCCCACAGTCTGTATTCAGTAAAGGAGGGAGAACCTCCACCTCCAATCACACACTCATGCAGCTCCTGAGATAACCACTTATCTGGGTGGGGTGTGAGGCGAAGCCGTCGCAGTCCACACCAAACGCCAACTCCACAGACAGGGTATCTGTCCCAGGAAAACGGCTGCAAAAAGAGATCAGACTAATACTCGAATTTTAAGTCAGCAGAGAAAATTACCTGATTGGTAGTTGATTTCTCGGCGGGGAGGTGGAGTTGCAGTCCGGCCTTTATGGTGGTGGTAGTGGATGAGTGACAGCTGGTACGGATGATGAGTGACAGCTGTCACTCCTGGTCGCTCCGACGCCCTCTCGTGCTTGAAGCCCGCACTTCAAGCAGGGCGCCATCTTGTGGTGGTGGGCCAGCAGTACCTCCTCTTGTCCGGGTGACGGGTGTAGAAGTCGGCCAGGAGGGCCGGGTCCAGGATGAAGCTCCTCTTCACCCAGGAGCGCTCTTCGGAGCCATAACCCTCCCAGTCCACCAGATACTGGAACCCCCGGCCCTTTCGACGGACGTCCAGGAGCCGGCGTACCGTCCACGCGGGCTCCCCGTCAATGATCCGGGCAGGAGGCGGCGCTGGTCCCGGGGCACACAGTGGTGAGGTATGGCAGGGCTTGAGTCTTGACACATGAAACACGGGGTGTATCCGCAGTGAAGCTGGCAGCTTCAGCTTCACTGCGGCCGGACTGAGGACTTTGAGTATGGGAAATGGTCCGATGTACCTGTCCTTTAGTTTGTGGGATTCCACCTGCAGGGGGATGTCCTTAGTGGATAGCCAGACCTCCTGCCCGGGCTGGTATGCAGGGGCTGGGGAACGCCGGCGGTCTGCATGGGCCTTAGCCCTCGTCCGGGCTCTGAGCAGGGCAGAGCGGGCGGTACGCCACACCCGACGGCACTTCCTCAGATGGGCCTGGACCGAGGGCACCCCGACCTCTCCCTCCACCAGTGGAAACAATGGGGGCTGGTACCCCAAACACACCTCAAACGGGGGGAGGCCGGTGGCAGATGAGACTTGGCTATTATGAGCGTACTCGATCCAGGCCAGATGGTCACTCCAGGCCGTCGGGTGCGTGGAGGTCACGCAGCGGAGGGCCTGCTCCAGTTCCTGGTTAGTCCGCTCTGCCTGCCCGTTCGTCTGGGGGTGGTACCCAGACGAGAGACTGACGGTGGCCCCCAGTTCCCTGCAGAAACTCCTCCAGACCTGGGAGGAGAACTGAGGACCACGATCCAAGACAATGTCTGATGGAATCCCATGCAGACGCACGACGTGGTGGACCAGGAGGTCTGCAGTCTCCTGGGCCGTCGGGAGCTTCGGGAGGGCCACGAAGTGGGCCGCCTTGGAGAACTGGTCCACTATCGTTAAGATGGTGGTGTTGCCTTGGGACGGCGGGAGGCCCGTGACAAAGTCCAGGCCGATATGAGACCAGGGGCGACGAGGCACAGGCAGAGGCTGGAGGAGGCCTTGGGCCTTGTGATGGCCGGCTTTGCCCCTGGCACAGGTGGTGCAGGCCTGGACATACTCCCGGACGTCGGCTTCCATAGACGCCCACCAGAAGCGCTGCCGGACGACTGCCACGGTCCTTCGCACCCCTGGGTGACAGGAGAGCTTGGAACCGTGACAGAAGTCAAGGACCGCAGCCCTGGCCTCTGGTGGGACATACAGTTTGTCCTTCGGACCTGTCCCCGGGTCCGGGCTCCGTGTCAGGGCCCCCCGGACGGTCTTCTCCACGTCCCAGGTAAGGGCGGCCACGACAGTGGACTCGGGGATGATGGTTTCAGGGGGGTCTGACAGCTTGGTCTTGACCTCCTCTTCGTGCACCCGGGACAGGGCTTCAGATCGTTGGTTCTTTGTCCCGGGGCGGTAGGTGATCCGGAAGTCAAAACGCCCGAAGAACAGCGACCAGCGGGCTTGCCTGGGGTTCAGACGCTTCGCGGTCCGGATGTACTCCAGGTTCCGATGGTCCGTGAAAACCGTAAATGGTACCGATGCTCCCTCCAACAGGTGTCTCCACTCCTCAAGAGCCTCCTTCACCGCAAGAAGTTCCCGATTGCCGACGTCATAGTTCCGTTCAGCTGGGGTCAACCTGCGGGAAAAGTAGGCACATGGATGGAGAACCTTGTCGGACTCCCCGCTCTGGGACAGCACGACTCCTATCCCTGAGTCAGAGGCATCCACTTCAACAACAAACTGGCGCTTGGGATCGGGCTGCACCAGAACCGGTGCAGTCGAGAACCGGCGTTTCAACTCCCTAAACGCGGCTTCGCACCGATCCGACCAGGTGAAGGGGACTTTTGTGGAGGTCAGGGCTGTCAGGGGGCTAACTACCTGACTGTAGCCCTTGATGAACCTCCGGTAGAAATTTGCAAAACCGAGGAACTGTTGTAGTTTCCTACGGTTCGTTGGTTGGGGCCAATCTCTCACCGCCGCAACCTTGGCCGGATCAGGGGCGACGGAGTTGGAGGAGATGATGAACCCCAAGAAGGACAAAGAAGTGCGGTGGAACTCACACTTCTCGCCCTTCACAAACAGCCGGTTCTCCAACAACCGCTGTAGGACCTGACGTACATGCTTGACATGGGTCTCAGGATCCGGAGAAAAGATGAGTATATTGTCTAGATATACGAAGACAAACCGATGCAGGAAGTCCCGCAAGACGTCATTAACCAATGCTTGGAACGTCGCGGGCGCATTGGTGAGGCCGAACGGCATAACCAGGTACTCAAAGTGACCTAACGGGGTGTTAAATGCCGTCTTCCACTCGTCTCCCTCCCGGATCCAAACCAGGTGATAAGCATTCCTAAGATCCAATTTCGTGAAAATTTGGGCTCCATGCAGGGGCGTGAACACTGAATCCAACAGAGGTAACGGGTATCGGTTGCGAACCGTGATCTCGTTCAGCCCTCTGTAATCAATGCATGGACGGAGTCCGCTGTCCTTCTTGCCCACAAAAAAGAAACCAGCACCCATCGGGGAGGTGGAGTTCCGGATCATCCCGGCAGCTAACGAGTCCCGGATGTAGGTCTCCATTGATTCGCGTTCCGGACGTGAGAGGTTGTACAGCCTGCTGGACGGGTACTCAGCGCCCGGTATCAAATCAATGGCACAATCGTACGGATGGTGCGGGGGCGGCGTGAGTGCCAGATCCTTGCTGAAGACGTCAGCAAGGTCGTGGTACTCGGCAGGCACCGCCATCAGATTGGGGAGGACTGAAACCTCCTCCTTAGCAGTCACACCGGGTGGAACCGAGGATCCTAAACACTCCCGGTGGCAGGTTTCGCTCCACTGAACCACAACCCCAGACGGCCAATCAATCCGGGGATTGTGTTTTAACACCCATGGAAAACCCAAAATCACTCAGGAGGTAGAAGGTGTAGCATAAAACACAATCTCCTCCTTGTGATTCCCAGACACTACCAATGTCACTGGCTGTGTCTGGTGTGTGATTAGTGGAAGAAGGGTGCCATCTAGCGCCCGCACAGACAATGGTGACGGTAAGGCCACTAAAGGGAGCCCAACCTCCTTTGCCCATCTGCTATCCAGCAGATTCCCCTCCGACCCCGTGTCCACCAGTGCTGGGGCGTGAAGGGTTAGATCCCCACTCAGGATCGTGACTGGGATTCGTGCAGATCGTCGGGGTTTCCCCACGTGGGTGTTGTGACCCACCCTTAGCCCAGTCTCTAAGGACGAGTGCTGTTGTTTTGACCGTTTGGGGCATTCTCTCTGTATGTGCTCGGTAGAGCTGCAGAGAAAACACTCTCCACGGATCAGCCTCCTTTGTCTCTGATCTGATCGTTTTTTGGCCCTGCTTGTTTCCATAGCAACGTCAGCAGGGGGAGCTGTTGTCACGTGGGGAGCCCTGGCAGCGGAGCGTGGGGAAGTCGGCTTCCTTTCGGACCCGGGAGGAAGAGGGATGGCTTGTGCCTGGCCACGCCCCTCGTCTCGTTCCTGTCGGTGTTCCGTTAATCGGTTGTCTAACCGTATAACCAGATCGATAAGCCCATCTAAATCCCGCGGCTCGTCCTTCGCCACCAGGTGCTCCTTAAGGACCAGAGACAGTCCGTTTACAAAGGCGGTGCGGAGCGCAACAGCATTCCAGCCGGCTCGCGCTGCTGCGATGCGGAAGTCGACTGCATACTTCGCTGCGTTCCGACGCCCCTGCCGTATCGACAGCAGCACACTTGAAGCGGTCTCGCCTCTATGAGGGTGGTCGAACACCTGTCGGAACTCCCTCACAAACTCAGTATAAACCGTTAGGAGCCGTGAATTCTGCTCCCAAAGCGCCGTAGCCCAGGCGCGTGCCTCTCCTCGAAGCAAATTGATCACATAAACCACCCGGCTGGCGTCTGCTGCGTACATGACGGAACGCTGTGAAAAGACGAGCAAGCACTGCATCAAGAAGTCCACGCACGTCTCCACACAGCCTCCGTACAGCTCCGGAGGACTTATGTATGCTTCAGGGGAAGGTGGGGGGGTTCGTTGAACGACCAGCGGAATGTCTGTTTATGGCACACGGTCAGCAGGAGGAGGTGCTACAGCAGCGCCCTGAGCACGCGCTTCCACCTGGGCGGTGAGAGCCTCCATCCTACGATTGAGAACACTGCTCTGCTCGGTAATTAAGTCCAACCGAGCGGTAAAGGCGGTTATGATGTGCTGTAGCTCACCCAACACGCCTCCTGCTGGCGCCTGTGCACCTCGCTCTTCCATTGGCTGTTCAAGCGATGGTTGACGCCCCTCGGGATCCATGACGCTGGCCGAGAAATCCTGTTGTGAAAGTGTCGTGACACGGACCCACAACAGGGGGCGTTAATGAACGGACAATGGATAAGCCAAAAAGTAACAATTTAATGTTGTAAATCACACAACGATGTACAGACAATAACAATACAGTGACTGTCAATCATACACCAGGTGACGTGTGGGCAGGCTCGACGATAGAAGACGCCTGGCGAGAGATAAGCCAGATCCACACAGCTTCCACCGCCAACGGAGCTGAAGAACACCGGAGCCGCCAAGCCCTGCGCCCTAGGTGGCCGCTGTCTTCAGCAGTCAGACCCGGTACTGCTGGCAGAGAACAGAAACAGTCCAGATGAGTGTGAGGTCGCACACTCAGTAATCCCACAGTCTGTATTCAGTAAAGGAGGGAGAACCTCCACCTCCAATCACACACTCGTGCAGCTCCTGAGATAACCACTTATCTGGGTGGGGTGTGAGGCGAAGCCGTGGCAATCCACACCAAACGCCAACTCCACAGACAGGGTATCCGTCCCAGGAAAACGGCTGCAAAAAGAGATCAGACTAATACTCGAATTTTAAGTCAGCAGAGAAAATGACCTGATTGGTAGTTGATTTCTCGGCGGGGAGGTGGAGTTGCAGTCCGGCCTTTATGATGGTGGTGATGAGTAGTGGATGAGTGACAGCTGGTATGGATGATGAGTGACAGCTGTCACTCCTGGTCGCTCCGACGCCCTCTCGTGCTTGAAGCCCGCACTTCAAGCAGGGCGCCATCTTGTGGTGGTGGGCCAGCAGTACCTCCTCTTCAGCGGCCCACACAACACAGCCTGTGAAAAACTGTGCTCTAGAGTGCAGCTTTTCCATAAAAGCCACACTGATAAATCCACTCTGCACAATGTCGATGAACACTCAACTTAAAGTGCACATACAGGGTGGAGTCTATTCGCGTGGCGGCCGGGGACACAAAGCTGTGTCAAAATGTGTATTCACCCGTTCGTTGGCTGAATAAGGCACAAATAGACTATTCACCCGACCATGGTCGGGCCAAAGTCTTGACATTTTGCTGAAACAGTGACGGGATAAGGCTTTCTGTTTTTTTGGTTTTTTTTAACTTGTAAAATTTAGGCATGGGCCGGTATGAGATTTGGAGGGTATGATAACCGTGGGCAAAAATACTGCAGTTTCATTCATGTCTGTAAAAACAACATTACGGCTATTTGCATATGAAGCACGCGTGATTCAGGCACACTAATTGATGCCATGTCTACCGCTACAAGCACTATACCACTGATAACTTCAGAGAAAATGCCAAAATAATAGTCACTCTTTTAAACATGTAGCATCTGCCCCGTGGGAAACATGACTTACTTGCTTAGAGAGAAACGTGGCTGGAATAAGGTCCGGAACTCCAGATGCTCAATAATTGGCCCAGCTTCACCAACAAAGTGCTTGGAATAGATGTATTTGTCCTTCTTGACAAGTTTGTGGGAGAAATTTGGTCAACCACAAGCACGACTTGAGTCCACCGCTTGTACTTCTCAGTGGTTTCAAAGATGGGATAAAGTTTACTCCTTCCATGCAATCCTTTGTGGGTACCTTGAATCGCTCTGCGTCCTACACAGGCCATAGCTATGGTGCTTTGTTGCCACTGTTTTTGGCTTGAAGGGCTATTCCGCAAAAAATAAAACAAAAAAGCCGACTTGGTCCTTTTAAACAGAAGGAAAAGTTCAGTGCAGGCTTCGCCTACTTCATCTATGATGCAGAGCTAGGTAATGTTAGCTGCCTGATTGTAAACACAGACAGAGGTGCGCACCAGGGGGAAGGGCGGCAGTGTGTTGCTCAAAAAAGCGAAAATTAAAAAGTGAAACACTCGGTGCGAGTCTGAGCAAAACACAGAAGAAAGGGTGGACTTCTGCTGAGAGGATCTTCTTTCAGAGACTGTTTGTCAGTGTGGCCGGGAATGGAGCTGTGACTTGCCCGGTGTGAGGGGAGTGCAGAGCCCCTCACACCAGGCAGAGACAGACAGCAGTCGGGCAAATAGTCACTCCCCACGTAAATGGTGTATTTTTTTAAAAACTGACAAACAAGGTCACAAGCAGGAAGCCCACATTGCTGCAGCACAGACTTCGGTCAGTGGAACATCTGTCAGGGCAGCCCAGGAAGTGGATATGCCCTGGGGTGAATGACATCCTATTGGAGGAGGATGATGGTTGCCATTGCTGTAAGCTTGCAACGCAGTATCGACAATCCAGTATGACAGTCTTTGCTTGGACAAGGCACAGCCCTTCCTTTGCCCCCATGGCAGACAAACAGAGCATCAGTTCTGTGGAACTCAGCAGTCAATTCAGCGTAATGTCTAAGTGTAGGAACAGGGCACAAAAAGAATAGGATTAGTCTCTGCAGTAGATTGTGGGGCAAACAAATTAGTGTCTGCACCAAATTGTGGGGCAAACACAGCTAAGGTGATAGTGAGGCAATAGTGTGTTGTGGCATTCGAGGCAAGCATATCGACTTTGGCCTTGCCATACCATTCCCAGATTATTAGAACCACATCCTCAGTTGCCACTCGGCCAGTGATGGTTTCTGTTGCGAAAGCAAATCGGCGGCATAGTTCTGCATGCCCAGCAGATGCACAGCTCTAGGACTCTTCAAGTGAGGCAATGCCCACTGGAGAAGCTTCTGGGCTTCTCTCAGGGAACTAGCAGACCTGGTGCCCCCTTGATGGTGCATATCAGGGGTGTGCAACTTGTTCCAGAAAGGGCCAAGAGGGTGCAGGTTTTCTTTGCAGTCAGTTACTCCACCAGGTGATTTCACTGATTAACTGATTCAATGTGCTCAAAGTGATATTAATCAGTGAAATCACCTGGTGGAGTCAGTGGCTGCAAAGAAGACCTGCACCCTCTTGGCCCTTTCTGGAACAAGTTGCCCACCCCTGGTGTATATGGTAGATTGTTGATCCATTGTCTGACCACACAAGCACGTTTCCTCTCTGTGGAAAAATACCTCAGAGGTAGGCGGACAGCCCGCAGGTTTAGCACATCCATGTGCTGAGCCTTCTCCCAAGGGCTCAAGACTCCCCTGACCATTCTGCGGTTGCACACTGCGGCCCAGCCTGAAAACGAGGCATCTGTTACAATGATCTCCTGGCGGGAAGGCAGAGAGGCCAGAGGAACACCACGTGTTAAGAAGTCCCTGTCTCCCCAGGGGCGAAGGTGTTGAAGGGACTGGGCTGGAAGATGCACAGTCCTGTTGTGATACAACGTGGTGTCGAGGCCCAGGCTGTTGAGCCAAATTTGTAGGGGTGCAAAGACAGGAGTTCCAGAGGTACAACTGCTGACACTGCAGTCAGTTTCCCCAATCAGCTGGAGGAGTAGACCGTAAGTCAGTCATGCATTACTGCGAATACGGCAGACCAGAGTGAGAATATCGTCCATCCTTTGTAGGGGGGTGGGTGAGCTGTCATCACCAGTGAGTCGACCTCAATGGTTAAAAAAACAAAACAAAAAAAAAAAACACCTGTTGGTGTGGGGTCAAGGAGCTCTTTGCAAAAATCACAGTGAGCCCTAGCTGCTACATGTGATGCAGTAGGATCTGAGTGTTGTCAAGTGCTTGCTGCCAGCTCAAAGCAGCTCAAAGCACACATAAGCCAGTCGTATAGGTACAGAAGAATCCATATCCCATAAGGTTGCAAAGGAGAGGGTGCTGCTGCCTTGCAACTGATGAACATACGGGGAGTGAGTGAGAGCCCAAAGGGGAGGACTCTGAACTGATATGTCTGTCCGTTGAAGGCAAACCACAGGAACTGCCTGTGGTGAACTGACACCGGGATGTGGAAATAAGCATCCTGGCCAAATTGGCTGGAGAACATCCATTGTGCAGAACACGCGAAACACATGGATTTAATTTTCTGGGGTCAAGGATAGGACAAAAGCCACCATCCTTTTTTGGAACTACAAAATAAACTGAATAGAACCCTTGTGGGTGATCTGAACTGTGGACTCACTCTATGGCTCCTTTCTTCAGGAGCTCGAGACTTTCCGGCTGGACAGCAAGAGACCTCTGGGTCTGTAACTGCTTTTACACCAATGAACTTGGGGGGGACAACGACTGAACGGAATATTGTAGCCCCTGACCAATGCAGAAAGCATCCAGCGATCTGAGACAAACTCCCACCACTGGGGAAGCTGTGTCTGGGAAAAATGACCGATGACCTCATACCGGGTGTCAGACCCAACTACTGCGACCCTGAGATGATTTTGAGGGGGCGAGCGTGACGGCCTGTCTGTCCTACTGGTCATTTCTGGGAGGTCCACCAGTGGTGGCCAAAAGGTGGACTGCTGGGAGGGCTGACGTAGTAGACTCCAATCCCAGGGAGCACATCCGTTAGCAGGGTGGAAGGCACCTGCATGCTTAGGTTGACACCTGGGAGTGCGTTGTAATTCAGGTAATTCCTGGCGAGACCAGTTAGCCTGAACAGCACGCTCAAGGGTCTGTTGGGCCGCAGGACTGAAATCCTGGCCTAAGACAACAGGCAGGGTACGTAGTGATCCCCTGCATGCCTCAGACAAGGGAAATTGAACTAACCACACCTGGCGCTGGGCCATGGTCAGGGTGGATATCAACTTGACAAGCTCTCTTGAGATGTAAGTAAAAGTCCGGAACGAAGCATCACTCAGGCTCTGTGTGTCAGCGTCCACACCAGCATCCTGGAGACTATGAAAGTGCAAGGGCAAGGTGAGAGAGGGAGTTCCCCAAATGACCAGTCTGAGCTCTTGGTGAGGAACTCATGAGTGACCCTACACTGAGGTTGTGGCAACGGGCCTCTGGTCAGCCAGCATTAACTGGCACCACAACCAGGCTACTAACAACCTTGTCAACTGATGGCATGTGGTCTAAGCCATACTGCAGTGTGTCCACCATTGCACACAATGCCCTGCAATCCTGTGGGCAATGGGTGAAGAATTGAACCAGCACTGATGCAGCTCAGAGAATCAGACACCTTAGGAGAGTGACTGTCTGGAGCATGAAAGCCCATGATGGAAGAATGGGGGCAGGGAGAGGAACATTCCCCCTGTTCTTGGGCTCCCATCTGACCTGGCTGGCGCACACAAATACAAGCGGTGGAAATGAGATTCCTCCATTGGGTATCTGGCATTACACTACTGGACAGGGTAAGAAGCTCAACTATATCTAGGAGGAACTCTGAGTAGAGCTGCTGCTTCTTTGAAAAGAACCAGGTAAGGTGATTTGGGTATCTGATGAGGATATGCAGTGGTCGTCTCCCTAGGGAGGCTTTCCAGGGACCAACTGGGAAGAGGCCCCTGGGAAGACCCCGGACACACTGGAGGGATCATACATATTTCCTGGTGTATGTGCACGCTGGCAAGCTTGGGAATGCCTCAGGATGCACCAAGATGAGTTAGAGGACTTGACCGAGAATAGGGAAGTCTGCAAGGAGCTGCTTGGCCTACTACCACCACGACCTGGCCCTGGATAAGTGGCAGAAAATGAATTAATAAATGAATTTTCTGAAGTGGAATTCTGAATCCTGTCACTCTGATATGTTCATTACTAACCCTGTCCATCCTCATCACTCCCAAAGAAAAATCACAGCATTTTTAGTTCTACCACCTCCAGCTCTGCCTCCTGTATTTTTGTTAGCAGCAGTGACTCTAAGCCATACAACATAACTCATCTCACTACTGTCTTGTAAACTTTCCCTTTCACTCTTTCAGATACCATTCTGTCACAAATCACTCCTGCCTTTCCCCACACTGCCTGCAGTCTCTTCTTTGCCTCTCTACCCCACTGTCCATTACTTTTGATGGCTGACCTTCACCACCTCTACTCTCATTCATATGTGTAGTCTGTATATCTCCACCTTTCCAGGCTAGTCTCAACCTGCTCTCTACTCTCACTACAGATCACAATGTCATCTGAAAACAAAATAGTCCATGGAGACTCTTGTCTGATTTTGTCTATCAACCTGTCCATCACCATTCCAAACAAGAAAGGGCACAGAGCTTATCCTTGATGGAATCCCACCTCTACCTTAAAAGAATGTGATTCCTACTGCACATCTCACTGCTGTTACACTGTCCTTGTACATATCCTACACCACCCTCACATACTTCTGACACTGCAGACTTCCTCACACAGTACCACAACACTTGCCTTGGTACCAATCCAAATCCACAAACACAGAATGTAACTCCTTCTGCATACTTGTACATCAACACTCTCAGTGCAAACATTGCATCTGTAGTGCTCTTTCTCAGCATGAAACCATATAGCTGCCCACAGATCTCTTTTCTAAAACTAGTTTCCACTACTCTCTCATAACTTCACACTATGGCTGATCAACCTTATGACTCTGCAGTAGCTACTCAACATCACCCTTATTCTTAAAAATCTATACCATTAAACTTCTTCTCCACTCCTCAGTCCTCTCACTTTCCTATATTTTATGAAACAACCTAGATAACAAGAGTGCTCTGAGAGCACAATGTCCCCTGCTGGCAAATACTGCATTGGTGCAAGTGCTTGTTACATTTTGATAACAAGGTATGTGATAGTTGATTTCAGAATGCAGACACCAATTCATGAAACTGGCAGTGTCTAGGTTTGTTCATCAAGGGCCGTAACTCTGCCAAAATGTGTCAATCTTGTACAATATTATACAATGCGTATTACCAACCTATAACAAGAAATTTTACTAAGTTTCCTAAAATTCTTCCTAAAAATGTGAGAGGAGTGGATTTCAGAATGCAGGCACCCACTCATGAAACGGGCAGAGTCTAGAGTTGTTGTTCAAGGGCCACAATGCTGTCAAAATGGGCTCAACTCAAACAATATGATAATATGCGTATTACCAATCTATAACAAGGAGTTGTACCAAGTTTCATGAAATTCTTCCTAAAAATGTGAGAGGAGTTGATTTCAGAACACTTACACCCTTTTGGGATGGACAGACAGACAGACATCACTACGACAACTCCACTGCCATCTCCCCTAAACATTTCCATATCTCCACTTGTATGTCATCTGCACCATCTGCTTTTCCACTCTTCATCCTCTTCACAACTATCCTCACTTTATGCTCACTAATCGGCTGCATTTCCTGATTTACTTGCGTCATATCATCCAGCCTTCTCTACCTCTTTTTCTTCATTCATCATATCCTCAAAATACTCTTTCCACCTTCACAACACACTGTTAATTTCCAACTGCAGCCTTTATCAACCTAACCTGCTGCACAACCTTTCCAGCTTGGTCCCTCTATCTGGCCAACTGGTACAAGTCCCTTTCGTCTTCCTTAGTGTTCAACTTCATGTACAGTCACTATATCCCTCTTGCTTAGCCTTGGTCACATTTCTTTTCACCTTCCCGGCATCTCCTTGTCGCTTTGAATTCCTCCCACATTCAATTATTGTATGGCTTTTGCCTTACAATATAAAGTGCCTTGGGGCAACTGTTTGTTGTGATTTGGCGCTATATAAATGAAATTGATTTGATTCAAAGACATGCAACTTTGATAAACTGGCAACTTTAAATTGACTGTAGCTGTGTGTGTGGGTGTGAATGTGTTTGTCTGTCTGTATGTGGCCTTGCAATAGACTGCCATCCTGTCCAGGGTGCCTCACGCCCCATGACTTCTGGAATAGGCTCCAGCCCCCACCGTGACCCTTGATTGGAATAAGCAGGTATAAAAACGGATGGATCCTGTCCAGGGTGCCTCACGCCCCATGACTTCTGGAATAGGCTCCAGCCCCCACCGTGACCCTTGATTGGAATAAGCAGGTATAAAAACGGATGGATGCACCCATTGTTTCTTAGGTCATTGCTGTAAGATGGTATTACTATGCGAACTGTTCATTCTGGCTGACTGATATCCACTTTGCTCTCTATCTGAGGTCAAGCTGCTAATGAAGATGCTGACCATTGGTGAAAGGCATCTGGGATTTCCTGTGTTGTACACTGTAACCGCACGCTGGAGCTTCACAGATCTTTCTGTCCATCAATCTGGTCATCTAAGATCCTTCCAGGACCAGGACATGTGAGATCTACAGGGGAAGTGCTGAAATCTACAGCATACTGAGGATTTATGGAAGCATCATATGGACAAAATCATATGGAATGTTCCTTCAATGACCGATCTGGCATTGATCACCTACTTGCCCATTGTATTCCATTTACCAAGACTGTGCTCTTCACCATTTGGCCATCTTTTGAGCCATTGGTTGCTGAGACCACTCAAATCTGTATGTGTATGGTTGGTTAGATGTAGTATTTCTGTCTTTGTATGTGTGACAGTTCTCTATTGTACTTTGTTTTATTCCTTTGATATTATCATGGCCAAATCAGATGGTCACCCCACCGAGTCTGGTCTGTTTGAGGTTTCTTCCAATAATCATAATACCTGAGGGTGTTTTTAATTATCACTATTGCCAATGTGCTGGCTCAGCATGTGGATAAGGTAACCTTATTCATGTGAAGCACCTTAGGGAAACCGACTAGGTGATTTGGTGCTATATAAATAAACTGAATTGAATGGCAAGTGGCAACAAGCTGAATCAGTTTTACTTTATCACTCTGCAGCATGTATAACAACAAAAGTTGTTGGCCATTATGTCAAATAATGTGAATCCTAAACACCAACTACCAAACATGTTCAGTACATTTGTCAACCTTTCCACAGGCTAGAACAAGTGTATTGTCTCAAACAAAGTAAGTCTTAGTGAATAAATAGTTTCAGTGAATGAAAACAATTATTTCCGCCATATTCCATTTGCTTGGCTTTTATTAGTGTTTTATTGAGCTAGCTTTGTGATTAATATTCACTCATTCCCACCTTCACCGTCACCTTCTATCAGCACCTGACTTCCTGTTTCAATGCAGAACAAGTAGCTAGGCTACACACAACTGAAAAATCCTTTCTTATTCACCTGTGAACAAGTCAAAAACAACCTCACCAACAAGATCAGACTCCGCTATGCTCTTTTCTTCATTCGTTCACCAGCCCTTGTTCGTTTGTGCTAAATACATGCTCCAGCAGTGTTGAGTCAGACATTATCATCTGCATCATCAACTATGTCCAATAAGAGTGAGACATGCCAAATGCAAGGCTAAAGAAAAAAATGGTGCGTAGTTGGACTAAGATTCAGTTACTCTGGGCCTCATTCGTGACTATGTGGCTAGCTAGCAATCATCCAACGTGACCTTGTTCACTACAGAACAATGGAAAACTGACACAGGGCCATCAGAAGCTGTATATAATTCTAAATCTCTGTCTAGTGACTTGGTGTCCACTTTCAATGTGTGAAAATAAACAGTAAGTTCCCTACAACGATTTATTATCAGTAATATCTGCCTTATCGTCAGGCTGAATGTTATTTGCCAGTGTTGTGCAAGTGTCACCGGGTCAAAACACTAACTATATATAACACACAACACAAAAACTCAATCATAAAATCGAATTTGTTGTACTCTAGGATGTCTGACTATGCTGTGATACATTAATTATGAACAGTGCAGCTAGCTCGCATGAGTAGGCCCGAGGCTTATCACAGTAATGGCGTCCTAAACCTGAAGGTGGCTCTTTAATCGACGATCTTTGATCCTGTGCTTTGGTAAAGGGAGCGGGTTACCTTCTGCGTGCTCCAACAGATCGAGTGTGTCGACGCTACATTAATCCGAACGTTATGGCCTCTTTTCCCGACGTGAAATCTCGACGACATCGTGTGTTTTTTGTTTTGTTTTTTTTAACCCGACACGCGGTCTCTCCTCGCGTCGTGACGTCACCGCCCGTCGTCGTCGCCTCTGCGCAGCCTCGGTCGCCATCTTCCTGCCGCCCGCCACCTGGTTCGAAAGCTCCTGAATGATTTTTCTGAAGATTAAAAGCCTCCTGACTACACTGTGGGCTGCTTTAAAAACCTCCTAACGGCACTGTCGGCGTTTACCGGATATAACACGGTGTTTAATCCGCCTGGACTCACGGAAAACCTGGATCTGGTCAGCTGGTTGTGGGTGTGACTTTCGGTTGTTTTATATCTGGAATGTAAGCAAATAAATTCTGCCGTGAGGCCGGTGTCACCGGTAGGTACGGGTCCGGTGTTCTGACGATCACGTGACGTGGGTTCTGATTGAAGTCTGCCGTGAGTCGTTTTAAAATGATTGTAACATGAAATCGACATTTGAAACATTATTTCGCCTCACAGGCTTTCTTCTCCTTCTGATACGTGGTTGGTGTCTGTACACGCTGTCTGGTTTATTTTACTCGAGCTGTGGTCGGTGCGTTGGAAGTTTCCAGAAAGCAGCGTCTGTGTGATTTGAAGTGTTTTGGGCGGCCGCCATGTTGTCACCCAGCAGCTCCCTCATCGGTGCAAAACGGCGTTTTAACGGCGCGTCGATGAGATTGGCGTTACGGCCATGACAAAGGCTTTTTTCCCCCATAAACTGTTGTTGAGATTTTACATCTTTACAAACGAGCCTAGTTTTTAAAGCATTTCAAACGAACCGCGAACGTTCGGTTTTTTGTTTTTGTTTTTCGGGCGTCACAAATACCTCGGTAAAACTCCGTAGACGCATCTTACAAGTTCATATATTTTACTGTAGATTGTAGTTACCGAAATCACAACGTCGGTTTAAAATTTAACGCGTTTTATGACGCATGCGCTCTGAAGACACACAGGTTATTTTTTTCTTTATACGTCATTAATTGTTGCTACGAACGCATCACACTCTTCAATCTGTAACCACAGACACCAGAATACCAATGGTAAATGCATCACAACTAAAACATAAAAGCTGCACAGATAAGTCAGCAGAATCTTTTAACATACTGAGGTTTTTGTTTTGTAACTGGTAGCCGTGAAACCATTAAAATATATATTTATATATACTACTATATTATATGGCTACGACAGTACACACTGTCTGATTGGCTGATATTTTCCCATATTGGCTTGTTGCCACGACAGTCCAGCTTTCCTATCAGATTTGTGACTTTGTTTACAATTTTCACAGCGCAAAATAAAACAAAAAGCGAACAAAGAAATTATGAGCGATTTTATTACCAAGCGCATTTTATTACACTGACTAGTTTGAATTGGAGTAATTAACAGCAAACAAGCTCAAAGTGGACATGCAAAATGAAGACCAAGATGAAAACACAGCTCGGAACAGCCATAAAATAAATTATTAACTTTACTTGCTCGCTCTGTATGGGAAAATATGACCTCTGTCTTTTTTTGTACAGACAGAGCGCTACACACGGTCTGTACTGTCAGGACCTTGGTCTGATATTGTCCCGTGCAGACTTTGGGCTTGGTTCATAACCCTTTAATATATATAATACAATATACATCTCACAGTAAAAGCCACCGCTCTGAGATCTTTGAGGATTTGAAACCTCGATAGGGTGACTTAATTGCCGGCTATGGGAGGTTGCACTCTCAGTAGCCATTTAATGGCTACAGAGTCTCACTTTTTTTTTTTTTTTTTTTTTTAGTAGTAGTAGAATTATTGCAAGAAATTTATAATTCTAAATTATGCTCCTATGTTCGAAGAAAAGAAATGAAGTAATAACAAAGAAGTTTGTATGTAATATAAACAGACATATGTATTTTAAAGAACATTAAATTGGATACCAACCGGCTGTAAAATTGGTTTCCAGTCTCAGCGAAGAGGCTAAAACAAAACTCAAGAAAAGAGGAAAAGTGAAGTCAGTAATAATGGATATTTACTTTATATCCCATAGTAAGAAATATGAGGGGATATAGCAGTCATGTCTATCTGGCTGTCCATTTTCAGCTGTTAATGTGATATCTTAAGACCCAGTTGACCAATTTCATTCATATTTAGCATAAACTTGTACTTGGGTGATCCTCTGATACCAGTCGATTATGCTGACCTTGGGGTCAATTTAATGGTCACAATGAGCTATTCATGATATTGTCATTGCCACTCTTGTTTGCATGATATCTCAAGAACCAGTTGACCTATTTCATTCATATTTGGCATAAGGTTGTGCTTGGTTGATTCCCTGACACTGTGTTACTGATTTGTGGGGACCGGGGAAATATGTCTCGCCTGATGACTCTTGTTTAAACTTTGCTGCTCAAAAGTTTCCATCAGGTATGTTAGTAGTATAACACATCTCCTACAACAAAGTTTCTGAATGTACAAACTAAGCTCAGCACATTTGCACAAAATTCAGACTTTGAATATGGCGCATGTCTCATTAATCTTAGACTGTTGCAATACACTGCATACAATGGAGATGTGCACTTAATGTTTTGTCTTGTTTTTTGTTTTGTTTTATAGATTAGTTTCCACATGCACAGAAACAGAATTATAGAATTCTGAGGATGTTTAACATGAAATCCCGAACACGCTTAATGTAAAAAGCAGACTAACGGATTTAACTCAATGTATCTTCCTTTAAATAGTCATAACACTTGTAATATTGAGACACTGAAAAATGATTTTTACGTCTTTTGGCCGAAAGGCAGAGATGATCTTATATGATCTTGAGGTGTCCTGTCTGTCATCGCTTTTTGTCAGCATTTTACCCCCCAAAAAAATGCTTTTTCTTCAACGTATGACTGCCACACGTGGCTTCTGGTGATTGGCTTGGATGAAGCACTGGGGTGTGTGTGTGTGTGTTTCTTGTATGTCTTTTTATATATATATAACGTCTAGGGAGCAACAAGGTAATGATCGATACAGTTGATCTTCTTTTATTTTTATTTTTTTTCCCTAACACATAGTTGTGCCCCCCTCCCCATTATTTTTATTTATTTATTGCTCAAACACATCTCGGTTGTCTGAATGATTGGACAAAATTATGTCCTGGTTAAAATTTTCCTCCATTTAAAAAGATAAAACAAAAATGCCAGTGGTGTCTGTAATTGTTATGTGTAAATTAATACATTCACCACAGCAAGTCAGGGCAGTGTGGTGCCCAAGCAATTAGTGCGTTTTCAAAGCACAAGGTGACTGGTTCAAAAACACT
Source organism: Thalassophryne amazonica (assembly GCF_902500255.1). NCBI lineage: Eukaryota > Metazoa > Chordata > Actinopteri > Batrachoidiformes > Batrachoididae > Thalassophryne > Thalassophryne amazonica. Next base: position 57,864,088 of record NC_047121.1, on the reverse strand, counting down.
CCTGCCTATTATCCATGTAAGGGGGAGTTGAAACATGAAACTTCTCCCAGATCAACATGCAGATCCATAATGGATATGTCATGACGATGTCAAATGAAGTAGGAGGAAGCTGAAACAACTTACTCATGCATTCACCACAGCTGATATAAGACTTTCAGGTTTAAACACTTGCTGATTTATTCCACATAAATAATATAGTGGAAATCTACATAACTTTCACTGCTCTCTCAAAGTCCCCCGCTAGATTGTCACTCAAGCCGTGGTCACAACCCGCCGTACTTGCACGTGCGTGCAGTCTACTTGCAAAAACGTGGGCAAAACCTGGAGATCTGTACGTTGTAAGTACTGCCTCCTTACGGTTTTGGGAGCACGCAGTCACGCCGCAGAGGTTTTAGTGCATGCAGAATTTTCGCTGCGGATTCACCAGGAGTACGGGGGTCGTGCGTTGACGTACTCCCTCCTTGCTCTTGCTACTGCCTTCCCACGTTTTCACAAAAACGTGGGAGGCAGTAGCACGGTGGGTTGTGACCAGAGCTTCATGGAGCACAACAGATGTTTATCCACAAACTCAACAAGTCATCTCTGAATCTTGTTGCTTTTTAGCATCAGTTGTGCATCACCACTTGTATAAAGCAGATGTACTAATACATGTGCACCGAACAGAAATACACTCAACAAAAATATAAATGCAACACTTTTGGTTTTGCTCCCATTTTGTATGAGATGAACTCAAAGATCTAAAACTTTTTCCACATACACAATATCACCATTTCCCTCAAATATTGTTCACAAACCAGTCTAAATCTGTGATAGTGAGCACTTCTCCTTTGCTGAGATAATCCATCCCACCTCACAGGTGTGCCATATCAAGATGCTGATTAGACACCATGATTAGTGCACAGGTGTGCCTTAGACTGCCCACAATAAAAGGCCACTCTGAAAGGTGCAGTTTTGTTTTATTGGGGGGGGATACCAGTCAGTATCTGGTGTGACCACCATTTGCCTCATGCAGTGCAACACATCTCCTTCGCATAGAGTTGATCAGGTTGTCAATTGTGGCCTGTGGAATGTTGGTCCACTCCTCTTCAATGGCTGTGCGAAGTTGCTGGATATTGGCAGGAACTGGTACACGCTGTCGTATATGCTGGTCCAGAGCATCCCAAACATGCTCAATGGGTGACATGTCCGGTGAGTATGCCGGCCATGCAAGAACTAGGACATTTTCAGCTTCCAAGAATTGTGTACAGATCCTTGCAACATGGGGCCGTGCATTATCCTGCTGCAACATGAGGTGATGTTCTTGGATGTATGGCACAACAATGGGCCTCAGGATCTCGTCACGGTATGTCTGTGCATTCAAAATGCCATCAATAAAATGCACCTGTGTTCTTGGTCCATAACAGACGCCTGCCCATACCATAACCCCACCGCCACCATGGGCCACTTGATCCACAACATTGACATCAGAAAACCGCTCACCCACATGACGCCACACACGCTGTCTGCCATCTGCCCTGAACAGTGTGAACCGGGAGAACACCTCTCCAACGTGCCAAACGCCAGCGAATGTGAGCATTTGCCCACTCAAATCGGTTACGACGACGAACTGGAGTCAGGTCGACACCCCGATGAGGACGACGAGCATGCAGATGAGCTTCCCTGAGACGGTTTCTGACAATTTGTGCAGAAATTCTTTGGTTATGCAAACCAATTGTTTCAGCAGCTGTCTGAGTGGCTGGTCTCAGACAATCTTGGAGGTGAACATGCTGGATGTGGAGGTCCTGGGCTGGTGTGGTTACACGTGGTCTGCGGGTGTGAGGCTGGTTGGATGTACTGCCAAATTCTCTGAAACGCCTTTGGAGACGGCTTATGGTAGAGAAATGAACATTCAATACACGAGCAACAGCTCTGGGTGACATTCCTGCTGTCAGCATGCCAATTGCCCCGCTCCCTCAAATCTTGCGACATCTGTGCATTGTGCTGTGTGATAAAACTGCACCTTTCAGAGTGGCCTTTTATTGTGGGCAGTCTAAGGCACACCTGTGCACTAATCATGGTGTCTAATCAGCATCTTGATATGGCACACCTGTGAGGTGGGATGGATTATCTTAGCAAAGGAGAAGTGCTCACTATCACAGATTTAGACTGGTTTGTGAACAATATTTGAGGGAAATGGTGATATTGTGTATGTGGAAAAAGTTTTAGATCTTTGAGTTCATCTCATACAAAATGGGAGCAAAACCAAAAGTGTTGCATTTATATTTTTGTTGAGTTAATCAATCAATTTTTTTATATAGCGCCAAATCACAACAAACAGTTGCCCCAAGGCGCTTTATATTGTAAGGCAAGGCCATACAATAATTATGTAAAACCCCAACGGTCAAAACGACCCCCTGTGAGCAAGCACTTGGCTACAGTGGGAAGGAAAAACTCCCTTTTAACAGGAAGAAACCTCCAGCAGAACCAGGCTCAGGGAGGGGCAGTCTTCTGCTGGGACTGGTTGGGGCTGAGGGAGAGAACCAGGAAAAAGACATGCTGTGGAGGGGAGCAGAGATCGATCACTGATTAAATGCAGAGTGGTGCATACAGAGCAAAAAGAGAAAGAAACAGTGCATCATGGGAACCCCCCCAGCAGTCTACGTCTATAGCAGCATAACTAAGGGATGGTTCAGGGTCACCTGATCCAGCCCTAACTATAAGCTTTAGCAAAAAGGAAAGTTTTAAGCCTAATCTTAAAAGTAGAGAGGGTGTCTGTCTCCCTGATCTGAATTGGGAGCTGGTTCCACAGGAGAGGAGCCTGAAAGCTGAAGGCTCTGCCTCCCATTCTACTCTTACAAACCCTAGGAACTACAAGTAAGCCTGCAGTCTGAGAGCGAAGCGCTCTATTGGGTGATATGGTACTACGAGGTCCCTAAGATAAGATGGGACCTGATTATTCAAAACCTTATAAGTAAGAAGAAGAATTTTTAATTCTATTCTAGAATTAACAGGAAGCCAATGAAGAGAGGCCAATATGGGTGAGATATGCTCTCTCCTTCTAGTCCCCGTCAGTACTCTAGCTGCAGCATTTTGAATTAACTGAAGGCTTTTTAGGGAACTTTTAGGACAACCTGATAATAATGAATTACAATAGTCCAGCCTAGAGGAAATAAATGCATGAATTAGTTTTTCAGCATCACTCTGAGACAAGACCTTTCTGATTTTAGAGATATTGCGTAAATGCAAAAAAGCAGTCCTACATATTTGTTTAATATGCGCTTTGAATGACATATCCTGATCAAAAATGACTCCCAAGATTTCTCACAGTATTACTAGAGGTCAGGGTAATGCCATCCACAGTAAGGATCTGGTTAGACACCATGTTTCTAAGATTTGTGGGGCCAAGTACAATAACTTCAGTTTTATCTGAGTTTAAAAGCAGGAAATTAGAGGTCATCCATGTCTTTATGTCTGTAAGACAATCCTGCAGTTTAGCTAATTGGTGTGTGTCCTCTGGCTTCATGGATAGATAAAGCTGGGTATCATCTGCGTAACAATGAAAATTTAAGCAATACCGTCTAATAATACTGCCTAAGGGAAGCATGTATAAAGTGAATAAAATTGGTCCTAGCACAGAACCTTGTGGAACTCCATAATTAACTTTAGTCTGTGAAGAAGATTCCCCATTACATGAACAAATTGTAATCTATTAGACAAATATGATTCAAACCACCGCAGCGCAGTGCCTTTAATACCTATGGCATGCTCTAATCTCTGTAATAAAATTTTATGGTCAACAGTATCAAAAGCAGCACTGAGGTCTAACAGAACAAGCACAGAGATGAGTCCACTGTCCGAGGCCATAAGAAGATCATTTGTAACCTTCACTAATGCTGTTTTCTGTACTATGATGAATTCTAAAACCTGACTGAAACTCTTCAAATAGACCATTCCTCTGCAGATGATCAGTTAGCTGTTTTACAACTACCCTTTCAAGAATTTTTGAGAGAAAAGGAAGGTTGGAGATTGGCCTATAATTAGCTAAGATAGCTGGGTCAAGTGATGGCTTTTTAAGTAATGGTTTAATTACTGCCACCTTAAAAGCCTGTGGTACATAGCCAACTAACAAAGATAGATTGATCATATTTAAGATCGAAGCATTAAATAATGGTAGGGCTTCCTTGAGCAGCCTGGTAGGAATGGGGTCTAATAAACATGTTGATGGTTTGGATGAAGTAACTAATGAAAATAACTCAGAACAATCGGAGAGAAAGAGTCTAACCAAATACAGGCATCACTGAAAGCAGCCAAAGATAACGATACGTCTTTGGGATGGTTATGAGTAATTTTTTCTCTAATAGTTAAAATTTTGTTAGCAAAGAAAGTCATGAAGTCATTACTAGTTAAAGTTAATGGAATACTCAGCTCAATAGAGCTCTGACTCTTTGTCAGCCTGGCTACAGTGCTGAAAAGAAACCTGGGGTTGTTCTTATTTTCTTCAATTAGTGATGAGTAGAAAGATGTCCTAGCTTTACGGAGGGCTTTTTTATAGAGCAACAGACTCTTTTTCCAGGCTAAGTGAAGATCTTCTAAATTAGTGAGACGCCATTTCCTCTCCAACTTACGGGTTATCTGCTTTAAGCTACGAGTTTGTGAGTTATACCACGGAGTCAGGCACTTCTGATTTAAAGCTCTCTTTTTTAGAGGAGCTACAGCATCCAAAGTTGTCTTCAATGAGGATGTAAAACTATTGACGAGATACTCTATCTCACTTACAGAGTTTAGGTAGCTACTCTGCACTGTGTTGGTATATGGCATTAGAGAACATAAAGAAGGAATCATATCCTTAAACCTAGTTACAGCGCTTTCTGAAAGACTTCTAGTGTAATGAAACTTATTCCCCACTGCTGGGTAGTCCATCAGAGTAAATGTAAATGTTATTAAGAAATGATCAGACAGAAGGGAGTTTTCAGGGAATACTGTTAAGTCTTCTATTTCCATACCATAAGTCAGAACAAGATCTAAGATATGATTAAAGTGGTGGGTGGACTCATTTACTTTTTGAGCAAAGCCAATAGAGTCTAATAATAGATTAAATGCAGTGTTGAGGCTGTCATTCTCAGCATTTGTGTGGATGTTAAAATCGCCCACTATAATTATCTTATCTGAGCTAAGCACTAAGTCAGACAAAAGGTCTGAAAATTCACAGAGAAACTCACAGTAACGACCAGGTGGACGATAGATAATAACAAATAAAACTGGTTTTTGGGACTTCCAATTTTGATGGACAAGACTAAGAGTCAAGCTTTCAAATGAATTAAAGCTCTGTCTGGGTTTTTGATTAATTAATAAGCTGGAATGGAAGATTGCTGCTAATCCTCCGCCCCGGCCCGTGCTACGAGCATTCTGACAGTTAGTGTGACTCGGGGGTGTTGACTCATTTAAACTAACATATTCATCCTGCTGTAACCAGGTTTCTGTAAGGCAGAATAAATCAATATGTTGATCAATTATTATATCATTTACCAACAGGGACTTAGAAGAGAGAGACCTAATGTTTAATAGACCACATTTAACTGTTTTAGTCTGTGGTGCAGTTGAAGGTGCTATATTATTTTTTCTTTTTGAATTTTTATGCTTAAATAGATTTTTGCTGGTTATTGGTAGTCTTGAGTGTGTGTGTGTGTGTGTGTGTGTGTGTATGTATATGTATATATATATATATATATATGTGTATATGTATATATATGTGTATATGTATATATATGTGTATATGTATATATATGTGTGTGTGTTTGTGATACACCTGTACAGTAATACACACATTAAGCAAAATAAACCAAATTATTTTGTTGAGTGTATAAATGCAACAGTTTTTTGTTTTTGCTCCCATTTTTCATGAGCTGAACTTAATGATCTAAAACATTTTCTATATACACAAAAGACCTAGTAAGTCCCTTCAGCTGCAACCTTGTTTGCACTCGGGGTCGTCGCAGCATATCCAAGGTGGAGCTGCATGTTGAATTGGCACAGGTTTTACGCCGGATGCCCTTCCTGACGCAACTCCACATTACATGGAGAAATGTGGCAGGGGTGGGATTTGAACCTGGAGCCTTCTGAACTGAAACCAAGCGCATTAACCACTTGGCCACCACCCCCTCTATATACACAAAAGACCTATTTCTCTCAAATGTTGACAAATCTGTCTAAATCTGTTAGTGAGCACTTCTCCTTTGAGATAATCCATTCCACTTCACAGGAGTGCCACATCAAGATGCTGATTAGACAGCATGATTATTGCACAGGTGTGCCTTAGGCTGGCCACAATAAAAGACCACTCTGAAACATGCAGTTTTGCTTTATTTGGGGGGGTGGAAAACCAGTCAGTTTCTGGTATGACCACCATTTGCCTCATATCTTCATATAGGAGTTGGATCAGCAGCCAGATGCCATTGAATGTGAACATTTGTCCACTCAAGTCGGTTACGACAATGAACTGTAGTCAGGTCGAGACCCCGATGAGGACGAGGAGCATACAGATGATCTTCCTTGGGACCATTTGTGAAGGTTTTTGCAGAAATTCTTTGGTTCTGCAAACCAATTATTGCAGCAGCTGTCCGAGTGGCTGGTCTGAGACGATCTTGGAGATGAACATGCTGGGCGTGGAGGTCCTGGGCTGTTGTGGTTACATGTAGTCTGTGGTTGCGACGCCAGTTGGATGTACTGCACAATTCTCTGAAATGCCTTTGGGGACTGCTTATGGTAGAGAAATGAACATTCAATTCATGGGCAACAACTCTGGTGGACATTCTAGCAGTCAGCATGCCAATTGCACGCTCCCTCAAAACTTGAGACATTTGTGGCTTTGTGCTGTGTGATAAAACTGAACATTTTAGAGTGGCCTTTTATTGTGACCAGCCTAAGGCACACCTGTGCAATAATGGCTTCTAATCAACATCTTGATAAGCCACACCTGTGAGGTGGGATGGATTATCTCACCAAAGGAGAAGTGCTTACTAGCACAGATTTGTGAACAGTATTTGAGAGAAATAAGTCTTTCGTATATATAGAAAATGATTTAGATCTTTGAGTTCAGCTCGTAAAAAATGGGAGCAAAAACAAAACTGAGTTTATATTTTTGTTCAGTGAATACAACGTGATGTTCCTGTAACATTGGTACTCAGAAATGTAGAGCAACACCTTTTGGGTGGGGGGGTGGGTAATGCAGGTCTGAAGGTAGGGATGAGAGAAAACTTATTTGCCTAAACTCTGATCAACATTTGTATGTAGTTTTGGCAAGCTTAACATGCTCTGTAAAAGACCTTTTCCTGCAAAAGAGCTATAACATACGTAGATTTGTTAAACACAAATTTAAGACTGTGACATATGTCACAAAAAACAACTGTAATACATTTAGACTTATTATGTAGTAGCCCTCTAATCTCAAAGCACAACAGATGTACAACATGATCATACATGTGTCCATGAATAAAAGTTCTTTTGTCTTGATAGTTACCTCTTTACTGAGTCAGCATGAGTAGGACCAGACAGACATATTTGGGGTGGGGGTGGGGGTCAATTTATACTACAGTCAGTAGAGCCTTTAATCACAGCTGATCTCAATATATAACTTAAAACAATATATACTTAATGAGTGTCAGTACTTATGGATGATGTCTTAGATTTATTTTGGAAGTGTTGATTTGTTCTCCTTTTGAGGTTAAATGTACAATCACTTAAAATGTTTCACATACATTTTAATACAACAGGAATGCACACATTAACAAGTGTATTTAATTGTCTTCGTAGAATGGATGAGCCAGATGACAGTGGTTTCACTTCCATTGAATGGCAAGAACTGCTGAAAGACTACCATATCAACAAAAACTACATTTGTGGCTACGTCACCAACAAGGAGGATGTGTCCAGTATTCTTGAGCTACACAGGCGCGTCACTGCTACAACATTCTCCATTCGCCATTCAACCTCCCTTCAGTTCAACCCAAATCAGATTGACAGAGAAAAGACCAAGTTCACCTTCCGGTCTATCTTCTTCTCCAAGTCTAGCCCACGTATTACCAGTGATGGTGTCCCTTTCATCTTTGGTGGGCTAAAGCATCTTGAATGTCAGTTTGGGCCGAGAAGAGAGCACGCTAAAAAGCAAGACGGCATTCTAATACAACAGAGAGATGCACCGACATTCACATCCACTGGTGAGAAGATGAACCAAACCCAAACAAGGAAGAAGGGATGTGAGGCAAGGATCAGTGTCAAACAGATCTGCAGGTTCCCTGATTATGAGTTGATCTCTAAAAAGAACCTGCAGCGTGAGCAAGTCAAGCTTAAGGAAAGACTGCTGCAAGACTTGGCACAAGGAAAACAGCTGGCTGTGGAACATAGATTTTATCTCGAGCTTCCACTTAATGCAGCACACACAAAACATGCACTAGATAGCCTCTCGAGCATGGTGCAACCCATCCATCCACAGATCTCACAGTGGATAGATGAACTGGTAAGTGAAGGAGTAACGAGTGCTGTTGAAGTGCAAGCATCACTCAAGCACTATGTAAAGATGAGGATGGTGGACACCGTGGCCCCCAGTGAACTTGACAGGGGCTACTATCCACGGCTGGGTGTAATAAGAAACCATATCTACAAGGCTAAAGTCAGACAGAGGATGTCCAAGCTATGCAGGAAAAATGGAGTTACAACAATCATGAAAGACAGTGACAGAAAGGTGGATCAGCACACTGACATGATTGACACCAATGAAGACTGTCCCACTTCTGGTGATGAAGCCCACTCTCACGTGGCTGTACAGCTGCTAAATGAAGCAAACATCTGTGAAGATGATGGAGCAGAAGGAGACTTCATCGTAGTCGTGATTTAAATTAAATTGTTTTGTCCCCCCCCCCCCCCCCCCCCTCTCCAAATGTTTCGGTATTTCATACAGAATATGTTTAAGCAGTTACGTGAAGGAAAGTTGAAAACCATATGCTGTAGTTGTTTGGCTCGTTTACGTGGGTTCAAGCTGGATGGAGGTTTTCATTGGATAGTGTTAATCCCTTGAGGTTGGCGCAGTGATTCAGGTAACCACATCTGGCAGTTAATAAAGGTTTTGTTATTTTGGCCCTCAAACACAAAATATTGGCATTAAACGCAAACATGCATGAGCTTTCAGTTGAGGCTCTCAACTTTGAGGGTAATTACATTTATTATCACCTGAATGGTGTCAGAATTAATTGAACTTATTGAATGTTGTCCCACATTTAAGGGTCTAAAGGTAATTGGGCAGTTAAGTCTGGCCACTATGGCTATAGTACAGTGTATCTAGAAAGTATTCCCAGCGCTTCACTTCCTCCACATTTTGTTATATTACAGCCTTATTCCAAAATGGATGAAATTCATTTTTTTTCTCAAAATTCTACACACACTACCCCATAATGACAATGTGGAAAAAAGTATTTTTGAGATTTTTACAAGTTTAGTAAACAAAAAAACAACAACTAAGGAATCATGTACACAAGTATTCACACCCTTTGCTCAATACTTTGTTGATACACCTTTGGCAGCAATTACAGCCTCAAGTCTTCTTAAATATGATGCCACAAGCTTGGTGCACCTATCTTTGAGCAGTTGGGGAGTGTTGGTGCACAGCCACTTTCAGATCTCTCCAGAGATGTTCAATCAGATTCTGGTCTGGGCTCTGGCTGGGCCACTCAAGGACATTCACAGAGTTGTCCTGAAGCCACTCCTTTGATATCTTGGCTGTGTGCTTAGGGTCATTGTCCTGCTGAAAGTTGAACCATCACCCCAGTCTGAGAGCACTCTGGAGTAGGTTTTCATCTAGGATGTGTCTGTACATTGCTGCATTCGTCTCCCTCAATCGTGACTAGGCTCCCAGTTCCTGCCATCCCCACAGCATGATGCTGCCACCACCATGCTTCACTGTAGGGATGGTGCCTAGTTTATAACAAACGTGACGTTTAATCTTTTGTTTCATCAGACCATAGAGATTGCTGCAGAGATGGCTGTCCTTCTAGAGGGTTCTCCTCTAAACACAGAGGAATGTGGGAGCTCTGACAGATTGATCATCAGGTCCTTGGTCACCTCACTGACTAAGGCTCTTCTTCCCCAATTGTTTAGTTTAGGCGGGTGGTGAGCTCTAGGAAGAGTCCTGGTGGATCTGTACTACTTCCATTTAGGGATGATGGAGTTCACTGTGCTCATTGGGACCTTCAAAGCAGCATAAATGTTTCTATACCCTTCCCCAGATTTGTGCCTTATAAGACAATCCTGTCTTAGAGGTCTACAGACAATTCCTTTTGACTTCATGCTTGGTTTGTGGTCTGACATGCACTGTCAGCTGTGGGACCTTATATCATACCAGTCAACTGAATTTGGACAGGTGGACTCCAATTAAGCTGTAGAAATAGCTCATGGATGATCAATGGATGCACCTGAGCTCAATTTTGAGCTTCATGGCAAAGGCTGTGGATACTTACGTAGCTGGGACTTCTTAGTTTTTTTTTTGTTTGTTTGTTTTTTTGTTTTTTCATTTTTAATAAATTTTCAAAAATCTTTTCAAAAATCATTGTCATTATGGGGTATTGTGTGTAGAATTTTGAGAGGGAAAAAAAATGAATTTCATCCATTTTGGAATAAGAACGCAACATAAAATGTGGAAAGAGTGAAGTGCTGTGAATACTTTGCAGATACACTGTATATGGGACATCATGCGTTCCCACATACTACGCAAATATCAACTACACTTATTTTTCAATGTTTTCTGGGCCTTTTGATGTTCCTGGGGTCTAAAGTCTATTCTTTGTAGCAGTGGACAGGATAGTCATTTTGACCGAGTTCTGGAATAGAGATTGCTATTCATTAAAGCAGTAATTAACATGGCTGTCTTACAGCAAACGTGCAACCATTTCCAGCTGGCTGGACTGGGTCAATGTAGATCAGGCCTCTCCAATGCTGCTCCAGGACCTAGAGGGCACATTTTTGCAACTCTGTCAGGTGTGCTCAGCCAATCGAGCTGGGAAAAGCCAGTGTTAATTGACCAGGTGTGACTAGTCCAGGTAGACATGAAAAATATGCAGGACAGGGGCCCTCCAGGAGCAGGGTTAGAGAGGCCTACTGTAGATGAAGCGTCTTAATTGTCACAGCCTCACGTCATGACTGGAAGTTGAACCCAGGCAGAGGTGGGAGTGTGGAATGCCAGCTTCAGTGAGCAAAAGTCCTACCATGCATCTGTTAAACCAGTTGAATGTAATTAAACTCTTCCGGCAAATGATTGAAATCACCTGTTTTAGGTGCACAGGTAGAAGAAAAACACTGTAGGACTTTTAACTCAGTATTTAACGTATTCACCTCTGAACCCAGGTCTATGTATTCATAGCCTAACTGATTATTCCACTGAGCTACTTTCTCTCATTGAATGCATCCATGAGTATAGGCAGTGCTTCTGATTCAGTTGACCAACTGACCTCTTGGACAGCCTGAAAATTTGTCAAAATGGCAACAGTATGCTGGAAACTATAGGTAGCTTATACACAAATACTGTCAGTGCTGTGCACAGCAGGAGTAGAGTGACTTCTGAGTGAATAGTGCCTTTTGTCAGACGTGTTTTACGTCCTACAATGTTCAACAAGAGCAATCAGATTTCTGACGTCCACCAATTCAAGTTTCAAATTTATTAATTTATATAGCGCCAATTCACAATGAAATCGTCTCGAGGTGCTTCACACAACATTTAAAAAAATGAATTAATTTTAAACACAATAAAAAGACAACCATAAAAGAATACAAGAGTAAATCCGGATCACCTCCAAGATTCATTGGAGTCTTCCATGCCCTAATATCCAGCTGTGGTGCAAATTTGGTGAAAATCTGTGAAGTAATCGCTCGAAGCCTACATAAAGGGAAATGTTGATCCAGAATCTGGATCACTTCCAAAATTCATTGGAGTCCTTCATGCTTTAATATCTGTCTGTGGTGAAAATTTGGTGAGAATCCATGAAGTAGTTTTGACATCCTTAAAAGCATATATAAAGTGAAATCTTGATTGCGGATCACATCCAAAATTCAGTGGAATCTTTCATGGCTTAATATCTATCTGTGGTGAAAATTTGGTGAGAATCCATGAAGTAGTTTTGACGTAATCCTTCAGAGCATATATAAAGTGAAATCTTGATTCTGGATCACATCCAAAATTCAGTCTTTCATGCGCTAACATCTATCTGTGGTGAAAATTTCATCAAAATCCGTGCAGTACTTGGGATGTAATCCTGCTAACAGACAAATGTCTGATTTCATTACTTCCTTTTTGGACGTAATGATTGTACCAGCTGGATATTCCTTGTGGCTTAGGTGCCTTTGTTGGTTGTGAATAGTTTACTGACCTTGACTTTGTGGATGATGCTGTGATCTTTGAAATCCCTGAATGCAGTACTTGAAAAGCAGACTGAGGACTCATGTCTCCTAAGATCCATGCTTCAACATCAAAGTGTATCTGGAGAGCAAGTGTCAAACTTGTAAAACGTTCACTTCTTTTGGCAGTGACGTTACTGGGTCCTCTGCCTTTGAGATCAAGAGACTCCTGGGAAGACCTTATGGAGTCATGAGGTCACTGGACAGAGGTGCTTGGTGATGCTAATACCTCTGCAGAAGAATGACGGTCCAAGTTCTGGGCGTCATACTGCAATTGCTCCCTGCTCCACCCACAGCTGATTAACTCTGACAGGTGGGCATAGCCTATGTGGAGCTGGGATACACCACAGTTTAAATAATCAGGTGTGATTCGACCAGGTGGACGTGAACACATGCTGGGAATATACCCTCCAGGGCAGTCTTGCTTTAGAGGAGTCTTGGGTGACACTGGAATGACTGTCAAATGAATGATGACATAGGGAGACACATGATACGTGGATTATCACTTGCGTTGTCGGCTACTATTTTGTTTGTGTGACCTATTCTCAGCATAATACAACACACAGGCACATCACAGTTGAGGTCCCATCAACTGCAAGAAGTAGGGATGAACCAGTTGTCTGCCTGGATGGTTGTTATCCATTACTCAAGGCAGTTGCGTAATAACGTGGATGCAGTGATACACAGCACCAGCACATGCTTCCAAACTTGACGTGCACTGAACCAACTCTGTTCCTTAAAACCACACTGTTGTGCCCATCTTGCTTCTCCTGACTTTCGTTCCCCTTTTCTCCAGAGCTTACTTGCAACTCTCCAAGCTCGACTCAACTTGCTCTGTTGTCTGAGTATAGATTACAGTGTCATCTTTGGACAACATAGTCCATCACCTCTGTACATTAATAATCACCCCTGTATGTCGAGCTTAATACTTATCACTTGTTCAGACAATCACTTTATCTTAAATGCAACCTTAAAATGCATTTTTCTTATCCACACTTTAGCAGAATGGTTTGAACCCATCTCTGATACTCATGGCTTTACTCCTTCCATTTGAGTCTCTTGTATATATACACACACACATCTGCTTTGTCCTCACCATTGTCACCAGATAGCAATCTTCTGTTACGCATCATATTGCCAACGTTCAAAGCTCTGATCCTTACGTCCAGACCACTAACCTTATCGCACTACGTCCAGATTCACGTTTCCCCTCATCACGTTGTGTAGTATAGTTTCTACTGGTATCCGTCTGGGTGACTGTCTGCGTTCACCCCAGCCTGGAGTGATCCTGAATAGGAGTCTGATTTATGTGCTGCATATTGTATTTGGCACAGGTTGTATGCCAGGTGCCCTACCTAACACAGTTCTCCCAATTTTTCTGAGATGATCTTAAATCTGGATAAATGTGGGTGGATGCCATCCAAAACCCACAGTGGTTCTGTAGTGTCCTGCATGCAACAACACACTAGCATTGTAGTTTCACACCTGGCCTGGAGCAGCTCTAAGACTAGTGGTTTGTGCAACTCCACCAGATTAAATAATACCAAGACAACTGACTAGAAGGAGCTTTTATCTTTTGACCCATAAATTGGGCAAATGTGCAAAATTGCCATAGTTTCTCCACCGTTTAGATGATGTAAACCTTCTCAAATCTGCTAACAAGAGGACATTGAATGGTCGTCAAGATTGTATGCCTTAAGGCTAAAAACGTCAAATTAAAACATACCTGGACGTTAATTGACAACAAAAGCAGTAGGAATACATTTGAAATCACCAGGGACCTTCTCACCTAAAAATCTCAAAGCAGTGTCCACACGCAGACAGGAGTAACAATCACCCTCCTCGTAACAGACAAGGGCAAGCATAGGTTTGATTATTTGGTGTATAACTAGACTGCTGACATTCCTTATAGGGCTCCGCCTCCTCTGAGACAATGTGGAAGATCAGGGAGGTGCTTCATCAAGAGTTAGATGCCATTAAGACCATGTTCTGCTGTGTTGATGATGCCATGCTGAGTGAAGCCAGGGCGTGCCTCCAGCATGTGGATGTGTTTAGAAAGTATCTGGATGGATTTTACAGACTTACTTTGTTGCCCTCTCCTGAGGTCACCACATATGTCAAAAAGAAAACACCCACACTTTGATGCTCCCCACCTCACACAAAGTCTGCAACCAGAGGAGCATTCTCAGCAACAAAGCAAGAATGGTTCATGTCCCACTCTCTTCCCCTTGAATTCTAATCCCCCGTCATGCCTGTGTGCAGACACAGGCACCAAAATCTTAAAAAAAAAAAAAAAATGTACCAAAATGCATTTACTACAAAAAAAAAAAAATCAGAATGTGTAAATTTGCATAGTGTGTGGTCTATCCCATTACAGAGCTCTGCTGGATCATGTCTACATGAAGTAGTGAGTGGAGAACACTTCAAGGTATTGATTCTCAATGTCACCACCAACAACCAACCTCCAGCTACTCATATACTCAACAAAAATATAAATGCAACACTTTTGGTTTTGCTCCCATTTTGTATGAGATGAACTCAAAGATCTAAAACTTTTTCCACATACACAATATCACCATTTCCCTCAAATATTGTTCACAAACTAGTCTAAATCTGTGATAGTGAGCACTTCTCCTTTGCTGAGATAATCCATCCCACCTCACAGGTGTGCCATATCAAGATGCTGATTAGACCATGATTAGTGCGCAGGTGTGCCTTAGACTGCCCACAATAAAAGGCCACTCTGAAAGGTGCAGTTTTATCACACAGCACAATGCCACAGATGTCGCAAGATTTGAGGGAGCATGCAATTGGCATGCTGACAGCAGGAATGTCAACCAGAGCTGTTGCTTGTGTATTGAATGTTCATGTCTCTGCCATAAGCCGTCTCCAAAGTCGTTTCAGAGAATTTGGCAGTACATCCAACCAGCCTTACAACCGCAGACCACATGTAACCACACCAGCCCAGGACCTCCACATCCAGCATGTTCACCTCCAAGATCGTCTGAGACCAGCCACTCGGACAGCTGCTGGAACAATCGGTTTGCATAACCAAAGAATTTCTGCACAAACTGTCAGAAACAGTCTCTGGGAAGCTCATCTGCATGCTCGTCGTCCTCATCGGGGTCTTGACCTGACTCCAGTTCGTCGTCGTAACCGACTTGAGTGGGCAAATGCTCACATTCGCTGGCATTTGGCACGTTGGAGAGGTGTTCTCTTCACGGATGATGCGAAGGAGATGTGTTGCACTGCATGAGGCAAATGGTGGTCACACCAGATACTGACTGCACCTTTCAGAGTGGCCTTTTATTGTGGGCAGTCTAAGGCACACCTGTGCACTAATCATGGTGTCTAATCAGCATCTTGGTATGGCACACCTGTGAGGTGGGATGGATTATCTCAGCAAAGGAGAAGTGCTCACTCTCAGATTTAGACTGGTTTGTGAACAATATTTGAGGGAAATGGTGATATTGTGTATGTGGAAAAAGTTTTAGATCTTTGAGTTCATCTCATACAAAATAGGAGCAAAACCACAAGTGTTGCGTTTATATTTTTGTTGAGTATAGTTCATAGGTCAGTCACATCATTCCTGTAACACTAACAAGAAAGTTGGATAAATCTTTTAACCCATTTCTTGGTTTAGAAACTCATTATCACTGTTAAATATGAAATATCTACGCAGAAAACATCTTTAATCCTGAATGGGGAATAAATGTTATTCTGGAGCAAAGTGTAACTTGGGTCATCCTGCAGCTACAGTGCATCCAGAATGCCTCACTTTTTCCACATTTGTTCTCTTACAGTCTCATTCCAAAATGGAGTTAGTTCATTTTTTCCCCCTCAAAATTCTACTCCCAACACCCCATAATGACAAAAAAATGTTTTGGCAAATTGAAAATAAGAAATCACATGTACGTAAGTATTCACACCCTTTGCTCAATACTTTGTTGATGGACCTTTGGCAGTAATTACAGCCTCGGGTCTTCTTGAATATGATGCCACAATCTTGGTGCATCTATCTTTGGGCAGTTTGGTCCATTCCTCTTTGCAGCAGTTCTCAAGCTCTGTCAGGTTGGATGGGGAGCGTCGGTGCTCAGCCATTTTCAGATCTCTCCAGAGATGTTCAGTTGGATTCAGGTCTGGGCTCTGGCTGGACCACTCAAGGACATTCACAGAGTTGTCCTAAAGACACTCCTTTGATATTTTGGTTGTGTGCTTGGGGTCATTGTCCTGCAGAAAGATGAACAGTCACCCCAGTTTGAGGTGAAATTGCAGAGCTCTCGCTCAAAATGTGTTGACCAACATTTCTCCAAAATTTACGAGGGAAGTACGTTGCTTTAAGATTTGTGGCATTAAGTCGTTTGAGTCACAGTTCAAGTGCAGATTACTAAACTAACAACGAATATAAAAGATTTCTTTTACTATTGCAAGAAAAAATATTTCACATACAAAACAAGCGGGTTTGTCGGACAAAGTGCACAGAAACCTTTTCACGTGATCAGTAGTCCATCTTTGTTGTCACCTACATTTTACATTGATGACAGATCTCCATTTTGTGCCCAATCTAAAACTAATGAATAAAATGTGGAATATCCCATAGTACCACTAGTGGGCATAATTGAGTCTTCAGACTAGGAAAGTTTCGGTTTCCAGCCATAAAATGTTTCAAATTTGTGGTGTTGTGATATGGACCTTTACTACCTCCTACTGGCTGTAAGAAGTCTGTTTCGTGAGCTGTTGGATAATAATAATGCTCATGCTCCTGGTGAGTCAGAACATTTACAGCTACGTTTCATTACAGAGAGAAATATTAATTGATTTTATTCAGCTTTCAGATATTTCTGTATATGTGTACACATATTTCTGTCCCTTCACATCCCAACATGAGGTGCTTGTCCACTGCAAGGACTCGTGTTTGGGTCCTAGATCTAAAACCACAAATGATTCATAATTAGGGCCCACTGGTGACCAAATCCTACATCAGAACAGCTGCATTTAATTAGTTCATCATTACAGTTGTGCATATTAACATTCAAAATTAAGGATTTTTCAGCAATTAGACACAAAACTGATTTATGATGTCACAAAGCAACAGATTAGAAGTCCTCCACAGTACTTCAGTGTTTTCAGCAGTTTAGATGCTCGGTGCTTGCAGGTCACTGTTGCAAACTAATGGTGGCACCACAGCAGCTCTGACTGATCTTTAGGCCCCTCCCCTTTAGACCCAGGTGCAGAAAATAGATCAGGGTCTAAAACAGTTTCAGTCTGTGATGGAAAAGGAGCTACACGAGACAAAGTTGAGCACCGAGTAGATGACATCAGCTTAAAAATGCCACTCCAGTGTTGGACCAGAAGCTTCACAAATCTTCATCGTTAAGTGTGGCTCAAATACACGTTAAAAATAAAACTCAAATCTAGTGCAGTAAATTGGTCCTGTGGAATGCTTATTCAAGTTAAAATGTTTTACATTTCAGATTTTTATGTCAACGTGAAGCTGCAAAGTTCAATTAAACAGCGACATCATTACGCAACATCGTCACAATCTAAACTCGTATTTCGTGACAAAGTTAAAAAAAAAATGAGCAGGATTAAAACTTTAACATTAAACTTGTAATTTAAAAATCTGAAATTTGACTGACGTTCAGTGAAAATCATAGGAAGAACCTCAAACGTGGTCATTTTCAGAACCATGCTAAGAAACACTAACTGATGACATCACAGCCCACAGAGCCTGGCCAGTAGGAGGCGGTACTGAGTTTACCTGCAATCAAGCAGCCGATACAAGGTCTGTTAGAAAAGTATCGGACCTTTTTTTTTTTCTTTTTTCAAAAACCTGATGGATTTGAATCACGTGTGCTTGCATGAGCCAACCTTGAACCTTCGTGCACATGCGTGAACTTTTTCACACCTGTCGATTGCGGCATTTCCTGGTAAGCAGCCTTTGTGTGGGACGTGTGCTGTGCGCTCGGCGGATTTTCATTTCAAGGAAAAAGACGGAACAACTGGAGCAGCGCCGCATCAAATTTTGCCAGAAACTGGGCGACAGCCAGGTGGAAACCATTCGGAAGATTCAGACGGCTTTCGGTGACGATCCTATGGGCATCACACAGATTAAGGAGCGGTACAACCGGTTTAAAGATGTCCGCACAACAGTGGAGAGCAAGCCGCGCTCCGGTCGGCCATCAACATGCTGAAATGACCAGATCATTTCCAAAGTGAACGCTGTGGTGACGTGGGACCGTCGTGTGACTGTCCGAGAAATTGCGGAAGAGGTGGACATCAGCACTTTTTTTGGTACATTCCACTGTGACAGAAGATTTGGCCATGAAAAGAGTGGCTGTGAAATTCATGCTGCTGCTGACTGCGGAGCAAAAGCGCCTTCGTGTTGAAGTCTCACAGGACATGCTGTGACATGCCCACCTCTTCCACAATTTCTCAGATAGTCACACGACTGAAAAGCCACCGAAAGCCGTCTTAATCATCCCAATGGTTTCCACCTGGCTGTCGCCCAGTTTCTGGCAAAATTTGATGCGGCGCTGCTCCAGTCGTTCCATCTTTTTCCTTGAAATGAAAATCTGCCGAGCGCACTGCACACATCCCACACAAAGGCTGCTTACCAGAAAATTATGCAATCGACAGGCGTGAAAAAGTTCACACACGCACACGAAGGTTCAAGGTTTGCTCATGCAAGCACACGTGATTCAAATCCATCAGGTTTTTGAAAAAATAAAAAGGTCCGATACTTTTCTAACAGATCTCGTACTTGAATGCACACAAAGCAGCCTGGAGTGAAAGTTGAAGCTGGAGTAACGCTGCCATGTCATAGGACAGCAGGGGGCGCTGTAACCAAGGTATTTACTAGTTAACTTTTTTGTTTAATAAAGTTGGTTTTGTTTTGTGGTTGGATTATGTTACAGATGTTCCTTTGTGGTTTTACCTGTGTGAGTACAATCAGTCACCGCCCACCAGCTGACGTTAGTGCCACAAGGTGGGAGTGTCTGTGGTCAGGTGACCAACAAATATCAAGTCAGGTTAGACCGAGTTGTAATAGGCCAGGCTGCGCTCCAATCATACTTCAGACGTTTACGATGACATCATCATCCTCTCTGACGTCTTCCTGTAAAGCGTCCATCAGCTCACTCCTCCTCCCTGTGACCCTCACCTCTTCCTCCTCTGGGGTACCACAGGGGCCGATGATGTAACGGTAATCGCCGCCGATAGCAGAGGCGGCGCCGGATCCCAGCATCAGCCAGTCTCTCTCTTCACCCTCAACCCTGAGCTGCCATGGAAGACTCCAGCTCGCCATCGCCGACGGTTCTAGCGGCAACTTCCCCAGCCCTCCCACTCCACCACCGGCTGCTCCTTCACCCGACTCCCCCTCATCCTCCTCCAGGTTGACGTACAGTAAAGGTTCGTTCTTTGAGAGACCGGGGGAGAGCGTCCGCAACAGCGCCTCCAGCTGGCCTATGAGATGCGGGAAACTAGGGCGACATTTTGGCACAGGGCTCCAGCAGCTGTGCATGATCTCATAACTGACAGACACACATACAGAAAGTCCAGTCAGCTGGAGCCACACCCACCCACATCCTATCGAGAAGTAGTGTGAGAGGAGCTTCCTCTTCCAAAAATTAATATATGCCAAAATTATCAAATGGACACAAACTAAGACTTACAGTGAAACATGTTTTAAACTGGGAATCTGTAACCATAAAATCAATATTCTGATAAACTCACATGTCGTCTCTGCAGTCAGGAGGCTTCTTCAGCCGCTCCCCTTTGATCAGGTACTCATAGATCTCAGAGTTCTCCACCCCAGGGTACGGAGTCTGACCCCGAGTCACGATCTCCCACATGGTGACACCAAATGCCCACTGACATACGCACACACACACACGATGCGCAGTGTCATGTCAGATGACTCTTGCATACTGGTCATGTGACCTCATACTGTATTCATTATGAAGGGGGGGGGTGTTCCATGCCGCTCTGTATGTGTGTGTTGGGGGGAAGAGACCATGTTGCTGTGTGTGTGTGTGTGTGTGTGTGTGTGTGTGTGTGTGTGTGTGTGTTGGGGGGAAGAGACCATGTTGCTGTGTGTGTGTGTGTGTGTGTGTGTGTGTGTGTGTGTGTGTGTGTGTGTGTGTGTGTGTGTGTGTGTGTGTGTGTGTGTGTGTGTGTGTTGGGGAGAGAGACCATGTTGCTCTGTGTGTGTGTACACACGTGGCACCGTGTTGCTCTGTGTGTGTGTGTGTGTGCGCGCGCAATAATCAGGCTGCTGTCAGTTTTCGTATGTGTATGTATGTGTGCATGTGGTACCACGTCACTCTGTGTGGTGTACACGTTGTCAGCCAGACTCTCCAGTGCGATCCACTTCACAGGCAACTTGGAGATGGATCCCTGTCTGTAATAATCTCCACTGTAGATCTTCTTGGACAGACCGAAGTCGGCGACACAAACAGTCATGTTCTCACTGAGCCTGAAACACACAAACCTGACAGTAAAAACTCTTAAAGGCGCAGCGTCAGAAGGCGCTGTGCCTCTGTGTGGTTTGACTGACATGCAGTTTCGGGCGGCGAGGTCTCTGTGGATGATGTTCCTGCTGCTCAGGTAGTCCATCCCCTGAGCCACATCCAGCATGAACTGGACCAGAGTCTGCAGAGACAAGTCCTGACGGAGGAGACAAAATGAGAAGAGCAGAGGGCGCAAGAAGAGAGACATAAATGAAAGGAAACATGAGAGGAAAGAGGAGATGAGGAAAATAATAGAACAGAATCAACAAAAGGAGAAAAGAAATGAGAGGAACCAAGGGGAGGACAGAAGAGAGGATAAGAGAGAAGAAAAGAAGACATGAGATCCACTAAACTCGGTCACATCCAAACAGACCAGTGAGGTCCAAGTCTCTGGTCTGTTTGTCATATTTGTTATCAGAGAACAAAAATGTTTTTGAGGAGCAATAATTAAAAAAAAAAAAAACTTTCATCAAGCTTTTTAACCAACAATTCATTTTTTGGTCAGATTTTGTCATGGTGTCCGATGGAAGCAACACTCCCCCTGTGGGTGTTATTACCTAGATTTTTTGTTTTTTGTTTTTTTTTTTCATAGCTGGGCTGCACATACATGTAAGTCCTCCCTGTGAAATCATTGCCTCTCTCCACATTTATGAAGAGACATTAGTGACCTCCCACTTTTCACTGTGCATCCAAGATGGTGGAGAAGAGCATCTTTCCAAAAAGTCCTCCCTACAAGAAACCACCTTCAGGGAACATTGCTGAATTAGAATCAAAGCTCTGGCTTTTTCTCATGTGGAGAACCCTAAAAGCTTCTTAAAGGCACTGACTGTGGCATTCCTTCTCCCTGAGGCAGAGGGGCGTGGCCAAACAGAAGGTTGCGGTGATAATTTATAGTGCCTTAAAAAAAAAAAAAAAAATCAGGCTGCTCTCAGTTTTTGGATTTGAAATGACACCGTTTGGGTCAGATTTATTTTCTTTGAACATGTCGGGTTCAGACTTATTGGATTTGGAGCTATGAGGCCCTCTAGTGTCCCTGTGTGGTTCTTACAAATGGCTGCTCTCCCAGTCTGGACAGCAGCAGGAACGTGTGCAGGTCTCCGTGTTTCATAAACGGCAGAATCACCATCGGGATCGGCAGCCGTTGGCCGGGTCGCTGGTGCAGGCTCACTCCTATTGGACACAACACACTGTCAAACTATGTCAGTCACTGTCAGTGGAGATTCTCTGTCATCCAGGTTGTGGTATCCAAGTAGGTAGAGTCAGGTAAGCTGGACTTATTTAGCTCCTTGAAGACGTTTTGGTCTTCATGCAAAAAAGCTCCATCACTCTAATTTGAGTCGTGAGACTCAGTTTGATGTGTGTGTGGTCACTGATGTCTCAACAGTTGTTAAGAACCGCTGGTCACCTGAGTTTAGGTTTAAGCTCCCATTGTTCTCATCTTAACAGGAGAAGAGGTGAGGACAATCTTTGAAGAATAACAGATACTGGACCATGTTCACATGAATGAGAACAGAAGCTGCACACTGAGGTCCACATGAAGTCCACATGCAAACCAGGACCTTCTTTCTTAATTCCCACCACCCACTTTTAACAAGCTGGGAATTAGCAGAACCCTGCAATCCAAAACTGAAAACATCCCAACAAGTGCCCAGAACTAAGAACAGGAACACCAGCACCTGAAGGAAGCTCAGAAAGTTTGTGAACATCCTAACTGGACCTTTGTGGAAAGAGCTTCAAGAATCAGAAGGAAACCACTGTGGGTGATGATGGAAAGAAGAACACAAGCAATAATGTAATTCCATATGTGGCTGGAATTTCTGGGAAACACTGGAGAATTTTCAGCAAGCACAACATTCCTGTTTTCAAACCCAGTAACACCAGAAATTGGTTCAACACAAAGACCAGACACCACAAAATCAATATGGTGTCTATGGTTCAGCACAAAGAGCTCAGCATCAGAGAAACCAAACAGCTGTTCAACAAACAAATCCTCTGGTCAGGACTCAGCTGTCCACTCATATCTGAAGGAAAAAGGACACACCTATAAAAACATCCTTCATATTTTAGACAGGAAAGACTCTCTGAAAGAGGCATCAACGAAGCCATCTTCGTTAAAGTGATGAAGCCTTCTCTAAACGGGTGGGGACTGAGACGCCACCTCTCTCCAACTATAATTCTGTCCTTTCATCAACACCACAGGGACTCAGATTGTCTTCACTACTCCTTGAAGAAAAACAACTCACACCTGAACTTGTGATGTCCAGTGACCTACGACCCTTAAGGCCTTTCATCACATCACTGTGACATCAGAGACCTCACAGAGGCCAAATATCTAAGCCTCACTACTGTAACTGAGAACTGATGGTTTTCTGAAAGTAGAGCAAAACATCTTCAAGGAGCTAAATAAGTCCTGTTGACTTCACGCAACCTACCTGAATGCCAATCACAGTAGAGGCACATGCAACCTTTGACCTTTTAGGCTCATGAAAGGGTCAGAATGTGTGCAAAGAGTCCATGTTTTCATTTAAATCCAGATGGGTGCGTTACCGATGAGCTGGATGACGTTGGGATGGTGGAAGTCCTTCATGTAGGCAGCTTCCTTCAGACACTGCTCGATGTCCTCCGACGACGTGATGTCCGCTGCCCCAATAGTCATTTTTGGTTTAGAGAGAAGAAAAAAAAAAAAAAAAAAAAAAAAATCAAATATCAAAAATGTTTCTGAATTGTAAAAAAAACAAAAAAAAAACCTGTTACAGATATCATGCTGATAAACAAAATCAATCTCCTCAGCCGAAATAAAAATAAAAATCAGATGTACCGATTTTGTTTTATTTTTACAATTATATATCAACTAATTCAAATGCTATTTTGGACACAAATCCAGGGGTTTTTCATTTTTCTTTAACAGATTTTGTTATGTCTAATAAAAAAAGGTTTTGAATAACATGAGAAAATTTTAGTCTTATGTCACATCAAAATCTAATATTTATCAATCACAGATCAAACAACTGATTTTTAATGTGCTTGTTGTTTTTCAGTGGAAATTAAGCTGTAGTAATTGCCGACTTGAGAAAATGTAAACTGTAAAACTCAGTGTTACTGTTAAATTAACTGCTGATTTCAAAAAAAAAAAAAAAAAATCTAAGAATAAAAGTGAGCTTTTATTTATTTAATGGTTTAACCTATGGTGACCTCCACCTGCAGGCCGTGACCTCTGGGTCAGTTAAATTACATTTTTTGTGGCATTAAAAATGCATAAAAACTTTGCGACTCACATTTGAGGACTTTCACAGCAACTTTCTGCACAGATGAGTCTTCCGTCTTCAGGAAGGCCTCGCGCACGGAGCCAAACTCACCTGCACAGGTGGAAACACCACAGTGTGAACTTCACTGTCCAAGAAGGAAACAACACGGACTTACTGCACTCGTGCACAGCACCACGTGCACTGTTTTCAGTTGTGTGTGAATAAGAGTTTTGATCTGATCTGGAGCAAACTTAGCAGAATGATGGAGGGTCAGACAAGGACAAAGTGAAACAGAGGAGGATTTTCTGAACATGATGTGATGTTTCAGCTACAGTTTGCCAGAAGTCACATGGGAGACTCAAGCGCAGATTTCATCCGCACTGCGAAAATTATCAGGGTGATTCAACTTAACTGAATTTCAATTACTGCCTTTAAAACATAAGTAAACTCAACTCACACTGTCAAGTTATGTTGACATATTTAAATGTGCATTTCACTGAACTAGTTTACAACCTTGAGTTGCAATGCCAATAACTCATGAAGTTAAGGTGAAATTGGATCTCATGTTAAATGGAAGTATATTGTAGAAAAAAGTTATAGTGACTAGGGCAGCACGGTGGCTTAGTGGTTGGCACTGTTGCCTCACAGCGAGAAGGTCATGGGTTCAATTCCTGCCTGTGGCCTTTCTGTGTGGAGTTTGCATGTTCTCCCAGTGTTTGCATGGGTTTCCTCCAGGTGCTCCGGTTTCCTCCCACATCCAAAGACATGTGGGTTAGGTGGATTGGATTCTTTAAATTGTCCATAGGTGTGGGAGTGGGTGTGTGTTTGTTTGTCTATATGTGGCCCTGCGACAGACTGGCGTCCTGTCCTGGGTGTACCCCACCTTACACTCTATGACTGCTGGGATAGGCTCCAGCCCCCTGCGACCCTTGACTGGACTAAGCGGTTGAAGATGAGTGTGTGTGTGTGTGTTATAGTGACTAACTGAGCTCATCACTTTTTACAGTGTGTTCCTTCAGTTCCACTCTACCATCAAGCTGCGAGCGGTGATAAAAGCTCCTCCAGTCACAGAAACCTGTAACTTCTTCAGAGGAGTCTTGGTGGCTTTCCTCACCAGCCTCCTTCTCTCACGGTCACTCTGTTTTTAAGAACAGCCTAAATGGACTGAATCTCTGTCGCTGGCATCCACGTTTTAGACGTTCAGATGTTCCTTCCTTCTCATTCACACACTAATGTTGGAGTGCCTCCAACTGGACACAGTGAGCAACTTGAGGATGTTGCTCAAGGGCACGTCGGTCAGTTTCCCATTTGGCTCCACAGTTCAGCGCACAGTACCATACTTTTATTTTCCAGGTGGCGTTCGCTTACCTTTACCCAGCATGTGTCCGAGTGTCAGCAGCCTTTCTGGAATCAGAACGTCCTGAAGTTTGTTTTTCAACTCATTGTTTATGCAGAGACTGTCCACTAGAGGGAGACACAAACGTGCTGTTTGTATGGCTTCTTACAGAATTTACACTATAGGTTCCTGACTACCAGGACATATGTAAATATCCTGGTAGTAAGGAGACTATGAGACTCAGACCGGTGGACATACAAGCAGAGAGAGACAGAATGATGGGCAGACAGTCTATTAACGTGTCTGTGTCTCTGACACTTTTATTTAATTTGCCACAACTTTGCGGTGAAAATGGCCGACATCGACTTGGGACGAAGGAAGATGGTGGTTCTGGTTTGAACCTTCAGACTCACGTGACGACTCAAACAGCTCGGTACAGTTCCTGTTGAAGGATCGAGCTGCCGTGAAGGAGACAACACTCTCAGCTCCCGGAGTCTTGAAGGCCGACCTGCGCGCAGAGACGGCGTCAGAAAGATGAAGCTTCACTCAGTTTGCATTTGTGTTTCACTTCATACCCAAACTGTGTCTCTTTGCTGCGGTGGCGAGCGAGAGCAGCGAGGACGAGGCCCAGCACGGTGGCTCCCAGCAGTCCCAGCAGGAGGCCGACCCAGGTGTGGCTCCGCTCAGCCCGGGCCTGGACTGAGGGATCAGATCTGATCAATCGCTAATCAATAAGCCCTTGAAAAATCAATACATTAACCAGCAGGTGGTTTGTTATGAACTCACCCCCAAGTGCACCATGATTTAAGAAAAATATTTTACAAAAATTATACAAAGAAAGAAGACAAAATCGGACAGTTCCTGATTTTCATTACTGATTTATCTTATGTTTAAATATTTAGTCTGTAAAATGTAAACAAAAAAATTTAAAAAGTAAGTCAAGGAAAAATTTAAGCTTCCCTTTTTTGTCCAAAATAAAAACAATCAAATGTTTTCTGTCAGAAGATCAAAATGAGTTGATCTTCATATTAAAACAGAACGTTGTTAATTCACTTAACGTGCACTTGAAACTGGTTTAAGTCACACTTAAAACACTTTAAAATATTCTGTGCATGATTTAGAAACCTTCCCACCAGTTCAAAATAAACTATTCAGTGATTTTAAACCTGTTTTCACAAATAAAACATTTGAGGAAGTCAGAATTTCTTTTTGTCTTCAGTAACACTAAAATTATTCAGTTCTCATCTTTATTTGTATTCATTTTAGTGCAGACATCAACTTGAGGTGCATTAATCAAGTTTTCCCAAACCAAACCACTGTTCTACCTGAAGCGGGCAGGACCAGGACTGGGCGGCTCCAAGGTCCACAGCCCACGGCGGTGCAGGCCGCCACCTGGACGGAGGCGTTGAAGAAGCGTCCTGAACCCATCAGCCGAGCCCTGTTGTCTTTGAACAGCAGCGGCTCCTAGAGGACAAACAAGGGCAATACATGAGAACAGACTGTGCAGACGGGCATGGTGGGAAACCAATATCCTTTCCAAATGTAATCTGATTACATTATCGTTCCCAAAGTGGTTTTTGTTACTGAAGCTTATGGGAGGATAACAGTGGAACAGAACACACGGGTTTGAAGTCCACTGGGTCAGACTGTTCAGGGTTCCTGTCCGACTCCCAGTGAAACGGACACAAGCTCTTCATGGGACCAGGAAGGACAACATGGCACCCTCACCCTCATACTCAGGTCTTCAGGGTTAACAATCTTCTGCTGAACCCGGCTCAGACTGAGTGTCCATTACGGTTGCCCCACCCCCAGGAAGAACCTGAAACATCACAACATCCGGGACCGTGAGCAGCATGTTAAAGTCACTCAGCAAACAAGAACTGCTCTGTTCTTAGTTCTGGACTACGTCCTCTGTTACAAAGGACTTGAAGATGATTTGTTCTTCACACGTCTCCGTCCTGTACATAGGCACGCACGTCCTGCCTCATCCAGGAACAAGAAGCTGTGACATCCTGTGGTCATGGTGATGGAGAGAGTGTGGCACTCTGCAGCGTTTATGCTCAGTTCCACATTTATATGCATTTGTTTCAAGAATTATTGAAATAATGTAATAACTGTTATATTATTTTGTTACATTGCATTATTTCCTGGATTTTAATTTTCAAAACATCAGCTGTGATGCAGAAATGAGAGACTGTGGAACCAGAACAGAGCTAATGGTCTAACGGTGCTGAAGGACAGAGTGGACGACTTGAAACCAGAAAATTGTTAGTTTGATCCCCCACCAGACAGGCAACTCATCAATGTGTTACTGAGCAAGATCCTTAATCTTCAGGATGCTCTCAGGGTGTGTGTGTGTGTGTGTGTGTGTGTGTGTGTGTGTGTGTGTGTGTGTGTGTGTGTGTGTGTGTGTGTGTGTGTGTGTGTGTGTGTGTGTGTGTGTGTGAGAGTGAGAGAGCCGTGGGAATGACCAGTAAATAAAGTGGGGATCTAACGGGTTCAGCCTGTGTTCAGTGTGCATGTGGAGCAGTGGGTCCTGACAGCAGGGTCAATAGTGCCTCACCTGTGGCTCTCCTCCCAGAGTCCACTGCACCTTGTAGGCCAGCAGTTTGCCCTGAAGCTCCTCCTCTCGAAGCTCCGCCCAGCTCAAAGCTAGCTCCTCCTCTGACAGGTCAAAGGTCAGGTTCCTGGGTGCTCCTGAGGGCACTGTGTGCAGAATCACGTATAATAAAGTATTCTCAGATATTGGCTCCACTCTGATTGGCTGTCAGTGCCGTCAATCACATCTCTCTAGATCTCATCAGTGAACTTTAGTCTCGAAATGTCTTACAGGAAAAGAAAAGAAGAGTAATCACATGAGAAATTAAGCTGTTGTTTTTTTTTTTCTGCAAGAACTTCAAGAATTCACAAATCTCATGGGAAGCAGTCTGACTGCGTCTGGACTGCAGGTGGCGCAGCTGAGCCTGTGGGCTGCAGCTCTCCATTCATACAGATTAAACCACAGACAAAGAGCATTTGTACGGAGACAACTGGAACCGACTGGAGTCCGTCCAACCGGGTTCACACACACATGTGCACACACACAAAAAAAAAAACAACTCACAAACACAGAATGGACACCGTCTAGCCTGGCGCGCGCGCACACACACACACGCACGCACGCACGCACGCACGAGCTTCAGCAGGCAATGCCGACACAGAAACGCAGCATCCACAAGCTCGTCTGGGTGAAGATCAACATTTATTAAACGTAACTAAAAACACGCCACGTGCAGCACTGTGCTCAGACTGCGCACTGCACAATGGAACTGGACACGCCCCCGAGTGATATGGACTGCCCAGGCGTCCTTCATATTTGTGACATGTTTAAAAAAATAAAGAGGAGGCGTGGTTACCTGACTCAGGCGTCTGGAAGTGAAGCCAGGGAGAAAAGGGTGACGCCCCCACCTCATTGACACAGGAAACCCGGACACTGTAGTTGGAGTAACTCCTCAAACCGGACAGAACCTGAAGATGAGGAGGAACCAGAACCTTCTGCTGAGGAAGGTCCGCCCTCTGACCCAAACGCCTCGACAGCTGGCCACAACACAGGAAGTACAAGTGAGCATTCTGTGGGGACATTTCCTGTTAGCGCTGCGTGTGTGTTTGTTACCTGGATGATGCACGACGACAGCTCAGAGTATCCTGTGAAACTGGGTTTCCATGACAATGTGGCATTGTTGTCCACCATTTTCAGAACCTCCAGCCCAACTGGGGCCAATGGCAAAACTGAGAGAGAAAGAATCATCGATAGCGGTGTGCGTCCACGGGAAATGACGGGCACACTCCCTGACCTCACGTGACCTTTGCTCGCTCACTAATATCAGGGACGTTGCCATGGGTAACAGAATTAAACTGTAAACATGTCAGCGTAGCACAACATTAACAACATTAGTGGTTTACTGAAGTCATGAGGAGGTGCTCAAATCTCAAAAAGATCAAAGGGTTCAGTGAAGTTTACCTTTAATGTGGACAGTGCCGGTTCTGGACACGGAGATCCCTCTGGCATTCTTAGCTTCACAGTAAAACTTCACACTGCTGTTCACACCTACAGACAGCAAAAGACACACAGGGACAGTTACAGACACATGGAGACAGCTACAGACACAGAGGGACAACCTATAGAACCTGTGCTTAATTCCAGGTACTTCAGACTACCCGTCTGTGCTTATAATCCGCACTGTCCTAGTCCACCAGCTGTAACCAGTAATGGCTTTGGCTGGAGGTGTGACCGGTGATGGACTCTCTACTTTTAAGATTAGGCTTAAAACTTTCCTTTTCGCTAAGGCTTATAGTTAGGGCTGGATCGGGTGACCCTGGACCATCCCTTGGTTATGTTGCTTTAGACGTAGACTGTGTTTCATAATTATTGTATGGCCTTGCCTTGCAATGTGGAGCGCCTTGGGGCAACTGTTTGTTGTGATTTGGCGCTATACAAGAAAAAAGTTGATTGATTGATTGATTGACTGGCGTCCCACCCAGGGAGGTGACTTGCTAGTAAGTCCTTTCAGCTTCTCCCTTATCTCTCTCGGGGTTACCACAGCAGATCCGAGATTTTGATTTGGTACAAGTTTTACACTGGATGCCGTTCCTGACGCAACTCCATGTCACATGGAGAATGGGCAGGGGTGGCCTGAACCGGGAACTTCCTGCTCTGGAAACAAGAGCACAAACTGCTTGTCCACCATCCCGCCCGCAGAACTTACTATAATAATCTTTGACACTTATGTAACTCATAAACCAGTAAAGAACAAGCAGGACGCTTCAATGATCTCAGATGAAACTCCACCCAGAAGAAAACAGGTGCTCCAAAAGGAGGCTCTAAAATAGAGCACATACATATCTATATGATTTAGTGTTAAAATGTCTGACTTTAGTGCAGAACATGTTCACAGCCTGGTACAAAAAACAACAACAACAAAAAATGGTTTTGGTCTCTATAGCTAGTTTCCTCCTCCATGACAACTGTATGGGCGGGGGGGGGGGGGGGGGGGGGGGGGGGGGGGGGGGGGGGGGGGGGGAATTTATTTTGTAACTTCTTAGTTTAAGATGTTTGAAGCCATAAGGTTCTGTATAATTGGGGCGTGGTCACTTTGAGTGAAGGCAGTGACTCCTCTTGTAGCATCTTTAACTCAGTGTATGCTCGCTGCGTCTGCTAGCTGTTGTGTTTTGTGTCTGTCTGGAGTATTTTGTCACAAACACCTGGGCCCATATGCAGGAAGCATCTCAAAGTCCTCTCAAAGAGCTCCTAACTTAGCCTAAAATTTCCTGGCAAGGAATCTTAGCCTAAGAGTGAGCCAGGAGGTGTCTGAGAGCAAGTCTGAACAAGGAGGAGACTGAAACTCCTATCTTAGTGAGGAGGCGGGGCTGACCGCCGTTGCCACACAGCAAGATCACCAGTACATATGGTCCTACTCTGACTAAGACCATATGTACACTGTCAGTGTTAGTTTTACACTGGTGATTTTACTGTGTAGGTATGACGTGGTCCTGCAAGAGCTGTGATTGGTTGTCACAGAAAGGGAAGGGGGCGATAAAAAAATAAATGCACTCTACGCTCCTACATATAAAACAGTAAACAGTAAAACAGAACAGTAAAATCAAGCGATCATATAACTGCATTAAGAAATGCGTAATCATCAAAATAATTTAATTTCATGATGATGACACTCAGCAAAATTAAATTGGAGAGATCACTGGGCCAGTCGCTAAACCTGTAAATTCTTGTGCTGCAATGCATTATGGGAGTTCTGGGTTTGGGGTTTTTAAATGTTGTTATTGTGGTTCATGTTAGTTTAAAAATGGTGTTAGTGTTGTTGAGTTATTGTGTTTTTGTAGTTCAATTGGTTTAGTGAGTTAAGTGTCACCATAAGTAAAAAGTGTATTGTGTTTGATGCTGTCCCTGTGTTGTTTTTAAAAATAAGAGTGCCTCCTAGTGGCAGAGTGGCAAAAAGACAAAAGCTCTCGCCTCTTTCATTCCATGCAGTTCACAATAAAATGAATTGTTACACAGTTTGAAGATGTTTGAACATATCTCATTCACATGCCGATTATCTACATATTAAAAGTGTGCGTGATTTTATAAATAAGTTCAATATAAGTACATAATATAATTTTAAATATGTTAAAATTGCATGTATTACACAAGAAAGTGAAAACACTTATTTTCATTGTGGTCCATTTAAAAATCAAATGACAAAATGGAAGTAATAATAAAATATCAATAATACTGATAATAATAATGATAATATTAATGTGTATATTCACATAAGAAGCCGAGTCAATCTCTCATCTTATTTAATGTTGTACGCTAACAGTGTAGCACTTTTAGCAACTGTCAGTAGCGTCACTTAATGTACGATTAATGAGAAAATAAACGGTTCATAAGTTTTAATGTCCACACCAAAGTAAGCAGTTATGAGAACCGTCACACAGTCCCCAAAAATATTATTTAATTAACACCTGAACCCAGGTTAACCTGTTAGCTTAGCTAGCTCAGACTCGAAGAGAGGGGCGTGTTCAGGCTTCTTTCATCACACACTGAACCACCCACGCTCCGCCCCTTTCTGAATGAAAAAGAGGTTTCAATCTCAATGGAATTCTACCTGGATAAATAAAGGTCATTATTATTATTATTAATGAATTTGTTGTGACGTAGGCGGGGTCAATGCTGCCAACATGGCGACGCCCAGATACGGGTGTTCTGAGTCTCTGTAGAAAATCTACAGGTGATATCACGCAGACTTTGTCCAGGACAGATACAGTCTGTGTAAAGAAACACAGACGCAAGAGATATTAAAGTAGATTTAAGGGCCTTTAGCAAAGGCATTAAATCTAATCTCTTTGGCAGACAGCTGGTTTATTCCTGAAAGACTTGACTGACAGGAAAGATCATCTGTGAGGACATTTGTTAAGATATGAACCAGGATCAGGACCGGCTCCAGGTCAAGGTGTTAAATCAGGAGTCCTCACAAGAATAGAAGTTCAAATGCTTGTGTGTGTTTCCATTTCACACTTAAATTAATTAATCCATTAACAGGGTGGGGGGGAGATCGGTCAGAGTAAACAGCACAAACATCTGTGTGCGTGCATGTTTCCATGGTTATGTGTGTTCCTTATACTCAGCCTGGATCATACCAGCACATTAACATGACAAGAACATCCATACATCAACATCATCATCATGATCATTGTGTGTGAGCCACAAACAGTTAGCACAGCAGGATGACATCATCCCAGCCACTGCTGCTGATTGGATGATTGGATTCCATGCACAGCACCATTACTCAGATGCTGGAAACACTTCCAGGAAGAACCCTTTACAGATCACGACTGATAGACGTGCTGAGCCAAGAGGAGATGTCGTCCTACAGGCAGGAAGTGACAACACAGGAAGCTGAAGGACATAACTGAACAATAAAAGCTTTTAGAGATTTAGTTACCAAACATAAGTTCTGCATCGACCCGTAAATGAGGATCAGCTTCACAAACTCAGATTCAGGTTCAAGTCTTTAATTCAGCAGTCTTATGCCGCGTTCACATCGGGCGCGACGCGAGCGACAGGTTGCCATGTAATCCCTATGGAAGGAGGCATTTTAGAAGCGACGCGAATGAAGCGATTTTGAGCGATTGGCGCATTTGTGGCGCGATATTGCATCGCGTCACGTCACATTGCCCTCCTCCCCAAGTTGAAAAATCTGAACTTTTCATCTTGTCGCGCCACGATGACCAATCAGGGACTGGATATGTAGTGACGTGGAGATGTCTGGAGATTGACTGAGGATGTGAACATGTCCTGTATCTGGTAGCCAGCCTGTGAGCAGGACTTATGTCCCTTTTGTCCTTTATTTCACAATTATGACAGAGTTTTTGGAGTGTGCTGCAGCCCCACAGCAGCGGGAGCGGAGGTTTTTTTCTTTTTTTACATGCACGTGAGTGAATCGTCCCTGAAGATTATTTTATTAATTAACTACACAGATGTATAATAAAGCAAATGGTGACTGGTTTCTAAACACATTATGACAGAGTTTTTGGGGGAAGAGCGAGCAGCAACCCTGCAGGAGGGGGAGCGGAGTTTCTTTCTTTCTTTTTTTTTACGTGCGCGCGAGGGAATCGTCCCTGAAGATTATTTTATTTATACTCAACAAAAATATAAACGCAACACTTTTGGTTTTGCTCCCATTTTGTATGAGATGAACTCAAAGATCTAAAACTTTTTCCACATACACAATATCACCATTTCCCTCAAATATTGTTCACAAACCAGTCTAAATCTGTGATAGTGAGCACTTCTCCTTTGCTGAGATAATCTATCCCACCTCACAGGTGTGCCATATCAAGATGCTGATTAGACACCATGATTAGTGCACAGGTGTGCCTTAGACTGCCCACAATAAAAGGCCACTCTGAAAGGTGCAGTTTTGTTTTATTGGGGGGGGATACCAGTCAGTATCTGGTGTGACCACCATTTGCCTCATGCAGTGCAACACATCTCCTTCGCATCATCCGTGAAGAGAACACCTCTCCAACGTGCCAAACACCAGCGAATGTGAGCATTTGCCCACTCAAGTCGGTTACGACGACGAACTGGAGTCAGGTCGAGACCCCGATGAGGACGACGAGCATGCAGATGAGCTTCCCTGAGATCGTTTCTGACAGTTTGTGCAGAAATTCTTTGGTTATGCAAACCGATTGTTCCAGCAGCTGTCCGAGTGGCTGGTCTCAGACGATCTTGGAGGTGAACATGCTGGATGTGGAGGTCCTGGGCTGGTGTGCTTACACGTGGTCTGCGGTTGTGAGGCTGGTTGGATGTACTGCCAAATTCTCTGAAACGCCTTTGGAGATGGCTTATGGTAGAGACATGAACATTCAATACACGAGCAACAGCTCTGGTTGACATTCCTGCTGTCAGCATGCCAATTGCACGCTCCCTCAAATCTTGCGACATCTGTGGCATTGTGCTGTGTGATAAAACTGCACCTTTCAGAGTGGCCTTTTATTGTGGGCAGTCTAAGGCACACCTGTGCACTAATCATGGTGTCTAATCAGCATCTTGATATGGCACACCTGTGAGGTGGGATGGATTATCTCAGCAAAGGAGAAGTGCTCACTATCACAGATTTAGACTGGATTGTGAACAATATTTGAGAGAAATGGTGATATTGTGTATGTGGAAAAAGTTTTAGATCTTTGAGTCCATCTCATATAAAATGGGAGCAAAACCAAAAGTGTTGCGTTTATATTTTTGCTGAGTGTATTAACTACACAGATGTATAATAAAACAAATGGTGACTGGTTTCTAAACACAATTATGACAGTTTTTTGGGGAAGATCGAACAGCAGCCCCACAGCAAGCAGCAGAGTTTTTTTTTATTGTTTACATGTGCGCGCATGAACGGGACAGGAGGTCCTCAAACTGGGTCCTGCAGAGGTGGAAGGACCGCTGAAAGCGGCCGTCATCCAGACGCAGCTCCTGCAGCAAATAATGATACTCCCTGTATTGGGAGCTTTCCACAACAACTCGCTCCGTGTGATCAAGGTCCGTCATGTTAACTTGACGGACAACCGGAGCCGGTGAGGGGAATGGAAGCTCCTCCTATTTGATGACGCACTGGGGCAAATTTTCGCAGCGAAAGCTGAGCGACACACTGGGCGATGGTGGCACGTGTGTCGCCACGCGACCGAAGCAAATTTGTGGCATCTGGTCGCGACCGGTGTGAACGCGACATTAAACTGCTCGTTTCATCTTGCTCTGCAGCGCCATCGTTTGGTCCAAGAGAAGATTTAATCAGAGAAAGTGAACAGAATCAGTTCAGCAGCTTTGACAGTTAAGTTATACGGGTGTTTGTTAATCTTGTTTGTTCTTTGAGCTGTTGTTGATGTGCACATTTCTGACGTGCAGCCAGAGAGCGCACACACACACACACACACACACACACACACACATTTCCTGTGATGAGTCTCAGCAGGTGAAAAACAACAATTATCTCAACTAAAGACGATAGACAGTTAGCGGAGAGAAAACTCTGAAATTGTTCATTATTATTTGGATGAAGGAAAATCAAACAAAACTACATTTGTAAATGAGTCCAAGCATCTTAAGACGCTTCAAAAACAGGCCCAGGCCTGCTCATAACGAGCACATGAATCTCCATGTGAATTTCCGCCCACTGCGAGTGACCTTTGAACCAATGAGGTTTACAGGTGTTCAGTCTGCATGAACAAATGCTAACATATGACTCATTCTGGAAACCAGATGATTCACATCTGACTAATTTTTTGTCGTTTTAGTCCTTCATGGAGTCTGAGGCACTAAAGTGAGGCCGGCTTTATTATTGTACGTTATTCTAATATATGTTGTGATTGTGGATTTCAGGTTGAAAAAAAAAAACAAAAACGGCTTTGAATTCAGTCTGTCAGTGGGGACTGTGTGGAGAGGGTCCGTGATTTCAGGTTCCTGGGTGTGCACCTCTTGTGGAAGACACTGCTGCGTCTTTACTTCCTGAGGATCCTCAGGGAGAAGCAGCTGGCTGAGAAAGTGCTGCTGTCCTTCTCATACTGCTGCGTCAAGACCGTGCTGATCGCCTGCGTTTCCATGAGGTTCCTCAACAGACAGGAAAAGACTTCAGAGGGTTGGGATCAGCTGCTCTCACTGCCTCAGGAGAGCACAGGGACTTCTGGCAGACCCATCCCACCCCGGACATGACCAGTTTGAAGGGCAGCGTTACAGGACATTCTGTCAGGACCTAAAAGACCAACAACAACATCTGTGTCCTCTGTCCACCGGACCCACCTCATTTACTGTTTATAGCCTGTAGCTTCTTTAGTCACAATACATGGCTGAAGCAGATGGTTGCCCTTCTGAGTCTGGTCTGCTTGAGGTTTCTTCCTCAAAAAAACACCAGAGGGAGTTATTCCTGACCAGTGTCGCCTTGCTGTGGGGGGTTTGGTGCTGTTACCCCTGTGAAGTGCTTTGGGGCGACTTAGGTTGTGATTTAGCGTTATGTATGTATGTAAATAAACCGAAGTGACCTCCAAGCTTGTCAATCACCACGTCACAAAGCCATTTTCCTACCTTGCACTTGAAGGATGGAGGGGGACGACCTGGGGCTGCCCCTCTGAGCTCCGCCGACCCACCACAGCACCTCCACGGGCTCAGGTGGGCCGACCGCCAAACAGGTGAGGTTAAAGGGAACACCTGGGAATGTGGCCACGTCCTGAGGCTCCTGGATGAAATGAGGGACTCCTGGAATAAATGAAAGATAAAAAGCAATGACATAAGGTGAAAATTAAATAAAAAAAAAAAAAGAAAAAAGTGTAAAATGATCATGTGAGATGAGCTGGTGGAGGAGGCTGAATGATGTGTTCAGGTTCAGAGCAGATTAGAGGAAAAAAGACTCATTCAAGAAGACTCCCGATGTTCTGAAAATCTGCTAAAACAGCCAGAGGGTTGATGTTCTCATTATTCTTCAGTCGATTGCCACCAAAGTAAGGCGCGGAGAGACCTCCCCCCCAAATGTGGGAAAACAAAACAAACAAAAAAATCTGTGGAGATTTTTCTCCTCAGATCCAAACCTTTATACAAGGTCTGTTAGAAAAGTATCGGTCCTTTTTATTTTTTTCAAAAACCTGATGGATTTGAATCATGTGTGCTTGCATGAGCAAACCTTGAACCTTTGTGCGCATGCGTGAACTTTTTCACGCCTGTCGATTGCGTCATTTCCTGGCAAGCAGCCTTTGTGTGGGACGTGCTGTGCACTCGGCGGATTTTCATTTCATGGAAAAAGACGGAATGACTGGAGCAGCGCTGCATCAAATTTTGCCAGAAACTGGGCGACAGCCAGGTGGAAACCATTCGGATGATTCAGACGGCTTTCGGTGACGATGCTTTGGGCATTACACAGAATAAGGAGCAGTACAACTGGTTTAAAGACGGCCGCACACCGGTGGAGAGCGAGCCACGCTCCGGTCGGCCATCAACATGCTGAAATGACCAGATCATTTCCAAAGTGAAGGCTGTGGTGATGCGGGACCGTCGTGTGACTGTCCGAGAAATTGCAGAAGAGGTGGACATCAGCACTTTTTCAGCACATTCCACTGTGACAAGATTTAGCCATGAAAAAAGCGGTGGCGAAATTCGTGCTTCGGCACGAAGCTGATAACGGCGGAGCAAAAGCACCTTCGTGTTGAAGCCTCACAGGACATGCTGGACTCCAAAATATGATGCCCACCTCTTCCAAAATTTCTTGGATAGTCAGACGACTGAAAAGCCACCGAAAGCCGTCTGAATCATCCGAATGGTTTCCACCTGGCTGTCGCCCAGGTTCTGGCAAACTTTGATGCAGCGCTGCTCCAGTCGTTCTGTCTTTTTCCTTGAAATGAAAATCCGCCGAGCACACAGCACACGTCCGACACAAAGGCTGCTTACCAGAAACTGACGCAATCGACAGGCGTGAAAAAGTTCACGCATGCGCACGAAGGTTCAAGGTTGGCTCATGCAAGCACACGTGATTCAAATCCATCAGGTTTTTAAAAAAAATAAAAAGGTCCGATAATTTTCTAACAGACCTCGTACATACATAACATTTTGAACAAGACAGAAAACCAGTTTAAAGAGCAGCTCATTTCTGAATTAAAAGTACAAAAATCATTGTGCGGCGGCTGCAATAATGAATGATTTTACCGCCAACTTTCTGTTTTACTTTCACTCAAGAAAATGCTTTTGACAAATATAACTTTATTTCTTCTTAGAAACGCTGTGAGAGGAAATTTGTTTCTTTAGTCACACTGCCTGATAGGAGTGGACGTGCTGACAACAGATAAAACATTCGTCCCATTTCAGCGGTCAGATCACTGCTAACAACAGAATGAACGCTCGTGGGATGTTCACTGACTCCATTTATATTAAACTATGCAAGAGTCAGGGTCTTTACCTTCCACTGTGATCCACGCTCGCTCGGAGGACAACGTCTGACCATTGAGCTCCACCTCACACCAGTACTGACCCGCATCCTGCTGCTGCACCGACTTCACACTGAAACCATAAACACAACACAAAGCAAGTGTGTGAACAACAGAGTGCGCACAAACACAACACAAAGCAAGTGTAGTAACAACGGAGTGTACTCAAAGGAAACAGAGCATGCATGTAAAGAATGAAGAGTGTACAAAGGAAAAATAGAGCACTTCCATGCCTCCTTCTACCATCAGTGGAGGCGTGTCTCTCTTCCTGCAGCTTTGTGGGCGTGTCACACTGAATGCAGAGAGGTTCAGTGGGTGTGTCTCAGAGAGAACAGGAAGTCAGATTTGGACTTTGGACACATGATGTTGCTGTTGATGAGCTTTAAGATGAGACGTTTCGGGACAAGATTTTGTTGACAGTAGAAGACTGACACATGCACGGAGAGGATTGGTGGATTTTGAAGATGTGAAGAATGGAACCAGCACTTTAACCCTCAAAGTCATTTCTGCACATTCTGACCGTTTTCAGGAAACAATAATAAACCAGCACAAGGCAAGGAGCTGGAATTCCTCAGAAAGCCTTCAGAATCTGATTAATGCGCCACGAGCCCACCGCACGTAACACGGCTGACATCATCTCCTCACAGTGGAATCAAGCTGCTCAAAAACTTAATTATGACCATAAACCTGCTGCCAAATCCACTTTTTTTTTTTTTTACCTCAGACATTAAATGACTTCTGATCACATTATTTAGATTTATTGGGCATAACAGAGCTGCAGAGGATTGTGGGATTGTGTTCACCTGTGTGACATCGCAGAAACATGTTTCACATGCCAACGGGTGAGTTCAAGGAGTATTCCCAACACAGAAATGTCAACTAGCGCGGCACTCGGAGTGAACACGTCCACAGAGGAATGAACGAGATCAGCGGTAACTAATGAGCTACTCATTTTTTCGTTTTGAGAAAAAATAAAATAAAATGAAATATCAACAACAGCAGCAGCTAATCTTAAAGAAAACTCATCCTTTTGCTTCATGGATTCATTAAAATATTATTTTACACAGAAGTGACAACATGAACAAGCTGAGAATTTATAACGTGTGAGTTCAAAGCTGAATGTTAAAGTTCAGTTTTTAAACAACATGAAAAATTGAATAAACAAAGACCAACTCAAAGACTCATTCATTCACTCATTCATAGAGGACCTGTGGTAGGTCTCCCAGTGCTGCTCTCCCAGCGTGATGAACATCTGGTCGGTGCTGTAGACTTTCTCGCCGTCCTTCATCCACATGATGTCGGGTTCACTCATGCCCTGAACCGCACAGCCCAGCCGCGCCGACTTTCCCTGAGACACCGTCTGATTGGACGGATGCTTTGTGAACCGCACACCTGCAAGAAGACAGTGAGAGGATGAAACGTAAACAAGACGCACGAATGTCACGCCAACATTTACAACTTGTCTACCATCACACCTCAATTCTCCAAATGTTTTAGGCACCGTAAGATAACGCTGTATGTTAAAAATGATGTTTATTTCCCTTCATCCTCATTAATATGCAAATTTATGCCCAGAATTCTACCACAGTCTAATCAGCTCATTTCCTGCCAGAGACACACCTGTGTGTTAAATAAGAACCGTCTCCTACGGTGGGTTACTGGGTCCACTCACACAAACAGACCTGGATCCCAGTCACAATGTTTTATATCTTTAATGGTGTTATGATGTCAGAAAGAACAATGACCTCATCTTTAAACAACTCCTCTGTCATAATTCTTATTCTGCCCTTTAAACCAGTTCAGTGAGGTCTTTTTTTTATTTATTTATTTTCACTGATTGTTTTCAAATTTTAAAATGGTAATCCATATTTTGTACTAAAAAAGTGAAAAAAGTGATGGCATTTTTTTTAAATCAAATATCCTACAAATATTTTTTTTAATTTAGATTTATATTCAATTTGCCTTATTTTCCCTTAATGATATATTTCTTATCAAACTGATTGTTGCTTATTACATAAGCTGATACATATGACGTATTGGAATTAAAAGGTGAAAAAGCAGAAAAGTATAGTGATTTGAGATTAGAAATGTTCACTTTTTTATTCGAGTAATATAATTCGTACAATTAGTAGGAAATAGTCACAGAAATCTTACAAAGGTTACAATAACATGACAAAAGGTATCACTCAAACACAAAACCCTCAACATGACGTCACCGATGACTCAAAAAACACCAAATCCCTTTAAAAAAGTGTCAGTTTAAGAGCCACTTGTTTTTTTTTATTAAACTCTCGTCAGGTGGAGAGATTTGATTTGAACACTTTTGATTTCTGACGAGTCTCTTTATTAATTCGTCACTAATAAAAACAGACATAACAGGTTTTCTACGATGAATTTTCGTGCTTTAACGTGAAGCGCGATTCAAACTGCGTGAAAACTAAAACCGATTTATATAAAATACCGTTTTACCCGTTAAACCGCTGCCGAAAATACAACGGACAGTTTCGGGTGACTTTAAAATAATTCTATTAATGCACATATTTGTCGGAAAGGAAAGTTACTATAAATTACTCCTTTTCCAGCGGAGTTCTGTAATGTGGTTATTTTCTCAAGCTGCTGTTTGAAGATCGATATGATTCTTAAACATCGATTTATTTTGGACTTTTTCTTCCAATCGTGGTGTAATGAGCTACTTACCATTTGCACAGATCTCCTGATAACCATGTAGAATAATTAGCAGGTTCCACAATATTAACCCCATTTTTTCATAATCTGCCGTTCGGTTCGGTCTCCGTCACTTATTCACCCTCATTTCCAGCCGGATAAACAGGATTTCCACCGCAGTGATTCAGCGCAACAAACCCTAAACTCACAGGACCACATTTAACAGGACCACCTGGAAATAATCTGTCAAAGTGATGAATGTTAAGTTTTTCTGTTTCGTCACAAAGTACAAACAAACAAAAAAAACACTTTAATTACACTTTTCTCACACTCGCTGTCCCTGTTCACAGCAGCATCAAGTCACACACATTAAAATACAACCAAACCGGAATCTTTCAAAATAAACCTTCTTTCCAAGTGAGATATGATCAAGCGATGGTGTAAAATCAATGATACATCACAAAATGTCCAACACATGACCACATTCACCCACCACTGTCATGTGAGCAGGACTTTTCAGAATTATGTCATATTGACCTGTAAAGGTGAAAATGGTATCGCATAATTTATCCATTTGAGATAAGACTCACTCACTTTCAACCACTTATCTGGGATTGGGTCACGGGACCAACAGCTCTAGCAGGTGACCCCACACTTTCTTCTCCCGGGCCACACTCTGACTGGGAAACCCTGAGGCGTTCCCAGGCCAGTGTGGAGATATAATCTCTCCACGTAGTCCCCCGGGGTCTCCTCCCAGATGACTGAAAGGTCAGGGTCAGATCTGGGAGCACACTGGTACTGTGTGTCTATGCAGACGCCACACTATGGAACCACTCAAGGGTCCTGGATGGCAACCCCTCAGACAGACAACCAGTCCATCTCCACCTCCTCAAAGTAACCACGTATGTATTGCAGCCAGGTGGAAAGGCAGACGTGTCCTTGGCCTTCAGAGTCCAAAACAAAGATTTTTTGCATGCAGGACCATGTCCAGAGAAATCTATCAGTTCTCCCTCGCCTCATGCCCTAGGACTCCTGGGTCAGGTTCTAGCGCCCTCACAACCCTTGATTGGAGTAAGCGAACAGGGTATAGAAAATGGATGGACTTGAGTTCTTCAATTTTTCTTCAAGATTTAAAACAGAGTCTCTGCAACACCGGAAGTGTCGCTTTCATGGTGTCTACCTTGACAGAAGCTGAAGCGTATTGTGGAATGCAGAGGGGTGCGTGTGCGGTGCACGCGCGCCCTCTGGTGTTGGTGTAAAACAAAGCACGAAACAATAAGGCGGAGTCTCCTAAAAGAGGAGGAGCCAGAACGTTTGTTTATTTATTCCCCTAAATGACTGAATGTTGGCGCCAGAACTGCACCCGAATGTTCCACGAAGACTTTCACTGATCATAAAACACAAAATAATTAAAAGGTGTTAATTCTGACATTCCAGATGAAACAAGTAAAACATTACACATAAAACACAGAATAGTCCTTTTTTTGTCCATTTCACATAAAATAAAACAGCCTAATGTCATAAATACTTCTGGACTGTCCAGTGAAGCGTTCCCCTTAAAAACACAAATCTTCACCTGTGATTACCAAAGACATTAAATACGATTTTTCTGCATGATTTAAAGTGTGATGGTGACAACAAACAGCTTCCTGAAGGACAAAACTGCTGCTTTTTAAGCTGTTTTACTTCAAATCAGAGTTTTTCACAGGACCATCTGAGTCCAGGTCCAGTTCTTTTCTGCATGTGTCAATCAAAAAACAGTGCAGCACGGAAGGTGTTTTCATCCTCTCTGGGCATCAAGAATCAGTCTCAGTGCTTTGTGGAGCTGTAAATCTTGCTATTCTAGGTCTGTTGATCAGGCTTCCTTGCAAACAGTAAAATACAATGATTAGAATTGGCAAATTAAAATACCATCTGAAGCTATAATGTTGAAAATCTCATAGATCTTCCCAGGGGGTTATAAGTGACCCCGCACAAGTTTGGATTATACTTGCCACACAAATTGCCCAATCCTTGCAAAATTCTGTGAACAAATAGATTGACAAATTCACAGTAGGAAACTTTTTTGTGATTAAAATTAGAAAAACTCTGCACAAAAAAAAAAATATATGCCTGGGGTCATAAATGACCCCACTCAGTCCCTTGAGGGTTAAATCAGGAGATTAAAGGGCACCATTTTAGAAATTATATTATAGAGAAGCCTGAATTATTATTAATCATTTAAATGTGTAGTGTTAACTTTTTCATACTCATGGAACTCGGTAAACCAGAACTTTTTTTAAACCAGTAAAATCAGATCTACAGTGAAAAAGTCATCACAGGTTTTTCTTCAGGAAACAAGTTTGTCACTAACTAGGGGCCGGTCACACTGACGAGTACAAACACCAGCTGCTGTTGTTCCCAAAACATCAAAGTGAAGATTAAATCCAAAGTCTCAGGATGAACCTTTGCTTCAGCGTAAAGAGAAGAAACTCTAACTGGACAGAAGTCCAACATCACAGATGAACAAAGACAGACTGATCTGTTTTTCCAGCTGTGTGGGGAAGGAGTCAGATTTAGCATCTACTCAGAGCTCATTGTGACAAAACATCTTATTTCAGCACAAAGAAATACAAAAAAAAAAAAAAAAATCTTCTTGTAAATGTTCTGAAGCGTTTCTCCTTTTAGTCAGGAACAGAAGGTGGTTTGTTTCACAGGCTCACCTGAAATTCAAAATACTGGCAAAAGTTTTTGTTAATCTACACACAGCCTAGACTGAAATTAAGCGATTGTAGTCCAGTAGTTAGACCGGCCCCTGTACGTATTCTATGCTTTAATTTATTCCATTTTACAGTTTTTAAAATGAACAAGATGTCATCCAACATTCCCAGTGAATGTTTCCCATTAATGAAACACAGCAGTCATATAATAATTAAAAACTTTAAGCAATAAAACGTGTTGGGACAAACAGTTAAATATTTATATAATAAA
The DNA here is from genome assembly GCF_902500255.1 of Thalassophryne amazonica. Taxonomy (NCBI): domain Eukaryota; kingdom Metazoa; phylum Chordata; class Actinopteri; order Batrachoidiformes; family Batrachoididae; genus Thalassophryne; species Thalassophryne amazonica. Next base: position 57,819,950 of record NC_047121.1, on the reverse strand, counting down.
GTGTGCAGAACCCGATCATGGATAAGCGGGTGAAGAGGAGATGAGTGTGCAGAAATATTTCAATGACATCAGAGTCTGAGCCGGTCAGGCAAAAACGACACCAACCTCCTTCCATCCGCTCCCGACGTACTGATCACACTTTTCTACCGCTTCCCTTTATTTTGACAAAAGAAGCTGCGACAGGTGTTTTGTTAGAAAGCGCTACAAATAAAATTAATCAGCTCTAAAGCCCTCATCTGTGTTCAGCAGCCAGGGGGCGCTGTCAGGTGTTTCTTAGTGTCAGCAGCAGTCTGTGGCAGCAGCAGAAGCAGCAGCTGGTCTCCAGATATGGGCGGAGCTTCATCCAAATGGCCCGCCCCCCTGATGTTCAGATGTGTGGTGGTCGTAGAGTCTTCAAGCAAACTTCTTCCTGGTGGCAGTGAAACGCTCCATGTACTGAGGAGACACCAGAAGCTCATCACACACCAAAAACACAAGACATACAGATTCTGGCCCCTGACTGGCTGTTCCAAAAAGGACCACAAAGTGACTTGTGGATGAATAAATGAGCAGATGCCTCCTGACCTTTTCGTATCCATTCAGATCTCTGAGCTTCTTCACTTCAAACAGGTTTCCTTCCACAGAAAAGAGCGAGACCTGGGAGTCGCTCAGGATGGACAGAGGGATGGAGGAGAGCTCTAAACAGTTCTCTTCAAGACGGAGCACCTTCAGACGAGGACACAGAGAGATCTCTGCTGATAGGACTGAGATCTACAGTAGGAAACAAGGAAATAACCAAAGTCAATCAAAACCTCAAGTCACATGACCAACTTTCAACTCAGCTCATCTGCAGTACCAGACTCTGACAGCAGGCTGTGCACCAACTCTAGAACTCTGCCTCCTAGAGAGAGAAGATGAAGTCAAAGAACTCATGAAGCATCACAGTCTTCAGGTTTTTGAGCTTAGGAACCTGACTGAGCTCTAAAACGTTGTTAGCATACCCATATTACATCTGGGGATCATCTCAAATTTACCTGGGTTTGTCCAAGTGGCACCTGCTTTAGGTGTGGTACCATGATGTGGTTCAGTTTATCAAGAACCTGGTTGTGTTTAAGGTTCCTGCAAGATGGGGATTGCTTGGTTCTACAGTACCTGGTTCTGATTGAGGTTGATCTCGATGGCCTGCAGCTCTGAGACCTCAGCGGGGACATTCTGGATCTTGTTGTGGGACAGGTCCAGCAGGTCCAGTTGCCTCAGGGTTCCCAGACCAGAAGGGAACTCGGAGATGAAGTTCCCAGCCAGGCTGAGGGTTCGCAGTGCTTTGAGCTGGCTTAAAGCCGGAGGTAAATGTAGGATCCGATTTCCATTCAGACTCAGAGTCTCCAGTTTCTTCAGCTTCCCAATTTCACTGGGAATGTTGGCTAATCAAAAGAGAACAAAGAATAAAATCATTGATGGTTTTTCGTGTGACCAGATTTCAGAGGCTTGAAAGAAAAAAATAACAGAAGCTCGGCCGCCTGATGCTGCCACACGGCTGATCGAGCAATACTCAAACCGATCGGGGGCACATCGTCAGGTGGACATTGGCCCAGCAGAACAGGTGAAGGAGGTCTGGAATCCTTCACAGGTGGAATCCACCTCCGAATGACTTCGGTCTGGAACTCCATGCTCGTTAAGCCCCACCCACTGCAGTAACTGTTGACATGCCTGTCCAAGCTTCACTGTTAATCACGTCACGCTTTCACTGTGACGTTAAAAACTTACTGAATCGGTTGGAGTTGAGCACCAAACTCCTCAGCTGCAGGAAGTTTCCGATCTGCGCAGGAAGAACCTCAATCTTGTTACTGGACAGATCCACCGTCCGCAGGTTACTGGTCAACCTCTGCAGCTCCTCTGGAAACTATGACAACACAGAAAAATCTCTCAACCTGACCTTTGTCATCCAACAGAGACATCATGTCCACATGTTACCGAGATTTGCGTTCATCATCAGCAACATGATTTCTCTTCAAAATCAATTAACTTCAAATCAGGCAAACAGAGCACTCTGCATGTGTGTGTCAGAATCTGACATGTACACCACAGATTTTGACTCCTATCGGCATAACAATAGCTGGACATTACCCTCTGCCTCCTCAAAAATATGTATTATGATACAGATGTCTCATGAAATTCACTCTCACCATTCTCATTCATCTGTTGGTGTTAAAACTCTTTCTCAATAACTCCTGTTTCTCAGCAGACAGCTGCACTGCTGAAGGCAAACTGTCATTACAAAACAATCAAACTTTATGATTCTTAATGTGATCATTTGTCTAACAGCTACTCCTTAAGTCAGCCCCTGTGCAGGTCATGAATTGGTGCTGCTAATGTGCGCCCCGCAGGCCATGTTTGGCCCAGCCTCCTTTAGTATGAACATGCTTCACCAGAGTGTTAGCGTCAGTGTTGACCGGGAGGATTCTAACAAAAAACATGCACATTATACATGCTCACATTCACCTTCTCAGAGATAATCCATGTGTTACCAGATGCTTCTAATGGCATTCTGTACTGTTCAGTGGTTACAAGAAATGCTTTTCTGAGTGTTTTTGGGTTTCCCCCATCTAATTAATGCCATTAACTCAGCCACATGGGGTGTGCAGCCAGTACATTCTGAGTGCCGGTCCCAAGCCCGGATAAATGAGGAGGGTTGCGTCAGGAAGGGCATCCAGCATAAAACAAGCCAACCCAACTATGCAGACTAAGAATCTAATTTCCATACCGGATCGGTCGTGGCCCGGGTTAACAATGTCCGCCACCGGTGCTGTTGCCCAACAGGGTGCCCATGGAAACTGGGCTACTGCTGGGCGAAGACAAATTAATTAATTAGCTGTTAAGCTCATGGCTGTGGTTGAGTTCTAAATCAGTACTACAGAGACTAGATTCATTTTTGTCCTGAGTGAAAAGACAACCCTACTTATACAAGACAACCCTACTTATATAAACTTATAAAAGAATAAAACCTAGGTTGAAAAAATGTCAAACATCCCCTTGAGTAAGTGAGTAAGTTTGTCTTTGTACCTCTTGCAGTCCCTTCCCTGTTAGTTGGAAAACTCCGGTCTTCTGGGAAGTTTCCAGATGAGACTTGAGTGCACTGTTCCCCATCTGGACTCTGCAGATAGGAACCCGTCTGTCCAATTAATCCTCCCTGGAAGATCAGTAGCTTTTACCTGATGTCATGGACAGCAAAAACACTCATGTATTCTTCCTCCCTATCGATCTGTAGTCAGTATAACCGGAAACCTAATCAAAGAGCCTCGGCTCTCAGGTTTTTACAACGCTTCTTCACATAGGACAATGTCAGACAAACATCCTAGAAGGTGTTGTCTTCCTACAGCTTAATTATTTAATAACATTAACTCAATAACCAAAGTAAGAGCATTACACAATGTGACCAAACACTTGGTGTAAAACAATCCATTCAACAGCACCAAATCCAATTCAATGAGACTTTAACAGGCAGAAAATCTAGCTACTTAAATGACCAGATTTCAGAAACTGTTCCCAACTGACATCAATTTCAATTTATTAATTTATATAGCGCCATCTCACGACAGAGTTGCCCCAAGGTGGTTCACACAATTCATAACACAAAGTAATTTAAAATCAAAATTAAAATCAAGAAGGGCACAATAAAAAGATAAAACACAGTAGAATAAAAAGAAATTACAAGGCAAACATAAAAACAAATTAGATTAAAAGACAGTTTAAAAAGTGGGTCTTCAGTCTTGATTTAAAAGTCTCCACCGTGTCAGACTGCCTAATAACTGCAGGTAGATTGTTCCAAAGAGTCGGACCACGGTAGGAGAAGGCTCCATACCCCACAGACTTTTTGTTCACCCTCGGAACACACAGAAGCCCTGCGCCCTGCGAACACAAGGGCCGCGCAGGTACGTAGGGCTTAACCAAGTCTGCCAGGTAGGAAGGTGCCAGTCCGTGAACAATTTTATAAAACAACAACAAGACTTAGGGGGGTTAGTGATGTCGACAACTATGACGTTCCATCAGTTGTAACTTTTCATTTATTTAAGCGAAATGCATGAAATTCTCAGGAATTGTTCTTAGGTACAAGATGCCTTTATCTACTGCAAATGAAAGCCCATATATATATACACTCAACAAAAATATAAACGCAACACTTTTGGTTTTGCTCCCATTTTGTATGAGATGAACTCAAAGATCTAAAACTTTTCGACATACACAATATCACCATTTCCCTCAAATACTGTTCACAAACCAGTCTAAATCTGTGATAGTGAGCACTTCTTTGCTGAGATAATCCATCCCACCTCACAGGTGTGCCATATCAAGATGCTGATTAGACACCATGATTAGTGCACAGGTGTGCCTTAGACTGTCCACAATAAAAGGCCACTCTGAAAGGTGCAGTTTTGTTTTATTGGGGGGGGGGGGGGGGGGGGATACCAGTCAGTATCTGGTGTGACCACCATTTGCCTCATGCAGTGCAACACATCTCCTTCGCATAGAGTTGATCAGGTTATCAATTGTGGCCTGTGGAATGTTGGTCCACTCCTCTTCAATGGCTGTGCGAAGTTGCTGGATACTGGCAGGAACTGGTACACGCTGTCGTATACGCCGGTCCAGAGCATCCCAAACATGCTCAATGGGTGACATGTCCGGTGAGTATGCCGGCCATGCAAGAACTGGGACATTTTCAGCTTCCAAGAATTGTGTACAGATCCTTGCAACATGGGGCCGTGCATTATCCTGCTGCAACATGAGGTGATGTTCTTGGATGTATGGCACAACAATGGGCCTCAGGATCTCGTCACGGTATCTCTGTGCATTCAAAATGCCATCAATAAAATGCACCTGTGTTCTTGGTCCATAACAGACGCCTGCCCATACCATAACCCCACCGCCACCATGGGCCACTCGATCCACAACACTGACATCAGAAAACTGCTCACCCACACGACGCCACACACGCTGTCTGCCATCTGCCCTGAACAGTGTGAACTGGGATTCATCCATGAAGAGAACACCTCTCCAACGTGCCAAACGCCAGCGAATGTGAGCATTTGCCCACTCAAGTCGGTTACGATGAACTGGAGTCAGGTCGAGACCCCGATGAGGACAATGAGCATGCAGATGAGCTTCCCTGAGACGGTTTCTGACAGTTTGTGCAGAAATTCTTTGGTTATGCAAACCGATTGTTTCAGCAGCTGTCCGAGTGGCTGGTCTCAGACGATCTTGGAGGTGAACATGCTGGATGTGGAGGTCCTGGGCTGGTGTGGTTACACGTCGTCTGCGGTTGTGAGGCTGGTTGGATGTACTGCCAAATTCTCTGAAATGCCTTTGGAGACGGCTTATGGTAGAGAATGAACATTCAATACACGAGCAACAGCTCTGGTTGACAATCCTGCTGTCAGCATGCCAATTGCACGCTCCCTCAAATCTTGCGACATCTGTGGCATTGTGCTGTGTGATAAAACTGCACCTTTCAGAGTGGCCTTTTATTGTGGGCAGTCTAAGGCACACCTGTGCACTAATCATAGTGTCTAATCAGCATCTTGATATGGCACACCTGTGAGGTGGGATGGATTATCTCAGCAAAGGAGAAGTGCTCACTATCACAGATTTAGACTGGTTTATGAACAATATGTGAGGGAAATGGTGATATTGTGTATGTGGAAAAAGTTTTAGATCTTTGAGTTCATCTCATACAAAATGGGAGCAAAACCAAAAGTGTTGCGTTTATATTTTTGTTGAGTGTGTGTATATATATATGTGTGTGTGTGTGTGTGTTTGTGATACACCTGTACAGTAATACACACATTAAGCAAAATAAACCAAATTAACTCAAAAGTTAAACCTAAAGCGGATTTGAATCTCATCATTTGTTTATCATTAAATAATCCGACAGACGGCTAGAATAAAGCTAAGATTATTAGCCTGCAAGTCGACACCGAAAGGACAACGAATGTCAGACACGACAGTTTCACTTACGCAAGCGTGATCATAAAAGTAATGTTTCTCTCCCAAACCGCTGAAGATTTGATTTCTAAAACCAAAAGTTTGATTGTAGTGAAGAAAATTCAAACATGGGCTGTTCCGGTAAACACACAATCTTCTTCGTGGGCGACTACAAATCAGGTTGGAGGAATAGTTACTGCCACCTCGCGGACTGCAGAGTGAATCTATCCTGTGTTCATGCAGTAAAACTCAAAAACAGTTTTTGATCAAACCTTGTGAAATACTTGAATATCACACCAGGGACGAAGTGATATAATTTTCAGGGTTAAAAAGGTCAAACTTCAAAGTCACGGAGCATTATTTTTCTGTATAATGCTAATATGTATATAATTTTAAGAAATAGCAGATGGAATGTTTTTCTATAAGTGTTTCTCATCCCTGGTTCTCAAGTACCTTCTCTTTCTTCTTTCAGCTGCTCCCGTTAGGAGGCATCATCCTGTCCTCTGCATCTCCCTCTGTTTCATTCTTATTGTACAACCCCTGGCAAAAATTATGGAATCACTGGCCTCAGAGGATGTTCATTCAGTTGTTTAATTTTGTAGAAAAAAAGCAGATCACAGACATGACACAAAACTAAAGTCATTTCAAATGGCAACTTTCTGGCTTTAAGAAACACTATAAGAAATCAGGAAAAAAAAAAAACTGTGGCAGTCAGTAACGGTTACTTTTTTAGACCAAGCAGAGGGAAAAAAAATATGGAATCACTCAATTCTGAGGAAAAAAATTATGGAATCATGAAAAACAAAAGAATGCTCCAACACATCACTAGTATTTTGTTGCACCACCTCTGGCTTTTATAACAGCTTGCAGTCTCTGAGGCATGGACTTAATGAGTGACAAACGGTACTCTTCATCAATCTGGCTCCAACTTTCTCTGATTGCTGTTGCCAGATCAGCTTTGCAGGTTGGAGCCTTGTCATGGACCATTTTCTTCAACTTCCACCAAAGATTTTCAATTGGATTAAGATCCTGACTATTTACAGGCCATGACATTGACCCTATGTGTCTTTTTGCAAGGAATGTTTTCACAGTTTTTGCTCTATGGCAAGATGCATTATCATCTTGAAAAATGATTTCATCATCCACAAACATCCTTTCAATTGATGGGATAAGAAAAGTGTCCAAAATATCAACGTAAACTTGTGCATTTATTGATGATGTAATTGCAGCCATCTCCCCAGTGCCTTTACCTGACATGCAGCCCCATATCATCAATGACTGTGGAAATTTACATGTTCTCTTCAGGCAGTCATCTTTATAAATCTCATTGGAACAGCACCAAACAAAAGTTCCAGCATCATCACCTTGCCCAATGCAGATTCAAGATTCATCACTGACTTTCATCCAGTCATCCACAGTCCACGATTGCTTTTCCTTAGCCCATTGTAACCTTGTTTTTTTCTGTTTAGGTGTTAATGATGCTGGCTCGCATATCAGAACATGGTGAAAGATGAAAAGATTAAATATCTTTCTGAGGTGGTCTCCAATAATGTTAATAATCCACGTGTTCTTTTTAAAACTATTGAGACAGTGCTTAGAATCAACACCTGACACTTGTAATGCATTTTTGCACTTTTTTACTGAGAAAGTGGAAAGAATTGGAGCCAATATTCAGACTTCTTCAGGTAGCCCTTTTCCAGACATGCCACGCTCATCTGTCATTTGTCATTTTGAGCCAGTGTCTCTTGCATGTCTGTCTAAAGTTGTCTATGAACTTAAGCCTGTTTCGAGTCCACTTGACCCTGTTCCTCCTCGACTGTTCAAAGAATTCTGGACAACTATTGGCCCTAATTGTTGGGAAAGTGTAGGTACAACACTAATGTCCTTGACATTATAAATAGCAGTCTGCTGTCTGGTGATGTTCCTCAGTTTTGTAAGGAAAAACCAAGCCTTGATTCTGCAAATGTCTGCAATTTTAGGCCAATTTCTAAACTGCCTTTTTTTTGGCTAAAATTTTAGAGAAATGTGTTCTTATGCAGCTGCAGTTTTTCAGTTTGATATTTTTCAGTCAGGATATAAAGCCCTTCATAGTACAGAGTCGGCACATTTAAAGGTTTTTAACGATTTGTTTTTAGTGATTGATTCTGGTGATTCTGCCATTTTAGTCCTTTTGGACTTGTCAGCTGCGTTTGACACAGTTGACCACACAACTCTTTTAAATCGCTTAGAAAACTGTGTGGGGGTTAGGGGGACTGCCCTGGAGTGGTTCAGGTCTTATCTCAGTGGGAGGAGCTGCTCTGTCAAATTGGGGGATTTCACCTCTTCCTCTGCGTCTCTAAATTATGGAGTACCGCAGGGGTCAATTCTAGCGCCTGTTCTTTTTGCCCTCTACCTCCTCCCACTGAGTCAAATCTTTAAAAATCATGGCTTACAATATCATTTTTACACAGATGACTGCCAGATTTACCTGCCACTCAAAAAACTTGCTTCTGCCCCTTTGGCGCCTCTTTTGAATTGTTTGAGTGACGTCAAGGCTTGGTTGGCCAACAACTTTTTAAGTCTAAATGAGGATAAAACAGAGGTCATTTTATTTGGAAAGATTGACCCCCTCTTGGAACCTGGGCCCTCTTAAACAGTACATGAAACAGTCTGCCACCAACCTCGGCGTCATTATTGACAAAGATTTTAAATTTGACAAGCAGGTAAACGCCGTTGTCAAATCTGGATTTTATCATTTGCGTCTTTTATCCAAAGGTAAACCTTTTTTATCTTTCAATGCCTTTGAACAAGTGGTGCATGTTTTTGTCTCCTCTCGTTTAGACTACTGTAATGCACTTTTTATTGGCATCAGCCAAAATGCACTTTCTCGCTTACAGTTGGTCCAGAATTCTGCTGCGCGTCTCTTAACTGGGAGCAGAAAGCGAGAGCACATTACTCCAGTTCTGGCGTCTCTGTACTGGCTTCCAGTTCGTTTTAGAGTTGATTTTAAGATTTTATTGTTTGTTTTTAAAGCTTTGAATGGACTGGCCCCAACATACATTTCGGACCTCATCCGAATTTATCAGTCTCCCTGTGTTTTGCGGTCTCAGGGCCAGTTCCAGCTTGTGGTGCCTGTGACGAGACTTAAAACCAGGGGAGACAGGGCTTTTTCTGTGGTGGGCCCTCAGCTGTGGAATGATTTTCCTCTTAATAGCAGAACAGCCCCCACTGTAGAGTGTTTTAAGTCTCATCTAAAGACCCATTTTTATGCTTTTGCTTTTAGCACCGCGTGAGTGTGTGGTCCTCTGTGTTTTTTTTGTGTGTGTGTGTGTGTGTGTGTACAGCACTTTGGAAACTGTGTTTGTGAAATGTGCTATATAAATAAAGGGTATGGTATGGTATGGTATGATGGCTTTCATTTAGCTTTTCTGTATGTAAATCCCATTTCCTTTAGGCGGTTTCTTACAGTTCGGTCACAGACGTTAACTCCAGTTTCCTCCCATTTGTTCCTCATTTGTTTTGTTGTGCATTTTCGATTTTTGAGACATATTGCTTTTTTTGTCTTGATGCTTTGATGTCTTCCTTGGTCTACCAGTATGTTTGCCTTTAATAACCTTCCCATGTTGTTTGTATTTGGTCCAGAGTTTAGACACAGCTGACTGTGAACAACCAACATCTTTTGCAACATTGCATGATAATTTACCCTCTTTTAAGAGTTTGATAATCCTCTCCTTTGTTTCAATTGACATCTCTCGTGTTGGAGCCATGATTCATGTCAGTCCACTTGGTGCAACAGCTCTCCAAGGTGTGATCACTCCTTTTTAGATGCAGACTAACGAGCAGATCTGATTTGATGCAGGTGTTAGTTTTGGGGATGAAAATTTACAGGGTGATTCCATAATTTTTTCCTCAGAATTGAGTGAGTCCATATTTTTTTTCCCTCTGCTTGGTCTAAAAAAGTAACCGTTACTGACTGCCACAATTTTTTTTTCCTGATTTCTTATAGTGTTTCTTAAAGCCAGAAAGTTGCCATTTGAAATGACTTTAGTTTTGCGTCATGTCTGTGATCTGCTTTTTTTTTCTACAAAATTAAACAACTGAATGAACATCCTCCGAGGCTGGTGATTCCATAATTTTTGCCAGGGGTTGTCCTGAATATCTTTATTCCACCACCAAGTTTCCCTCTTTTTCCTTCCACTTTCAGATGTAATACCCAACACCTTTCTGGATGTCTCCCTCATGACATCTGCAGTAGTCCACAGTAGTGCAATAGGGACATCCAGTGTCCAAAATTGCTTCTCCTCCATCCTCTGCGTGTCTAACCTCCTCCCAGAATATCGCATGACAGAATGGCAGAAGAGCGCGTATATTTAAACTATAACTTCTGCTGGAGAGATAAAAACCAATCTAGGGCGGACCCAGAAATGCCCACCCATGTCCCTAATCTCTCAATTAAAACACCATAATCAACAGTGTCAAAGACAGATCCAATACGGAATATTCTGTAACAGGCTGTAATTGCTGCAAAACATGTGATTTCTTAGTTTTTTTTTATTATTAAAATTAAATTAAATTATTTTTTAATAAATCTGACACACACACACAAAAAAACTTTTTTCATGTTGTCATGGGGTGTTGATTTTTTTGGAAAAGGCTTTGAATACTTTCCGGCTGCACCGTATCGCTCCCACTGGAGGCATACCACAATGAAAATTTTCACGTTTTCACTAGCTCGTGGTAGCAATATCTCTATCACCCAAACCCACGTCCCCTTCCTTCTGAAGCAATGCATTTTTAGAAATATATTTAAAAGAAAAGAAAAGAAAGAAGAAAAGAAAAGAAAAGGCTTGAGTCTGTGTGTAATTGGTTTTCTCTGCTGATGGGGCGCTAATGAGCCGAGAAGCCGTTGGATTATTTTAGAAGAAGAACACAAACATCCGGCGGGCTGAGCTGTTGGTTTTTTTTTTTTTTTGGGGGATTTATTCGGATTTATTTAAAGGTGATATTTGTGTCGTAAGAATTAGAGAGCGGTATGTGAAGTACTGGTGTGTTATAATGTTTCATAAAGAAGATGGGAAAATTCGTCGTTTCTGCTGAATCCAAGAGTCTGGTAGCGAGCGACGTGTAAAAAAGCGACAATTTAACGTTTTATTGTATTGATATTGATATTGTATTGTATTGATACAGTAGTTTACCAAATAACATTGTATTCACTTCTGGAGGTTGTAGAACCCTGCCTTAAATTCGGCATAGATACGATATAATGGATTCATTTTTAAACTGTGTGTGTGTGTGTGTGTGTGTGTGTGTGTGTGTGTGTGTGTGTGTGTGTGTGTGTGTGTGTGTGTGTGTGTGTGTGTGTGTGTGTGTGTGTGTGTGTGTGTGTGTGTGTGTGTGTGTGTGTGTGTGTGTGTGTGTGTGTGTGTGTGGTGTGTGTGTGTGTGTGTGTGTGTGTGTGCGCGCGCGGGGCGTTACTAACAAACCCAAACTTTGGCAAATCCTTGTGTTACTTCTTTTTCTCCTGTATACTGGCTCATTTTAGTGCTTCAACTTATTCATCACTTTGGAGGTTCTTAATAAGTTTTTTTAGTTTTTTTTTGTTTTTTTTTTTACTGTGTTTTTCCTCCAACTATCTGGATTTGTTCATCTTCAACAGGTTGCACTCTGTGATTCAGGTGCTTCACAGTCTTTGTCACAATCTACAGGTCCTCCTCCAACATGATTGACAGTCACTATGTTTCAGGTTCTCCTCCAACATGATTGATGGTCACTATGTTTCAGGTCCTCCTTCAACATGATTGATGGAGGTCCTTCTCCAACATGATTGTCACTTTTGTTTCAGGTCCTTCTCAAACCTGATTGATGATCATTGTGTTTCAGGTCCTTTTCTAACATGATTGATGGACACTTTGTTTCAGGTCCTTCTCACACCTGATTGATGGTCACTGTGTTTCAGGTGCTTCTGTGTTTGCTCTGATGTATCAGTGGGATTTGTGTCCATTCTCTGTGACTCCGGCTGCCAGTCTTCTGGCCCGATGCGTCTCCAGAGGAGTTCTGTCACAGGTGTGAGCCACACTTCAGGTCACTAGATTGCCTACATGGTGGCTTTAGGATTTTTAGTTGATCAGCATTTGATAGGTTGGCTTTACTGTACTATAGAAACGTGTACATTTTTTTTCTAAATGATCAAAACATTGAGAAGTTTGACTCTATACAGAAGTACAGTAGTGTTCAGAATAATAGTAGTGCTATGTGACTAAAAAGATTAATCCAGGTTTTGAGTATATTTATTATTGTTACATGGGAAACAAGGTACCAGTAGATTCTCACAAATCCAACAAGACCAAGCATTCATGATATGCACACTCTTAAGGCTATGAAATTGGGCTATTAGTAAAAAAAAAAAAAAGTAGAAAAGGGGGTGTTCACAATAATAGTAGCATCTGCTGTTGATGCTACAAACTCAAAACTATTATGTTCAAACTGCTTTTTTAGCAATCCTGTGAATCACTAAACTAGTATTTAGTTGTATAACCACAGTTTTTCATGATTTCTTCACATCTATGAGGCATTAATTTTGTTGCTTTGGAACCAAGATTTTGCTCATTTACTAGTGTGCTTGGGGTCATTGTCTTGTTGAAACACCCATTTCAAGGGCATGTTGTCTTCAGCATAAGGCAACATGACCTCTTCAAGTATTTTGACATATCCAAACTGATCTATGATACCTGGTATGCGATATATAGGCCCAACACCATAGTAGGAGAAACATGCCCCTATCATGATGCTTGCACCACCATGCTTCACTGTGAACTGTGGCTTGAATTCAGAGTTTGGGGTTCGTCTCACAAACTGTCTGCGGACCTTGGACCCAAAAAGAACAATTTTACTCTCATCAGTCCACAAAATATTCCCCATTTCTCTTTAGGCCAGTTGATGTGTTCTTTGGCAAATTGTAACCTCTTCTGCACATGTCTTTTATTTAACAGAGGGACTTTGCGGGGGATTCTTGCAAATAAATTAGCTTCACACAGGCGTCTTCTAACTGTTACAGCTCTCACAGGTAACCAGACTGTCTTTGATCATCCTGGAGCTGATCAATGGGTGAGCCTTTGCCATTGTGGTTATTCTTCTATCCATTTTGATGGTGGTTGTCTGTTTTCTTCCACGTGTCTCTGGATTTTTTGTCCATTTTAAAGCATTGGAGATCATTGTAGATGAACAGCCTATAATTTTTTTCACCTGCGTATAAGTTTTCCCCTCTCCAATCAACTTTTTAATCAAACTACGCTGTTCTTCTGAACAATGTCTTGAACATCCCATTTTCCTCAGGGTTTCAAAGAGAAAAGCATGTTCAACAGGTGCTGGCTTCATCCTTACATAGGGGACACCTGATTCACACCTGTTTGTTCCACAAAATTGATGAACTCACTGACTGAATGCCACACTACTATTATTGTGAACACCCCCTTTTCTACTTTTTTTTTTTTACTAATAGCCCAATTTCATAGCCTCAAGAGTGTGCATATCATGAATGCTTGGTCTTGTTGGCTTTGTGAGAATCGACTGAATCTACTGGTACCTTGTTTCCCATGTAACAATAAGAAATATACTCAAAACCTGGATTAATCTTTTTAGTCACATAGCACTAGTATTATTCTGAACACTACTGTACCTGCCCCCAAAAAAGTTTGAGACTATACTGGGGTTTGATTTGACGTGTTTGATAGTCCTTTGTGTATTTAGGAGGAAATAGACTCCGCCTCCTTCAGACAGAACAGTGTTCTCTCATCGCACCTCCATGAGGCTGAAGAAGAAATCAGATTAAAGAGACGACTACAGGAGGTACGGCCCAGTGTCTGTGGTCTTCAGGATGTTATTTTGAATATTATTGTGAGAATAAAAGGTTTTTCCTGTTATGTGAAGGAGTTCATTGAGTTTAAAGAACATGGAATTATTTAACTGGCTTTGTGTTGTCTAACCATTTAAAAAGTAAATCTTGCATATTCATGTCTTGCTTTGTTTGCTGTAGTTGCAACTGGAGTTGGAGCTGCTGGAGGAGGAGAAGAAGAGCGCCGACATCACTCACAACGTCTACCTCAGTTAGTGACTATGTAGACATCAAATGGACTTAAAAACACAGTCTTTCTCTTTCATAATACAAGTATCTAATTTCTGTTGTGTCTTTTTGTCTAACTTGTCCTTTCTTTGTGTCTACTTGTCCAATGTCTTGTTTCTCTTTAAGGTCGCAGATTCCAGGTATTGCAGTCATTCTGCTCTCACCTTCAGGATCTCCTGAAGGATCACAGCACTCTCAGGCAGAGACTAATGAGGCCTCTGGGTCGTTCCAACCTGCCTGTTCAAGCTCACCTGCACAGGTAACATCTGCTCCCAGGAGCCAATCACAGACCAGATTAGCCCAGTTAAGTGGTCACGTGTCTGAGTCTGGTCTGCTTGAGGTTACTTTCTCTAGTAAAAAAAAAAATGCCTGGGACAGTTTTCTTGACCACTAAGGTTAGTCCTTACTCATGTGAAGCACTTAGGGGCGACGTGTTGCATAAATAAACTGAATTAGAGTGGTTCAGTATCTCATCTAGTTCCTGAGATACTGTCATTAATGTCAGTGATGACCTCTGATCTTGACATGACCTGTGTGGCACGAGGGCTATCCACTGACTTCATTCACCCAGACAGACAGAAAACAATGAATTGGTTAAGTGTTGATTAATCGTTAATGAGAGGAGTCATTAGTTGCACGTGGCGGCGGCGGCACTAGCACTGCTGTTCTCGCACGCTTGTTGCTAGTTTCAGAGCATCGACTGGTTTTGTTTCAGGTTTGTGGTGGATGTCATGAAGATGCTGTTGGACTTCGTGGAGACTCTGGAGGAGAAGCTGAACGCCATTCGCAGTGGCCCCAGCGCCAGTCATCACTTTGACCATCTGGTGAGTGGTTTCACATGACGTTGATCCTTTTAGACCTGAGCAGACTTCGGTAACACCACCTCCTCTCTCCATCAGAATACTGCTCTTGCCCAGTTCCTGACTCAGGTGGCAGAAGTGCAGAGTTTGTCCAGTCAGATTCTCCAGTGGAAGGAAGTCCACAGCAGTGTGCTGAGTGACAGCTCCACATGATGACCTCTGAGCCTACTGGACTAGCCTCTTTTCCACCTACCCTGCAATGTGGAGCGTGACAAGAACATTGTCATTTTATATTTGGAACAAGGGCCTTGTTTTGGCAGTGTCTGATATAGTTGTGAAATATGTGATATGACCTTTGTTTTTTCAGTCGACCAGCTGATCGGTGGCTGAGGTCATGTGATTATTGCTGCCTGTGAGGCACCATATCTCAAAAAGTTGTACATGCACAGAGACCAGAAATAAGATCCAGATTTCTTTCAGAATTATCAGTTTGTTACTTTGTGTAATTTGACGTTGCGTATCTCATCGCAATGCACCTTTTTATGTCGAACATTTTTACTTAGCTTGTAGATATGGTACCGCAGGCAAACTGCGAGTTGCTGTTAACATGGTGCCCATTTTGATTTAAACTATACCCAGCCTCACAGTTTGCTTAGCCCTCAGCTTGAAATTCCGTAACTGCATCCTGTACAACTTTGATGCTGTGATGTCCCCCTTTATCTCAAGATGTTCAGAGGTTTCTTATTGGGGGAAAAAGGAATATGGGATGTCGAAGAGGGGAAAAAGCAGACATTATGACAAAAAATTGTGGATACTTTTTTCATAATGTTGTGGAGTCGAGGACCTGGGGTCAGACAAGATGAGGTCGTGGTCAACATCTCCTTTTAAAACTTTGCCTTTTATTTCTTGGTTTAATAAAAATGTACTTTATAATAAAGTAAAGATGGTTTCTTATTTCCTTGCCACACAGTTCTGTTCACCATGTTTCCAGTTAGTCTGCAGCTAATTAACTTGAGGGGAACAACAAATGTTTGTTTATACATATAAACATAAAACTGGACACTGCGGCCGAGTGAGTCCTCTGTCTCTTCTCCTGCTGTCTGACGCACACGTACGTCAGTCTGGTGATGCCACGTCATTAGACGCTTCGTCACCACAACATTAAGCATGGCGGCGTCCGTCCGGGAGAAGCAGACAGGTTTGTTAAAATTATTATTTTAAAATCGGCTATCGGTGTTTTGAGAGATGGATAATGGAGTTAGCGGGTTAACAGACACTACTAGGGTCATAACAGGCCGTCAACAGCTAACTAAAGGCTCCTTATAGGCTAACAAATACAACACTTAATTTCATGAACGTCTTTTTTTTTTCTTCGATAGCGGGTTCTCATTTATTGTAATTAATAAATGAAACAAACACAAAGGAACCGAAGGGAAAATAAAACCCTGTTTCTAGAAGCTAGCTGAAGCTACATGCTAACCATAGACAAAAAAAACCCCAAAAACAAATTCATTAGCAGGCCATAAATGTCAGTTCACGTTAAAATATCAATTATTTTTATACCGCAGATATTTTGTAATGTTTTAAACTGTTTTAAAGCAACATTCAAATATCTTAAAGTAGGAGTAAAATGGATTTAACTCTGGGAGTTAATGCACAGAGAAATCCATTTCGGGCTAGTTTCTATAATTATTTTTAGTTTTGTATTTTGTTTGGTGTATTGTGTTCTCGTTTTAAATAAATGTTGCTTTAATATTGTTTTGTACTTTTAATAGATGTTTCTTATGATGTTTATTTTTTCAGATTTATTTAAGCATAGACATCTGTGAGTCCTCTGGAAATAAGGCACAATTTTGTGACTTTCTCCTCCTAAGACATGGTTTTAAATTAGGTTGTAGCATTTGACCAAATGGTAGATAAATAGTGAATACAGAGACAAGATTTTTTCGTTATTTACAGGTAAGAGATTTTGTTCGGAGAAAAACGTCACTGTTTTCGGATCAGTCTCTGACTTTGAAAAGCTGGTATTCCAGTCAAAACTTAAAATCTCTATAAAATTATCTTATAATTTACTAAAGGAAACAAACACTAATATCGCTCATCTAAGGAGGCTATGGGAGAAGGAATTAGGGATGGAAATTAATGATGAAGATTGGGATAATGCATGGAAAAATGCTAACTCTTTAAGTTTGTGTAATAGGGTAAAAGCTTACAATTTAAAATTCTACATCATGCCCACATTTCGCCCTCACAACTCCATAAATTTAATTCAGACCTTTCTCCGGTATGTCCCAAGTGTAAAACTGATATAGGCACTCTTGCTCATTGCTGCTGGTTCTGCAGGAAATTACAATATTTTTGGAATGTCTTTTTCCTGGTTCTCTCCCTCAGCCCCAACCAGTCCCAGCAGAAGACTGCCTCTCCCTGAGCCTGGTTCTGCTGGAGGTTTCTTCCTGTTAAAAGGGAGTTTTTCCTTCCCACTGTAGCCAAGTGCTTGCTCACAGGGGGTCGTTTTGACCGTTGGGGTTTTACATAATTATTGTATGGCCTTGCCTTACAATATAAAGCGCCTTGGGGCAACTGTTTGTTGTGATTTGGCGCTATATAAAAAATTGATTGATTGATTGATTGATTGATTGAATGTGGTTAAATGTGAAATAGATAAAATATTTTCTGTTACTACCGATACAGTATGTAATCCATTGAACCTGTTTCTTGGAATAACAAACATCAACATTTCTGTAAAGTACCAAAGACAACTTTACATGATACTTGCATTCTGTGCTCGGAATGTGTCCTTTTGAATTGGATCTATGATAAAGCACCATCCAAGAACCAATGGCATTGAACTGTACTGGAGTATGTGTCCTTGGATTATTTAGCATGTAAGTTGTACAAGCGGGATGATGTGTTCCACAAAATCTGGGACCCCTTTATGTTGTATGCTGGATTGGACATTTCCTCTATTTTTTATAGAGGCCTATTCTGAACTCAAGCTTGTCTCACTGAGCTGTCTGTTTTATATATTAAGCCAGATTGTTCTGTTTTCCTTATTGTGTTTATTTTCCTTTTTTTCCTTCCTTCTTATATGTAAAATCTAATAAACATAATTTGGAAAAAAAAATTAGGTTGTAGCTATTCATATGTAGCCGTATTAATAACATTCCTACGTAGTGCAGCTTTGAAAGGGTTAGGCTGCAACTTCAGGGACACTGACCTGGTGTCCTTTTAATGAGAGTCTTGGGTCTCGCCAGAAACATGAACTGCTTTATGGCAATACAACACAAACACACCCTGCTATCATAACACTGGGAGCTAGCAGCTATGGGACTGTTTAGCTCTGACGTAACGCATCATGTGATAAATCTGTTTCCGGGTCCAAACAAAATACTTATGGTTATGTAAATTGACGAGATTCATTTCATAAATGGTCAGTACAGCCGCTACAGCATCAGCAATCAAAACAAAAAGGCCAGGGTAGGGGGCCTTCCTGATCTGTTGTAGCCACTTCTGTTCTGTTTGTCATTGGCTGGGAATCTATAAAACGACAGCTCCGATGATGTTTCCGACCTATTGACTCAGTCGCACATCCGGGAACTCTGCCTGTGAGGTCTTAGCTTCGAAAGAAGCTCAGCTGATGCAGATGACCAACGACCACACATAGCCGACAAAGCGCATATATTTTTTTGTTTGGACCTGGAAGTTGAAAATCATGTGATGCTTTACGTCACACTTAACCAAATAAGAACAAGCCAACGAAGGCTTTTATTTCTTACATGAAAATTCAATAAGGTATGTCTATAATACATTCCAATTCTAAGGTTGAACTACTAGTGTATACTAAGGTATATGTAAATATATATATAAAAAAAGAAGAGTAGAGTAGAGCCACTTAGATGCCTGGTCTTGAGAACCAGGGATGGTAGGTTTTTCTATAATCATGTCCATAATCATGGCAAAGGTGGTGAAAAGCAAAAAATAAATATATATATATCACTGTTGGAGGAAGAGATAAAGAGCGTGTGACCGAGTGAGGGGTTACACATGGGTCAACCTCGGTTTAGCTTTATTGGAATAGTGACAGCTGAAAGGGAAAAAAAAGCCTACAAAATGGATGCAGACCTGGTGTTCTTATTGTTGCACTTGCCAGTATATTGTGATAAACGTTGTTTCTTGTATTTCTGTGTATTGTCGCTTTCTTGAAACTTCCATGGATTGTGTTCGCCAGCTCTGTTGAAAACAAATGCATATGGAGTGCTGGCAGCCAGGTTTAATGACAGTTTTGTGACATATGTACTCCCGAGCTGTAGAGGGAGCTCCGTAGACAAGAATGAGACCAAAAAACAGACAAACCAGCACAAAACTGACCAGCATTGCATAGTTCCTCTTTGAAAGAAGTTGAAAAAAGGTTGAATCTAGCTAGACTTCCACATCACCTGTAGGCATAAGCATTCAGTCAGACCCTTTCCCATCACATGACCCTCAGTGCCAACACTCCCATGTTAGTTGGCAGCACCAGCAATGCCAAATGTATGAAAATAAACAAAAAGGTCTCTGTTTCGAAGTTGTTTGTGACAGTTGAGACCTGGGTTCAATTTCCTGATCGCAGCCAAGTTCTTAACTGGCACTTTTTGAAATGAGTGTCATTCTGTGTCCAGCATTGTGAACTTTTCACAACTTTTTTGTGATTAGAGGTTGTAAATAAGAGGATACAAAAGTGGTGTCACATGGGATCTTGGCATTTTTAAATACAAATTACTTAACTGTTCACTATCATCTAGTTGTCAGTTAAATCACATAAGTTGGTCTTGATTAAGGATTTAATCCCATCACAAATATCTTTGTTTTTATTTCAGTTCTCAGACAGAATTTGACATTTATAGACACCGGTTGGACAGCACAGTGGCTTAGTGGTATTTTCATTTTCACTGTTGCCTCACAGCGAGAAAGTCATGGGTTCAATTCCCGCCTGTGGCTTTTCTGTGTATAGTTTGCATGTTCTCCCCGTGTTTGTGTGGGTTTCCTCCAGGTGCTCTGGTTTCCTCCCACATCCAAAGACATGCGGGTTAAGTGGATTGGAATCTTTAAATTGTCCGTAGGCTCCAGCCCCCCGCAACCCTTAATTGGACTGAGCAGTTGAGGATGAGTGTGTGTAGACACTGGTTTGGCCTTTACTTTAATTTTTTTTTTTTTAAAGACAAAAAGATTGTCATTAATAGCATTAATGTGTCTTTGTGTCATGAAGACAATGAATGCACACAGTGTGTCCGTGTGAATGTGTGTTTATCTGCAGTGGCTCTGCAACGGATGTTGAACTTTAACACTCCATCACTGAAGAACGCAGGAGCCGAGCCTGTGTGGAAGGTACGACTGCATAAACGTGCACACCGTGGTGATGGTGATGATAATGCATTTCTTAATTTTATCCGTCCTACCTACTTGCCTGATCCAAACCTTAACCGTCACTGTGCAGCACTGAGAGCTCGTTGAAAGTGTTGTCCTGAGTTCTTCCGGCCTATGACCTCTGACCTTACCGTGTGCCGTCTGTGTCTGTAGGTGCTGATATATGACCGGTTTGGCCAGGACATCATCTCTCCGCTGCTGTCAGTGAAAGAGCTGAGGGACATGGGCGTGACCCTCCATCTGTGAGAGCAGCATGCCTCTAAACTACACCTCAGACATATTTATTTATTTATTTATTTTATAAGCTCCTTCCTTCTAGTCAATTGTGACTTTATTTGCAAGCAGTTGTTTGTTTCATATTTAACTTTTTTTAATCAAGTAGAGCAGGTAGCTCAGTGGATAAGGAGCTGCTATTATGTAGACCTGGGTTCAATTCCTGCTTGTGTTACCCGTCTGTGTTCTCAGATGTTCTCTCAGTCCATCCAGCTGTAAATGGGTACCAACCTTCGCTGGGAAAGTAACCTGCGTTGGACTGGTGTCCCATCTAAGGGGGAGTTGTAGACTCTAATCTACTTCACACTACACTACGTATTTGAAGATAAGCACCACAGCCTACAGGCCTCAGGGCCTTATATATCAGCTGACTGACCGTCAGCCAAATTATGTCTCAGTATGGTGGTAAAATGTTAGTCTGGGTCAGGTTCAAACGGTGTCACAGGGCTGCACTGTATAAGACCTGTGCTCAGGTCTGAACAAAGCAAAGGTAAACTGGCCCCCAAGAAACCACAACTGCCTGCAAATCTAAAAGCCTCCATTGTCACAGTACACAGAGCTGGTGTTTATATATTTGACCGGGTTTAGGAATGTGTACTGGTTCTGTGCTTCATTGCATCCACCTCTCTACAGAACCACCCCAGGTCCTGATTGGCAACCACCCAGACAGAGAACTCGTCCATCTCCACCTCTCAAAAGTATCCATCTGTCTGTTGCAGCCAAGGGCTACATCAGCGTGAACTTGGGCTTTTTAATTTTTTGTAGTCCTCATCACTGAGGCACCTGTGTGCTGGATCCTGTCGAGAGACACACACCACAAAATGTGGTAGCTGATGTTCCCCCACAATGACAGATCCACCTCATCTGAGTCTCACTAAGTAACTGTTCTTTTGTCACAGTCATTCCACCGGGAGCCAAGGATCATCCACAGAGACCTGGTACCAAAGACATCCAGTCGCCACCTTAAGTCACTGGTTAGAGTCCAAGTCAGACAACCAGACAGGAAGCACCAGGACCTTAAAGACTTGAACCATAGTTCTCCTGTAAAGATAGCAACATCATCAAACACCTTTGACCTCATGGCGCAATCTCCTCTACCCAGGCATCTCTGGATCTCAAAGGCCGAGGACTTGGAGACATGAACGTCACAGTGGCCATAAATGAATATTGAGTTCAACACTTTCACCACAAATATAAACTGCTAATGACCAAGTCCACGAAATCATTGACAGCTTGAATCTTTGTCTGGATCCAGGACTATCCCAAACACAAACACTCTACTTCCACAGGGTATCTGTTAATTCTGCAAAGGTCACAGATCATTCACGAGGAACAAATAACCTGTTTTCAAAAGAAAGGCTACCGGTAGCATAAAGTGACAAAACTGTTTAGGCCACCTGGTAAAAAGATGAGTGACTGACCTGGTTTAAATCCCTGTGTGTGCAGGCTGCTTCACACAGACAGAGATCCTATTCCAGACGTACCTGCCATCTACTTTGTTATGCCCACAGAGGAAAACATCGACAGGATTTGTCAGGTAATCTCACACATATTCAGCAGATGGCATGCACATCAACCTGCGAATATTCACGGAATGAGCTGAAACTATCTTTGCTTATGGATGGAATCCACAGTAAATTTTAATTTGCTTTTAAGGATGTCAAATCATTTCAAATCAAAATGTAAAATCCAGGTGAAGTCATGCCTGATAAACTGTTTTTATTTGATATAATATTATAAAGTAGCTGATGCGAGGGCAATAACCTCTGCTTTTATTGTTTTAATGGTATTGATTGTCAGTAAAAATAGTCTTAGCTCATTCTGTAGCGAAAATAGATATGAAATATACATGCATCCATTTTCTATACACACTTGCTCCAGTTAAGGGTCACGGGGGGTTGCTGGAGCCTATCTCAGTGGTCATAGGGCGTGAGGCAGTGTACACCCTGGACAGGATACCAGCCTGTCGCAGGCCCACATATAGACAAACAAACACATTCACACCCACATGCACACCTACGGACAATTTTTAAAGCTTCCAACTCACCTGACCTGCATGTCTGTGGATGTGGGAGGAACACGGGGGGAACCATATGAACACGGGGAGAACATGCAGACTCCACACAGAAAGGCCAAAGGTGGGAATCAAACCCATGACCTTCTTGCTGTGAGGCAACAGTGCTAACCACCAAGCACCATGCCGCCCTAGATATCAAATATTGTTTATAATAATCAGTACGTGATTCCCCCCCCCAGCTTTTCCTTCTTTTTTTGTATTTTTTATATATGGGTACCGGCTCCTGTCACCTGAATGGTCCTGTGTATTGTTTTCATAACTGTGTAGTTCAGTGTGGACAAGCTGATAAACGCCACAACAGCTTTGGTTTTGTCATTAGTACTGGTGCTGCTGCCCCCTTTAGGAGACCTGGTGTAGAGCCAAGCAGTGAGAAACAAGACGTGCGAGTGCATAATGAAAATAAAACAGAAGAACTGGATCCACCAGAGTGGATCTTTAACGACTGCAACACACTGTGGTTGAATTTTAAAGTAATTCTGTTCTCACGATCAATAGGCTCTGCAAAAAACAAAACACACACACACACACACACACAAAAGTTCTTGTTAATCCTCCTTTTATAATCTTTATTTTTCTGTTTGTAGGATCTGAGAAACCAGCTGTATGAGTCGTACTTCCTGAACTTCATATCGGCGATCAGCAGGAGTAAACTTGAGGACATCGCTAGTGCGGCACTGGCTGCGAATGCTGTCAGCCAAGTTACCAAGGTTACCGTAGTTACTGCAGTTTTAGAGCCTGGTTACTGTGAGGTCATGTGTGAGTGGACAACTAACACAGGTCACTTTTCTCAAAACAGATCTTTATGACACGGCAAAACTGATGGACAAAACTAATTAGGCCTTTGACCATGACCTTTGACCTTTTAAAAATTTGCCCGTTCATCTAGATTTCTTAATTTTAAAAAAAGGGAAAACCTATATATATATATATAAAGTATATTGAAGCTGGAGTCCATGGTATATATTTGGTCTCTGACTTTTATTGCCAGGTTAATTGCAAGAAATGTCAAAATTTGGTTTTTATTTTTAATTGTTTTAACACACTCTAAGCTCCAGAGTTTTAGATTGCCTTAATGATAACTCCAACATCTTCTCAACACTTTTGTTGACCTACTAATCTAATCTACTGTCTCTGAGTTCCAGGTCATATTTGAGTGAAGTCATTCCAGCTTCTGGAAGTTTTCCAGGAACAACTTGGCTCCACTAAATGAATTCCAGATTTTTGAAAAGCTTTTCTCCAGTTTTCAGGCTGCTTCCTGTCTGGGTGGTTTATTATTATTAACTTTGTTTTCTGTCGTGACTTCTGAGGAACCCAAGGTGGTGTTCCACAGAAATTAATCCATGTAAGAAGCGGCTATGCAGCAGCATCTTCTCACCACAATATACTTTACTTCCTTTGCAGCAGGATTGTAGTGTTTTTGTTGGATTATTTGTCATTTTATCCATCCAGAAAATCAGCAGCATGTTGAATAACCAGGTGTGTGTGTGTTTCAGGTTTATGATCAGTATCTGAACTTCATCACTCTGGAAGATGACATGTTCATCCTCTGTAACCAAAACAAGGAACTTATCTCTTACCATGGTAAGACACAAAAGTGCATTTAAACACACGAGGAAGTAAATCTCATTTGTTGTGTTCCAGCAGATGTTTTATTTGATTAAAACTGGATTTAATGAACCTCCAGCAATGTAACTGTGGACAAAGGTCACCTGTTTGGTTTAGAGAAGAGCAGACCAGCAGTCCAACCCTCTGTCTGCTTCAGACGGGTGATATGTGGGCGTGACTTTAGCACTGAGGTACCTGCGTGGTGGATCAGGAAGAACAGCATCACATGGTGTGATAGCTGATGTTTTCCTGCTGTGCTCAGTTGACTGTTCAGCTTTCTGGAACATGCAGAAGGACAGAGTGGCTATGGATTTGTTGACTGTTTGGAATAAAGACCAGCTGATGGTGCGGCTTTTTGCAGATGACTTTATGTTGTGCGGCAACAGAAGGCAGGAAACTAGAAGGATGTAGGACTTTGTAAAACAGAGAGGAATAAAGTTTGGCATGAAAGGTGGCAGGATCCTGACACTGGTACAAAGTAAAACGTGTGATGTAATTGTGTCTGACTTTTGTTTTTCCTGCAGCCATTAACAGAGCAGACATCCAGGACACAGACATGGAGACCATCATGGACACCATTGTGGACAGTCTCTTCTGTTTCTTTGTCACTCTGGGTGAGCTGCTAAAACCTCCTATCCTCTGATCCCTAAAACCTTCTGTAAAGGACTGTTTCTCCCTCATCTCTTACAAACCGGGACATAATCTCAACAGTCTTCAGGGAATGTTTGTAATGTTTAACCTGATGATGGTGCAACCAGATTTTAATGTGTCAAATTAATTTGTTTGTGGTGGGGGGGGGTGGGGGTGGGGGTGGGGGGAGTATTTTGTCTGTAGTGCTGTTTAAATCCACTAGATGGCAGTAGTGACTCTAGATGATTGTGTTAGGTTCACTTTGTGACTTAGGCGCTTACGATATTTTTACCTAAATAATGCAGCCATAAATAATAATAGTACAAGGGTTCTTTTCAGTTTTTAAGAGTTGTAGGTGACTGAAGTTACTTGTTACTTACTTCTACCAGGGGAGGTGATGGTCTAGCGGTTAAGCACTGGGCTTGAGACCAGAGGATCCTTGGCTCAAATCCCAACCTGACCAAGAAAATCACTAAGGGCCCTTGGGCAAGGTCCTTAATCCCCTAGTTGCTCCTGGTGTGTAGTGAGCGCCTTGTGTGGTAGCACCCTGACATTGGGATGAATGTGAGGCTTTATTGTAAAGCGCTTTGAGCATCTGATGCAGATGGGAAGGCGCTATATAAATGCAGTCCATTTACCATTTGTTGTCTTTGTGATTTGTAAATAATGTGTTTAAAAAAGTTGATCTGTTTTTTTTTGTTTTTTTTTTTATTTTGTGTTGTTCAGGTGCTGTACCAATCATCCGCTGTCCCCGTGGAAACGCAGCAGAGATGGTTGCTGTGGTGAGTTCACACTGGTGATGTTTACATTTTTACATTAAAATTACATGTTTTAAAAACAGTCAGGCTGAGCAGCCATGTTTGTAGTTTTTAAAAAGTAAAACAAACTCTACAAACAAAAATTTGTTTCTCTCACAAACTGCACTTAATAACCATCAAATGAGTATGTCAAGAAATGAAGAGATGGAAGCAGATCTGTGCCCTGCTCATGCTTCATTACCCCACCAGCAGATGGCGGTAGTGTCTGTGTAAAATAAAACGGAATCTAAAAAAAAAAAAAAAAAAAATCACACTAATTTTTGTACCTGATTGATTTGATTTTCCTCTCTGAAGGATCCTTCTTTTCTTCCTGATTTTATGAAGTAAATTAATTTAATTTATGGTAAGTGAAGGAAATATAGAAATTAAGTTGTGTGTGTCTGTGTGTGCGCGCACGCACGCACATGTGTGTGTTTGGAGGCTTTTGCTGCGTGACTGCACAACACTAAATCGTTACAGACCCGAGCTGGTTGGAATATAAATTAGAGCCCAACCAATACAGGTTTTTTTGTGTGTGTGTGTGTGTGTGTCAATACAATTCCAATATTAGAGAGTAAAAAATTTACGGAACCGATACTTCTGCCAATATATACAGTAGTGTTCAGAATAATAGTAGTGCTATGTGACTAAAAACATTAATCCAGGTTTTGAGTATATTTCTTATTGTTACATGGGAAACAAGGTACCAGTAGATTCAACAGATTCTCACAAATCCAACAAGACCAAGCATTCATGATATGCACACTCTTAAGGCTATGAAATTGGGCTATTAGTAAAAAACGTAGAAAAGGGGGTGTTCACAATAATAGTAGCATCTGCTGTTGATGCTACAAACTCAAAACTGTTATGTTCAAACTGCTTTTTTAGCAATCCTGTGAATCACTAAACTAGTATTTAGTTGTATAACCACAGTTTTTCATGATTTCTTCACATCTGCGAGGCATTAATTTTGTTGGTTTGGAACCAAGATTTTGCTCGTTTACTAGTGTGCTTGGGGTTATTGTCTTGTTGAAACACCCATTTCAAGGGCATGTCCTCTTCAGCATAAGGCAACATGACCTCTTCAAGTATTTTTGACATATCCAAACTGATCCATGATACCTGGTATGTGATATATAGGCCCAACACCATAGTAGGAGAAACATGCCCATATCATGATGCTTGCACCACCATGCTTCACTGTTTTCACTGTGAACTGTGGCTTGAATTCAGAGTTTGGGGTTTGTCTCACAAACTGTCTACGGCCCTTGGACCCAAAAAGAACAATTTTACTCTCATCAGTCCACAAAATATTCCTCCATTTCTCTTTAGGCCAATTGATGTGTTCTTTGGCAAATTGTAACCTCTTCTGCATATGTCTTTAATTTAACAGAGGGACTTTGCGGGGGATTCTTGCAAATAAATTAGCTTCACACAGGCGTCTTCTAACTGTCACAGCACTTACAGGTAACTCCAGACTGTCTTTGATCATCCTGGAGCTGATCAATGGGTGAGCCTTTGCCATTGTGGTTATTCTTCTATCCATTTTGATGGTTGTTTTCCATTTTCTTCCACGCATCACTAATTTTTTTTGTCGATTTTACAGCATTGGAGATCATTGTAGATGAACAGCCTATAATTTTTTGCACCTGCGTATAAGTTTTCCCCTCTCCAATCAACTTTTTAATCAAACTACACTGTTCTTCTGAACAATGTCTTGAATGTCCCATTTTCCTCAGGCTTTCAAAGAGAAAAGCATGTTCAACAGGTGCTGGCTTCATCCTTATATAGATACCTTACTTTATATAGATACCTTACCTAGATACCTTATATACAGAGGGGACACCTGATTCACACCTGTTTGTTCCACAAAATTGACGAACTCACTGACTGAATGCCACACTACTATTATTGTGAACACCCCCTTTTCTACTTTTTTTTACTAATAGCCCAATTTCATAGCCTTAAGAGTGTGCATATCATGAATGCTTGGTCTTGTTGGATTTGTGAGAATCGACTGAATCTACTGGTACCTTGTTTCCCATGTAACAATAAGAAATATACTCAAAACCTGGATTAATCTTTTTAGTCACATAGCACTACTATTATTCTGAACACTACTGTACATAAAAATGTCAATGATTCCAAACATTTAATTAGCAAACCTTTATAACAAAGAAATGCAACTGAGGTTTGATGTGTTAGAGTTTAAACATGAACTTTACTGTAAATAACTAGAAATGTAACCAACCAACACTGACGTCACTCAGACTGGCAGTCGCCATGCTGCATCAATTGGCAATAGTCTGTCTAGCGGCATAGTGACCGTTGTCTTTTGTGGCTGTAAAACTCCCACTCTGAATATAAATGGCAGCTGGTCACGTTGCCTCTATTTCTTGTAGCTAATGTGGTTGTCAGTGAAGGTTTTGTTGAAAAGGGTGCTGTAGGTCATGTGACATGCTGTTTTTTGTGTGTGTTATAGAAACTGGATAAAAAGCTTCGTGAAAACCTGCGGGACGCCAGGAACAGCCTCTTCACCGGTGACAACATGGCGGCCGGACAGTTCAGGTAAACAAGAAGCTGTTATCCATTTAGAAGTTCAGAGAGAGACTGTATTCTCAGGATTCACTAGAGTCTTATGTGGGCATGTTTCATCTTAATTTGCAAACTCTCTTTTCTCTCCTACTTCTGTCTCTTGGACTCCTTTCATTTTCTCTGCAGTTTCCAGCGTCCCCTCTTTGTCCTGGCAGATCGGAACATGGACATGGCCACGCCCCTTCACCACACATGGACCTATCAGGCACTGATCCATGATGTTTTGGTGAGAAAATGAGAATCATTTCTGAAGTTCTTCATTTACATACTTTTAAAAATTTGGGTTTAAACTCAGTTTGTTTGTTCACAAGATATCTCAAAAAGATCCAGCTCCAGTAATTAAAATTCAGAATGAATAATTTGCCTGTAGCTGATTGATTTACAGTATTTTTACTTTAGTAAAACATCACCTTTGCTACTATTTAAGCACAGTTAAGATGAGATAGCCAGAACAGAATAGTAATCAGATTACCACCTCATAGACCAGGGTTTGATTCCAGGTCTGTGTCCTTGAACAAAACTCTCCTGCCTGGCTGCGTTTGTCACTAGTCCTTCCACACGGGCACACCACTTGGCAAATGTTGGGAAAAGCCTTTTCTTTTTTCTGAAGTTCAGTGGATTCCCAGCCACCTTACCCATGCTCAGCACGGGAAAGGTCTGGTGCACATACAGTCTTCAAGTACTGATATGTTCAAGTGGTTCTTTCTGTGCTCTTTGTGAGAATTGGATGCCAACATGCAGTCAACCAAGCACGTGTCTGACTGAGTTCCACAGAATTTTTAACATGTTGTGCTGATCTGTTCGCCGGCCTCCTCATAGGAGGCACCCGAGCTGCTGCTCAGGAAAACATCATGGTGGAAGAGTTGTGTTGGACTGGCGTCTCATCTGGTGGCGGTCGTAGACGCTCATCCATTTCACGCTGCAGCACCACTGAGCCTCAGAACCTGGACAGGATCTGAAATGAGTTCTGTGCAATCCTCGATTTTTGAAATGGTTTTATTGGTTCATTTTGGGTATTCTTACGTTCTCCTCTGTAAAATGTTGATGGTTTCTGTTGAGCCTATCAGTGGTGTTAATGAGGGAGCGTCTGTCTGTCAGTCTGCGTGAAATGATCTGGATCTGAGGATTCTTGTGGCTGGGTATTTTTCCACAGAGGTGTCAGACTATGAGGAATGGATCAGGACCATTTGCAGGCTCTGGTTGGTTCCGTTAGCGACAGATGAGGTAGCTTTGAGCTTTAGTTTGTGTTATGTGTGTCACTGAAACGTACTGAGTTCAGACAGATGTTGAAATAAATCAATGTTACATAATGCGTCTGCACATGAAGTGGAAAAAAGACAAATCAGCCACTACTTTAAGTCACATTTCTTCAAAAAGCATTTTCCAAAAAAAGAAGAGTGTATGTCACGTTTTGACTTATTTCGACTCTTTTCAGTCGAGTTAGTTTTCAGAATGTCTTCAGATCTTAAAAACAGTGAGACCATTGATTTGATTTATTTTATTTATTTCAATCAACAAACTCATGCAGTAAATAATAACATAAATGAATGAATAGATAAAATCAAAAAGGGAAAATACATAAAATCATCCAAAATAGTTTGCGAAATAATTTAAGACCACTTTTATTTTTTTAACCCTTTGGCTCAAGCGTCTGTGACGGACAAACATTTCTGCTCTGTGGCATTTATCGTTATGTTTATCAGCCTCAACGTCACATCTTTGTGACGCTTTCCAGATTACCCCCACTTAGGATATTAAATCTCAAACACACGGCTCGACCCAGAACATCGAGGCGCTTTTGTCCAGAGAACCCACTCGCTGAGTGATCTCTGTGGAGGTGGTTGTCAGTGAAAATCCCAGTAGATCACTAGTTTGTTCCTTAGGTCACATTTGAACTTCAGCAGATCCTCTTCACCATCACAACATGTTTAAAGGATCTGAGCTTTTGCCATGTGACTGGCTATTTTGATATTTGCTTTAATCAGTAGCTGAACAACTCTGTGTGTGTGTGTGTGTGTGTGTGTGTGTCAGCAAGAAATCCATCCAGACACATCAGTCAGTCCAGTTTTTATTGCCCTCAAACAATCTGAAAAACCTGACTGTTATTCTTTGTTGTCACTGATTCCTGGTATTAGGAAGGCTTCAGTTATCAGTAAATTGATTTTTGATTATGTACCAGAGTGAATGAAACCCAGTGAAGGTCAGAACTGTTGCTTTCAGCACCGATTAATAATGATGGTCTTTTCACAGGCTCTTAGCCAGACTAAATCAACTTCAGCATGTGTTGTAATATAATTGTCATCTTTTGCCTTAATAATTGAGGCATTTCCTCTCATTTTGAGTAAAAGACAGAAGTAGGTCTATACAGGCCTTGAGGCCCGTGTTTTATCCCTGGATTCTGTCGCTTTAAGTGGATGAGAGTCTGCGACTCCCCCAGGACAGGACGCCAATCCTCCAATACTTCTCCAGCCAAAGCTGCAATCCATTTACAGCTGGGAGTACTGAGACGATGCAAATGAAGTAAGACAGGTAGTGTGACTGGGAATTGGGCCCAGGTCTACGTATTGGTAGCCCAACTCCTCATCCCACTGAGCTACCCGCTGTCCTTTCCAGAGCCAGCAAAAATACTGTGGTGCTGTCCAGAGTCAGCTTAAGGTCCTGTTGCCAAAAAGCATCTTTAATTTAGGATCATCATAAACTGTGATCTTAGAGTGGGTCCAATGGTGTTTTATGAAACAAAGGGCAGGTTTAACTGATCCAGATGGCATCATTACAGCTCTCAGGTGGCTGGCCTGGATATTTCCCATGAACATGTTTGCGGAGTCAACCGCCCAGCTGGAGATGAGAGCCTTCCACTAAATTTCTCCTCTCAGACTCTGCTGTTGCCATGACAGAACCATTATTATGATCTGTTGTTGGATATTGTGAGTCAGGGATGTGGTTCTGTTTGACTTCAGTATTTGCTGTGGTCCTGTTAGTAATGATGTGCTCAAAAGGGTTCGGGCATGAGTTAATCCAGGTACAGCATCCAGAAACGGCATATGCTGGTGTTAGAGTAGGATTTTTATTCGTCACATCTCTTACAATTACTCTGAGATTTTTGGACACTTGGATGATGACATATAGTGTTTTTGTTCGTGGTTAACGTTTTAAAAAATTCAAGAGGCTTAAAAGCTGGTTTACTTCATCTGCAGCAGAAAAACATTTTTATTTATTTATTTTTAGTGAGGGGTAATGTGTAATCCCTGCAAGTCAAGATGCTCTTTTCATTTGCAGAGAGCTAACTGTAAACCGGCTTAATGTTGTCATCAGACAGTTAAGCTTCAAATATTTGAGTGTGCTTAAAATTGTTTTAACATGCAGTTTGTGCCTCATTTAAACATCCTGACCCCAATTATCAGAGATGGTTTCATTTGAAACTGCTTTGATCCTCTCACACGCACAAAAAATGCCCCAAAAACAAAACAAAAAAACCTGCATTTGTTTGTCGTAAACCTACCGTAAATAGCCCCAACTTGCATGTCAATGGTAACTGTTCACCTCACAAGGGTTATTACTGAGGTTTTGAAATGTATTGAAAAACCATAAACCAGCTGCTAGACTGTTTCCAGCTGCCACAGACTGTCAGTGCCAGTTGGCATTAAAGGCAGACATGAAACAAAAAAAAAAGAAAAAAAAAGCAAAAGTATGACATCGCACACCATCTCAAGAACTCCAAACTGCCACGTCGCTGTGATTACAACTTCCTCAAATTTATTTATTTATTTATTTATTTATTTTTTACGTTCACTTTGTGTGCATCTTACCCTGTGTGCTGCGATACAATGCTGCTGGAACCTCAATTTCCCTGAGGGAGTGTTCCCAAGGGATTAATAAAGTTCTTTCTAATCTAATATGATGAATTTTACAATTACTGTATTTTCCAGAGTATAATTTGCACCTGTTAAAAATGTCTCTGAAAGAGGAAACCCCTATATGTGTCTCACCTTTTTTTTCTGTATTATCAGCTCTTTAATTTGTGATTTCTGTGCATTGTTGCAGCTTCCCTTTTATTATTGGCATTTATTATTTTATTATTAGAGTTTATTTTGTTTATCGCTTTGAATCCTGGGAAAGTCTGACATAAACAGTAATTATAACTCTTATTATTAATAACAAATGTCTAATTTTTAGGTATATGTTGCATCGGAGTATAAGTTACAAGACCTCCAAAACTTTAAAAAAAAAAAAAAAAAGACTTGTACTCTGGAAAATATGGCACATGCATTTACACAAACAACTGTCACAAAATGTTTGTTGCACATATAAGAGAAGCGTTATATCAAAGGTAGACCAGTCTAAGTTTGAAATAGATGTCATTTATATAACACACACACACACACACTGGAGGATGTTACTCACTTATACACTGGGATTAAGTTAGGAATCAAGAACCTTGCTCAAGGCCATATTAGTGATTTTACTTTCCAGTCAGAGAAATTGAATCATTGACTCCTGTCTACAGGGGACCTTACAATGTCAGTTTTGATTTCTTTTCTATTAAATATGTAATATTGATATTTAACGAGTAATATCGTTACTGCTAATCACTTTATAACATAGTGGGGCATGGATGGTGGCCAAGGGGATAGTGCACTTGGTTTCATTGCAGAAGGTTCCTGGTTCAAACCCCACCCCTGCAACACTTCTCCATATAACATGGAGTTGTGCCAGGAAGGGCATCTGGTGTAAAGCCTGTGCCAATTCAACATGCAGATCCACCTCGGATTTGCTGTGGCGACCCCAAGTGAAAACAAGGCAGCAGCTGGAGGGTCTTACTTACTTGATAACATAGTGATTGGTGCTCATGATTGTTAATGTTTGGCCTGTAAAACACTGTATTGTGTAACTTCATGGCAAAATAATTGAGATATTGAGATAAAATTAAATGTTCAGCCCAAAATCAAACGTGTTCAGCTGCCAACATCAGTGAGAAGCCAACTGAAACACATTTTTCCCAAATGTAGTGTCATTCTCACCAAAGAACGATCACAGTGGTCACAAGAGTTTATGTAACCATAACATACGTACATACAAACTAGAACTTGTACTTGGAGAAACCATACCGCTATTACAGTAAAAACTCTGTCCCAGGACAGAAGTCAGAATTTGATATTTTCTTCAGATCTTTGTGATACCATAAATTGTGAAAGACAAAGACATCAAAACAGAATTTACTTTGCAAAGTAAAATAATTTGAAGACAGCGATAAAAGGAGGCATTTTGTGGTTTATTGGGATTGTTTCTACTGTATGGACTTGCTGAAAGACACTCTCCACGTGTGTTTTGGTGGGATGTTTTTGAGCTATCAGGTTGTTGCAGCTGCTGGACTTTATAAGTGTATGGATGCTGAGCTGCAACATTTCTGTCTCTGCATGCTTGACATTTCCTTGTTGTTATTTTGTTGTTGGTAGTATGTCCAAAGCAGATAGTCACCCCTCTGAGTCTGGGCTGTTTAAAGTTTACAGAAAACCACCTGAGAGAGTTTTTCATGGCTGTTGTTGCCAGTGTGCTTGCTCAGGGTACTGGGTAAGGTTAGACCTTACTCTTATGAAGGATCTTGGGCCAACTGCAAATTGAATTGAGACCCAAGAACCCTTATTAGTTTTAGTATCCACAGATTACATAATGACCTTTGCCCTGTGAGATAACTCTGCTCCAGTTTATGGTTATAATTAATTACAAATTGACACCAGACCCAGTAATGATAATGTAGAATGTTATGGGGTAACAATTTTCAAACACTATTCTATACATAATGCAACAAATCATTTGCCTACAGACTGAATTTTTTTTTGTTGTTTTTGTAACAGGACTTCCATTTGAACAGAGTGCTATTGGAGGAAGGGGCAGGGGCGGAGCCATCACCTGCCGGTGCCAGACCAAAGAAGAAGAGCAGGAAGACCTACGACCTCACTGCTGCAGACAGGTTCTGGCAGAGGCACAAAGGCAGGTGGGTTGATTTAATCTACAGCAGGTTTTAGGTATCAGGCTCTTACTAGTATTTTGTGCAGCTAAATGGTATTTTATGCCATCTTGACACGCTTTAATCACTCTTTGGCTAGATGTTGGGCAGCATAGTGATTGGCTCTGTGTTGCAGTCCATTCCCAGAAGTGGCAGAGTCAGTCCAGGAGGAGCTGGATGCTTACAGAACCCAAGAGGATGAGGTCAAAAGGCTGAAGAGCATCATGGTGAGATACACGCTGCAGAACACAACAGTTGGTGTCATGCTACGTCCCAGTCTCCGATATAATGTCAGACGCTCCGAAGTCTCTTCTGACTCATCAAGTCTGATAGGACATCAGAATCCTGAGGGTGATGTCTGCATTTTTAATTTGTTTA
Organism: Thalassophryne amazonica; assembly: GCF_902500255.1. Classification (NCBI taxonomy): domain Eukaryota; kingdom Metazoa; phylum Chordata; class Actinopteri; order Batrachoidiformes; family Batrachoididae; genus Thalassophryne; species Thalassophryne amazonica. The sequence continues at coordinate 57,785,335 of NC_047121.1, read as the reverse complement.
CAGAACAACAATCATGTTAAAGTTTCACACATCAAATAAGTCATTAGTCATGTTTCAGTCAAAAGTCCCATCCAGAGTCCCAAATTGCCCAAATATGTCCAGATCCCTCAAGTATTGTTTGAGTCCTGAAGTGACAAAGGTCATGTCTGGGGAACCGGCATCTGGCCAAAGAACCATGATCATATGCAAGTTCCCAAAGTTACGTGTCTTCGATGTCTTCAAGGCAATGCCCAAATGTTTAACATCTGACTCTCTAATTGCTGTATGAAGACAAAAAGTCGTCCAAAACTCTCTTCGGTCTTGACTGTCTCCCGACTCACAAACGTCATAGTCAGGTTCCACCTGTCGTGCCACCATTATCTGGCATTATTAATATTTAAGTCTTGAAAGGCACTTACATGAGTCACCAAATCTGAAAGACCATGCTGGGGTTCCAGTGGTGTTACCCACATTACCAAAGTTTTGACGGTTTTCAATCTTCAAAACCGTATCCAAATCTGTCATTCCCAAGTCACCAAGTCTTGTACAAGGTAATAAATCATGTTGAAGTCAAACCCTAAAGTAATTTTGAGTTCTTGGGCTTACATTTGAAAAGGTCAGCCTGAGCTTCCAGAACCATCTTTCATGTCAAATTCACAAGGTAGTATCCAAGTACCAAGGTCATGTCCACTCTCCCAAAGTCTTAATTTCTATTCCCTGAAGTCTGATTATCCCGTGTCGTATTCAGATTCAATTCCTCAAAGTCTCATCCAAATTTCTTACATCTTTCCTATTCCAAATTTATGGGATGATTTTTATTAATATTTTTTAAAGATATTGAAAGGTCCAAGTATTTTCAGCATCATTGGAATTGTGTCAGAGGTGGGGATGGTGGCCAAGCAGTTAAATACACTCGTTTCCAGTGTGGAAGATTCCCATTTCAAGGCCACCCCTGCCCATTCTCCATCTAATGTGGAGTTGCGCCAGGAAGGGCATCTAGCGAAAAAACGTCTGCCAAATCACCACAACAGATCCGAGGTGGATCTGTTGTGGTGATTCAGAGTGAAACAAGGGGGAAACAGAAGAAAATTACTGATTGGAATCTTGTCAGATTTGATAGTAGGGTTAGAATGGAGAGATTGGGATTATGCTGTATGTAGAGACTGTGTCCCACAGTGAGAGAGACCCGTTTTTGAATTGGGACCGTGTTGGACTTAAGTACTGCAGGACTGCAGTATGGCTTAATGCCTTTGAGTTTTGATGTTGAGGAAAATAGAGTTGATCCTTCCTGCTTTCACCGGTTTATCCGGGGGCAGGGGGTAGTATCTGTCCATTTGTCTGTTCCACCACATTATCTCTACAGTATTATCACTTCATATGGTAAGGGGACATCCTCTACATCAGTTTCTTGGATAAGTTTGACTTTGACCTGGTTGTGACCTTTGTAACCTAGGCTGAGGGAGGTCTCGCATTCACCAAACTGTGTTTCCTTGTTGTTGTGTGCATCTGCAGGGTCTTGAAGGTGAGGATGAAGGCGCTATCAGCATGCTGTCGGATAACACAGCCAAACTCACTTCAGCTGTCAGGTACTCAGCCAACAGCGGCCACTTTTAATTTTACAAAACTTCCTAAATGTTGCTATTTCCGGCAGCTTTGGTAAATCCCCTTTGTGCTGCCTGACCAGCATGAAACTCTTTCACACCTTTAGTTTGCTTGGTTCCACACCAGGGACTGATGTGCTAGTGTTGGACTTTTCTCTTTGGTTTAGTTTGCTTCCACACAGCAGCAGACTAAAACACACAAATGAAATTCACATGCGAGCACACTGTGTCCTCATTGGTCAGAAGTGCTGAAGTGCTGCGGTTAAGTACTGGGGTGCTTCAGGATCACAGCTGTCACTAGGCTCCACTGTTTAGTCCCAACCAGCTTCTTTTTTTCTTCTCCTTTGTTGTGACTTTTTACTGCAGATGGTGAAAACTCTTCTCTCTGATTAGATCACTGAATTGTGCTGTTGTGGGTTTTCACCAGCTGTGCAGACATGTGATCATGTGATTGGTATCACTGCGCCACGTCGCATCTCCTGACAGCAGCACAAACCGTGCTGCTCTTTACTCAGTGTCTGGAATTCACATGTGGGGTGAATGTTTGGCGAGTTGTTTGGGTGTTATTCTCACTGTAAGTCACCTGCACCAAGTCCAGGCTTTGTTTGAGCTACACCGAAGTCCACCGTGCTCCCGCACTCCCCCAAACGACCCACACTTTTACAATAAACATACCACAGTCCTAGTGACACAGATTTGTGAAAGATGCCAAGTTTCTTTCCAAAATCATGAGAGGCTGGAGTTTTTCTGGAAAACCAGCGCCAGTTCATGTCCATGATGTCGGCTGGATGTGGAATTGAGCAACTGTTCCAGATCAACATTCAAACGTGATGACACTCAGTATCAGTGATGTCTGTCAGCTCAGTGTGGCCATATTCTGCCCTCAAGTGGACAAAAACCAGTTCATGCATTTTTAGGGTTGGGGTTAACTATACTTTTAAATTAGACAGCCAATGTATTAATATAGTTTCTTTAGTGGTTTTGTTATATTGTGCATTAAGTACTTTTGTCTCATGTTCTCGGTGTTGGGGTTATTTTGGCCACAGTGCGAGAGTTGTTTTTCTCCTGTTAGTCAGGTGCATGCTCTTTAACATGTTTCTGGTTTTCTCATTGTTTGTGGTCTGTAGTTCTTTGCCTGAGCTGCTGGAGAAGAAAAGGCTCATTGACCTTCACACCAACTTGGCCACGGCTGTACTCGACCACATCAAGGTACGTGTCCCTCAGTGTCCACGTCTGTGGTTCTGCCAGCTGTCGGTGTGTTGGGACACAGTTTAATTTAATTTTCAACAAAATGTCTTAAACATAATATAGCTCATGTTATAAAATTAGCATGTGCTGTGATTACGCATCTGTACTGTCTGACCGAATATTAAAAAAAAAAAAAAAAAAAAAAAAAAAAAAAAAAACTCACCAGTGACATCCATGTGGGATATTAAAGCCACATGTGTCCATCTGTTAAGGCCTAACTCTCACAAACTGCTCATAACATAAACACCTAGAAAGCGGCCACACTGACACTTTATGTACAAATGCCATTTTGAATATTGTCATGTGCCCCCTAGTGTTTGTATGAAGGAATGAAGGTTACTCCTCAGTTTTTAAGATAAATGCTGCTTTTCCATCCTGTGGCTTTGGTTGGAATAGGCTGGTATCGTTCCATATAGCGCCATCATCTGGTTGTTTGGCAGGATTGCACCTGAAACGTCAGTTGCAGCTTTAGTGAGCATCTGGTACTTAGTTTATATGATTTATGGTCATATTTGTGTGCTGTAAAAGTGTCAGCTAAATCTTTTAGCATGAAAATTCTTGAAAGGGTGGTTGTAAAACAGCTAACTGATCATCTGCAGAGGAATGGTCTATTTGAAGCATGCCATAGGTATTAAAGGCACTGCGCTGCAGTGGTTTGAATCATATTTATCTAGTAGATTACAATTTGCTCATGTAAATGGGGAATCTTCTTCACAGACTAAGGTTAATTATGGAGTTCCACAAGGTTCTGTGCTAGGACCAATTTTATTCACTTTATACATGCTTCCCTTAGGCAGTATTAGACAGCATTGCTTAAATTTTCATTGATACGCAGATGATACCCAGCTTTATCTATCCATGAAGCCAGAGGGGACACACCAATTAGCTAAACTGCAGGATTGTCTTACAGACATAAAGACATGGATGACCTCTAATTTCCTGCTTTTAAACTCAGATAAAACTGAAGTTATTGTACTTGGCCCCACAAATCTTAGAAACATGGTGTCTAACCAGATCCTTATTCTGGATGGCATTACCCTGACCTCTAGTAATACTGTGAGAAATCTTGGAGTCATTTTTGATCAGGATATGTCATTCAATGCGCATATTAAACAAATATGTAGGACTGCTTTTTTGCATTTGCGCAATATCTCTAAAATTAGAAAGGTCTTGTCTCAGAGTGATGCTGAAAAACTAACTCATGCATTTATTTCCTCTAGGCTGGACTATTGTAATTCATTATTATCAGGTTGTCCTAAAGGTTCCCTGAAAAGCCTTCAGTTAATTCAAAATGGAGCAGCTAGAGTACTGACAGGGACTAGAAGGAGAGAGCATATTTCACCCATATTGGCTTCTCTTCATTGGGTTCCTGTTAATTCTAGAATAGAATTTAAAATTCTTCTTCTTACTTATAAGGTTTTGAATAATCAGGTCCCATCTTATCTTAGGGACCTCATAGTACCATATCACCCCAATAGAGCGCTTCGCTCTCAGACTGCAGGCTTACTTGTAGTTCCTAGGGTTTTTAAGAGTAGAATGGGAGGCAGAGCCTTCAGCTTTCAGGCTCCTCTCCTGTGGAACCAGCTCCCAATTCAGATCAGGGAGACAGACACCCTCTCTACTTTTAAGATTAGGCTTAAAACTTTCCTTTTTGCTAAAGCTTATAGTTAGGACTGGATCAGGTGACCCTGAACCATCCCTTAGTTATGCTGCTATAGACTTAGACTGCTGGGGGGTTCCCATGATGCACTAAGTGTTTCTTTCTCTTTTTGCTCTGTATGCACCACTCTGCATTTAATCATTAGTAATTGATCTCTGCTCCCCTCCACAGCATGTCTTTTTTCTGATTCTCTCCCTCAGCCCCAACCAGTCCCAGCAGAAGACTGCCCCTCCCTGAGCCTGGTTCTTCTGGGGGTTTCTTCCTGTTAAAAGGGAGTTTTTCCTTCCCACTGTCGCCAAGTGCTTGCTCACAGGGGGTCGTTTTGACCGTTGGGGTTTTTCCGTAATTATTGTATGGCTTTGCCTTACAATATAAAGCGCCTTGGGGCAACTGTTTGTTGTGATTTGGTGCTATATAAATAAAATTGATTTGATTTGAAAATAACCATATTGTATTATTACTGGAACAAGGGTGCTCTGAGAGTTTACACCTCAGTGTCATGTGACCTGACACACAATTGAATGATCGCAGTCGATTTCACACAGCAACATTTAATGTACTCATTATAGTTTTTGTCTGGATGATTTGAAAATGGTTGATCGGCACAGGCGTGTACTCAGTGAGGCTCACTGTAACTTTAAACGTTCATGTTATTGTAGCGTGTGGTTTGAGCTAATTTCACACCATCTGTCTCCTCAGAGTCGTAAACTGGATGTTTATTTTGAATATGAAGAGAAACTGATGAGCAAGTTGACTTTGGACAAATCTGTGCTGGACATCATCACTGACCCTGATGGTAAGAAAAACATCCACGTTGTCTTAATTGGAAGAAATTTTCCACACAGCAATAATGGCAAAGACATTAAAATCATGAAATAACAGGAAGATGAGCCTCCTGGGAGATTCCTCTGTCAAATCAGCAGTTATTTATGGCATTATGAGCGGATGACGAGTACCAAGTCTCCCCTGGCCCTGGCGGGTAGATGTCTACTTTGAGGAAGTGAGGATGAAATAGTATCAGGACCCAAAGATATTCCGAAACCTGATCATGCTATGTGGGAAGTGGCAATAAGTCACTTCAGGCTCTTCGAAGTTATTGTCTGAGACCTTTGTAATTGTCAAAAAGTTTTTTTTTCTTTTGATGTTAGTGGATATAGATCAGAAATAGTATCAGGACCCAAAGATATTCCAAAACTTGAGCATGCTATGTGGGAAGTGGCAATAAGTCACTTCAGGCTCTTCGAAGTTATTGTCTGAGACTTTTGTAATTGTCAAAAAGTTTTTTTTCTTTTGATGTTAGTGGATATAGATCACCAGGTTCACTATATATATTAGCAAACACATTTTAGTCCTTTAATGAATAATTCATTACTCGAAGTTGTCAAAGCAGGTTGACAGAGCACTTTACCAGAAACGTTACTGGCAAAAACCAAAGTTAACTATGTTATGATGTTGTCTTTTGGGATTCTTAAGCATTTCATGCACATGCCTTGAGTAAGCAGGAGAACTATAAATTAAATGTCCATAAAATGGCACTGTAGCTCCACTCGTCACCATCGTCCCTGTGGCGAGGGCGGGGGTGTGACTCCTGTGGCTCCTCCTAGACTGGGGTCAGAGGGAACAGGAGAATCTGAGAGGGTTTCTGCTTCATGTTTGACATACAGAGATCTGACATGTTGGATTTAATCAGGTGATACGCTAACCTATGTGTAATCATTTTGTGTTTGTTAGCGGGGACGCCAGAGGACAAAATGAGGCTTTTCCTCATCTATTACATCACTGCACAGCAGCCTCCTTCAGAGGTAAGACTAACCACAGAAAACTAAACCATGTACAACAACCGCAACAAAACACAAATGGAGCGGGTCAGTTTGATTCTAAGGCATCTCTGTCCCCGAGACTGATTCCCAAAGTGTAGGCTGCAGGTTAGAGGCTGTAATTTTTATGACCAAAGACAATGAAGAAAAGCCCACATGTTGCTGAGGAACTGAGAAAGTTTTTACACACCTGAGGTCTAATCAGGTCTTTGTCATACAGCTGCTTTGTTGGCTGAACGCACAGGCTGCTCGACATCAGGAGCCCACTGCCCTTGCTGTCACTCTCACCATTGGGAAGCCATTTCCCTCGCTGTTACCCTCGCTGTTGCTGTCATGAAGCTGTTGTTCTTGCACATGAGGAGGCTGTTGTCGCTGTTGGGAGGTTAATCTGTCTTCATTGTGTAAAAATCAATGCAACCCTGAATACGATCCTCTCAGCTGCCTCTAATTATGTTGCTATTGTCCATTTTTCGTGATGCTCCATCAGAATTTGTGATTTTCTCATCAGTGGTTGTCGAGATCTGGTTGAGTTTCAGCCCAGCATGAAATCATTTTACACTTTGTGTCACAGGATACATTCAGCCAAACGTCTGACTCCAACTCAAGTTTTCTCAACATCACATCACAGAGGATCTGTTCTGTTTTACCCATCATCCCAAGCAGGCGTCTCCATTGATGCTGAAACCAAAATAGCACAGGGGACTATGACATCACCAAATGAGGGACTGGGAAGCAGCAGAGTGGGTTAAGACTGATGGTTTTGGATCATGTCCTCAAATCAACATTAACTGATCAGTTGGCCCGTTCTGCACCGGCTTCATGCCAATTTACAGTGTCCTAGCCAAACTGTCAATTCCTCACGGAAAACTGAAGCCCGTTTGGACTCGCTGTCAAAGGACCACAGCTGGATCAGGTTTAGCTTGGCAGTCCACCTCACATCACTTATCAGATGACAGGGACTGTGATTGTTATTACGTCTTCACTGTCCTGTCTCATCTTATTAATAATTTATTTAGCAGCCCCCCCAACCCCAGAGTCCATAGTTTTCAAAAGGTGCCAAACAGTTAGAGAGACCACAGAATTTCTGTCTTTGATGAAACAAACTGAGGAATTGTGGGATAATTAGAGCTGTCAGTGCCAGGTCAGAGCTTCCAGCACAGGTCCGCTTCCACACCTGCAGAAATCATTTCGAATATTTATCTTCATCATTTTTTCAGTCTGTGGTAAGTTAAAGTGAAACACAGTTTATGCTGAACTTTGGGAGCCAGGCACTTCAGCTTCTGGTCCTACAACGGGCGATTTCTTGGTATTAATCAGGAACTGTGTTAAAAAATATCTGACAGAAACCTTGACTGGTGTCATCTATTGCCAGTCACATCAGTACAGACAAATAAAGTCTTTAAAGACTAAGTTTGAGGATCTACTAACTGAAGTCTGTTTTTACAAGTTTTCATACCTTTTGATGACACAAAATGTCTGTATTACGTTGCAACACAGGTAGAGAACACCAGCAAACCTTTGGAAGGTCCTGGCCTACACATGAACCCATGTTAGGGACTGCAGGTGGTTCTCCAGCCTGAAGTCCTCTTGAATGTTGGTGGCAGGATCAGTATTCCAGCCACAGGAAGAACATGTGCCTATCTTCAAACCACATGAATTTATCTCTCTACACTCCGTGGCAGTATGTGTGGTATTGTGTTCATCAGAAGACAATGTGCGGTTTAGAACCCCTTCCGCCAGAGAGCAGCACAGGTCATATCTGATGGCCGGAGAAGGTTGAGGTCACACCCACATGTCACCTGGTTACTTTGGAGACATGGGAATGAACCAGTTATCTGGCTGGTGGAAGCTGTTTAGGACCCAAAGCAGTTCCGTGGTGTGGTTGCCGTGATGTGCGACAGACTTGACTTTTGCTGAAGTAACTGATGAAGTATTGAGATCCACGACACAACCTGAGGTGAAGCATGTAGGTGAGATTCATGTAGTGTCAATTCTTTCAGTAAGGATGACCAAATTCTTCTGCCATTAAGAGAGCATTGAAGGATCCACACACTCTGATGCTAAAGTCAGCCTGATCTCACGTGGCCCATCTTCATTTGGTCCCTTTGCTCCAGTAGGGAGTGTGGACTAACAGTTGATGTTTCCTACAGGTGTATTGTAATGTTGCTATTACCCCACCAATGGACATATTTTGGGCCCAGATTTATGCATTCCATAGGTCTTTTGTTTTGGTTTGTGTTCTGAGTTTCATGGTGAAGGAAGAATTCTCATGTCCCACATCCAGAACAGCCCCACTGAGGTGATAGTCCACTGGTAATGACAGGCTGGTTACAAGGACTGTATTGTCCTCCATGGATACGGTGACTGTGGCTAGTCACGTCTTGACCTTGTGAAGTGTCGTAGACTCACAGCTGCTGGATCCTGGTTCCAGCTTCATAATCTGCACTGATGTGTGCTGGTGGTGCATCTGAGGAGATCATTTAATCCGGCTGGACTTCAAGACCTTTTTAAATTTTAAATTTGGGATTGATCCAAATTAATTTTTGTCTGTTTGTTTATTTATTTATTCTGAATTTGAGGAATCTGAATTTTTTGTTTTCAGTGGACGCAGATTTGAGTTTTTGGATCTGAATTCATGCCTTTAAATGTTGCGTTAATTTAAGGTGCTTTTAACTGTTTTTTGTTCATGTCGCTATCTGTCCGTGATTCTGCTGTGGTTCCTGGTCGATGTGAAGGATTTCTGGTCTACTGAATCAGTCATGTGGCTCGGCGGTTGTGTGATCCCTCTGTGGGTTGTACATGACTCTGTCCCGAACTTATTAAAACTGTGTGTAGACAATACGTCACTTTCACTAAGCAGTAGGTAGGAAACTGGGGGTTAATGTTTGAATGTTTTCATTCAAAGGAGTACATGTGTGATTTGTCAGGGCATTTTCCTTGGCAGGCCCAACAAGTGTCTGAAATAATAAATCACTCTCTCTATAAGTCTTCAGATTGCCATGTTTATCTTTCAGTTATTTAAAACGCTGACATTACCTTCATAAAACCCTCTGGGTCATTTCAGTTGATTAAATGGCATATTTGTGTTTGAAGAACTCTTTAAATTCCAGAAACTATATGTTGAAATAATGTTGAAATCCATGCCTATATGAAAGTTAATCTCCCTGCCGGAATTAAAGGTTTGGTTTCTCTTCGGCAGAAACCACTGTCCCTCCAGCACCATCCCAAAAGTACTTATATAGTTTACTGTTGTTTTATGTAGATTTTTAATAAGTTACATCATATTGTTGAGGTTTGTTTTCACTTTGGGCCATAAAGCATCATTTTCTAATCATTATATAAAAAAATGTGACTTTTTTGTCTTCTGTCTTTAATTTGAGGTCATGAAATGATTAAATATGTTAGTCATAGACTTTAATGGGGCTACTTTTTTGTAATAGTAGAAAACCTGCGTAGAAATCCTACAAGTTCAAGTGTACACTTTGTACAAGTGGAGGATTATGAAACTACTGTCCAGGCTGTTTCTGTGCAGCCTAAAACAAAGATCCTGGTAAAATTGGTCTGTGGAGATTGGATCCAGCTTATGTTACTATCAAGCTGTGGATCAGAGAACTGAATCCGCTCCGACATCCTGAAAGTCAACCTCCATCCAGCCGGACAGAAAGTGCAACTTTACAGAAAATTACAGACAAAGTAGCCAAAGGTTGTTGGAACATGAATTTCTGATGAAACAGAACTGGTCTGTCAAACGTATGGTCTAAAGACATCATCATTTGGACATATCCAAGGTCTGTGCAAGATGAATGTCAAACTTTCTCAGCAGACAAAATAAAAAAGGCGTGGTTGATGGTCAAGTTCATTTAGAGTTCATACACCAGTAATTACTGGTCACCTGAAGATTCCTGGTTATACAGATGTGTTCAAAATATAATAGCAGTGTGTTTAAAAAATTAGTAAAGTTCAAAATCCTTATAATAGCTTTTATTTCCATACCTACAAATGCATTGGGAACACTGCACATTCTGTTTCAAATCAAAACATGAAAGAAAACTTATCAAAGTTGCTATTATTTACAGAAAGTGAAGAAAAAAAGTAATAGTTTGCAGTGTTTCTGTGAATGCTCTCAGTTGTCCAGGTTGTTTCCATAGTAGAGAAGCTTGAATCTTCGACTGGACTGGGTTGCTTGACGTGAGGACGTTTCACTTCTAATTGCAGAAGCTTCCTCAGCTAAAATTCTTGCTCTTAGTCTGACTTCTGTCTTGACTCTTGTAGAGAAGAATAACAGAAGCCAGCAAAAGCTGGAGTTTAAACCTAATCAGACCCCTCCTACTGAGAGGCAGACTGCTAAGGGCTAGTGACTAACAATTGCTCTAATTAGCACCTATTGTGCTCTAGCACCCTCCTAATGACAGGGCAGCTGTTCCTCCTAATGATGGGACTGACGCCTCTCCTGATGACTCTTGTCCTCAAACGTGTGGTTAGTGTCTTTAAGGTGGAGATAAACTGCAGACTGAGGTCCACCGGCACTCTCTCTGCGGTGCTGGTATAGCCTTTTGTGCAACGGCTGCTTAGTCTCACCTATGTAGTGTTCATTACGGTTTTCCTGACATCTGATAGAATACACTACATTGCGCTGTTTGTAACTAGGGATCCTGTCCTTAGGGTGAACTAATTTCTATCTTATGGTGTTAATAGGCTTAAAGTAAACTGGGATTTTGTGCTGTCTGAAGATCCTCTGTAGTTTTTTTCCCCAACTCATGCTAAATAAGGGAGAAACACTCTTCTTCTTGGCTCCGTCTCCTGTCTATCTGGTCTCTTTGTTCTTTGGGACTTCTGCACTTTATCCAGGGACCATCGTGGGTACCCACATACTGTGAGGGCTTTCCGTACAAGTTGTTGCTCTTTAGCCCTTCCCTCTGCAGTTGTGGGCACCTGTAGGGCTCTGTGTTGAAGAGTCCTGATCACCCCGAGCTTGTGTTCAAGGGGGTGGTTTGAGCCAAAGAGCAGATATTGGTCAGTGTGAGTGGGTTTTCTGTAAACCCCTGTCTGGAGCTGCCTGTTCTCTCCAATCGTAACATCACAGTCCAAGAAGGCTAAATGGTTGTTTCTGGCATCCTCACATGTGAACTTGATATTGGAGTCCACCGAGTTGATGTGCTCTGTAAAAGCCTCCACTTCCTGTTGCTTGATTTTAACCCATGTCATCGACATATCTGAACCAGTTACTGGGAGAGATGCCCGTGAACGACGCCAAGGCTCTCTTCTCCACTAGCTCCATGTACAGATTGACCACAATGAGGGAAACCGGAGACCCCATCGCACAACCATGGATCTGCCTGTAGTAATTCCCCCTAAAAAGGAAATACGTGGTGTTAAGACAGATCTCCAAGAGTTGGTAGATGTGGTCTGGTGTAAGTTTGGTCCTTTCAAGAAGAGACGTGTCCTCCAGCAGCCTCTGCCTCACAGCTGCGACTGCCTCAGCAGTGGGGATTCAGGTGAACAATGATGTCACATTGGAACTCACATTAGTTTGAAATGTATTTAAACTCTATATAAGTCCTGTTTGAATGTTTTTACCTGGTTTAAAAGAGAAAAACAAACATGTATTAATGTCTCATTAATTTAGAGAGTTTCATTTATAAACTGATGAACAAAAAGAGATGAAAAACCAGATATGTGGTTAACAGGCATAATCTTGTTTGGAACCGGTTCTGACAGAAAGGGACATTGTTTTGAAAATGTTTTATAAACTACTTCAATCAGGTTTTGGTTGGCGTTAATGATCGATAATCCAGTTTTACATCGTCTAGTTTACATGTTGACAATACAGATCAATTTGAGGTAATTTACTGGTTTTGAATAAAAAGAAATTTTCTTCAGATTTTGATTTGTTGGTAGAAAAATGTGAAAAGTCTGTTTGTGTTAAGAAGTCATAAATAGGTTTATTTATGTTTAATAAAAACAGAATGGGCTGTGATGGGCTTCAGAACCCATTACAGCACCGAAACAGCTCTCCTTAAAGTAACAAATGACCTCTTACTATCTTCTGACTCTGGAAGCCTCACCATCCTCCTCCTCCTCCACCTCAGCGCTGCCTTTGATTCAGTCAACCACTCCATTCTCCTCAACCGTCTGAAATCCATTGGCATCACCGATACCGCCCTCTCCTGGTTCAACTCATACCTCTCTGACAGATCCCACTACATCGGTGAACAATGATGTCACATCGAATGACACCATAGTTTCATCTGCCTCCAGCTGAAGGTCCTTGATCTTGTTCACAAAATCTTGTGTGTTCTCCACATGGTGGTCTGAGTTACCCACTAGAGGAGCCAAAATCCACTTGAGGTGCCTGGCCAAATTGTAAGTGATGGAATCTGTGCTACATACAATAGGCCTGAGTGGCACGTCCTGTTTGTGGATTTTTCTGCCCAAAATCCGCTTGAAGTGCTGGGCCCAATTGTAAGTGATGGAATCTGTGCTACATACAATAGGCCTGAGTGGCATGTCCTGTTTGTGAATTTTTCTGCCCAAAATCCACAAACAGGACGTGTAATGAGTCATTCACGTTGTCAGGACAGTCGTCAGGAGAGGCGTCAGTCCCATCATTAGGAGGGACAGCTGCCCTGTCATTAGGAGGGCACTAGAGCACAATAGGTGCTAATTAGAGCAATTGTTAGTCACTAGACCCAAAAAGAACAATCCTGCTTTAATCAGTCCATAAAATGTTGTGCCATTTCTCTTTAGACTAGTCAATATGTTGTTTGGCGAATTATAACCTCTTCAGCACATGTGGTTTGTTCAGCAGTGGGACTTTGTGGGGGCTTGTTGCCCATATCTTGGCTTTACATATGCATCTTCTAATTGTTCCAGTACTCACAGGTAACTTTAGACCTTCTTTGGTCACCCTGGAGCTGATCATTGGTTGAGTTCTTGTCAGTGTGTGCAAGCGGTATATGCAAAGACAAAAGACTGAAATATGAAGAAATGGACTTCTAGCAACTCCTAACCTTCTGGTTGGAGGCGCACACGGTATGGACATTTGAGTGACATAGTCTTGTATTGTATGTGTGTAAATTATGTTTTTTTTTTGAGAGAGAGCATTGATATTTTATGTAATAAGTGTCAGTTAAGCAATTCATAGATAGGACCATGACGGTTTCACTGATGTGTATTTGTCACCGTGTATTTATTTCAGTGTTCACGGTGGTCTTGGGCGTTTGTGAGACAGAAAATTCCTGTAATAAACCGTTTGAACCATCAGTCGGAGCGTGGCACTTTCATCAACCAGTTAAGAAAAGTTGGGAGCAGCTATAGTGGCTATTCTTTGATCCATGTGAATGGCAGTTTACTGTTTTCTTCCATATCTTTCTGGGCTGCATCTGAGGTCCTGTGGAGGCTGTACTGGACCATCATGGTAAAGAAAGAGCTGAGCCAGAAGGCGAGACTCTCGGTGTACCAGTCAGGTCACGCTCAAATCCTCACCTATGGTCATGAACTTTTGGTAATTTCAGAAAGAACAAGGTCGTGGATACAAGTGGCACAAATTACTCTGTTGAATATCTGGGTTGACACTCCGGAACAGGGTGAGAAGGTCAAATATCTGTGAGGGACTCTGAGAAGAACCTATGTTTTATTGCATTTAAATGAACCAGCTGAGGTGGTTTGGATATCTGGTGAGAATGGTCCCTGGGCCCGGGGAAGACCTTGGACACACTGGAGGGATTATATCTTCCAACTGTCTTGGGAACACTTAGGAATTCCCTAGAGGGCTTATCACGTACAAGGGAATGTGTGATGTGCTGCTTGGCCTACTGCCACCATGACCCAGACCCATGTAAGTGGCAGAAAATTAATGAATGTGTAGTGAACCTTATTTTGACCTGCTATGGCAGAGGTTCTCAACCTCTAGTCTATGCCCTTGGGTGGGGGGAACCATAATGAATGGTACCTCATTTTTTAAATACTTTTTTGATTTATGTAGTAACATCTTAATATGACAAATACAAAAAACTCTAGTGTTAAGAATTGATGTGGTTTTATGCAGTATCCTGATATCTGACTGCTAACATAAGGAAACGATGTTGACTTTTTGACAACATTAACATGTGGAGATGTCAATGGGAACAGCCAGCGGGTAGTAAAGGTGCATTTATATGGCAATAACTGATCAGTCTGGATCAATATGGTTGCTGTTTGACCTGGTTCTTCAAAGACTGTTTCTGCTGTATACCGCAACAAGTTCTGCATCCGGGATCTTAAGGAGTTGCAGGTGCACATTGTGGCGAGCAGACGATTTTTAATAGCGAGCCCTCCCCCCCAGTAAAAAGACAAATGGATGTTGTTGATTTTGGACTCGAAGGCTCTGGTTGATGTGGAATTCCTGACATTACTGGTCACAAAGTTCCATTTTCACTGTGGTTTGTTGGGAGGAAGGAGTATTTGTATCCATCCATACTTGATGCAGGGTGATGAAGTGAAACTGAAGACAACTTGCGTGCAGAAATTTTCCTTTTTTGATTCGGTCTGAAGATGATCTCAGATCTGTGGTGGATAGACTTGTAGTGTAGGCAGTCTGGAAGCTACACTTCTCTCCTCCAGTCAGTTCCAACCTTACAGACTGAGTCCTCCAGTTTTTAGACTTGGTGGATCTGCCTGCATCAATCTCGCCCCGATCCTGATGAGCCTTTAAGTGACCGTGATTACATCATTATGTCTGTCATTTTTCCCAGAGTTTCACCTTCCCTCCTTATATTTATATTTACATCTGTTCCCCGTTTTCCTGCCTTGTGCCTGACTCTGTTTCACGCTGTTGCAGATGGACATGGAACAATATAAAAAGGCCCTGCTGGATGTCGGCTGTGACCTTTCTCCTCTCATCTACATCAAACAGTGGAAGTAAGTGTTCTTTGAAAGTTGTGACTCAAAGTTGAAGATCTTTACAAAATCAAAAACTGCAACGCAACGTGTCAAATGCACTAAAATAAAACTGAAAACTGACAAAACCCGGTGTGTTTTCTGTCACAGTGACTTCTGACATGAAATCAAAGTGCTGCAGTTTAACTAACAGAATAAAAGTAGAACCGTGTTTTATTTTTATGCTGTTATTGCAGTGAAACCAAAGCCCTGTCATACCAGTTTAGGATTTAGTTTAGAGAAAAATAAAAGCAGTCACAGCATCTGAGTTGGATTATTAGAAAAAAAAGACTTATGCTAAATTTTTTGAAAAGTGTTTCTGTGAACCAAGTCCAGATGAATCATTCAGTCGGATTCCTTTCATGAGTATCTGACGTATACTAGTTAGAGGATGTCTGCTCTTTTTCAGAATATCGTAGTAGTTATGAGACAATACAATAACAATTTTTCTGTGCGGACACGGCTGTACGGGAGGTTCTGCAGGTCAGCGGATGATCCGTTCTGATCCATAAATGCTAAAGAGTCCATCAAAATTCTACGGTTCAGACCAGGATGGTCTGCTAAAGGATGCTTCAAAGTGTAGAGATGTGAACACTCTACGGTGCTGTTACAGTCACTCACCTGCTGTCTCTGTTTCAGAGCACCAGTGATGGAACAGAAAACCTACAATGAATCATTTTTGGTTCCTGTTGTCTGTTCCAGGGCCTTCACCAAGATGGCTGCCACGCCGGCCAATTATGGCAACAGTGGAGTCAAGCCCATGGGGTAAGTTAATAACCAGAGTCAATATTTGGAAATGTGCGTCTGTCGGAAAACAAAGTGCTTTAAGCAGTTAAGCAGATAAAAGTCAGACATTAGCTTTCAGCTTAGCTGAACTCAAGTCAAGCAGCTGGTGAAGGAAGAGGTTAAAATTATAGAGCCTGCTGTGCTTACGCCAAAAATAATGGAGAAGGCTAAATGAACAAGAGGTGGAAAGATGTACTGAGGTATCAAGTCTTCTTCATATGTGATGATTTGCTCTTTCTCTTTAACATTTAACAACACACACAGAAACAGAAAAGACAATCATTTTTCAATGACTGTAGGTTTGAATGTGTTTGTCTGTCTACATGTGGGTCCGTGGTAGACTAATTAACCCCGCCTCTCACCCAGTGACCGCTGGGTTTAGCTCCAGACTCCTGTGACCCTGAACTGGAATAAGTGGGTTCAGAACATAGATGGATGGAACTGCTGGTTATCATAATGACCCCAAAACCTTTTTAATCTAATAAAATAGTCTGTGTCATGCGTATTTCTTTGCCATCTGGTGTAGAATTAAAAAAAAAAAAAGTAAAAGGTAAGTCCCTTCGGCTGCTCCGTTGTTTGCACTTGGGGTCGCCACAGCAAATCCAAAGTGGATCTGCATGTTGAATTGACACAGGTTTTACGCCGGATGCCCTTCCTGACGCAACTCCACATTACATGGAGAAATGTGGCAGGGGTGGGATTTGAACCCGGAGCCTTCTGAACTGAAACCAAGTGCATTAACTACTTGGCCACCACCCCTGCCTAGAATTTAAAAAGTATTTTGCTAAAACAAAGCACCTGGGTGTTTTCTGGGTCAGGGTACAGAATCTGCTGGATTAATGTCCACAGGTCCTCCTTGAACCTCTCTGTGCTCCTGGTCCACACCAGCCATCATCTCCTCGGTGGATCTGAACACTTTTTTCTTCACAGCCCTGGAGGTCTGAAGCTTTCCAGCTTGTGAATTATCTTTTGCCTCTTTGGTTGTAGTGTAAAGATGTGATGTTGTCACAGATGATCAGTAATTCTTTGGACCATGAATAAATCTGATTGTCAGGGTCCTCTTTGTCTTTAGATGACTCTGGCACTAACTTTGTGTGTGTCCAAGTGTTTTTGAAGGAACCATGTGTTGGGTCTTTGCTTGTTGTCTGCTTTCCAACAACATTTGGCCACTTTGTCTGTAATTTCCTGGAATGCCATGGTGCCAGTCCTGCTGGATGGACATCAGCTCTCGACTCTCTTTCAGTTCAGTTTTGTCAGCGACGTGTTCTCTCTGGCCTTCTTTTCCAGCAGGGAAGTGCTTTGTGTGAGGTCGATTGTCTAACGGTGGTTTTTCACTTAGAACTCAGCTTCTGATGGACTCTCAACCTCTTAAGACAAAAAAACAAACAAACTGCTTAGCAGCATGAGAATTAGAGCCACATTCAAAATGTTTTCCATTCCATCCTAACAGAACTCTGGTGGTCATTTCAAGTTGCAAATTAAGATAATAGAACTTATATATAATATGAGGATAATAATAAAAGCATTAAATGTGAACTGGATGATCATCTGTATAAACTTTAAGCTATTAAATATGAATAAAATACAGAGTTTTGAGGGAGAAAAAACCCTTTAAAAAGTATTGATTGTAATACCAGAGAAAAGGTGAAATGCAAATGAATTTTTGGTGTGTGTGTGTGTCTTTAGATTAAGACACGAGGGAGATAATTTATGATCTCTTACACACCAGGTCTTACACACCTCTCTGCAGCTTCTCTCCCCCTGCCATCCCCTCATTACCCCATCCCCGTAGAGACGGTGCCTGCTCCCAGACCACCAATAACCAGCAAATATCTATTTAAGCATAAAAATTCAAAAAGAAAAAATAATATAGCACCTTCAACTGCACCACAGACTAAAACAGTTAAATGTGGTCTATTAAACATTAGGTCTCTCTCTTCTAAGTCCCTGTTGGTAAATTATATAATAATTGATCAACATATTGATTTATTCTGCCTTACAGAAACCTGGTTACAGCAGGATGAATATGTTAGTTTAAATGAGTCAACACCCCCGAGTCACACTAACTGTCAGAATGCTCGTAGCACGGGCCGGGGCGGAGGATTAGCAGCAATCTTCCATTCCAGCTTATTAATTAATCAAAAACCCAGACAGAGCTTTAATTCATTTGAAAGCTTGACTCTTAGTCTTGTCCATCCAAATTGGAAGTCCCAAAAACCAGTTTTATTTGTTATTATCTATCGTCCACCTGGTCGTTACTGTGAGTTTCTCTGTGAATTTTCAGACCTTTTGTCTGACTTAGTGCTTAGCTCAGATAAGATAATTATAGTGGGCGATTTTAACATCCACACAGATGCTGAGAATGACAGCCTCAACACTGCATTTAATCTATTATTAGACTCTATTGGCTTTGCTCAAAAAGTAAATGAGTTCACCCACCACTTTAATCATATCTTAGATCTTGTTCTGACTTATGGTATGGAAATAGAAGACTTAACAGTATTCCCTGAAAACTCCCTTCTGTCTGATCATTTCTTAATAACATTTACATTTACTCTGATGGACTACCCAGCAGTGGGGAATAAGTTTCATTACACTAGAAGTCTTTCAGAAAGCGCTGTAACTAGGTTTAAGGATATGATTCCTTCTTTATGTTCTCTAATGCCATATACCAACACAGTGCAGAGTAGCTACCTAAACTCTGTAAGTGAGATAGAGTATCTCGTCAATAGTTTTACATCCTCATTGAAGACAACTTTGGATGCTGTAGCTCCTCTAAAAAAGAGAGCTTTAAATCAGAAGTGCCTGACTCCGTGGTATAACTCACAAACTCATAGCTTAAAGCAGATAACCCGTAAGTTGGAGAGGAAATGGCGTCTCACTAACTTAGAAGATCTTCACTTAGCCTGGAAAAAGAGTCTGTTGCTCTATAAAAAAAGCCCTCCGTAAAGCTAGGACATCTTTCTACTCATCACTAATTGAAGAAAATAAGAACAACCCCAGGTTTCTTTTCAGCACTGTAGCCAGGCTGACAAAGAGTCAGAGCTCTATTGAGCTGAGTATTCCATTAACTTTAACTAGTAATGACTTCATGACTTTCTTTGCTAACAAAATTTTAACTATTAGAGAAAAAATTACTCATAACCATCTTTCCTTAAGCTTGACTTGCTCACGCTGCAGGTTCTTTTTAGAGATCAACTCATAATCAGGGAACCTGCAGATCTGTTTGACACTGATCCTTGCCTCACATCCCTTCTTCCTTGTTTGGGTTTGGTTCATCTTCTCACCAGTGGATGTGAATGTCGGTACATCTCTCTGTTGTATTAGAATGCCGTCTTGCTTTTTAGCGTGCTCTCTTCTCGGCCCAAACTGACATTCAAGATGCTTTAGCCCACCAAAGATGAAAGGGACACCATCACTGGTAATACGTGGGCTAGACTTGGAGAAGAAGATAGACCGGAAGGTGAACTTGGTCTTTTCTCTGTCAATCTGATTTGGGTTGAACTGAAGGGAGGTTGAATGGCGAATGGAGAATGTTGTAGCAGTGACGCGCCTGTGTAGCTCAAGAATACTGGACACATCCTCCTTGTTGGTGACGTAGCCACAAATGTAGTTTTTGTTGATATGGTAGTCTTTCAGCAGTTCTTGCCATTCAATGGAAGTGAAACCACTGTCATCTGGCTCATCCATTCTACGAAGACAATTAAATACACTTGTTAATGTGTGCATTCCTGTTGTTGTATTAAAATGTATGTGAAACATTTTAAGTGATTGTACATTTAACCTCAAAAGGAGAACAAATCAACACTTCCAAAATAAATGTAAGACATCATCCATAAGTACTGACACTCATTAAGTATATATTGTTTTAAGTTATATATTGAGATCAGCTGTGATTAAAGGCTCTACTGACTGTAGTATAAATTGACCCCCACCCCCACCCCAAATATGTCTGTCTGGTCCTACTCATGCTGACTCAGTAAAGAGGTAACTATCAAGACAAAAGAACTTTTATTCATGGACACATGTATGATCATGTTGTACATCTGTTGTGCTTTGAGATTAGAGGGCTACTACATAATAAGTCTAAATGTATTACAGTTGTTTTTTGTGACATATGTCACAGTCTTAAATTTGTGTTTAACAAATCTACGTATGTTATAGCTCTTTTGCAGGAAAAGGTCTTTTACAGAGCATGTTAAGCTTGCCAAAACTACATACAAATGTTGATCAGAGTTTAGGCAAATAAGTTTTCTCTCATCCCTACCTTCAGACCTGCATTACCCACCCCCCCACCCAAAAGGTGTTGCTCTACATTTCTGAGTACCAATGTTACAGGAACATCACGTTGTATTCACTGAACAAAAATATAAACTCAGTTTTGTTTTTGCTCCCATTTTTTACGAGCTGAACTCAAAGATCTAAATCATTTTCTCTATATACGAAAGACTTATTTCTCTCAAATACTGTTCACAAATCTGTGCTAGTAAGCACTTCTCCTTTGGTGAGATAATCCATCCCACCTCACAGGTGTGGCTTATCAAGATGTTGATTAGAAGCCATTATTGCACAGGTGTGCCTTAGGCTGGTCACAATAAAAGGCCACTCTAAAATGTTCAGTTTTATCACACAGCACAAAGCCACAAATGTCTCAAGTTTTGAGGGAGCGTGCAATTGGCATGCTGACTGCTAGAATGTCCACCAGAGTTGTTGCCCATGAATTGAATGTTCATTTCTCTACCATAAGCAGTCCCCAAAGGCATTTCAGAGAATTGTGCAGTACATCCAACTGGCGTCGCAACCACAGACTACATGTAACCACAACAGCCCAGGACCTCCACGCCCAGCATGTTCATCTCCAAGATCGTCTCAGACCAGCCACTCGGACAGCTGCTGCAATAATTGGTTTGCAGAACCAAAGAATTTCTGCAAAAACCTTCACAAATGGTCCCAGGGAAGATCATCTGTATGCTCCTTGTCCTCATCGGGGTCTCGACCTGACTACAGTTCATTGTCGTAACCGACTTGAGTGGACAAATGTTCACATTCAATGGCATCTGGCTGCTGATCCAACTCCTATATGAAGATATGAGGCAAATGGTGGTCATACCAGAAACTGACTGGTTTTCCACCCCCCCAAATAAAGCAAAACTGCATGTTTCAGAGTGGTCTTTTATTGTGGCCAGCCTAAGGCACACCTGTGCAATAATCATGCTGTCTAATCAGCATCTTGATGTGGCACTCCTGTGAAGTGGAATGGATTATCTCAAAGGAGAAGTGCTCACTAACAGATTTAGACAGATTTGTCAACATTTGAGAGAAATAGGTCTTTTGTGTATATAGAGGGGGTGGTGGCCAAGTGGTTAATGTGCTTGGTTTCAGTTCAGAAGGCTCCAGGTTCAAATCCCACCCCTGCCACATTTCTCCATGTAATGTGGAGTTGCGTCAGGAAGGGCATCCGGCGTAAAACCTGTGCCAATTCAACATGCAGCTCCACCTTGGATATGCTGCGACGACCCCGAGTGCAAACAAGGTTGCAGCTGAAGGGACTTACTAGGTCTTTTGTGTATATAGAAAATGTTTTAGATCATTAAGTTCAGCTCATGAAAAATGGGAGCAAAAACAAAAAACTGTTGCATTTATACACTCAACAAAATAATTTGGTTTATTTTGCTTAATGTGTGTATTACTGTACAGGTGTATCACAAACACACACACACATATATATATATATATATATACATATACATACACACACACACACACACACACACACACACACTCAAGACTACCAATAACCAGCAAAAATCTATTTAAGCATAAAAATTCAAAAAGAAAAAATAATATAGCACCTTCAACTGCACCACAGACTAAAACAGTTAAATGTGGTCTATTAAACATTAGGTCTCTCTCTTCTAAGTCCCTGTTGGTAAATGATATAATAATTGATCAACATATTGATTTATTCTGCCTTACAGAAACCTGGTTACAGCAGGATGAATATGTTAGTTTAAATGAGTCAACACCCCCGAGTCACACTAACTGTCAGAATGCTCGTAGCACGGGCCGGGGCGGAGGATTAGCAGCAATCTTCCATTCCAGCTTATTAATTAATCAAAAACCCAGACAGAGCTTTAATTCATTTGAAAGCTTGACTCTTAGTCTTGTCCATCAAAATTGGAAGTCCCAAAAACCAGTTTTATTTGTTATTATCTATCGTCCACCTGGTCGTTACTGTGAGTTTCTCTGTGAATTTTCAGACCTTTTGTCTGACTTAGTGCTTAGCTCAGATAAGATAATTATAGTGGGCGATTTTAACATCCACACAGATGCTGAGAATGACAGCCTCAACACTGCATTTAATCTATTATTAGACTCTATTGGCTTTGCTCAAAAAGTAAATGAGTCCACCCACCACTTTAATCATATCTTAGATCTTGTTCTGACTTATGGTATGGAAATAGAAGACTTAACAGTATTCCCTGAAAACTCCCTTCTGTCTGATCATTTCTTAATAACATTTACATTTACTCTGATGGACTACCCAGCAGTGGGGAATAAGTTTCATTACACTAGAAGTCTTTCAGAAAGCGCTGTAACTAGGTTTAAGGATATGATTCCTTCTTTATGTTCTCTAATGCCATATACCAACACAGTGCAGAGTAGCTACCTAAACTCTGTAAGTGAGATAGAGTATCTCGTCAATAGTTTTACATCCTCATTGAAGACAACTTTGGATGCTGTAGCTCCTCTAAAAAAGAGAGCTTTAAATCAGAAGTGCCTGACTCCGTGGTATAACTCACAAACTCGTAGCTTAAAGCAGATAACCCGTAAGTTGGAGAGGAAATGGCGTCTCACTAATTTAGAAGATCTTCACTTAGCCTGGAAAAAGAGTCTGTTGCTCTATAAAAAAGCCCTCCGTAAAGCTAGGACATCTTTCTACTCATCACTAATTGAAGAAAATAAGAACAACCCCAGGTTTCTTTTCAGCACTGTAGCCAGGCTGACAAAGAGTCAGAGCTCTATTGAGCTGAGTATTCCATTAACTTTAACTAGTAATGACTTCATGACTTTCTTTGCTAACAAAATTTTAACTATTAGAGAAAAAATTACTCATAACCATCCCAAAGACGTATCGTTATCTTTGGCTGCTTTCAGTGATGCCGGTATTTGGTTAGACTCTTTCTCTCCGATTGTTCTGTCTGAGTTATTTTCATTAGTTACTTCATCCAAACCATCAACATGTTTATTAGACCCCATTCCTACCAGGCTGCTCAAGGAAGCCCTACCATTATTTAATGCTTCGATCTTAAATATGATCAATCTATCTTTGTTAGTTGGCTATGTACCACAGGCTTTTAAGGTGGCAGTAATTAAACCATTACTTAAAAAGCCATCACTTGACCCAGCTATCTTAGCTAATTATAGGCCAATCTCCAACCTTCCTTTTCTCTCAAAAATTCTTGAAAGGGTAGTTGTAAAACAGCTAACTGATCATCTGCAGAGGAATGGTCTATTTGAAGAGTTTCAGTCAGGTTTTAGAATTCATCATAGTACAGAAACAGCATTAGTGAAGGTTACAAATGATCTTCTTATGGCCTTGGACAGTGGACTCATCTCTGTGCTTGTTCTGTTAGACCTCAGTGCTGCTTTTGATACTGTTGACCATAAAATTTTATTACAGAGATTAGAGCATGCCATAGGTATTAAAGGCACTGCGCTGCGGTGGTTTGAATCATATTTGTCTAATAGATTACAATTTGTTCATGTAAATGGGGAATCTTCTTCACAGACTAAAGTTAATTATGGAGTTCCACAAGGTTCTGTGCTAGGACCAATTTTATTCACTTTATACATGCTTCCCTTAGGCAGTATTATTAGACGGTATTGCTTAAATTTTCATTGTTACGCAGATGATACCCAGCTTTATCTATCCATGAAGCCAGAGGACACACACCAATTAGCTAAACTGCAGGATTGTCTTACAGACATAAAGACATGGATGACCTCTAATTTCCTGCTTTTAAACTCAGATAAAACTGAAGTTATTGTACTTGGCCCCACAAATCTTAGAAACATGGTGTCTAACCAGATCCTTACTGTGGATGGCATTACCCTGACCTCTAGTAATACTGTGAGAAATCTTGGAGTCATTTTTGATCAGGATATGTCATTCAAAGCGCATATTAAACAAATATGTAGGACTGCGTTTTTGCATTTACGCAATATCTTTAAAATCAGAAAGGTCTTGTCTCAGAGTGATGCTGAAAAACTAATTCATGCATTTATTTCCTCTAGGCTGGACTATTGTAATTCATTATTATCAGGTTGTCCTAAAAGTTCCCTAAAAAGCCTTCAGTTAATTCAAAATGCTGCAGCTAGAGTACTGACGGGGACTAGAAGGAGAGAGCATATCTCACCCATATTGGCCTCTCTTCATTGGCTTCCTGTTAATTATAGAATAGAATTTAAAATTCTTCTTCTTACTTATAAGGTTTTGAATAATCAGGTCCCATCTTATCTTAGGGACCTCGTAGTACCATATCACCCCAATAGAGCGCTTCGCTCTCAGACTGCAGGCTTACTTGTAGTTCCTAGGGTTTGTAAGAGTAGAATGGGAGGCAGAGCCTTCAGCTTTCAGGCTCCTCTCCTGTGGAACCAGCTCCCAATTCAGATCAGGGAGACAGACACCCTCTCTACTTTTAAGATTAGGCTTAAAACTTTCCTTTTTGCTAAAGCTTATAGTTAGGGCTGGATCAGGTGACCCTGAACCATCCCTTAGTTATGCTGCTATAGACGTAGACTGCTGGGGGGTTCCCATGATGCACTGTTTCTTTCTCTTTTTGCTCTGTATGCACCACTCTGCATTTAATCATTAGTGATCGATCTCTGCTCCCCTCCACAGCATGTCTTTTTCCTGGTTCTCTCCCTCAGCCCCAACCAGTCCCAGCAGAAGACTGCCCCTCCCTGAGCCTGGTTCTGCTGGAGGTTTCTTCCTGTTAAAAGGGAGTTTTTCCTTCCCACTGTAGCCAAGTGCTTGCTCACAGGGGGTCGTTTTTGACCGTTGGGGTTTTACATAATTATTGTATGGCCTTGCCTTACAATATAAAGCGCCTTGGGGCAACTGTTTGTTGTGATTTGGCGCTATATAAAAAAATTGATTGATTGATCTCAACTTTTTCCAGAAAATCATTTGATTTGGTGTCACATTATATTTTTTCCTCTTCAACACAGCTCATCAGTATTGTTTTATTAGTATTTTTTTTTCTTTCAGTGTGGTTTTATTTTGATGGTACTTTGGATTTGTTCCTTATTTCCCTTCCCTTTGTATGTTTTGGGCTAATTTCCTGAATGTTTCTCTAACTTTATTTACACTTTGTGATCCAATTCCAAACATAGTCAGTTTGACACTGAAGTGGTCGCTTGAATTTGTTCATAAAACATCTTGAGAACCAAAAAGAAGTCCATTTATTTTAAACTTTTACGTCTTCATTCGGTTCCATTAAACAGTCCAAAACATTTTACCATCACATAGTTTAGGGGAAACTGGGGCACGCTGAATCACAGGGCACAGTGAATCAGTAGCTATATCTGCAATACTACATATATATGTGTAGCAGTTATGCCATAATTTTTGCATAAATACACCCCCCTTATAAATTAGTGTGTTGTTTTTGGATATATTAAGGGTAATACTAAGTAGCAAGCGAAGTTAGTTTTTCCTATCAAAAGTAAATTTTGTGGCTGTCAGTGTCTTTGTATTTATTTCTCACAACAGAGGAAAGGTGGCCCCAAAAATTATGTTAGAAGACTACCCCATCCAACTGATGAGCATGTGTTATGTCTTCTCCAGACTATCAGCTATTAGATAATATGACTCACGTGTGTCACATGCACCCGGGGCACAGTGAATCATTCTAGAAAGTGATTTACTAAGCCCCAGTATCAAGTGGATGACAAATATTACTTGTTGACATTTATACATTTATTTTTCCATGAATTATTTCTATAATTTGTGTATATAAACAACTGTTTTCACACTGGAACAGAAATTATGACAGTTGTATTTATAATCGATTCTAAAGGACTTAGATCACTACATAAGACACTCACACATTACATATCTGGTTTCCTGGATTATAGTTTGTATATGCATCAGCATATATTTAATAATTTTGAAGAAATCTTTATGATCATGTGTTTTTTCATTATATTCTAAGTTGATTCACTGTGCCCTGTGAATTAGTGTCCGCGGCACAGAGAATTAAAAATTTTAAAATCGATTTTAACACCTGTAAATTACACTGGGGGAGACATAAATAACACAACCTTATAAACAATAACTTGCTGTATTAAATCCACAATAGAATGACCTAAACCTATGCATAATGTGTTTATGCTGCCACAAAACAATATTTCTGATCCACTGTGCCCTGGCTTCCCCTAACTGTTTTAAAACCATTTCAAGTTATATCAGGTTTTAAAAGTGCTTTTAGTGAGTTGAGTAATGTTGGTTTATGGTCTGTCCTTGTGGAGAAAAAGTCAAAAGTGGCATTTTTTCTTAATTAACATTAACTAGATAATGACTAAACACTTGATTTTTTTCGTTTTTTTTCTGTGTAGCTGTGTTCATATGTTTACATACGTTCGTCATGGATGTCGCGGCCGTATTTAGCGTTTAGTGATTCCTTTGAACTGTTCTTTTTCTGTGGCAGAATGATCGTTCAATATACATCTTGAACAGATGAAGCAAGAGCTTGTTGCACAATTATTAATTTATTTTGAGTTCTCTGAAATCAACATTGGATTAAAAACATGCATCCAGCACAGCTAATATTGACCAGACGTTTGTGGTCAACATCAAGAAGCTCTTGGCAGAATCAAGAAGCTCTTGGCAGAATCCTGGTTGAATATTTCATGACTTTTCTTGGCAGAATTGGTAGAATTCAGTTAAATTGGTTTTCTGGAACAGACTCAAGTTTTAAGTAGAGTGCAGATATTTTTGACAGGATTGAGGTCAGGACTTGGGAAGCCCATTCAGAAAGCTTATTCTGTGCATTTTGGATCTGGAGTGTCTTTCTTGGATGGCAGCCTGTCAGACTGTGCTGACGTTAAACGCTGACGTGGTTTTTGTAGACTGTGGCACCACTGTTCCAGAAGCTTCAGGTTCATGACAGGCCTGTTACTTGGTAGTTCCTGACTATCTAATCCAGTTTCCTCTCAATTGAGAGAGACAGTTGGGGTCTTATTCCAGGTCTTGACAGTGCTTCCACTTGTACTTGTCCAGTTGTTTTAACCCCTTAAGCCCTAGAGCCTATTTCATCAAAATCACATACCCATACATTATGATTTATTTCTCAGCTTGTACAAGGTCAAAAATGCAAAAGTTTGGATCAGCTAAAAGACAGGTCCTAGGGGATGTTGTGGATGCAAAAAAAAGAAAGTAAATAATACTTGGTAGGAGTAAATAAGTTGTTTGTTTTTTTTTTACCAAAAACTGTATCCTGATTTATGTCTTTGTTTTCTTGGCGTTTCAACTGTGGTTAGTTGATATGTTATTGAAGTGGATACTTTTGTAGAGGAGACTTCGCTTGACATTTTGATGTATAATAAGTGTATGTTGGTGTCAGCATTGGTTAGTTATGAGTGTTCAAATGTTCCAAAACAGGGCAAGTCCCCAAATTTGGGGACTCTAGGGTTAAGAGGTTAAGTAATGATTTTGGACTCTAGAGTTGGCTCCGATGGACATTCCTGACTTGTGTAGCTCTACATTCCTGCTCTTCCGATCAGAACGGAGTTCCTTGGACTTTCTCATTGTGTGCTGGTCAGTTAATAGTCATGAGTCAGTTCGGGTCTAGCAGCATCTGCTGGTGTCACATCCATGAATGACTGCTGTCAATTAAAACCCTTTTTTTTAAATCTTGGCATTGAAAAGTTTCCAGCTGTCAATCATCTTCACAAATAGAAATTTAAAAGCTATTTAGGAAGTTTGAACACCACTGAGGTCATAATTTAAGTGACTGTATGTAGAAGTTTGACCCCCAGTGGATTTCAATAAATTTAAATTAAATTAAAACCTGTTAAGCAGAATTTGTGTGTGTGTGTGTGTGTATATATATATATATATGTGTATATATATGTATATATATATATATATATATACACACACACACACACACAGTAGGGGAAATAAGTATTTGACCCCCCTGTCAATTTTTGCAGGTTTTCCCACCTACAAAGAATGTAGAGGTCTGTAATTTTTATCGTAGGTACACTTCAACTGTGAGAGACAGAATCTAAAAAAAAAAAAACTCCAGAAAATCACTGTATGATTTTTAAATATACATGCATGAAGTACGTATTTGATCCTCTACCAACCAGCACGAATTCTGGCTCACACAGACCTGTAAGTTCTTCTTCTTCTTCTTCTTCTTCTTTAAGAAGCCCTCCTATTTTGCACTCTTTACCTGTATTAATTGCAGCTGTTTGAACTCGTTAGCTGTATAAAAGACACCTGTGCACACACTCAATCAATCACACTCCAACCTATCCACCATGGCCAAGACCAGAGAGCTGTCTAAGGACACCAGGGACAAAACTGTAGACCTGCACAAGGCTGGGATGGACTACAGGACAATAGGCAAGCAGCTTGGTGAGAAGACAATAACTGTTATGATTATTTATTAGAAAGTGGAAGAAACACAAGATGATTGTCAATCTCCCTCAGTCTGGGATTTATGCAAGATTTCACTTTGTGGGGTAAGGATGATTCTGAAAAAGCTCAGAACTACACAGGAGGACCTGGTCAATGACCCGAAGAGAGCTGGGACCACAGTCACAAAGATAACATTAGTAACACACAATGCCATCATGGTTTAAAATCCTGCAGGGCAGCAAGGTCCCCCTGCTCAAGCCAGCACATGTCCAGGCCCATGTGAAGTTCACCAGTGACCATCTGGATGATCCAGAGGAGGCATGGGAGAAGGTCATGTGGTCAGATGAGACCAGAATAGAGCTTTTTGGAATCAACTCCACTTGCCATGTTTAGATTATGAGAACAACCCCAAGAAAACCATCCCAACCATGAAGCATGGGGTATGGAAACATCATACTCTGGGGGTGCTCTTCTGCAAAGGGGACAGGACAACTGCACCGTATTGAAGGGAGGATGGATGGGGTCATGTATTGCGAGATTTTGGCAAACAACCTCCTTCCCTCAGTAAGAGCATTGAAGATGGGTCATGGCTGGGTCGAACAAAGTCCAGAGGGCGACCAAGCGGCCGACCCAAGGCAAAACGAACACCACAGGGATGGAGAGGAGGCCTATCCCAAACCATGCTGGAGTCTGGAGAGCGGCCAGTAGGCCCTCCCAAATGCAAAAGCAAATCAGGAGCCCTGCAATACTACCGGTTGGGAACAGTGGGAGTACCGGGATCCGGAATTGGACATAAAGTGCTAGAAAAACAAACTCTCCCCTGGGCACTAGACCTGCTGTGATGGGCACAATAGAAGAAAATGAGGAACCTAAGTAAAGAATCGAGGTGGGGACGGATCTGCTTAGCAACAGTGTGCAAAAATCGGGGAACCCTATGAGACAAAGGAATAGTCTCCAACCCCAGACAAACCAATAAAACGATGGAGGGGAAGACAAACTGATGAAGGATGCTGACAACAAAGGCCGAATAATACTAGAAACACACATGCTAGATAACCAAGACAATAAACTCTGAGGGTAACCAAAAGGAAATAAACCAGTAAAAGAATGATATAAGGAACAAAACAAAACGGGGGGCCACCGAAATAACATCCCATGAGGGTCAGGGGAAATAACGGAACCGTGAAGGGATCCACCTGGGGAAAAAACGCTGTCTGACAAAAACATGCACACAATAAAGCAACCACAAAAGGAAAACACTGCGGGGTCCATTGGAAAAATGTGTACAAAAGGCTGATCCAAAAGGTAAAAAGTAAATCAAACAATATAACATACACAGAAGGCAGTCGACAACGGAACACTCAATAATAGGCCGGGAAGCGCCATTATTCAAAGAAGGATGTGAAAGGTGATGGAGCTCGAGAAA
This sequence comes from Thalassophryne amazonica, assembly GCF_902500255.1. Taxonomy (NCBI): domain Eukaryota; kingdom Metazoa; phylum Chordata; class Actinopteri; order Batrachoidiformes; family Batrachoididae; genus Thalassophryne; species Thalassophryne amazonica. The sequence continues at coordinate 57,755,247 of NC_047121.1, read as the reverse complement.
CAAAATCAACCAGAAACTCCATGTAAAGGATATGAGTGTTCCTAACGTAGCAACACATGCATGCAGAAACCCAAGTTGACCGTAAGGCGGAACCAAGAGCATTTTATCTACCCGACCCAACCAGAAAAGCATAACTTGGTGAAAGGAGGAACATAGAAAATGAAGAAACCAACCAAATGAAACCTCCTGAAAAACAGATGAAGTTGCAAAAGAATCACATGGGGGTGGGAAACAAAAACCAATAAATCTTTAAGGAACCCGGGAGGAAACTGAATGGAGTACTGCTGCGGGAAAACAAGCAATTTCCAACAAAAATACAAGCAGTGATCAGGCCAAAAATGTAAGAAATCGTTGAAACAAATGACTAAGGACAGGATAGTCATTAGTGTAGCACTGTAAACATGTAGCTGCGTGTACAAGAAAGTAAATAATGGGAAAAACTCACTGTTCCGCTGGTTTTTGATGCCACAGTTCTTATTGGCGATGACTCAGGAGGGTGGACGAGATGTGGGGTCTCAAAAGATGTTTCTTGTGGCGGACATGCAGGAGATGCTTTAGCTGGTTGTGCTGTAGTCTGTGGTGACATGTTCCACGCCATTGTAGTCTCTGCTGACTTAGTAGTGGACTGTGGAGATGTGCGCACCAAGGCCAATATAGCTGGCTTGATTGCAGACGGAGGTGAAGTGTGCGTCACAGCTGGATCCGCTGACTCAGCAGATAGGTGCAGCGATGAGCACGCCGCGACTGAATCTGTTGGTCCAGCTGGCACTAGCGGTGATGCGCACGCTATAGTTGCTTTGGCCAAAGCCGCCGAAGACGGAGAGGGTTTCCACGCCGGGACAGTATCGTCAGGCACTGTAGATGTCCATGGAGGCGTGCACGCAGCAACAAACTTCACCGGTTTAGCGGCTGATCGTGCAGATGTGTGCGCCATAGCTTGATCCGCTGACTGTGCTGAAGGTTGAGCTGAGGCTGATTGAGGAGTCATGACTGTGATAGCTACAGAAAAACCTGATGATTTAGATGGCTCTGCTGGAGGACCCAGATATGAGGAAGGCTTCACTCGCTCCTGTGGCATACGCACCATGGGCTTTATAGCTTGATACACTGAGCCCCGTGATGATATGGTCTTTCCAGATGAGCCTGTGGGTCCCTGAGGAACCGGCACAAGGGAGTCGGGCAACAAAGGAGCTTCTCCGTCGGTGCGTAAAACATCCGCGGAGACTGTGGCCTGCGGCTGAGGCACACGAAGCTTCCATGTTGCGGCCACAGGAACTGGACGTGGCGCGGCCGGTGAAGAAGCAGCAGTTCAGGCTGCCATATCCAGACCGGAAGGCTCCCAGCTGTGAATAAATTGTCCAAATCTTCCAACTCAGGGAAGAGGTCATATAGCCAACAGTTAGCTTCCAGTAAATCCCAAGCTCTATCTAAAAAGTCAAACTTCTGCTTTGGGGTGTAGCAAGTGTGGGGGGGGGGGAAAAAAAAAAAAAAAAGATTTTAGAAAAGATGTCACTGATTAAGGCAAGGTTTGCGTGCTTGCTGGCTGGAGTTGAGCCCGCTGAGTCCATTGTGGCCAGTTCATTCTGTCAGGATGCAGGTGCAATGTGGCTGGAGACAAATGCAGGACTCCAAAACACACATGTTGGAATAATAAAAGGCTTTATCTTAAGACGTAGCAGGGATTCGGTACACAGTATGGCAGGCAGAGGTACAAACAATCGAGAGGCTGAGGTGTGGTCTAGGTGAGCAGAGATCAAACCACAGCGTGACAGAGTACAAGGGCTAAGACAAAGACAACAGCCAAAAATACAAAGTGAGGTCAAAAAATGCAGAGCGGCAATAGGACAAGAAACAAAGGCTGTAACGTGGATAACAAGATCACAACGAACTGGCACTGGAGTGAGGAAAGTGAGGGGCTTAAATAACAGGTGATGTAATCAGTGTAACAAGAGGCAAGTGTTAGTGAAGGTTCTGGAAGGAGGTGTGGTCTGGTGAAGCAAAGAAGAGTGAAGAGAGTCAAGAGGATAAAACCATGATAATAAAATAGTAAATCAAACTAAAGGTTGAACAGGAAATAAATGTTAACCAGTAAACCATTAATGCAATAAATAACAAAAGATAAACCCTAACAGAAAACAGGACCAAATAATACCAAAACATAATGAAAAGAAATTACCAGAACCAAGCTAAGATTTAAATGACTAAAGTACTATCGTGTTGAAAAATAAAATATAAAAATCATCAGAGAAGACCTGGACAAAGGAAAAACCCAGACATAAACCCTGGTCCAGGGCGGAATCTGACAGAAACTCCAAACCTGAAAGATCTGGAGAAGATCTGCATGGAGGAGTGGACCAAAATCCCTATTGCAGTGTGTGAAAACGTAGTCAAGAACTACAGGAAACGTTTGACCTCTGTAAGCATAGGAGTGGAAACATCATACTCTGGTGGTGCTCTTCTGCAAAGGGGACAGGACGACTGCACCGTATTGAAGGGAGGATGGATGGGGTCATGTATTACAAGATTTTGGCAGACAGCCGCCTTCTCTCAGTAAGAGCATTGAACATGGGTCATGGCTGGGTCTTCCACCATGACAATGACCCCAAACACACAGCCAGGGCAACTAAGGAGGGGCTCCGTAAGAAGCATTTCAAGGTCCTGGAGTGGCCGAGCCAGTCTTCAGACCTAAACTCAATAGAAAATATTTTGAGGGAGCCGAAAATACAAACCTGAAAGATCTGGAAAAGATCTGTATGGAGGAGTGGACCAAAATCCCTCTTGTAGTGTGTGAAAACTTAGTCAAGAATTACAATAAAACATCTGACCTCTGTAATACCAGTTGTTAAGGTCTGTTTTTCTAGGGGGTAAAATATTTATTTCATGCAATAAAATGCAAATTAATTATTTAAAAATCATACAATATGATTTTCTGGATTTTTTTTTTTTTTTTTTTTTACGTTCTGTCTCTCACAATTGAAGTGTGCCTACAGTTAAAAAATACAAACCTCTACGTTCTTTGTAGGTGGAAAAACCTGCACAATTGACAGTAGATCAATACTTATTTCCCTCACTGTGTGTGTGTGTGTGTGTGTGTGTGTGTGTGTGTGTGTGTGTGTGTGTGTGTGTGTGTGTGTGTGTGTGTGTGTGTGTGTGTGTGTGTGTGTGTGTGTGTGTGTGTGTGTGTGTAGCTTCTTTTCCTGATGTGTGGAATTCAGTCATTGTGCTCCAGAAAAGGAGCAGGTGACAGAAATCACTAAAAGCCATGCTGATATTCAGCTCTATGGTGTGTATGTAAACCTCTGACCACAAATGCAGTTTGAGTGACAGTTTTAGCTGGAATTTTGGCAGTGCTGATATGATCAATCATCAGACAATCAGTCACTAATAATTTGAAGTAAAACTTTAATTCGTCCTTTCTGGTGAGGAGTTTTTCTTTTCCCTTTCATGTTTCTGTCAAATATAGATCTTTATTTTTCTGATTGTTGTTCAAATTGCAGTGGAACCTTTTTACTGTTGTGACTGATTGTCTCTGCGGATGATGTGCAGCTCTAACGTGTACCGTGACTGTTGCAGATTTCCACAGTATGATTTGTTTTGGAATAAAGTGTGGGAAATCCACCCTGTGCATTTAATCCATCCCAAAGCAAAGCATCGTTTCTCTGTGTGAGCAAACTGATTGTTCTGATTATATGGTGATAGCTGAAGGCTGGCACTCAGTGTAAGTACCTTTAATGCCGTGCGTTTGCATGCACGTCGTCGTTTATCTCATTGAGTCCATTTAGCTTTGTGGATTATGTTCTGGAACGTGATGAGGGGATTGACATTTCCTTGTGGTGGGGTGGATTTCATTTGCTCGGCAGCTATGGTTTGTTGTTAATTGTAGATTTTAAAGCAGTTTTTGTAAATAGTTTTGTGCTGGAATCTGTTGACTGTGCTGTTTGACCCTAAATAGTACAAATAGTAGTGGTCGTAGTACTACTACTACTACTATTATTATTATTATTATTATTAGTAGTAGTAGTAGTAGTAGTAGTAGTAGTGTTTGAGTGTTTATATTCACCTAAGGTGAAACCAGTGTCTGTGTTTAGACTACCAGCCTAACCCTGTCCTCCTCATCTCTTCCTTACTGTTTTCTCCCACTTCCTCCCTGCTGGTTTTTCCCCTCTGCAGGCTGTTTTCAAGAGTGATGAACACAGGTTCACAGTTCGTCATGGAGGGGGTGAAGAATCTGGTGCTCAAACAGCATGTGAGTACCGCTGCATCCTGCATCCATTAACCAATCAATGGGGGGACAGAAAACAAAAAAGAAGTACCCAAACTGAAGTCAACAGGTTGTCAGACGTTTGCAAAGAGGGTCCGCCTCGTAAAATTCATGTTTGCCCAACGTCACTAGCGAGCTACTCACAGAAGATGTGGAGTTTTTCTGACATTTTTAAGATGAACTGTAATTAATCTTATTGATGAGAGTACGAGTGAGCTCTGCTCAGCAGGAGGTTAAGCCACACCCCCTGAATGGTTGTTAGCTTGTGTGCAGAAGTGATGATGGTGAGGATTATGAAGCTGGTGTGATGGAGTCATTTATAACCATTAAACGGCGAGCTGGTGGTTTGCGGTACAGCCATAGAGTGTGTGAAGTCAGACCAGCTGATCGGCCGCCAGAACATTACACACTCTGTTTGACTGCATCGTCTGTTCACACTGTTTTAAGAAAATAATTACACTCCATTTAAAAAAAAAAAAAAAAAAACTGGATTGTGGAGTGGTTTTCATTTTCATTAGTGACTGTCCAAATATCAAACATAGAGAGTAATTAAACTAGATGTGTGTTCAGAGAGTTCAGTCTTCTGCTGGGAGAGTGACAGCTAACCATCATTACCTCCATCAACTGACCGTTTTCAGACTTTAACCAGACCACTTACAGTGATGACTGGATGTCTTTGGTACCAGATCTCTGTGGAGGATCCTTTGGTCCCACTGGAATGACTTTGTGTCAAATGAACGGTTGCTTAATGAGACTCCAATGAGGAGGATCACTGACACTGTGAGGGAACATCAGCTACCCCATTTTGTCCATGTGGTGTGTTTCTCTGAACTTGATCCAGTAAGCAGGTGCTCAGTGTTGAGGACCCCAATGACAGCAGCTTGAAATGGTTAAGGACACACCCATGTGTCACCCTGGTGTCACCTGGCTGCAGCAGATAGATGGTTACTTTGGAGAGGTGGGGATGGACAGGTGGGTAATTCTATGGTAACGGAATTACAATCAGAGCAAATCTTTAATGGCAAACTAAAATATAGCAAGATTTTGGTGTCATTGTAAATCCACTATCATAGAATTATCCCAGTTGTCTGCATGGGTGGATGCGGTGATGCATGCTTCCTGGCCTGACTTTTTTCCTGTCTGAAGGTTTGTTTAAAAACTGAAGTAATTTTTGTAACAACTGGTCAAAAAAGGTTTGTTTGATTGATGGTTAACTGCTGTTAACACAGCAGATATTCGAACTCTTTGAGTGCACATCTTGTTTTATGACTGTATGAAGTTATGGGAAAGAGTAGTAGAAGCTGGGCTTAGAAAACAGGTGAATATCTGTGAGCAGCAATGTGGTTTTATGCTTAGAAAGGGCACTACAGATGGAATGTTTGCTCTGAGAATACTGATGGAGAAGTATAGAGAAGGCCAGAAGCAGTTACATTGTGTGTTTGTGGATTTAGAGAAAGCTTATGACAGGGTGCCAAGAGAAGAGTAGTGGTATTATATGAGGATGTCTGGAGTGGCAGAGACAAATGTGAGGGTAGTACAGGACACATACAAGGATAGTGTAACAGCAGTGAGATGTGCAGTAGGAAGGACAGACTCATTCAAGGTGGAGGTGGGATTACACCAAGGATAAGATCTGAGTCCTTTCTTGTTTGCAATGGTGATGGACAGGTTGATGGATGAGATAAGACAGAAGTCTCCATGGACTATGATGTTTGCAGATGACATTGTGATCTGTAGTGAGAGTAGAGAGCAGGTTGAGTCTAGCCTTGAGAGGTGGAGATGTGCTGTGGAGAGAAGGGGAATGAAAGTCATTTGGAGCAAGACTGAGTACAAGACAGACTGTGTGAATTAGAGGGAGCCTGGTGGAATAGTGCAGTTACAAGGAGTAGAAATGATGAAAGTAGATCAGTTTAAATACTTGGGGTCAACTGTCCAAAGTAATGGCGAGTGTGGCAGAGAGGTAAAAGAAGAGAGTGCAGGCAGGGTGGAGTGGGTGGAGAGAGCTGGCAGGAGTGATTTATGACCAAAGAATAGCTGAAGGGGAAAGTTTACAAGACAATAATGAGACCAGCTATATTGCACGACTTAGAGATGGTGGCACTAACAAAAAGACAGGTGGCAGAGCAGAAGATGTTGCGATTCTCTTTGGGAGTGATGAGAATGACAGGATTAGGAATGAACATTTACAGCACAAGATTTCCTGGATTACTTTGAGAAGAAAATGGAAGACATTAGGTTAAACATATCCCAGCATGCCTTAACCCAGCCACTACACCCTGCTATTGAGGTGGGCACCATTACTGAGGTATTACTTAGATTTACATTATTTGATAGTATCTCACTAGGCATGCTGACAAAACTCGTAACGTCAACAAAAAGCACAACCTGTTCATTTGATCCTATACCAACAAAACTGTTTAAGGACCTGTGGCCCACTCTTGGGCCATCTGTGCTGGAAATTATGAATCATTTTTTAACTTCTGGATCTGTTCCTAAATGTTTCAAATCTGTAGTGATTAAACCATTACTTAAGAAACCTAATTTTGACCCTATTGTATTGAAAAACTATCGGCCAATATCAAATCTATCATTTTTCTCTAAAATTCTGGAAAAACTGGTGTCATGGCAGCTCGTAGACTATCTTACTGAGAATTATCTCTTTGAGCCACTGCAGTCTGCTTTTAGAAAATATCATTCCACAGAGACGGCTCTCACTAAAGTGGTGAATGATCTTCTGCTTACAATGGATTCGGACACCACTACGGTTCTGTTGCTGTTAGATCTCAGTGCAGCATTTGATACCATGGTTCATCATATTCTACTTGATAGGCTGGAAAATCATTTTGGGATTACTGGGAGTGCCCTTGCATGGCTGACGTCATACTTGACCAGTCGTTCTCGCTGTGTTTTGTACAGTAGCACTGCCGCTAACCTTAGTGACATGAAATTTGGGGTTCCACAGGGGTCCATCTTAGGCCCCCTGCTTTTCTCCCTTTATATAGCACCCCTTGGGCACATATTGCAGCGTTTTGGGATTACCTATACTGCTGTGCTGATGATACTCAGTTATACGTGCCGAAAACTGCTGGTAATCTCATTCATATAAAATCCTTTTCCAAGATTGCCTTGCATCATTGAGAAGCTTTAAACTCTGATAAAACTGAAATGAGGGTTCTTGGTCCAGTGAGACATCAGCGTCAATTTGACCAGTTAATGCTCAGCCTAGGCTCGTGTGTCATACATCACACTGACAAAGTGAGGAACCTTGGGGTAATTTTTGATCATACGTTGTCTTTTGACCTCCACATTAGAAATATTATGAGGACTGCTTTCTTCCACCTGCGAAATATAGCGAAGCTTCATCTCATCCTGTCTATGGCTGATGCTGAGACCCTGAGCCATGCTTTTATCTCTTCTACATTGGACTACTGCAATGTTCTATTTTATGGTTTACCACAGTCTAGCATTAGGGCTCTCCAATTGGTTCAAAATGCTGCAGAAAGTTTGACCACATTACACCCATTTTGGCATCCCTTCACTGGCTTCCTGTCCCAGTGAGATCAGATTTTAAGGTTCTGCTACTAGTCTATAAAATTGTTCATGGACTGGCACCTCCCTACCTAGCTGACCTAATTAAACCTTACGTACCCGCCCAGCTTTACGTTCTTAGGTTGCAGGACTACTTTGTGTCCCTAAGGTGAATAAGAAGTCTGCAGGTCATAGAGCTTTCTCTTATCATGCCCCTGTTCTGTGGAATGATCTTCCTGTGTCAATAAAACAGATTCTGTGGAGACTATCAAGTCCAGACTTAAGGCGCACTTATTTTCCTTTATGTATGGCTAGCATACTGGTATAGTTTTGCTTTACGCTTTTTACTCTTTTAATTCATTTTATTAGGAAACGGAGCATGCCGCGGCCTCAACTTTACCTAAATTCTGGGTCTTTTAGTGAAGCTTAGGGCTAGTGGCCAGCGATCACCTTAGTATTTCTTCTGTTTGTTTTTTTCTTGTTGATTAATGCTGGCAAATTATACAGTACGAGGTCTATTAGAAAAGAAACTGACCGTTTTATTTTTTAAAAAACTATATGGATTTGATTCATATGTTTTTACGTCAGCCAAGCTTGAACCTTCGTGCGCATGCGTGAGTTTTTCCACGCCTGTTGGTGACGTCATTCGCCTGTGAGAACGCCTTGTGGGAGGAGTGGTCCAGCCCCCTCGTCGGAATTCCTTTGTCTGAGAAGTTGCTGAGAGACTGGCGCTGTGCTTCATCAGAATTTTTTCCAAAACTGTGAGGCACATCCGAGTGGACACCATTCGACAAATTAAGCTGGTTTTCTGTGAAAATTTTAACGGCTGATGAGAGATTTTGGATTGTTTCTATCGCTGTAAGGACTTCCCACGGAGCGGGACGTCGCACAGCGCTCCGAGGCGACGTTGTCATCCTGTTTCAAGCTGAAAACCTCCAAATTTAAGCCTCTGTTGACCCAGGACATCGTGAGAGAGCAGAGAACTTTCAGAAGAGGTCAGAATCAGCAGTTTATCCGGACATTCCACTGTTAAAGGAGATTTTTTTTAATGAAAGACGTGCGGACGGATTGGCGGCGCGCCCGCCACAGGAAAAACACCTCCGTGTTGATAACCATTTGTAAAATCCAGGCGGCTTTTGGTGGCTTTCAGTTGAGTGAGTATCTGAGAAACTGTTTAACAGCAGGGCATGTTCCAACTTGTCCTAAAGGCTTCCAATGGAGGTGTTTTTCCTGTGGCGGGCACGCCAATCCGTCCGCACGTCTTTCATTAAAAAAATCTCCTTTAACAGTGGAATGTCCGGATAAACTGCTGATTCCGACCTCTTCTGAAAGTTCTCTGTTCTCTCACGACGTCCTGGGTCAACAGAGGCTTAAATTTGGAGGTTTTCAGCTTGAAACAGGATGACGACGTCGCCTCGGAGCGCTGCGCAACGTCCCACTCCGTGGGAAGTCCTTACAGCGATAGAAACAATCCAAAATCTCTCATCAGCCGTTAAAATTTTCACCGAAAACCAGCTTAATTTGTCGAATGGTGTCCTCTCGGATGTGCCTCACAGTTTTGGAAAAAATTTTGATGAAGCACAGCGCCAGTCTCTCAGCAACTTCTCAGACAAAGGAATTCCGACAAGGGGGCTGGACCACTCCTCCCACAAGGTGTGCTCACAGGCGAATGACGTCACCGACAGGCGTGAAAAAACTCTCGCATTCCCACGAGGGTTCAAGCTTGGCTGATGTAATCACACGTGATTCAAATCCATATGGTTTTTTAAAAAATAATAAGGTCAGATACTTTTCTAATAGACCTCGTATTTCTTGTCTTTCTGGTGCCTGATTCTATTTTTTTCTCTCTGTTTCAAGTGCAGCTTCATCCAGAGATGGGAGTTGTATTTGTTTTGGCGATCCTCCTGTCGTGTGCACCAACAGCATTTCCTGTATATTCATTTTGTGAATTGTTTTGTAATTTATGTCTGTAGCATGGCCCAAGCAGAGGGTCACCCCTTTGAGTCTGATCTGCTTGAGGTTTCTTCCTCAGAGGGAATTTTTCTTTACCACAGTTGCTCTGTGGTTTAGTAAGGTTAGACCTTAGTTGTGTGAAGCGCCTTGAGGCAACTCTGGTGTGATTTGGCGCTATAAATAAAAATAAATTGAAACATATCAGAGGGACAGCTCAGATGGGACGGTTTGGAGACAAAGTCAGAGAAGCGAGATTGAGATGGCTTGGACATGCGCAGAGGAGGGGCGTAGGGTATATAGGGAGAAGGATGCTGAGGATGGAGCCACCAGGCAGGAGGCGAAGAGGGAGGTCAAAGTGGAGGTTTATGGATGTGCTGAGGAAGGACATGCAGTTGGTTGGTGTGACAGAGGAAGTTACAGAGGACAGGGTAAGATGGAAGCGATTGATCTTCTGGTGTGACCCCTAACGGGAGCAGCTGACAATAGAAGATGTTCTTTGATATTTTATGTTATGTCAACAGTCACATACAGGGATAAGATTTTCATGTTCGTAATACAAAGTGGATTTGTTTCTTCTGTCTTCCAGAACCTTCCAGTCACTCGGATTGTGGACAACCTGATGGAGATGAAGTCGCACCCTGTACGTCTTTAAAAAGATGGTTTAAAATAGTTCAGCCTTTTGCCAGTGTGATCTCTGTGAGGCATGCAGGTGCTGTTCATCAGAAACACTTTGTTCCATAGGATATCTGAGCTCCTCTTCTGCTCTAAAGCCTGTTCACTTGCACGCAGTTGCACCAGTCACCGTGACAACAGTCACTCCCGCTTGATTGATAATCTATGAGGCAACTTTTGAAACAATAAGTGTCACCAGAGCGATGCTACATGCTTGCACTTGACAGATGATCATAGGAGGAGAACAAAGTGACTGAAAGTTCACAAACACATCTTTGTTTTTGTGCAGATTTGATAGTGGAAAGAAAACTGACACGGATTCATGCTAATTAGTTCTTTGTGATTCAGTGATACCATAATATGTGGTTCTGTGTGTTGATCAGTTCTGTCAAAAGTTAAATCACTTTGTTCTTGAGTAATACAAAACCCTTCAACCTGCTTTAATCCATTCAGATTCCAAACTGGTTGAGTTTAACAGATATGACCTTGAGTTTTACCTTTCATGGTCATCCAAAGTCATTTTGTCTGCACACAGCATGATATGTGATTTTTTTTTTTTTTTTTCCTGGTCAACTTCATTACACTTATTATTCATGAAATTGTGCATTTCAGGCCTGAAACACATTCCAAAAAAAAGGTGGGATGCAAAAACATTTCTCTCTTTGTAGTGTGACCATTTCTTAAAAGACATTTTGGCATTGAGGACACCAAGCAATGATGTGTATCAAGTGTTATTTTGTCCCATTCTTCCTGCAAACATTTCTCATGGTGTGCAACAGTATGGGGTTGATATTGTTGCATTTTTCCTGAGCACACAGTGTCTATTTCTTCAAAGAAAAAGCTCTGGAATATGGATTTGTCTTATCACAGTGCATGTTTCCACTGAGTGATGGTCCAATCTAGATGCCTCTGAGCTCAGAGAAATGGATGCTGCTTCTGGACATGGTTAACATAAGGCTTCCTCTTCTCTTTTTTGCACACAGTAAAGTTTTAAGAGGCATTTGTGAATGCAACTTCATCTTGTTGAGGATTCCCATGGTTATTCCTTGCCCATGTGGTTATATCAGCTATTGATGAATGATTGTTCTTGATGCAGTGCCACCTGAGGAATTAGAAATCTTCATCTATACTGCTTTTATACCAAATCAGGATTTGAAAAATCTTGAGGGAGTCGTGGTCATCAAGTGGTCAGTACATGTGGATCTAAAACAGAAGGATCCTGGTTTAAGACCACCTCTGCCCATCCTCCATGTAATGTGGTGTTGAATCAGGAAGGGCATTTGGTGTAAAATGTCTGCTAAATCACCATGCAGATCCATATCAAATTTGTTGTGGTGACTCTGAGCAAAAAAGGAGCGAAGCCCAAAGAACCAACTTCACTTCAAGACTTGACTTGACTGTTCGTGCCGCCTTTAGCTTTGGGAGCACCAAAGCTAAAGGCGGCACGAGCAGTTCTGACTGGATTTTATTTCAGTGAAGTGTAATTCAGTTCATGTTGTTGCGGATGTAGTGACACGCAGCACCAGCATATCCTTCTTGACTTGGCCTGCATGTAATGGACCACAGACCCCCTTGGGAATATGATGTATTTGTGTGAGTAATCCACACGCTGGGTGAGGCTGACATTTGAAACGACAAAATAGCTGAATAGTCTGAAACAGAACCGGCTATCACACTGGATAACAATTTTATGAATTTCTGCCCTGCTGGAACAGAAACATTTCAAAACTAAATAGATGAAGTTTGCAGACAGCTGTAATACAAGTTGTTTGGTTAAATCGGTGTCTCCCAATCCTGGGTTCTGAAAACCAAGATTGGGAATACAGGTTTAAACTACAGGCTCACAGGCCTCATCCAGCCCCGAATCTGCCTGTGTGAGACCACAGCCAGAGAGTGACCTTCGCATTGAGGGCTGGTCACACACTGGTATTCAGAGTGAGTTTCAGGTTACATCAAACATGCAGATGCACAGTTTAACACAAACTTATGGATCACGACAGTGATGATGATGAGGAGGAGGAAGATGACGGGTGACATTTTGGATTTGGCTCCTCGGCTCGTATGACCCCACATCACCCTCCGCGCACACAAACACTCTGTTTCTCAGCGTCTGCAGTTACACGCGACTAACAAAGGTCCTGTTGTTGTGAACCTGCGAGGGGGGAGGAGGGGGTGTGGTGAGTGAAGAACAGGACTGGATGAAGATGAAAGAAATGGAAGAACACATTCTGGTATCAGATTGTCCTCGGTATCTGCACCCATCTGCAGTCATACCCACAGGTCCTCAACAATCCCAAAACTTTGGACTCTGTCCGAAGTCTGAAGTCTGTGATCTGATTTATGTCAAAAGTATTCAGCAAAATATTTCCCAGCTTTTGAAATGAATCAAAGGGGGGGGGGGACTGAACAAAACTCGGGTTTACTTTGAGAGCATAATCCAAATAACAGCCAAATATTGTTCCCTGAAATTGTGATCTGTACATCTTTGTAATGTCATAAAGCCCATTCTTGGAATAATAATGAAAAAAAAAAAGAAGATTTGAATAAGATTTGATTTATCTTAAATCTGAATTGGCTGTTTATTTGTAATTCTGAATAATTTCATCAAAAACCTTTCTGGATACTTTCTGAGATATTGTGAACAAAACCAAAGTAAGCATTGATCACATGAAAATTCAGTAGGTATAGCTTATATATTATATTCCAATTCTAAGGTGGAACTATGCTAGTATACTAAGGTATATCTAAAAGGGAAGAGTAAAATAGAAGAGTAGAAAAGAGTAGAGTAGAGCCACTTAGGTGCCTGGTCTTGAGAACCAGGGATGGTAGGTTGAAAAGCTTTTTTATCCCATGGGAACTCTCCCTACCCACCCAAGCGGCTCAAGACAAAAAAGGATATATATATATATATATATATATATATATATATACACTCAACAAAAATATAAACGCAACACTTTTGGTTTTGCTCCCATTTTGTATGAGATGAACTCAAAGATCTAAAACTTTTTCCACATACACAATATCACCATTTCCCTCAAATATTGTTCACAAACCAGTCTAAATCTGTGACAGTGAGCACTTCTCCTTTGCTGAGATAATCCATCCCACCTCACAGGTGTGCCATATCAAGATGCTGATTAGACACCATGATTGGTGCACAGGTGTGCCTTAGACTGCCCACAATAAAAGGCCACTCTGAAAGGTGCAGTTTTATCACACAGCACAATGCCACAGATGTCGCAAGATTTGAGGGAGCATGCAATTGGCATGCTGACAGCAGGAATGTCAACCAGAGCTGTTGCTCGTGTATTGAATGTTCATTTTTCTACCATAAGCATCTCCAAAGGCGTTTCAGAGAATTTGGCAGTACATCCAACCAGCCTCACAACCGCAGACCACGTGTAACCACACCAGCCGAGGGCCTCCACATCCAGCATGTTCACCTCCAAGATCGTCTGAGACCAGCCACTCGGACAGCTGCTGAAACAATCGGTTTGCATAACCAAAGAATTTCTGCACAAACTGTCAGAAACGGTCTCAGGGAAGCTCATCTGCATGCTCATTGTCCTCATCGGGGTCTCGACCTGACTCCAGTTCGTCATCGTAACCGACTTGAGTGGGCAAATGCTCACATTCGCTGGCGTTTGGCACGTTGGAGAGGTGTTCTCTTCACGGATGAATCCCGGTTCACACTGTCCAGGGCAGATGGCAGACAGCGTGTGTGGCGTCGTGTGGGTGAGCGGTTTTCTGATGTCAGTGTTGTGGATCGAGTGGCCCATGGTGGCGGTGGGGTTATGGTATGGGCAGGCGTCTGTTATGGACGAAGAACACAGGTGCATTTTATTGATGGCATTTTGAATGCATAGAGATACCGTGACGAGATCCTGAGGCCCATTGTTGTGCCATACATCCAAGAACATCACCTCATGTTGCAGCAGGATAATGCATGGCCCCATGTTGCAAGGATCTGTACACAATTCTTGGAAGCTGAAAATGTCCCAGTTCTTTCATGGCCGGCATACTCACCGGACATGTCACCCATTGAGCATGTTTGGGATGCTCTGGACCGGCGTATACGACAGCGTGTACCAGTTCCTGCCAATATCCAGCAACTTCGCACAGCCATTGAAGAGGAGTGGACCCAACATTCCACAGGCCACAATTGACAACCTGATCAACTCTATGTGAAGGAGATGTGTTGCACTGCATGAGGCAAATGGTAGTCACACCAGATACTGACTGGTATCCCCCCCCAATAAAACGAAACTGCACCTTTCAGAGTGGCCTTTTATTGTGGACAGTCTAAGGCACACCTGTGCACTAATCATGGTGTCTAATCAGCATCTTGGTATGGCCACCTGTGAGGTGGGATGGATTATCTCAGCAAAGGAGAAGTGCTCACTATCACAGATTTAGACTGCTTTGTGAACAATATTTGAGGAATGGTGATATGTGTATGTGGAAAAAGTTTTAGATCTTTGAGTTCATCTCATACAAAATGGGGGCAAAACCAAAGTGTTGCGTTTATATTTTTGTTGAGTGTGTGTGTGTGTGTGTATATATATATATATATATATATATATATATATATATATATATATATATAATAAGACATAAGAAAGATAAGACATCATGTATACAACTATATTTAAATAATATGGGTAACAAACAACATATACAATAAATATGGTACTATAAAATATACAAGAGTAAGTTTTAAAACCTAAATATTAATACAGGAGAAGATTTTAGTATAGGTATTTTAATATGTAGACTAGTAGTAAAATTAAATTATAGTGGGCTATGACATGACCTTCCAACCTCCAGAGATTTAATGTTCAGTCTCAACGCTGACTGCAAACTACAACAGTTTGATCTGGGAACAGTTTATTGTCTGTAAAGCAGGACTTCATGTTACCCAAAGGATCATGAGTCACCTTTAGTTGAATGAATTTATTAATTTTCTATACCCACTTAGTCCAATCAAAGTTCACTGGAATGCTGGCACTTACACTAGTAGTCTTGGGGCATTGGGCAGGGTACACTCTGGACAGGACATCAGTCTGTCACAGGGCCACATGCAGACAGGCAAACACAATCACACCTACAGTCAATTCACCTAACCTGCATGTCTTTGGAGTGTGAGGAAACACAGCATAGGGAACGCATGCAAACACGTGGAGAACATGCAAACCTCCCACAGAAAGGACCAGATGGGAAGCGATCCCATGGCCTTGCTGTGAGGCAACAGTGCTAACCACTAAAACACCGTTGCCGCCCCACCTTTGGCTTCAGTTCTGTACAATTTGATGTGATTCATGTATTCACCCTCACTTCTCCACAAAATTAATCCACACAAATTGTTGCGAATTTGTCTAAAAACACCTAAAATGATGTTTAAGACAAATAGTTACGCTGCAACTGTTGGCCTTTGAACCCACAGAAGTAAACATCATGAGCTAGCCATGCTAAGTGATCTCATTTCATTAAATTCTACACTAATAAAATATAACCTGTCTGAAAACAGGAGAATTTAGTTTGCATTCAGTCTGCGACAAGATTGGATATTACAAACATCTACCATTAACATTAATTCTGATTAGCAGCTCCACACGCTTGCCTTGGCCAGTAGCTCCCAATGCTAGCTCGGCTAACTAGCATATGGCTGGAATAAGGGTGAACCTGTTAAGGGGTTCCTCTGGGCTTAAGACCAGAGGATCCTCGGTTCAAATCCCAGCCTGACTGGAAAATCACTAAGGGCCCTTGGGCAAGGTCCTTAATCCTCTAGGTGCTCCCAGTGTGTAGTGGGCGCATTGCATGGCAGCAGCCTGACATCAGGTTGAATGTGAGGCATTGATGTGTAAAGCACTTTGAGCGTCTGATGTAGACGAAAATGCGCTATATAAATGCAGTCCAATTTACCATTTATTTACCATTTGTTGAGGTTGTTTACAGTGTACAGTATTACAGTATTTTGCAAATTTGTTTGTTTTGTTCATCAGAAAACACTCAGTGAATTTATTAAATTTTTAATGCGATATTTGTTTTCTGAAGTTTACCCTACGTTAGCATGAAATAGCTATGACTGGTCCAGTTTGCTACATCACCAAACATCAAGTACACTTGCTCATCATAAAGTTATGAATAATTACTACATCAAATATTGAAAATACTGAAAAAAAAGTTTCTTTCTGACGTTACAGGAAACCGACGATTATAGATACTTTGACCCAAAGATGCTACGAGGGCAGCGACAGGTATGTCAAATGGCGTGAGAGTAGCCAATAAAAAATGCACAATTTGCACAGTTCTGCCTCAAAATATGAAATTTAAAACTCAGAAACCCTCACAAATGATCAGTAAAATTTCTTCTTGATTAGTCCTTATCTCCTACGTTGTTTCCTTTAGTCTTTCCTCCTTTTTCTAACCGTTTGTCACTTTCAGCATCTTTTTTCACTTGTACAGTGAGGAAAATAAGTATTTGAACACCCTGTGATTTTGCAAGTTCTCCCACTTAGAATCATGGAGGGTCTGAAATTTTCATCTTAGGTGCATGTCCACTGTGAGAGACATAATCTAAAAAAAAATAAATAAAAAAATCCGGAAATCACAGTGTATGATTTTTTTAAAAATAATTTATTTGTATGTTACTGCTGCAAATTCGTATTTGATCCCCTACCAACCAGCAAGAATTCTGGCTCTCACAGACCTGTTAATTTCTCTTTAAGAAGCCCTCTTATTCTGCACTCTGACCTGTATTAATTGCACCTGTTTGAACTGTTACCTGTATAAAAAAAAAACCTGTTCAACCACTCATCAATCACACTCCAACTCTGTCCACCATAGCCAAGACCAAAGAGCTGTCTAAGGACACCAGGGACAAAACTGTAGACCTGCACAAGGCTGGGATGGACTACAGGACAACAGGCAAGCAGCTTGGTAGAAGACAACAACTGTTATGATTATTTATTAGAAAGTGGAAGAAACACAAAATGCTGTCAGGTTTCCCTCGGTCTGGTATTCCATGCAAGATCTCACTTTGTGGGGTAAGGATGATTCTGAGCAAGCTCAGAACTACACAGGAGGACCTGGTCAATGACCTGAAGAGAGCTGGGACCACAGTCACAAAGATTACATTAGTAACACATGATACTGTCATGGTTTAAAATCCTGCAGGGGCAGCCTGCTCAAGCCAGCACATGTCCAGGCCCGTTTGAAGTTCACCAGTGACCATCTGGATGATCCAATGGACGCATGTGGTCAGTTGAGACGAGAATTGAGCCTTTTTGGAATCAACTCACATTACCATGTTTAGAGGATGAGAACAACCCCAAGAAAAACCATCCCCAACCGTGATGGGGGTGGAACACTCATACTCTGGGGGTGCTCTTCTGCAAAGGGGACAGGTACGACTACACCTGAACTCAATAGAAAATCTTTGGAGGGAGCTGAAAACTCCAAACCTGAAAGATCTGGAGAAGATCCTGTATGGAGGAGTGGACCAAAATCCCTCCTGCAGTTGTGTGCAAACCTGGTGAAAAACTACAGGAAACGTTTGACCTCTGTAATTGCAAACAAAGGCTACTGTACCAAATATTAACATTGATTTCACAGGCTGTTCAAATACTTATTTGCAGCAGTAACATACAAATAAATTATTTTAAAAGTCATACATTGTGATTTCCGGATTTTTTTTTTTTTAGATTGTTTCTCACAGTGGACATGCACCTAAGATGAAATTTCAGACCCCTCCATGATTTCTAAGTGGGAGAACTTGGTAAAATCGCAGGGTGTTCAGATACTTATTTTCTTCACTGTAGGGCTTTTTTAGGGTTTGCTCCTTGTTGGTTTTTCCTCCCCATCATTTCAGGACAACATCAGCTTTCTAAGCCAGCGTACACATTTTGTCTCCTGAGTTTTTCTGCTTGCCACTCTTGTTCACTGCATTCATTTGTGTAATTTTTGCAAATATAAATGCTACAGTGATTGTTTAGTGAAAATGATAACATTTAAAAAGGTTTATTTTAGCTGGCTTCTGTAAATCTGCTTTTTAGACATCAGCGCTTCTTTATGATGTTTTGAGCCGTTTGCACAGTGGCGTTCAACAGGGGTCGTTGACTTTTCTTATACTTTGTGATTCAAACCAATAATCGTAACAGATCATTTCCTAATTTAGGCTGGAAAGTGTCAGAAAACTAATAGTCTTTCTTCTTCTGCAGCTCTGTTCCCAGAAACAAGAACCCGTTCCAGGAGGTGAGGAGGTTTTTTTTTCCTTTGTCTTCTTCATTTAACACATTGTAGATTTGATTTAAGTCACTGTTATTTTCAGGATAAAATTAAAGTTTTGTTAGAGGAGTGCTGCTAAGGCCAACTCCTAACACTGTAAACAGCTCCATGTGCACTAAAGTACTTGTGCACACGTGTCCATCTACCTGGAACGTTCTAAAAGACCTGGTGACAACATGATTTGTGATTAGGTAAAACTCAGTCACATGACTTACATTCATATCCATGTAAACAAGGTCACACAATTGTGCTTATATTTTATTGTTATTTTATTTTTATTTATTTTATCTTTGTATTTAATCTTTGCTACTACTGACTGGTTGTCACCAGCGAAGTTTCATTGTTTATTACAGTTACAATAAATAGATAGATTATTATCATATTGTACATGACACCAGAAAAAAATACTGTGCATGACAATGAAATTAAAAACAATCTCTTAAAAGCATAATTAAAATAAATAAATGAATAAATAAATAACCATAAAAAAGAGATTTTAAGAGATTGTTTTTAATTTCAATTGTCATGCACAGTATTTTTTTCTGGTATCAGTACAATGATGATAATAAATTCTGTTCTATTCATTTAAGTCTCTGTTATGTCTTATCTCTTATGATTAGAAGCTGTTTGTCATTTAAAGTTGAATTATCTCTTACAGTTTCTCAGGATAATTTTAATCAATTTAAGTACTTTAATAATGTTCCTGGTGTTTTTTCTAGTATTGGTGGATTTAGAGTGTTTACTTTGTGGCAAAGATGAGATTTGTGTGCAGGATGTTTTTGTCTTTCTGCATTTTTTGGAGGGGGGGGGCTTAATGTAGTTGTCCCACAAATGACATTGTGATCTGTAGTGAGAGCAGATTGAGACGAGCTTGGAGAGGTGGAGATGCTCTGGAGAGAAGAGGAATGAAAGTCCGTAGGAGCAAGACTGAGTATACCGTGTGACAATAAGAGGAGGCCCGCTGGAATAGTGCAGTTACAGTGCGTCTGGAAGCACTTCACCTTTTCTACATTTTGCTACGTTACAGCCGCATTCCAAAATGGAATGAATTCCCTTTTCCCCCTCAAAATTATACACACAGAACCCCATAATTTTTTTTTTTTTTTTTTTTTTGCAAATTAAAAATAAACTAAGATATCACGTGTGCATAGGTATTCACACCCTTTGCTCAATACTTTGTTGATGCACCTTTGACAGCAATTACAGCCTCGGGTCTTCTTGAATATGATGCCACAAGCTTGGTGCATCTGTCTTAGGGCAGTTTTGCTCATTGGTCTTTGCAGCACCTCTCCATCAGGTTGGATGGGGCGCATCCGTGCACAGCCATTGCAGAGAGGTGAAGAAGAGAGTGCAGGCAGGGTGGAGTGGGTGAATAAAGGTAGCAGGAGTGATTTGTGACAGAAGGATTGACAAGAGTGGGAAAGTTTAAAGACAGTAGTGACACTAACTATGTTGTACGGCTTAGAGACGGTGGTGCTAACAAAAGAGAGGAGGCAGAGCTAAGAGTGACAAGGATAGACAGGATTAGGAATGAACATATCAGAGGGACAGCACAGGTGGGACGGTTTGGAGACAAAGTCAGAGAGGCGAGATTGCGATGGTTTGGATGTGCAGTGGGGGGACCCAGAGTATATAGGGAGAAGGATGCTGAGGATGGAGCCACCAGGGAGGAGGAGGAGAAGAAGGAGGCCAAAGAAGAGGTTTATGGATGTGCTGAGGGAAGACATACAGGTGGTTGGTGTGACAGAGGAAGATACAGAGGACGGGGTGAGATGGAGGATGATTATCTGCTGTGATCTGATGTGTGCTTCTAATTATAACCATCTCTAAGATGTGGTTCTTATGTTTTTACATTTTATGTCAATTGTTTATATGTTTTGACATGTACATTGTACTGATGTGTGCTTTTATTATACATATGTATACATGTTTCACACTAATAAATGAATTATGAATTATGTGGTGCCTCCTAATGGGAGCATGAAGAAGTTGTACATCCTCTGAAATGCATGTTCACATTGTTGATATGTCTTATGAAAAAATGTTGAAATGGATGTTCATACAGAAGCTCTGATTCTTTCTGTTGTTCTTCACAAGCGCTTGTTGATATTTACATTGATTGATTGATTGATTTTCAGGCTATTGTGTTTGTGGTTGGAGGAGGAAACTACATTGAGTACCAGAATCTGGTGGGACTATGCCAAGGTGCTGCCATCCTGCCATAATACTAACAGTACTATAGTCACTACTGCATATATCATATGGAATGAACTGCAGCAACAATTGTTACATTTGTTATACTGACACTATGAGTATTTTGTTACGTGCTAATACTGCTACTGGTACCACTGCTGTACTGTTAAGTACTGCTACTACTCATTCTGTTAGTATAACATCTGTAAAACATACCACTAGTACTGCAGTGATAGTTGTACTGTTGACTGTAGTAGTAATTTTACTGCTGTTGACAGTGGCACTGCTCATAGCACTATTACTAAGATATTACAAATACTGCATTGCTAGGACTACTTGAAATGGTACTGGAAACATTCCAGTTAATACTACTAATGCTTCTGTTGCCACTGTAGTACTACTTCTGATAGTATTGCTAATATTCCTGCTGCTGGTACACTTGGTGTAGGTGCTACTTGTAGTTCTCTTGCCAGTAATGGTGCAGGTGGTGGTACTTGTAGTTCCGGTGGTAACATGGTCATGTTTGTGTTCAGTCCAAACAGGGGAAGAAGGTCATGTACGGCTGCAGCGAACTCTTCAACGCTGCTCAGTTCATCAAACAGGTGATGACACACTTCCATCATTTGCCCACAAAACCAGTGACTGTGTCTGCTAGTTAGCTCACTTATCTCAGCCGCAATAATTGTCTTGTTAGCTTAGCCAGTTGAAATGTAGCTGAATTGAAAACTAGCCTGTTAAGCTAGTTCTTCACCAAATTTTGTAAATATATACGTTGAGGTTATGCTTGGGTTTTTTGTTGTTGTTTTGGGGGGGAGTTGTTGCTTTTTCTTTTCCCCCTTCACCACATTCACAGTACCATGGAACAGTCTTGGAACCTGGATGGAAACCACCCAGGCAGAAAAATCTGTCCATCCCCACCTCTCCAAAGTAAATATCTATCTGTTACAGCCAGGTGAAACGTGGGCATGTCCATTACCCTCTCCAGCCGTTGGGGTCCTCAACACTGAGGCACCAGCTGGATCATGTCCAGAGAAACACCACATGGACCAAATGTCTTCCACATTTGGTCTTAGGTGGACATGGAGACATTCTGAGACTCCACAAATAAAGCTGCGTTTTCACTCCTTCTCCCATCATATTTTAAAAGTTATTGCAGTGCGCCCACCGATTACATTTCAATCATGGATCAAATACGTTTGGCAGAAAAACTTCACAACACGGAGTCGGAAGAAGACACTCAAATGACCCGCAATTCATAGAGGAAAACTGTACGTACCGTACTGTTGGTTTGGAGGTGTATAAAGAAATGGAGCTCGTTGAGGGACAAATTAATCCAGAAAAGGTCACTGTTCTTGCTGTAAATTGCATCAAGACACAATGGAGAACTTAAAAGGGTCACGCAAACATCAATGTCATTGCACGGCCACGGAGTTATAGAGCTGGAGAAGCATAAATCAGGCTTTAGGATTTTAAGGTACCACTCCGCAGCTGACTTAGAAAAAGAGTGACTTGACCAAATATAATCTTTTTAATGCACATAATGTCTGGCGCTTATTTAGGGTAGGAGTTAGTTTTTCCAGTCGAAGTTTTGACCCGGTCATTAAATAAGGCAGGTCCCTATTCAAGGTCAGGCTTTTAATCAAGGAAATATGTCAGCCTAATTGGTGCTGGCGTCATAGGTTGTTCGGCTCCTCCTGGCTGAAACTAATTGTTTACATACATATAACGGATTTTGATTAGAAACGACAAAATTCGCTGGTCCACGTGAATCCATTTTTTTCAAGTTTAACTGTACATACGTCAATATGTGTTGGAGATAAGTTTGATATATGTAACACATAGGTTCAAAGCAAGTTACTCATAGGTTAGAAATAGGTTTTGGGCACGCTAGACATTATCTCGATGTATTTCGGCTCATGAGTAACTTACAAGTAACGTGTGTCAACAATTGCGTAACTTTTCTACACCCTACGGCCTGCGGATGCAGGACGTATGAGCCATAAGCTGGCATGCATCAAAAATATTGTGCATGCACAAAATTTTCCAATGAACTTGATGTACTACTACTTATACTGTCATGCTTCAACATGCTCTTAACTTAATAATAATAATAATAAATTTTATTTGTAATGCACTTTCATTTGACACCAAATCCCAAAGTGCTACAGTATAAAACAGAAGAACACAGAAGACTATAAATCAATGTAAAAGCAATAAAACAGTAACATAAAATCAAATAAGAATGATAAAACAGCAGCAGTTATTTAGCTAAAGGCCAGAGTAAAAAGGTAGGTTTTGAGTCCTTTTTTAAAAGCATCCACGGTCTGTGGAGCCCTGAGGTGGTCTGGGAGGGCGTTCCATAGACTGGGAGCAGCCACTGAGAAGGCCCTGTCACCCATGGTCTTGAGCCGTGTCCTGTTGGCCTGACCGTGTCCTAGTGGAAGTGTGTGGTGTGAGCAGTTCAGTGAGGTAAGTGGGGGCCACACCGTGGAGACAGTGATGAGTGTGCAGGAGGACTTTGTATTGAATACGGCAGTGAATGGGGAGCCAGTGGAGGGAGTGAAGAATGGGGGTGATGTGCACGTGCCTGCACACCCTCATCAGGACCCTGGCAGCGCTGTTTTGGACATACTGGAGCTTTTGAATGCTCCTGCCAGAGATCCCGATGAGGATCGCATTACAGTAGTCCAGCCTGGAGGAGACAAAGGCATGGACGAGCTTCTCTGCAGCAGGGAGGGAAAGAGAAGCGCGAAGTTTTGAGATATTACGGAGGTGAAAGAAGGCAATTTTACAGATGGAGGTGACATGATTGTCAAAGCAGAGGTGGCGGTCAAATTTGACCCCCAGGTTTATCACAGAGGGAGAGAGGGGAATGTTGTGTCCAAAAAATGAAACAGAGGTGATTGGGTAGGAGCGGAGTTTGGATGGCTTCTGTTTTGGAACCATTTAGCTGCAGGACGTTTTGACTCATACTCAACTCAACTTATACAAAACTTACCCAGAACTTATACATACACCAGTGTATTCAGCATATTTTTAATACTTAGGGATACGCAGGTTAAATTGGCAAGGTGTGACAGGGCTAATACCCACACCTCGAACTGTTAATTAGGTGATTTCACTGATGAACTCATGCCATCTGCTCAAAGTGATGTTAATCAGTGAAATCACCTGCTGAAGTCGGTGCAAAGAAAACCTGCAGACTCTTGGCCCTTTCTGGAATGTCTTTGGACACCACTGGCGTACAGAAGAGACATGTGGTTTGTGTTTGGTCCAGTGTGGAGTCTGAATATTCAGCTCACATCTGCACATTTCCTCCATCAAAACACAAACTTTAGGCTCGGCACTGCTGTCACTGTAAAGACTTTCACCTGGTCCAAACCACATTAGGGTGGAGACTGGTGTGGCTGCTGAGGTGTCACTCCTCAGTCTCTGTCCTGAACGAGTCAAATGTTTACTTGCATTTAAATGCCATCAGTGTGACATTTTGACCCCTTGTTCTTTTCCACAGCTCTCCCAGCTCGGACAAAAGTGAGCAGAAAAGCACGGACATGTCGGACCACAGGTCGTTATTCCAGTTCTTTTATACAAACTGTACATGGACTAAAGTGTTTGTGTTTAGGATTATTTCTAATAAAGTCAAACAGTCTGAACCAACTGCGGCTCGCTTTGATTTGCACCCATATGAGTTTGACCTTTGTCACTGAAAGTCCAGCGCAGCGTGATCCTCAAAAACAGGATTCAGATCCCACTAAAACTTCACTGGAACCTCTCAGACAGACAAAAAGGTTCCCTCAGCTCCTGATAATTGACTCTGTTAATTAGCATCATGGTCTCATAGTTTTAAAAAGTGTAAGTAATGTGGTTCCACCTGTTATTGCAGATCATCCCAGAATTTCATGGAATCTATTCCAGATCACGATTTGGGTAATCCTGTTAACAAATATGCATGAATAAATTCCGTTCTTTGCAGAGGCAACAAAATGGTGCAGAATGTTTCAGTTAAAGGGATTGTTGTGGAAAATCTGACAGCATGAAGGGTTTTCTGTAACATCGCAGCAAAACATCTTTAAAAAAAAACACCTTTGGAAATTTGAAAAGTTGCCTTTTACTGACAGGAAGAAATATTAAAAACACATTTATAAAGAAGTACTGAGTGCTTAAAAGTTTTGCACAGTTGCACACGTTCAAATGCACGCACGTCATTCCGACGTTTCCAAGTTTCCTCTTGGCTGTCGGCAGCCTGTTGATCCGTTTCTACATACTGATCATCCTGTTGTCATGTCATCATGTTTGCACGACACGCCCACCCTGCAGCTCAGACAGGATAGCTGTGGGTTCAGTCCCTGGTTGTGGCTGAGTATCGAAGTGCCCCTGAGCATGGCACTGGAATTTTACATCAGCACATGTCATCAGGCTGTCACCTTAGCATGTGTGTGTGGGCATGTCCTGTTCCAGGCCGTGGAGCTGGAGGTGATGTGGTGTCTGATGGTCGATACAAAGGCCTACTTGTGTGAGGACTCGCTGACACGGATCAGGTGACTTTGCTGGAAACGTGTTCTCAGGTGATGAGGAGCAGCCGACCTGTTCCTCCTTCAGTCTGGAGAAAGTTATTTGGAACGTGCAATAATCCAGGTGATGAACATTTCCTAAATCCTCCTGTTGGGTTTGATGTGCAGCCACTAACATGTGAGGGTTTGAAGCTCACATTTAATCTTCTGAGAAGATTTGATTCCTTTAATACAGCTGCTTCACGGATTCAGATCCCCGAGCAGCACTTGTCTCAATGCTGTCACTAAGGTGCCGTTGAGCAAGGTGAGCTTCAGATGGAATAGCAGTCCAGTTTGAACTGGTCTGAAGGCCCTTAAACTAGATCCAGACGATGTGGATTTCAACACCAGACT
This sequence comes from Thalassophryne amazonica, assembly GCF_902500255.1. Lineage (NCBI taxonomy): Eukaryota > Metazoa > Chordata > Actinopteri > Batrachoidiformes > Batrachoididae > Thalassophryne > Thalassophryne amazonica. The sequence continues at coordinate 57,729,447 of NC_047121.1, read as the reverse complement.
TAAAATTTGGTGTCGTCTGGATGGTTCTCACTCTGGAAACAAAGCTGGAGTCCAAGTGTATGTGAGGTGACAGATCCACATAGGTCCGTCTGATCATGATCGGAGTCCAGGACCCGTCCCGTGTCTGCTTTAGTGCCGTCGTGGAGTTACAGCTTAATGTAAGAATAAGTCTTTGTGTTGATGTTCTAAAGCACTTTGAGATGAAAAAAGTTATACAAACCAGATTTTTACTAACTGACACTGAGAGTCAAAGTCCAAGTCACAGGTCAAAGATCTCTGTCCACTTTGAGGCCCCTCAAGCCCAGAACCCCAAATCTGATCCCAACAGCTCAGACTGCTTCCTGCTCAGTTTGCCGCAGTGAAAGTGGGTTACGTGTTGTACCTCGGTAGGGAGTAGAAGAAGAAGCCAGTCTGGTGGCGTTCCTGAGGACCATCAGGCCGGTGTTTCCCCACAGATAATGTGGTGTGAAGCAGGTGAGTGTCTCTGACTCATCCTGGAAAAGAAAGAATTTACAGCTGCGTGGACTGGGATGTTGCAGAAGAAGTGTCTTGTCCAAGGACACGGAGCCTGAATCACATTCAGGGACACAAACAACTGTGGTAGTCCTCCTCCAACAGCTTGGTCCATGGGCCACCATAATAATCAGGACCAGATCAACATGAGACTGCAGAACCTGGACTATGCTGATCAGTTCATGTGGCTCACTCTGTTGAAAATGTTGGAATTGGATGTCCTCTTTCAGGGTCCCAGTAACCTGTTTGATCCAGATCTTTTCATGCTTTCACGGCGAGGAAACCGCTAATCTTTTTTCTTTTTTTTTTTTTCCCATTTTGTCAACGTGCAGGTTGAACAGTTGTGACACCTTTGTTTCAGACACTTGAAGAAAGTGTTGAAAGTAAATCTGAGGAGACAGATTCCCCGACACAAGGATTTCACAGTAGTTTGCTGTAAGCAGAAGATTAACCACAGGATTACATCATAGTCACATCATCACCTTCTCAACTCCATCTGACAGCAGTTTTGCAACAGTGCTCCCTATTGCCAGGAAGTGGTATAAGCACTCAAGTTCTAGAAGACATTGAATTCTGATCCAGAGTCTTGCGCAATCTGCATCAAGGTCTGGATCAAAGGTGAATCATTTGTACACATCCATCGTCTGTGTGGGCGGTTTCAAGTTAAACAGAATCCGTAATCTCTTTTTAACGAGATGTTCACATGGATAATTTGTAATAACGAGAAGTCTTCTTCTGGTTTTATAGTTTGATGTTGAAAGAATGTGATGGACTGATGAAATGCAGTGCTGAAGCTGTTCTTTGCTCGAGTTAAATTCTTCCCTGAGACATTTTCTTCACCGATCTCATTTTCCCTGCTGCATGCTGGGAGCTGGCCAAGCTGGATTCCTGAGTGCCGAGTTTGTTTACCTGCACACAGGTACACTGTAACGTGACCCAGAACAAGCTCCGCCCAGATCATTGACCACAACCTGCAAATTCTGGAATGATGCAAGTCATTTGGCTGCACAACGTCAGTGAGCAGCTGAAGTCTGATTTCTTAAAAAAAAAACAATAGTCAATAACAAAAATGTTTGTTTGGGTCTCTCAGGGTCCCACCTGGAATTCAGACTTAAGTGTCTTGAAAAGCAGCTTGTTGCTCGGACAGACCCCTGATTTCCCTGATGTGAGATAAATGAGCTGCAAGGCGGATGTAGTGATTGTGGCGCAATGGATCTCATCAACTCCCCGGAGTCGGACCCTGTTCAGATTGTACTGTAACAATGCTTGAGCTGACTCATGAACCAGAGATGAACAAAACAGCAGAGTTTACTGCAATATTACTGTTTTACAGAGAACAGAATTTAACATATCTGATGATTTGGTCCTTTGATTGCTCCACTTCCAGCTCCTGGAGGAAAAGGTGGCAAATGGATGACAGAGACTTAATCAGCTTCCAGAGGTTCGAGTTTGAATCTAATAACATTGTGATAGGTAACAGGACAACTCAGCCCAGGTTCAAAACTCAATTAGGGTAGGGGTCGGGTTAGCCCCGGTCCCAGTTCACAACTGGGGCCGAGTTCTCCTGTATCTGAGAAATAGCAAGATTGACAAAGGTGCAAGTGTGAATGGCAGGCTCTTGTTCCAGCAGATGTCTGGTTGAAAGGTGAAGAGACAGTTGTAGACACCGAACCAAAAACAACAGGGAAGGCAATGTTTTAGGGACTGTAGCAGAGGCATGGCTCTGAGATGGACAAAGCAAAGAATAAATAGCTGGAGGACTGGAGACAGGACAAGATGATCTGGTAATGGACCTGGCTTAACTAGAGCAGACATAATTACACACAAGTGTACAAGATTCAGAGGGAGGAGCCGCTGAGAGAGCAAGACGGAACAAAATAGAGCAGAATGAAAGTGATGGAGCCAGAATAGTCCAGGTTCTTGTGGAGCAGACACCCTCGTCAGGGTTCTTGAATATTCCAAATTTTTGGATTTTTGGGGGTGAAAACACCTTGACTCTTGAAGTTCAAGGAGCAGGATTAAAACCCAAAAACAGTTTGAAGCTGTTCAGGATCTGATCCAAGGAAAGACCATGACATTTGAGTGAACTCCGCCCCCCACTGTTTGAGGTACTTTGTTCAGAGACAGAACGGAATGATCTCATAACCTCCCCCTCCTCCATCAATAACATGGACACATCACAGGATGCCATTTTTGGTGAGTAGCATATTTACTTAATTCTCATTTTGTAAATCTTGTGGGTTATATGTTTTAATTTTGTGGTTTTTAAATTTGTGTTTGCTCTATTAGGCTCTGCTTAGTGGTCATAGTGATTGACAGCTGCTGACTCCTCCCTCACCTGATGTTAAACCACTTGCTACCAAAGAAACTCATTCAGACTCTGGATGGCTGCTGCCTTCCAGCCCCTGGACCGTCCCACCGCCTCTCAGCCCCTGGACCATCCCGCCGCCTCCAGGCTCCTGCACTGCCACAGTAACTGCTCTTCATTTGTCCCTCTCCAATACGATACACACCCTTATGGACTCTCTCATCCTTCCAAAGGACCTCCTTATTTGGTTGGGCTGCCTGATTCCATGACTGTGTTCCAGTGTTGGGGTGAGTGCCCTTGAGCAGTGTTCAGTATTTGAGGGGAGATGCCATCTAGAGCTTGACCTTGACTGGCTATTCGAATTCAGGCGCTGGCTCAGTACAAGAGTCCAGTTGTAACAAATAGTTGCTGCTTGGATCATCTCAGGGACCCGCCCACCCACTAGCCACTGAGTCTTGATTGGCAAACACTCATGTAGACAACAGGCCCATCCCAGTCTCCCAAAAATTACCCTCTATCTGATGCAGTCAAGTGATACGTGGGGGTGTCAGTGGCCTTTTCTAGTTTCCTGGGGTCCTCAAAACTGAGCTAACTGCACCTTCGATCATGTCTGGAGAAACATACCACATGACCAAAATGTCATAGCTGATGTTTCTTCACAATTCAAATGTTCTTCTCATCCAAATCTCCCCAAGTAAGGTATAATTGGACACAAATTGTCTCAGGATCCTCTGGAGAGACCTGGTATCAAAGACCTCCAGTCATCACCTTATGTCCCTGTTCAAGACCAAGTCTTACCACCATACAATACGACAGGAAGCACCAAGATCTCTTAAAAATCTATTTTGAAAAACTCCTCTGTTCATGATAAAACAGATAAAAATAGTTTAAACCGTTAACCATTCTTACTGTGAGGAGCCTAAGGGGCGGAGCCTGAAAATCAAGACAAAAGTGTTTTCAATCTATTTAACATTTTCAGCAGACACAAAATAATTTGAACCATTTAATTTCACTGTTTTATTCCCCCCCTCTCTTTTTTATTCTCTCTCTCAGATTGACCTGTCAGCAAGCCCCTCCCACCTGCTGTGATGATGTCACAGCTGTAAGGTGTGTGAGCTCATATAAGGGACAGCGTGTGTTCGCTTCAGCATCCTCTTTGCTGCCTGCTGCTGATTTTTTACAGAACGAACTCAAGACTTTTCCACTGCACAAACAGTAAGTCAGATTCCGATTTTTTTTTCTTTGTCCTGCCTGACTGCTGCTTTTTTTTTTTTTTTTTTTTTTTAGTCTGAGCTAGTTTTCTGATTGGCTACTTCATTCATTTACTGACTGTTTGTGTTTCACCGTTGGTCTGGATTCTTCTTCTCGTTTTTTGCTCTTTCTATGTGCGGTAACTGAGTGAGTCTTTTGCCGGCTGTTTGACTGACAGCCGTACGCTGATGGAGGCGATGCGCTCAGCTTTGGTCATGTGACTTTTCTTTGATCTTTGCTTTGTGACTGTCACAGATGGTGTGAACTCTCTGAGTGCTGTTCTGGTTGCAGGATAATCGATCTAACTGTGCTGAGAGCGGTTCTGTGCATCTGCTCCCTGCAGTATGTGTAAAACTGCTGCTCCTGTTTCACTGAAGGACAGCAGGCGTCCTCTGAGGCGTCCCACACGGGAACCAGTTGTGGATCCAAAATTCTTTACGCTTGCTCTGGGGACTCTTACCTTTACTTGCTGTGATGATCCTGATCCAAAAATACCAAAACAGTTCGAGTGAATATTTCCACTGAAACGTTTCACAGCATCTTTTCTTGCCTTGGCCCCGCCCCTTTTTGCAGAAATTCCTGTAACTCTTATTTTTTCTTCTGTTCCTGTTTGTTTGTTTGTTTGTTTTTGAAGAATCCCATAGATGCAGTTTTAAAACAACTGCATGATAAGATCCAGACCGTGTGATTGATCTGGATCACATAGGTGGAAACATGTTTCCATAGTGACAGCAACTCACCTGTTCAGTATCTTTGTGTTTTTTGTTTGTTTATTTATTTATTTATTTATTTTTTGCTACACCCACTGCCCTTAATCATTTGTATGAATATTTTTGCTTTTGATTGAAGTAGATTGTAGTTCAACCCAACCACCAGGGGGTGGTGCTATAACAAGAATATGTCGGTCCATGTGGTGAACATACGATCTTAAATAAAGGCATCTCAGAAAATATTCTGATATCTTTAAATACGTTTTCAGCAGAATTCAAAATGTTTTGTTTATTGGTCTGAAATTCCTTCAGTACTTTTATTTAATGTACTGAAATACTATATTCATCATGTCATGAAGTAATTTAAGGCTTTGTTCAGTTGTCTAAATGGGCGGGCTAAGAGGTTTATCACCTTCCAGTTTAAATATTAAAGTAGTTAATAAAATCACATCAGCAGCCTGGTTTTACCTCAACACTTAACAGATTACACTCAACTCATATCTGTGCTAACTACATGCTAATTAGCTAAGTTAGCATGGGCTAGGATAGGTAGCACAGCGTGACGTACGACGGCCAGACGTAGAACTTTCACAATTGTACAGGAATACGTATAAATCATGAGGCCTCTGCAGCCCCGCCCTTGTGTCCCCTCAGGTTTATTTTCATGACCCTGTGTGGGGCCCTGACCCCCATGTTTGGAACCACGGTAACGCCTGAACAGTTTTATGTCCTGTCTGGTTTTAAGCCTTTACTGGGTCGCAGCATGTTCTTGTACATTGGTGCAGCACGCCCCCTGTGGGTGCAGAGAATCATTGCAGGAAATGGAAATGTGCATCACAAATGTCAAATTCATGTGATTTCTATCAAAAGGCTAATGCTGTGAATTCATCAAGAATGAACTGTGAGACTTATCATGAGGACAGATGTCCGGGTGGGGGTGTTTGTTTGTTTGTGTTTCAGGTAAACAAATGGCTCTGATGATGTTTGTCCTCCTGCCGCTGACAGGTAAAAACAGCAACAACAAAAAAAAACTGTTCATCAATCCACCAATTCTTTCTTTCTTTTGTGATCAGATTCATATCATTTCTCTCTTTTTGCAGGTTTTTTCTTTTTGCTTTCTCCAGTGTTCGGCTCAGAATCCAGCGGTCAGTCCTTAATCTCGTCTGTTTGTCTCTGCCTGTCTCTTCATTGGTTGGCTGTTTGTCTGTCTCTGTCTGTCTGTCTGTCTCTCTCCATCTGCCTGTCTTCCTTGTCTGTCTCTCTGTGCCTGTCTGTGTGTTCTTTATGTTTGTGTTGTGTTCATGTCATTCAGATTAATTTGTGTACGAGTATATTTGTCTTGTGGATTGTCGTCCTCTCTGGTGAGGAAAAACTCAAAAATCAAAAACATGTCCTGGAGAAAAATGTTTCAAACAAACAAAATGTTTCTTTCATAAAAACAAACAAACCAAAACAAAAATACTCAATTAAGCTCATCAGAGGAGAAACGTGTTTTTAATGACAAGTCATTTGAACTTTTCATAATTCCACATTAGAAATCTGCAGATAGATTGTGAACATCAGAGTAATGTCAGAATAATTGATTGCAAAGTGTGGACTAGCGATGGCGGTGCATGCAAAATATGGTGGAAATGTTATCAAATCCTCATAATCAATAACGCTGTTAGCAACAAAGCGCCTCAAACGTCAGCACAATCAGTCACTTTTTGTGATCTCATCGCGTGTCAAAGTTCAATGAACTCCACTAGCTTTTTTTCTGCCCTTGCAGGGAAACGCATGTTTTTAAACCACGCTATGGAATAAAAGTGCACAACGCACTCACCAGCAGGACTGCTGCAACATCTAGCCACAGGGTGGCGCTGGAGGAGGCTCATTGGTGGATTCAGGTGTTCTTAGTAACAGGAATGTTTAGTGTCTGTGCTTTTCCAAGTCTCTGCCTGGAAATGGGAACGTTTGCACTGTCTTCACCTTTTTGAGGAATTATTGCTGGAAGCCTTCAACTGGACAAGCCATGTTTTTTTTAATGTGTTTTATTGAACCTGAATCATGAAAGTGATCTGAAATATCAACTGTGCTCTTTTAATGGACCAAACAGATGAAATCTGTTTTTTTTTTTCCTCAAGCTGTCAATTTTGTGACTGTATTTGAAATCAAATCCTCAAATAACACTCGTGTCTCTGTATCCTCATGGTGATATTTTAGTTTTGAGTCATTTTTTAAAATGTAAATAACTCTGATTTCTGACCTTCGTGCATCAATTCACTGATTTTAAGTTTCACTGCTTCATTTCTACAAAGAAAACATCAAATAAAGCTGATTAAAGAAATACAAACCCAAGGGTGGTGGCCAAGTTTCAGTGGTTTCAGTGTGGAAGGTTCCCAGTTCAAACCCCACCCCTGCCACATTTCTCCATGTGGATTTGTGTCAGGAAGGGCATCCAGCGTAAAACTGTGCAAATCAAATCGGCAGCAAATCAAATCCACCTTGGATCTGCTGTGGCGACCCAGAGTGAAAAGAAGGGAGCAGCCGAAGGAACTTACTAAAGAAAAACAAACCCAAAAAACCACAGCTTTGTTTAAATACCTCAACAGGCCCCGCCCACCTGCTTCAGAAAACTTAAAAAGTGACACAGGTGTTTGCTGCTGCAATGTTTGTTTGTTTTTTTCTTTGAAAATCTGAACAGATCATCTTCTGTAATGTCCAACACTTTCCCATGTTCTTGTGTAACTTCCAATTATCTTATTTTATTCAACCTGTAATCTGTGTCGGACACATTGCCGTCGATATGCTGCAAATATTGAGAAATCCATCCATATTTTTGAGGCATTATATTCAACTTCACACTTAATTGATTCTCTTCTTCATCACTCACTCACTCATTTTCAGCCGCTTAGTCCAATAAGGGTCGCGGGGTTGGAAGCCTATTAGCAGCAAGTCATAGAGCATGAGGCAGAGCGCTGGACAAGGATGCCAGTCTATCGCAGGGTCACATATAGACAAACAAACACATTCACACCCGCACACACAACCTTTGGACAATTAACGTTTCCAGTCCACCTACCTGCATGGTCTTTGGATGTGGGAGGAAGCTTGGAGCACCCGGAGAGAACCCACACAAACACGGGCGAACACGCAAACTCCACACAGAAAGGACACAGGTGGGAATCGAACCCATGACCTTCTCACTGTGAGGCACAGCTTAAGCAACGGTGCTGCCCTTCTCTGTCTTCATGCTCGTGATTATTTCCTTTAAAGACAGGTGTGCCACCAAGTGGGTTGGAAATGCAATTACAACTTTGCTCTTGGTAGGTGGATTTTCGAAGATGGAACTGGTGGGGGGGGGGCATCTTTTAATCTTCTTTCTTTCATCGTTGTCACAACAAAATCCCGATGTCACCAAATGAATATAGGATTTATTACAGAACAATGAGATAAATCAAAATGAGACCAAATAGAATAAATTAATTTAAACAAAATCATGAATGCTTCAAAGAAAGAGATGAATAATTATGGACTAAAGAAAAGTTTTATTCATAACAAAACGAAATGGATAACATATCTCAACCTGAAGGAGAGCTGAACAGAAATATGAAGGTGAACAGAAGCTGGTGTTTTGTTATTATTTGTTCTGTCACAGACATAAACGTTGATGTTGTTGTGTCTCAGTGGCGTACCCGGTGACCTGTGTGACTCGTGGCACCGACCTCCCCCAGGACCAGGAGGTGGTTCTGTGTCCGTCTGGCTGCACAGACCCCCGATGGGGCCTGTCTGTGTTTGGGACCGGCGTATACGCGTCCGTCTCCTCTGTCTGTGGCGCCGCTGTGCACAGGTATGCACTAACACACCTCTGACATGGTTCTGCTTTTGTAATCGGCTCTGTGTATCTGTATGCTTTCCGTTTTGTGTGACTCAAAGAGCTGAATCAGATGAACTTATCCCTCATGACGTAGAGCTGAGCTGTTTTTTCTGTCCAAGATTGTATAATTCCATCAGTATTAGCAGATAAAGTCCAGAGTTTGCTAAATATCTTTGATGCAGGCTGCCCTCAAAAACTGAGTGAATGTTTCATGTGGGAAGTCGCCAAGACTGCAGGAGATACGAGCTTCAGTGACTGTGCCTGGAGAGACTGTGCTGCTTTTGTCTGTTAGTTCTCCAGTCACAGCTTTTTGATGGAGTGGAGTCTCGATCCCATTAGCCACGAACCTTTAGCCTGGATTCCACATCTCTTCTTTAGAATAAAATATTTGAAAAACACAAAATATTTGTGTCTTCCACTCTTCCACAAACCTGAGACTGATGAAGTAGCACTGTCTCTCCAATAACAGCCACTGAAGCATCACTGTTTACTGAATTTAGATGTAAATAAAGTTAAGTAATATTTTTTTCTCATGACCATGATGAAAACAAATGCAATTGAAGCGGACACTGTGCACTATGAGCTCATATTTATTTTGACCAAAATGTCAGTTTTCCTTTTTTTTTTTGGACATAACTGTTGCTTCTGTACTCATCCAAACTCTGATCCTCCAAAACAAAATGAGTTTATTTTTGCCGTTCTGGAGGACTGGCACAGTCTGCTGGTGCAGAATGTTGGTGGAGTTTTTTAGTCATTTGTAGATGTGACATAATGAAGTGCAAGTGCCAGTACTTCTGTTTGCTAAACGCGCTCCAAACGGCATGAAGGAATGTTAACAAATGAGCTGGCGAACCTGAATGACCTCCAGCTTCCACTGTGGAGGGCCGTCAGGGGAGGAAAAAGTCTGCAGCTGCCTTCACTCACGTCTCATCGCCTTGCAGCCACGCAGAGGCAATTTTGGCATCTGCACTTTGTTGCTCACAAATGTCATCAGGTTAGATGTCGGCAGCTAATTGTTTGGACGCGAACCAAAGAACTTCAGCAGAATGCGAAGCCGTTAGCATGCTTCAGTCCCACATGACTTGGCGGCATACAGGCGACATTTTGCTAAGTGCTGCTGGACGTGCGGCACACACAGCAGAGACATCAGCTGCAAATGTGCAAAATTTCTAACAATTTATTAACTAAACATTTGAGGCCTCATTTTGGGCCTTTAAGAAATGACCTGTCATTTTAAAGGCCTGCTAAAAGTGGACGGTGCAGCGGACAGAAGGTGTTGATTTGTTGATCTGTGTGTCTGTTCTGCAGGGGACTGTTGACTCAATCTGGCGGAAAGGTCAAAGTTAAGATGCTGCAAGGACGAAACAACTACGTGGCCTCCTATGTCAACGGCATCCAATCACAGCCTTTATCCTACTGGGCCACCTCTTTCAGCCTCACCAGTAGGTGGAGCTATGTTGCTTGATTCATTGATGAATTAAGCGATTAACATTGTTATTTAAATTTAACTGACGATGACTGAAACGTTTTAAAGATCTTTCTCAGATCTTTCAGTAGAACTTAATCTTCCACCATCTCATCTTTTTCGTTATTTTCAAATTAAACAATGTGCTATGGTCTTGTTTCCAGTTTTTCCCTCAGTACCACCAAGTCTACAGTGGGAAGATCTTCTAAGCCATGACCCACTTCAGAAGTCACTCATATTTAAAGTTTATAATCAGATTTTGTCCTTTGATTGCACACCAGTCACCAAAGTCAAGGCTGCCTGGGAACAAGAACTGGGCTTGAATTTGGAAGATAACTGGTGGGACATTGCTCTTACACTCAACAAAAATATAAACACAACACTTTTGGTTTTGCTTCCATTTTGTATGAGATGAACTCAAAGATCTAAAACTTTTTCCACATACACAATATCACCCTTTCCCTCAAATATTGTTCACAAACCAGTCTAAATCTGTGATAGTGAGCACTTCTCCTTTGCTGAGATAATCCATCCCACCTCACAGGTGTGCCATACCAAGATGCTGATTAGACACCATGATTAGTGCACAGCTGTGCCTTAGACTGTCCACAATAAAAGGCCATTCTGAAAGGTGCAGTTTTGTTTTATTGGGTGGGGATACCAGTCAGTATCTGGTGTGACCACCATTTGCCTCATGCAGTGCAACACATCTCCTTCGCATAGAGTTGATCAGGTTGTCAATTGTGGTCTGTGGAATGTTGGTCCACTCCTCTTCAATGGCTGTGCGACGTTGCTGGATATTGGCAGGAACTGGTACACGCTGTCATATATGCCGGTCCAGAGCATCCCAAACATGCTCAATGGGTGACATGTCCGGTGAGTATGCCGGCCATGCAAGAACTGGGACATTTTCAGCTTCCAAGAATTGTGTACAGATCCTTGTAACATGGGGCCGTGCATTATCCTGCTGCAACATGAGGTGATGTTCTTGGATGTATGGCACAACAATGGGCCTCAGGATCTCGTCACGGTATCTCTGTGCATTCAAAATGCCATCAATAAAATGCACCTGTGTTCTTGGTCCATAACAGACGCCTGCCCATACCATAACCCCACCGCCACCATGGGCCACTCGATCCACAACATTGACATCAGAAAACCGCTCACCCACACGACGCCACACACGCTGTCTGCCATCTGCCCTGGACAGTGTGAACCGGGATTCATCTGTGAAGAGAACACCTCTCCAACGTGCCAAATGCCAGCGAATGTGAGCATTTGCCCACTCAAGTCGGTTACGACGACGAACTGGAGTCAGGTTGAGACCCCGATGAGGACGACGAGCATGCAGATGAGCTTCCCTGAGACGGTTTCTGACAGTTTGTACAGAAATTCTTTGGATGTGGAGGTCCTGGGCTGGTGTGGTTACACGTGGTCTGCGGTTGTGAGGCTGGTTGGATGTACTGCCAAATTCTCTGAAAACGCCATTGGAGACGGCTTATGGTAGAGAAATGAACATTCAATACACGAGCAACAGCTCTGGTTGACATTCCTGCTGTCAGCATGCCAATTGCATGCTCCCTCAAATCTTGCGACATCTGTGGCATTGTGCTGTGTGATAAAACTGCACCTTTCAGAGTGGCCTTTTATTGTGGGCAGTCTAAGGCACACCTGTGCACTAATCATGGTGTCTAATCAGCATCTTGGTATGGCACACCTGTGAGGTGGGATGGATTATCTCAGCAAAGGAGAAGTGCTCACTGTCACAGATTTAGACTGGTTTGTGAACAATATTTGAGGGAAATGGTGATATTGTGTATGTGGAAAAAGTTTTAGATCTTTGAGTTCATCTCATACAAAATGGGAGCAAAACCAAAAGTGTTGCGTTTATATTTTTGTTGAGTGTAAAAAAATTTATACAAGCTCAGCTTGTGCTCGTCTCACCCTCACACAGTTTAAAGTACTGTTCAGAGTCCATTATTCCAAAGCTTGACTCACAAATCTATTCCACTGTCATTGACAGTTGCGACAAATGCCAAGCTCCATTTTGCAATTTAACTCATATATTTTACTCCTGCTCGTTGCTTTCTCGCTCCTGTCAGACCTACTTTGATACCATGTCAAAAATACTTTCAAAGACCATAAAAATATCACCCCATGTCGCCATATTCAGGCTCCCAGAAGACCATTCCAGGTTTACCTCTAACCAATTAGATATTTTAGCTTTCACTTCTCTATTGGCAAGACGGCATCTTCTTCTTCATTGGAAGTCAACTAAAGCGCCCTCTGGTGCTCAGTGGCTCAATGACACCATGCCTTTTTTAAAGCTAGAGAAGATTAGATATTCAGTGAAAGGTAACTCTGATAAATTTTATAACAAATGGCTTCCCTTTTTAACATTCTTTCGCTCTCTCAACTCTTTCCCTCATGATTGATGGACCCCCTCTCCTCCTCTCTCTCTCTCTCTGTTAAAAATATTTTTAGTATTCTCATAATTTCTTCATTATTTTTTTTTTTATTTGTTATGAGCCTATTATTTTATTTTTATTTTATCTTATTTCCCATTTTTTTTCTTTCTATATTTATTTATTTATTTATTGTCTTACTTTGTTTGTTTTGCCTTTTCATGTTCCGGTTCCTGTTCAAACAGAAAACCTTAGGAGGCAGATTATTATATGCATTATTTTTCATTCAATGTGATGCACAGTATTTCTACTATACTGATTGTGTTTATTGACAGTTGCATTGCAGATGTGATCTGATCATTGTAATTATGACATTAGTTCCTGTACCTTACCTCCTAATAAAAAATATTGAAAAAAATAAAAAAAAATTTAACTGACAACTGTTAAATGATTCATTGGTCTCATGATTACATGTGAGCATACTGAGCGTACACATTAATGACGATTTAAAAAGGACTTGGCTCAGATATTTGAAACATTTTGAAATTTTATCTAGCATCAAAATTTTTGAATTTACATTTATCTACAGGGTGTGTTTACACGCACACACACACATAAATTATTATTATTTTTTTCATTCATTTGTTGCTGTTTCAGATGAAGGTGGAGTAATTTTGTTTCTATGTAAAATAGTCTGATAGGTTAGTTTCTTTGGTAACATTATAACCTGTTTAACAGAAGCTGATAATGTTGCACTGGAGGTGATTGGGCAGACCAACACAACAGCAATCGCAGAACCAGGTAACACACACGGTGATACTACTACAGTGGTTACAGTGCTACTGTGGTGTCGGTACTCTGGCTTCTTCTGTTGGACAGCGTGACAGCTGACCTGGATGTGTGTGTTTGTTTCAGTGAAGAAAAATATGAAGAAATCTTCGGTGAAGAAAGCTCTGACAGGAGGAAACAAAGGTACTCGTTCCGTTTTTGTGTTTTTCACAATTCACATAGAAATTGTAGAGACCATTGTTTTTTGTTTGTTTGTTTTGTTAACCGATAAAAGGTATATTGATGGAACATCTACCTGGTCAATCAAAAAAAAAAAAAAAAAGGCAAAAAAGAAGTCAGCCAACAACTTGTTGTTGTTCCTTCAAATGCAGCATGAGTCAGGACGAGCCTACAGGAAATAGTCGATCCATCAGGAGATCTGGTCTTGAAGGCACTGTTCTTGTGTTTTTGGAGACCTTGTGTTTCTGACCGGTGTTCGGGTGCAGCTGTGGCATTTTAGAATGTTCTTAATACTGGATCAAGTCATATTGGGTTGAGTCGTATGCTTCCCAAGGAAACAGAAGAAGCCTGGGTACTTTCTTCTGAAGTTCTTGTAGTTGGCCATGTTCTCCTTCTCCAACTTGTTCATCAGTTGTTCATAGTGCAGACTGTGCATCCGATTTCTTTCTTTCTTGTTGCTGCAGTTCATTCTGGCGATGAATGACCAGCCTGGCAGGGGATCATGTGCAAAGCAAAAAAGAAAATCACATATTCTGACATTTAGGTTGAACCTGCTTTCCGTCTTCACCGCACGTTAGGCACGCTATTATCCGTTACCTGGACCCAAATGCACAGGACATGACCACCCACAGCCAGCCACGATTGGTCGTGTGGTCGTCCGGGCTCTTATGATTCCGCTCTATCACATAAAAACACTAAAACATATAAAGACTAAAGTTCTTCCGTCTGAAACTGACATCAAATCTTTATCTTACAGAGGAGCGCACGCTGACTCTTCTGCTCCGGGACAGTTAACACTGATTTTAAGACTTCTTGTGTGGGTTTGGCTTATGTTTGAGATTTCTGGAAAACCACAGACTTTTAAGCTAGACAGGTTTAGGGTTGGCTGATTACTAATAGGTTAGCTCCTAACTAGTGCACAGGTCCATGTTTATTAATAAAATGTGTTTATCTGCCCAGACTGTCAAATGGACATCATTATAGTGATGGACAGCAGCAAAAATATTGGGCGGCGACGCTTCAACCTGCAGAAGAACTTTGTCTCTAAACTCACCACCATGTTGAAAATTGGACCAATTGGACCACACGTTGGAGTGGTGCAGGCCAGGTCAGACACACAGCGTGTTTTTACTCTTTCAGGTGACATTACATTCAAATTCTGTAGATGTACTCAAACCTTTTACCAAAGTTACCACATGCCTTAATCTAATAAAAATATAATATTTAAATTTGTCTATCTTCACCACATCTACTCCGGCTTGCTCTTACTGGCTTTCATTCCCCTTCTCTCCAGAGCATATCTCCACCTCTCCAGGCTACTTTACACTCTTTCTAGCTCATTCCCTCTGTCTGTACATATTAAAATCTAGTTTAAGCAGCTTCCAATCAATAAGGAAGATGATGAATTAACTGTGTCCAACACAGAGAGAAACTTTCATTTTTGATGCCGTAAGCAATCACACTGAAGCGTCGGCACCCTGAACTGCAAATTTGGAAAACATTTCTAACTTTCTGTTTTGGGGTGTTGGAGTTTTCCTACATGACATTTTGAGTTGTGATACCACAAAGACCAATTCACATACCATCTACTGTTTGTGTGTGTGTGTGTGTGTGTGTGTGCGCGCACAGTGACTCTCCAAAGATAGAGTTCCTTTTGCCCAATTACACGCAACCTAAAGAGCTGCTGTTTGCCATCAAGGAGCTGGCATTCCTGGGAGGAGACACAAACACTGGTACCACATGCACACACAATTCCCATCAGCCACCAGTGCAGTGCCAAAGCCACATGGGAAGTGTGGGTTTTCCATGGTAACACATTAATTTTCTGCAGGTTATGAGGCATTCGATGTTCAGAAAGAATAGTGAAAGCCAGTCCCACCAATATGGACAAGGTTCTCCTCTGGTACACAAAGTTAATTTGGAACCACGTTGAGCAGTTCTACTTAAAGAACTTTGTTCTGAACCAGAAACTGGTATTAAAATATCTGAATCTGAAACAGGATCCACTGTGATATTTCTTAATGTCACATGACTGGTTTCATGACAAGATGGTGGAGATTAAGGCTGGTTCCATGAATGGAGAACAGAAATGTATTTTTATAACATTGAGGAGGCGGGGCTTCAGCTTTGTTCTTACCCTTTGCATTCCTGCAGGTAAAGCCATCATGCAGACAGCAGAGGACTTTGTTCATCCAAGAAAACGGGGGCAGGCGAGGTCACCCTCGTGTGATGCTGGTGCTGGTTGACGGCTGGCCATCGGACGACTTGGAGCAGGCAGCCATGTTTGCCAGAGAGTCTGGAGTAAATGTGTTTCCTCGTGTCAGTGGCCAAGCCGACAACTGATGAGCTCGCCATGGTTCGAGACAAAGACTTCATGAACAAGGTTTCACACTTTAGTTCATCTCCTTGAACTAAACACTGCAAGATTAACTCTTGAATCAGTGACCTCGTACAGTCAGTAGTGCTGGTTATCTGTTAACCAGAGGGTTGCCAGATCAAACAGAAATGGTTTTGATGATATAAACCACTACAACAACCACATCTCTAAAAAATGTGGTTGTTCTAGAGAGGTGGCCATGGACTGGTTGTCTGCCTGGGTGGTTACCATCCCGCACCCAAGGCGGTTCTGTGGTGTCGTGGATGCAGCGCCGACACCAGGTCTCAGACTTGACTTGAGATAAACTACTGGTTTTCTGGAAATGAATAATTCATTCATTTTCAACCACTTATCCAGTTCCGGGTCGCAGTGGCAGCAGAGCAAGCATCTCATCCCACACTTCCCTATCCTTGGCCTAGTCCTGCAGCTGTTCCTGGGGGGATCCCAAGGGATTCCCAAGCCAGCTGGGAAATAGAATGAAATGCAAAGCTTAAATGTAGTAGGTTATACGATTCCGGAAGGTCCCTTCATGCGTTGATTCACAGTCCATGAAATGCAGACTAGGAATTGCTTGGGCAGCCACAGTCTTTATAAAGAACAAAAAAATCAGTAGTGAGTCTGTAAATCTGCTGTAGTCATTTTCCATCTTTGACACGGTCCGGCTGCTCTGCCTTTCTCAGTGTTTCACCTGATCCTAATCTCATCTGCCCTCTTAGACTGAGAAGGTTCTGGTTCTGGGAGGCAACATTCAGCTCTACTGATCTTTGGATCATGACCTGAGACTTAGTTCCTCTGACTTGTTTCGTAAAATATTGTCTAGCATCTGTGACAGAGTTAGAGTGACTGACTGAAGGTCTCCCCCTGCAGGCGGTGTGTAAAGATAACGGTTTCTTCAGCTACGTGATCTCCAGCTGGTTCAGCACCACCAAACACGTGAAACCTTTGGCTCAACGCCTCTGCTCGCTGGACGCCATGCTGTGCAGTAAGATGCGTCTGAACACTTTGTATTTGAATCTCTGAGACCAAGCATTTGTCTCATCCCAGCACTAGCGCAGGAGCAGGGAACACCAGAAAATGAATGAAATAAGGGAGCGCCTCTGCAGGCTGCAGAACTCATTACAGCTACAGTAAAGCGACACTCAGTTCAAATGCCGTTCAGCTATTGTCAGAGGTCAAACATGAAGGGTGGAGCTACAGCTGGACTCATGGGCTTCATTATTCTTTACCAGGGGCTTTGGGGGAGGAGTCATCAAGAAATTTGATCAAAGCATAACATATAATGTTACTGTGGACAAATGTGTGTGTGTGTGTGTGTGTGTGTGTGTGTGTGTGTGTGTGTGTGTGTGTGTGTGTGTGTGTGTGTGTGTGTGTGTGTCTCTTCAGGTAAGACGTGCTACAACTCTGTCAACATCGGCTTCCTCATTGACGGGTCATCCAGCGTTGGTGTGGACAACTTCCGGATGGTCCTGGATTTCCTGGCAGGAATTGCCAGGAGCTTTGAGATCTCCGACATGGGAGCTCGCATTGGTCAGATTCAGGATCTAGAAGATTGATTGGCTGAGTGACTGCTGATCATTTGTGTTGAGTGAGTGATTTGGGGTTGCAGGCGCAGTGCAGTTCACGTACGAGCAGCGGCTGGAGTTTGGTCTGTTTGATCACTTCAACAAAGAACAAGCCATCAACTCTCTGAGGAGGATTTCTTACATGAACGGAGGAACAGCCACTGGAGCCGCCATCACCTACGCTGCCCAGAACCTGTTCAGGTACCGCCACACTGAACTCCACTTTAAGAGAACAGCCACCACATGAGACCTTAACAGACCAGTCACAGTGGGCCAAAGGTCAGAAAAAAATTAGAAGCTGAAAACTGATGTATTCCTGGATAACATCCTAACAGTCCTCCTGCGTCCTCCGCCAGCATTCACCATTACAACGTCGTGACATCATATCCTATGTGAGAAATGGCCTCAGAGATTTATTTTTGCATAAACCAGTATGTGTCAATCTGGTGCACCAAATTAGAAACAAATGTGGTGCATCTCTTTTCAAAATGGACCCAAATAGTCTTGGTGTTGGTCCACTAACTTATCCCCAAAACTTACCGTCCCCGAAAAGTGCTTGTTTATATCTTTTGTCAAGTTAATTTTATGTCTCTACATATGTTCAGGTGACATCTGCAAAATGTTTGTTGCAACTGAAGAATGTTATTTCTTTGTCAGATAACCGTTAATGTTATCACTTATTTCCTTTAATCCTGACAGAGCACAACGTCCTAAATATTATTAAATATTTCAGAGTGGAATCTGGTGTTTGTGAGATGTGACATCTCTATAACATTTCATCATAATATATCTCTATGTTTCTGTTTTATGGTTATTTGGCTGTTAATCAATGATTTATTGACAAAAAAAAAGTTTGAAATCTGTCATTTTCAGATTTACGTCTTCAAGAAATGACATGTACAAATTGTCTGAAACATTAAGCAGACGATGTTTTCTAGAAGGTTTTTTTTAAGTAAATGTGTGCTGTTCGATGGTCGCTCTCACAACACATCGGGCTGCTTTTGGCTTCTCCCACAAGGTGATTGTTGCCACAGTTTGAGCAAATATAATCAGTTTATTTGCGGGTTTTTTTTATATTGCATGTGGATATTGGGTATAGTTTGATGTGATTATATTACTGAGATTTATTTTGTGATATATAAAATCACCACTGGGCACATGTTGTCTGAAGCTAATGACATACATCCCAATTTCCAAAATCCACAGCAAAGAAAAAAAAAAAAGCCATGTGCTCTAGTTTTTGATGCAGGATGCTATCAGGCAAAACAAAGGTTTATGTTCAAATAATTGTTTTAAATGTTCTTTTAGGCGGTCTGGACCTGGTCGTAACTTCCTCATCCTGGTGACAGACGGCCAGTCGTATGATGACGTCACCCAGCCGGCGTTGGCTGCACACAAACAAGGTGTGTGTCAAAACCAACAAAGCAAAACATTTGTCTGGATTCATTACCTGAACCCTCCTCGTTTAATGTGTCTACTGATTTTCAGGCATCACCATCTACTCTGTGGGTGTGGCTTGGGCGCACAGGGATGACCTCAGGTCAATGGCGTCAGAGCCAAAAGAAAGCCACTATTACTTCACCCGAGAGTTCAGTGGCCTCAGCGAGTTCATCCAGCCGCTGGTTAGAGGCATCTGCCGAGACTTCACCGAGGCCAACTAATAGACACACACACACACACACACACACACATCAAATCTCATTCACCCGGTGAATTTATTGACCCGGTGTTCAGCAGAATCAACATCAAATCTGCTATACTGACTGAAGTTATTTATGATGTTTGTCTTTTGTAATAATTAAAGTTTTTCTGAAGAAAAAGTCGTGAGGTTTTTCTGAGACGTCAGAGGTTGTTATGACATCAGACAGACTTCAACAGCACAAGTGTTTTGAACGATTCGGTCAGACAGGCAGCTCCGCTTGACACAAGTTAACATTTTACAACAAGAATTACAACCACAAAGCTCGTACTACACCGACAAAAAATAAATGGAAATGAAAGCAGGCTGATGGATGGAGGTTTTGGCAGAAGTCTGTGGCATCTGCAAGGGCCAGCTCACAGGGCGTCAGCAGTGTTTTATGAGTTGCCTGCTGCATATTGAATGATCTGTAATGGGATTCATGTATCGTTACTTATGTGCGTGCAATGTTTTTCTTAAAATGCTTCTTGTCTGTTAATGGGAGTTCGAAGTTTGACATGTAAACTTCTGCTATGATACTTTGGGCAGTTATTTTGTTTGTAGTCAGAAGAATCTGCTGGTAAGTTCAGTATTCAACCTGCTGAGAGGAGGATTTATTTGTTTCTGCTGGAGGAATGTTTAAGCAAAAAATATATATATATATTTTTGACAAACGTCTTCAAAATAAAACTAATACTTCATGTACAGGCATGAAATCAACAGAACAGAGGCTGCCCGCGGAGTTGCTGCTTTTTATGATTGCTTGTTCACATTGTAATTATCCTGATGTACATTTATAAACCTGTAGATTTTTATATTTGTCTTCAACTGTAGTGGGTCTTGTTTTTATCGGGTCAGTTAACCATTAACTGATGTTCAAACTGTAATCAATTTTCTGGTTCATTTGTTAATAAAGGTTAAATATGGTCTTATGTCAGTGTGACTCTGATCTGTATGAAAGAGTTTAATGAAATGAAACAATCAGTGAAATAAAGTTTTTTACTTTTGAAAAAGCGGATTTACAGTGGCTTGCAAAAGTATTCAGGCCCTTGGTATTTCACATTTTTAATTTGTTTATGGCATTTCAAATACAAAAGGTAAATCAGGCTTCTCAATATAAAAATCTCTAAAATTATCTTCTGTAGACTCAAACTGAAAGTAAATCTCTACAACTTGATAGAAATTAATTAAAAATAAAAAAAAAGCCAAGATGATGGGTTGCATAAGTAATCAGCCTCTTTGGTATAATACCTGTAAATAATCAGTTTAATTGCCAGTTTTCTTCAGATAAGTCGGGGGATGGATACATGAACATTTCCAAGTCACTGAATATGTCTTGAACTTGCCAATGCGTGAAATACCAAGAGGCTGAATACTTTTGCAAGCCACTGTATGTTCCTGTCTGACAGGAAAGGGCTCAAATTAATTAAAATGTTTTTAAACCTTTTCCAGGAAAGAGTTATGGAAAGAAAAGACCCCCCCCCCCCCCCCCCCCCCCACACAAAACACTATGTAACAAATTTTTATTTTTGTTTTGTTCCTGGGTACACAGTGTGTTTTCCTAACCTGTTATGCCTTAAATAAATAGAAAATAGCTGTTATTTCACAGAAACTTTGCTTCTGTGATCAGTACAATGATATTTTGAAAGTTGTCTGTTTTCAAGAATATTCTCAATTCGCCTTCACTACTACTGAGTAGTCTTCTAGAATATTCTTTAACTGCTAGAACTGTCCAGAATTTTCTAGAAGTTTCCAGAATTATCTAGAAATTTCAAGAAACTTAGAACTTTCTAGAACATTAAAAAAATAAAATCAAAGTTTGTGCTGAATGTAGTCATTTTCCCATAGACTTTAGGCATAAGCAGTTGAAATATAGCACTTAGAAGCCAGGAACAAAAATTGTGTCATATAGTGTAATCCATCTGTGTGTAAATAAAGTGTCTACTGGTTATTTTATGTATTTGTGAGGAGTTCTATGTATTACATTTTCCTCACTTTGATCTCTGACCTTTGTTCATGGAGTAAAAACCATAGAAATTAATAAAGACTTCAGGGGACATTTTCATTCACTGAAGCAGCCAGTAACAAGAAGATCACCCAGTACACACACAAAAAGGTGATTATGCCAGGGGTTACAGACAAGGAGGGAAAAACACAAATGAAAAAAAAAATATATATATATAAGTGCATCTGGAAAGTACGAGTGCTTCACTTTTTCCACATTTTATGTTACAGTTTTATTCCAAAATGGTTGAAATTTTTTTTTTACACAAGTTCTACACACCATACCTCATAATGATGGTGTGTGTATATATATATATATATATATAGTATATATATATATATACACACACACACACAAAACTAAGAAATCATGTCTACATAAATATTCACAGCCTTTGCCATGAAGCTCAAAACTGAGCTCAGGTGTATCCTGTTTCCACTGATCCACTGATGTGTGTTATTGATTTGATTGGTTGGTTTTGCTGTCAGTACGTCTGGTCATGTCCTCTCCAAAGATGGTGGACGAACATATTTCGGGAATAAACCCTGTGTCCCCTCCAGTAATTATTAATCTCTATGGTTGAACCTTGAATTCTAATAACCCAAACAGCGATGTAGCGCCCTCTGGGGGCCCAAGAGTCATACTCTCACGTGCACCACTAGCTCAGCCAGTAGATGCTCTTGTTTTGGCCGAACAACGACATACAGTTTCTGTATATTCTGTGTTAGTACGCGCCCGCATCCGATGTGTTTGATGAATTCCTGCGCAAAAAGTAGTTCCCAAACATAACTGAAGTTTTTAGAGTGGCCATAATAAATATTTACGAAACTTAAAGTTTTGGAGCAACTTCACCTATTATCGCTCAAGGACATTGTAAACACTGACACGATGGAGTATGATTGCGTATGAGTTCAGAAATATACGATTGGAATGGTTTTATTACCATTTACAGTTGGCGAGACTTGGGTGTTAATTTTGGGTTAAAGTCAGAACAAGAAGCCGCACTGAAAAAGATCTATGTGGGAAGAGACACATTCTGCATATGTTGCCCACGAGTAGGCATTAGAGGTGGGCAATACCGGGAATTTTGGTATTGATCCGATACCAAGTAAATACAGGCCCAGTATCGCCGATATCGATACCGATACTTTTTCAGATTTAAGCTTCATAGATCCAAAGGACCTAAAAAACCTAGGATAGAATTTCGCCAAACATTGTATGTGACAACAAAACAATTTATTATCACAATCAGCATTTTTGTTTAAAAAAATATCACTCAACATAACTTAAAACAAAATCTCCTGAGGTACAGGGCTGACAAACCACAATACAACAAAATTAACACACCACAACAAAATTGTCTGGCGCCGCTGAGCCACATGACGGCGCAACAACAAAAGACCGGGGGGGGGGGGGGGCAGCGCTCCTCTGCGTTGTGTGACACAGCACAGCGCTGCTCTTACAGACCGAGAGTAGACTTTGATGAATCTGCGTGTGCAGCAGTCAGTGCGTGCGGGAGAGAAAAAAGCTTGAGTATTGATCTTTTTACACGAGGATCATTCAATATCAATACCAGCGTTGGTATCGATATTATCGATATTAGGATCGATTCGCCCACCTCTAGTAGGCATTTGCTTTGATTTAATTTTCACCAGGAAACTCCTAATGATTTCACCACTCGTAATCATATGTGTAATTACATACACTACAGCAATGATACGTAACCAATTTTCTTGCACTGGGCATTGTGAAAGTTTAGGAGCGTATCGCTGGAGTGCGTCAGGCGAAAGTAGTCCGGCGAGATATCCCACAATGACTAGAGGTGGGCAGATAGAGCCTAATGTTGATAATATCGATACCAATGGTGGTATTGATATTGAACAATCCTCGTGTAAAAAGATCAATACTCAAGCTTTTTTTCTCTCCTGCACGTACTGACTGCTGTGCACGCACATTCATCAAAGTCTACTCTCTGTAAGAGCAGCGCTGCGTCACACAACACGGAGCAGCGCACCCTTGTATTGTGGTTTGGCAGCCCTCTACCTCAGGAGATTTTAAGTTGTGTTGAGTGATATTTTTTTTAAACAAAAATGTTGATTGTGATAAAGTGTTTTGTTGTCACGTACAATGTTTGGCGAAATTCTATCCTAGGTCTTTTGGATCCTTTGGATCTATGAAGCTTAAATATGAAAAAGTATCGGTATCAGTATCGATATCGGCGATACTGGGCCTGTATTTACTTGGTATCGGATCAATACCAAAATTCCCGGTATCGCCCACCTAGGCGAGATATCCCACAATAACGAGAGCGGGGGGGGGGGGGGGGTAGAAGAAGAAGAGTTTCTTATTTAACGTGGGTAACTAACGAAAGCCTACGACAACGAAAGTCTACGACTTTATTTCCAGAAGGGCCCACGGCACGTGTCACTCCTCCCCCCAAGCGTGGTTGCAATCGGGAAGCGAACCCGAGTCGCTGGCATCCCAGAGTCGCTGGCATCCCAGTCCAACGTGCAGGCTGTACGCCACCACCTTCGAGGAGTCAATTCGCGCCTGTAAGTATCGTTGCCATGGAGACACCCAAACAAAGTAACGCGACCCCGAACAATAACGCGGAAAACAGGACGCCTTTATGTTTTTTATTTTATTTTTTACCGGTACAACGGAACATATAAAGATTTTCCTTTAGCTGCCAGAAGTTTAATGTACACGCAAACACTGAAAAACGTCTTTTAACCATTTGAAATTGAACCTGTTCTCTAAGTCGGTGTTATTAACGGCTGACCGTTAAAGGGCTAATTATCACTAAACTTCGGTAAGACTTACGAATAATGTGATTTAAATTTTTCAGTTCAACACTTTTTACCGTTAAAAAGACGTTTTTTTTAACCGGGATCTTCACATATGTGTAAATTTTGGTAAATCATAATCAGAGTGGCCATACGTAGCCGTATAATTCCAAATTCTATTTATACGTAGCACAGCCATGGTTACGGTTAAAGGGGTTCTGGTTAACGATACGTAGCAGCTTCTGTGGTGTAGTTTAGGAATCTACCTACCAACAGCAAATATATGGTGAAGTACTAATCTCTTAACCATATATGGCTTATATTGACCAATGAGACACGAATAGAATTTCACTATACAAATACAGGTACCCAGATAACAACTGGCAATCATAATTTTGGTGCCCATTATATATGTTGAAATGCAAAAATTTAATCAACAACTGAAGAAAAAGCTTTTAAAGCTGTTTTCAGTGTGTTTAAAGCGCATTTGTGTCTGTCTGTATGTGTGATGACATTGGAGTGCTTTTGACAGTCACGGAACGAATGAGATGTCAAAGAAAGCTGAGATGCCAGCTCACAGCAAGGACCACATGGCCAGAAAGAAAGAGGAAACCCTCGAACACTTCCTCAAGGTAAATCACAGATATGTGACAAACATCAGTAAGCAGCCAGTGGCTTCATTTAGCACAAATTTGTGCTTAAACTGTGTGTACGGACATTTTGACGCAACGTGAAAGTCATCAGCTTCTACTTACATTTAGAAAAAGTGTGTAAACATACAAACAGTTAGTTATACATGCTCATGTATAAGCCCCACTAGCATGTGTGGCTCCTCGTGCGTGTGTGCGCGCACATGTGCAGAGTGCAATGGTACCAAATGTATGGAACCAAATTTGCACTCTAAATGCAATGCAACACAAATGGGATGAATTAATCCATGTCATGTGACATACAAAGCACCAATCAAATGACAAGGATCCACCAACTGAGTCCCACAGATGTAGATTTATCCACCAGGCTCTCACCTGCGAGCTCCTTTCACTGTCCACCCCCACCCCCTGGGCCTGGTACCAGAAGGAGACCCTGGTTTCGCTAATCTGGGCGCAGTGATACACACAGCACCCCGCCTCTGGTTTTCACATTTTTAATGATTTATGACATTAAATCAAAATATAAAAATTCTGCCTTTTTTAAGAAAATGTTCTGTAATCTGAAAGTGAAAACAAGTCTTTACAAAAACTAATCTGTAAATCATAAATTTATGACACACAGCACCTGCTAAATACTCACTTTGACAGCCAGTAAAGGACTATTTCCAAGAACATTCATTTTAGTTCAGCTAAATCCATGGTTAAGAGATGTAAAGACTATGACAGAATGGACAATATGTTCAGAGCAGATGAACATTTATAAAGGAGACTAGTGAGGGAAGCCATCAAGACAATGTCAGAGGGGTTTTGGGCTTCAGTGACGTTTGCTACAGCTTCATAGTGGAAAGGAACACAGAAATACTTTGATTCAAAGAGAGATGGAATCTAGGCTGTTTGGCAGGACAGACTGATGTCTGTACAGAACGCCGAGTGTAAAAGAGATGATTTACCTGATATGTTGAAAGGAGTGATTATTTTGTTTAATTTATATCATTTCATACAAATTTATCACTTTAATTTGCTTTTTTTTAAATTAAAAAACATCTCTATTCTTATTCAAACTTTCATCGTGTCACATTAGTCTTTTTTCCCTTTTCCATTTATGCAAACCCCCCCCCCCCCCACCACCACCACCAACTTTAGAACAAATCCCACAGCACAATTTGCTTTTTTTAAACAAATATTTTTTTTTGCTGTTGTGATTTGATGTCATGAAACAAAAATGTGTAAAATTACATATGTGTGACTATATTTACGGTTTAATGCTTTAAAGCTTCACCCCCCTCTCCCCCATTAAGAAACTAAACAAACTACCTTTCTTTGTGAAATCAGGACATGCTGCAGACAGAGGAAAAGAACTCTGCTCTCAACTTGCAGAAGGTGAATGAAGGCTGGCGTTCCCTTCTTTGTCAGACTGATACGGCAGAGTTGCGTAATGATGTCACCGTGCTGAAACAGATGTTTGACAGGCAGGTGGACGACCTGGACAGTGTCATTAAGGTGAAGTCCAACTGTTGCTAACGCTGCTCCATGTGAAGGACAAAAATCCATCAGATTCTAATGACACACATGACCAGAAGAAGATAACGACTGAAAAAGTAAAAAAAAAAAAATAAAATAAAAAAAAAAAAAAATAAAATAAAAAAAATCAAAAATTGGCATGTTGCTATACTTGTTTTCAAGATACGTACAGAGCTCTACCTAGTGGTCAGAAGAGTAATTTGTTTCTGTAAAAATCAAAACAAATGATCAAAACCTAATTAAAAGTTGTATTATCTGCAGAACACACATACAAAAAAAAGAATAGCAGATGAAATTTTTTTTTCATTTGTCATCTTCTGATCATGTAATCCTTTTAAAAGCTGAAATGTAAAGGATTTTTGTTTTCCTGTGGAAAGTCTTTAAAGTGGTTCTTAATGAGGTTAAACATTTTGGTTCCAGATATTTTTCTGCAGACAGTGACATATTCACTTGATTAATTGACACAAATAAATCGTTTAGTTGTGTTACAGTGTGTTATGTTTTACAGCATCTGGTTAGTGACCTGCGGGAGGTAGAGCAGCAACGTGCTCAGGCACGTCAGTGCCACCTGCAGCAGCTCGACCGTCTTCTGGTTCAGCACAACAGATACCTGACGTTTCTGCAACAGCAGTGGGAAAGCGGCATGCAGCACCTCAGCAAAAACATCAGCTCAGAGAGGTGTGTGCAGTGCCCCCAACAAGCTCAACAAAACCCCAGTTCCACTTAAACTGTTTCAGTAACTCTTGTAAGAAAGCACATGTATCACTGCTGCCAGCAGTGTCCAGAGTGAAATGCCAAAGAGGTTTACTTATCTTGGCAATTACCATCATGTCTCAGTCATGTTATGTTCACAAATTATCAAATTTTTGTCAGGAGGTTTTTGGTAAAGCCCTGGTCCCACCGAATAATGAAGGATGAATAATGAGCCACATAGCATGTTTTTTTTTGTTGTTTGTTTGTTTTTTTTGGTACGCATCCAGTTAGGCTCCTCACTGAGCGTGGCGCTAATTTTAAGAATTTCAAAATTTAGCAACAGCAGTGTGGGGCAGTTTGTGTATGAGGTACTATGAGGACAAACAAGGATTTTAGAGGCATGTTTGTGGTGAGGACAGACTATTAAAAGCCCATTATCCAAGCACCTGGTGGCTACAAGGACAGGGCAGGCTATTTAGGCTCTTGCGCACTACAATTCCACCTGTGTTGTGCGCCGGACGCTGTATATAAAATAATTATTTTGTAGCGGATTAATCATTTTCTGTCAGAGCTTGGATGTTGAAAAGGCCTAATCGCTTCTGGAATCACAGAGACTTTTTCATTTGGAGCTTTTTTCCTCTCTGTCTCGTGTGCTGACGTGAATATATTTGGAACAGTGTAAAGGGTAATTATTTGTAATGCTTTAACAGCTTTGTAAAACAGTTACATGTTCATTCCTTCTTTATAAGCAGCTGTAAAAGTATGTCTATGATAGATTTAAGATGTTATAATGGATCAGATGAGGTGCACTCTGTGCACGCTGATGCAATGACTCGCACTCAAGAGAAATTTTGCAGACAATGGACAAACACAAAGTTAAAAGTTGGATCACGGTGTCAAAATGACTGTAACCCACTGAAGAAATAAAGCCAGTGAGAAGCACAGAGGCAACTGTTCAGGAACCCATGGTTCAGTTCTAGCTGGTCTGGTTATGGATGTGTTTTGTGTTGTTTTTTTTTTTTTGAAAGTGATCGATCCACACAGTTGCGGGTGTATATAATTAAAACAGCCACCACATTGCGGTGTCTTTTTTTTTTTTTTGGTCACAGAGAGCTGGGTGAACACACAGAACTGCTGCATTTAATGACTCTGGAACACAGGTGAACAGCAGCCTGACACACAGATGCGCACACGTGACATCATCTTGAATGGATGCTGTGAATTGAAAACCCACACTTTAAAGGGCCCAAGTGTGGCAGGGCTGGAAGTTTGGACCAAAACCATGCCTAAATGTGCACCAATGTCACGTTACATGGTGCTACGTGGATCATATGTGGCTTGACAAAGATCATATGCAGTGACGTGAGACATTTGAGGCTGGACGGAGCTCAAATGACAGGTCAGGCTCACTAGAGACTGATATGTGGCACATGTGAGGTACAGAGAGGTGCATAGAGGCGCCTTAGTAGCGGATACGCGATCCCTTAATACGTGGATCATTCTTCAAATAATCGCTGACACACCCATGCGTGGCTCAATATTCATGGCTTATTATTCAGTGGGACCGAGGCTTGAGAAAGAAGGGATCAATCTTTTATCATTATGCTCTACTGAGCTGAGTATTCCTTTAACTTTAACTAGTAATGACTTCATGACTTTCTTTGCTAATAAAATTTAAACTATTAGAGAAAAAATTACTCATAATCATCCCAAATATGTATCGTTATCTTTGGTTGCTTTCAGTGATGCCGGTATTTGGTTAGACTCTTTCTCTCCGATTGTTCTGAGTTATTTTCATTAGTTACTTCCTCCAAACCATCAACATGTCTATTAGACCCCATTCCTACCAGGCTGCTCAAGGAAGCCCTACCATTAATTAATGCTTTGATCTTAAATATGATCAATCTGTCTTTATTAGTTGGCTATGTACCACAGGTTTTTAAGGTGGCAGTAATTAAACCATTACTTAAAAAGCCATCACTTGACCCAGCTATCTTAGCTAATTATAGGCCAATCTCCAACCTTCCTTTTCTCTCAAAAATTCTTGAAAGGGTAGTTGTAAAACAGCTAACTGATCATCTGCAGAGGAATGGTCTATTTGAAGAGTTTCAGTCAGGGTTTAGAATTCATCATAGTACAGAAACAGCATTAGTGAAGGTTACAAATGATCTTCTTATGGCCTCAGACAGTGGCCTCATCTCTGTGCTTGTTCTGTTAGACCTCAGTGCTGCTTTTGATACTGTTGACCATAAAATTTTATTACAGAGATTAGAGTATGCCATAGGTATTAAAGGCACTGCGCTGCGGTGGTTTGAATCATATTTATCTAATAGATTACAATTTGTTCATGTAAATGGGGAATCTTCTTCACAGACTAAGGTTAATTATGGAGTTCCACAAGGTTCTGTGCTAGGACCAATTTTATTCACTTTATACATGCTTCCCTTAGGCAGTATTATTAGACAGCATTGCTTAAATTTTCATTGTTACGCAGATGATACCCAGCTTTATCTATCCATGAAGCCAGGGGACACACACCAATTAGCTAAACTGCAGGATTGTCTTACAGACATAAAGACATGGATGACCTCTAATTTCCTGCTTTTAAACTCAGATAAAACTGAAGTTATTGTACTTGGCCCCACAAATCTTAGAAACATGGTGTCTAACCAGATCCTTACTCTGGATGGCATTATCCTGACCTCTAGTAATACTGTGAGAAATCTTGGAGTCATTTTTGATCAGGATATGTCCTTCAATGCGCATATTAAACAAATATGTAGGACTGCTTTTTTGCATTTACGCAATATCTCTAAAATTAGAAAGGTCTTGTCTCAGAATGATGCTGAAAAACTAATTCATGCATTTATTTCCTCTAGGCTGGACTATTGTAATTCATTATTATCAGGTTGTCCTAAAAGTTCCCTGAAAAGCCTTCAGTTAATTCAAAATGCTGCAGCTAGAGTACTGACGGGGACTAGAAGGAGAGAGCATATCTCACCCATATTGGCCTCTCTTCATTGGCTTCCTGTTAATTCTAGAATAGAATTTAAAATTCTTCTTCTTACTTATAAGGTTTTGAATAATCAGGTCCCATTTTATCTTAGGGACCTCATAGTACCATATCACCCCAATAGAGCGCTTCGCTCTCAGACTGCAGGCTTACTTGTAGTTCCTAGAGTTTGTAAGAGTAGAATGGGAGGCAGAACCTTCAGCTTTCAGGCTCCTCTCCTGTGGAACCAGCTCCCAATTCAGATCAGGGAGACAGACACCCTCTCTACTTTTAAGATTAGGCTTAAAACTTTCCTTTTTGCTAAAGCTTATAGTTAGGGCTGGATCAGGTGACCCTGAACCATCCCTTAGTTATGCTGCTATAGACTTAGACTGCTGGGGGGTTCCCATGATGCACTGAGTGTTTGTTTCTCTTTTTGCTCTGTATGCACCACTCTGCATTTAATCATTAGTGATTGATCTCTGCTCCCCTCCACAGCATGTCTTTTTCCTGGTTCTCTCCCTCAGCCCCAACCAGTCCCAGCAGAAGACTGCCCCTCCCGGAGCCTGGTTCTGCTGGAGGTTTCTTCCTGTTAAAAGGGAGTTTTTCCTTCCCACTGTCGCCAAGTGCTTGCTCACAGGGGGTCGTTTTGACCGTTGGGGTTTTTACGTAATTATTGTATGGCCTTGCCTTACAATATAAAGCGCCTTGGGGCAACTGTTTGTTGTGATTTGGCGCTATATAAGTAAAATTGATTGATTGATGCTGAAATTTCACATTCCTCCAGCAAACGTTTTGTGTAACTTTGGTAGAAGCCTAAGTTTCTTTTGATCTGCAGCAGTCAATCACTGAGTGAAGGACAGAATTAAAAAGTCTTTCTCACCAAGACGTCGCTGCCTGCACTCGGAGCATCGACTGAAACAGAAGACTGGAGCAGCAGCAGCTTCTGGACTGACACTCGTACTTTTAGCAGCTCAGCTGCAACTTGGAAAAGTTCAGTCATTTGTCACGTTGTTGCTGATGAGATGATGAGATTTATTGCCATTGTCATTACACGAGTGCAACAGCAGCGAAATTACGTTTACAGTCCAATTACCTCAGACAAAATACAGCAATTAATCCACAATTATTACTAGTTTATTGTAATAATGGCACACATCAGAATTAAAGACAACACATATACATTTGACATTGTTTATGTGCACTAAACTTGATGCAGTCCGTCATCCAAATTGAGGCAAAGTGGGTGAAGGCAGCAGCAGGAGGGGCCCACGCCGCCCAGCTTGGGGAGTGAAGGCTGCAGGGAGTAATAAGGATGGAGGGAGGGAGACATGCATCGTGTGCAGATGAGTTAAGTTTCTGTCAGTTTCTGTCCGTGTGTGTGTGTGTAAAGTCTGATGTTGCTAGGCAACAGCAGGCTGGGGGGGGGGGGGGTAGATAGATGAGACGGGGGAGTCGCATTCCTTCTCCAAAGGTGTAGATCCTTCTAGGGGAAGAGCAGGGCATTTAACCTTCAGGAGCCGATAAGGCTGCCATGTTGATGTTAGGCGGAGAGATAGAGAATTCCATTTACTGCACCTCTGATCGTCTAGAGTCCAAATTTATGAAGAATATTCTCCAGTCCTCAGCAGCACATTCCTTTGCAATGCAGCGATATGCTCCAGATGGTATCCATTTTGTGTTTGAGTTCAAAAGTTCACGCAGTCTGAGATGACATGGCATTGCCCAACTCAATCATGACGGACAGATGAGGGGGCGAGATTCTGGTAGCAGCCGTCTTGCTAATATTCCTGTAGATCAGGGCAGCACACAAATCAATCAGCGCCAAACCTCCCACCATAAAAGCGAATAGAAATAAATCCTCAGCGTCTTCCACAGAGAATGGAGCCATGCATGCCACCGTCATTTCTCTCAGGTGTTGAGAGCATAGCCCACTGGGTAGGTTCCATCAGGGCACGCAGGGTCACCCAGCCCTGATTTCCTTGTAGAAAAAAAATGGTGACAACAGCCTTGAGAGACCAGCTGATCAATTCCATGGTTAATCCAAATCTTAATTTGAAGAATTCACAGTCTGGTGAAGCTGGGACTTTGAAGGTTGGAGCAGAGATAGAGAACAGAAAAAGGAGGAGAGGAGACAGGAGGAATGCGACCGTCCTTGCGGGAGTCCCAAGCTGAAGCTGATAATGTGGTAAATCGTAGCAACGTAGAGCAACTTGCAGCAAGTACCTAACACCTCGGGGAGACTCTGATGCCACAGCGTTCAGTGCGAGAAGAGTGAAAATACAAGTATCTGTGCCGTTTGTGCTCCTGATACTTGACCTTTTCTACTGCTGCTTTTTCAGGCAGGAAACCATTGCAGTGATTCAGGAGCAGCAGACTGATCTGCAGGACCAAATGTTCTTGCTGGAGCACCAGCTTCACACAAAACAGACAGAGGACAAACGACTTTACAATCAAGAGGAAGAACTCTTGAACAAATTTCATTTTAACTTGGTAAGTTTCATGGAAGCAGCACTAAAGCCTGGTTTGCTTCAGCTCGTTTTATCTGTGACAACATCCTGTCTGGACAGATGAGTGGTCAGACGATACAGCATGGGTCCAAAAAGGACAAGTTACTTCAGGACCAAGAGGCTCAGAGTTCCAGTGAGGAAATGAATGTCCAGACGCTGGCTGAGGAAGACAAAGTCCTCCTTCAGGAGATGGAAGCAAAAAACAAAGCAGGTGGCAGAAACTACAGGTCAGTCAGAGGCAGAGCACACAACACCTGTCAGGAAGTGCTGTTTCCTGCACAGAACCATAAACTGTATAGTAAATATCCTGGACAAAGCCTGCACAACCTCACCTGTAGGTTTGCTGTTGATACCTTGAACAGCTGAAATGAAGCCCTTATCTGGGTGTTGCCATGTTGACAGCACTGATTCTGGCTACGTTACAATGAACCCATAAATGCATAAAAGGGCGGAGCGTGGGTGAGTCAGTGTGTGAGGAAAGAAATCTGAACATGCACCTCTCTTTGAGTCTGAACCAGCTAAGCTAACAGGGTAACCTGGGTTCAGTTGTTTATTAAATCAAATTTTGGGGGACTGTGTGGTGGTTCTTCTAATGATTTACTTTGGTGTGGATATTAAGGCTTCACCCACACGGTTTCAAGAAGTATCTGCGTCCACACAAAGCTACTGAAAACTGCTAAAAAACACTGTAGTACATATGCCAGACCTGTATGTGCTGCTGTAACCCCCCCCCACCAAAACAAGACTGCATAGAGCCTGTGCATAACCAGTGTAAGCATAGTCATTATAAAAAGTAGATGCTACATTGACCACTGCTGCTTATTGGCCGTGGGGCCACCATCTTAGACTGGTCATCCAACCTGCTTCACTCAGTGCTGTTTGGCAGGCGCAATGAAGTATTGGCGCATTTAATCCATTGTAACTCTATGCATACTAAACCAATTTTCACGCGTTGTTTTCCTGCAGCCGCCATACATATAGCTGATACAGGACAAATGGTTCGGCGCATGTTAATATTCATAGTGGGAATATTCTGATATAGCCTAGACTGTAGACGGGTATTCTGCAAACACTGTAACACACACACACACGTATATATATATATATATATGTGTGTGTGTCTGTGTATACACAGACACACTAATATATGATAGAGAAGCAGATAGTGGCAGTAATCTTAGTATTTTCAAGAGACAATATATGATTAGACTATAAATCTTTACATATATAAACAAAATACTAATGAATACATATTTCTATATAAAACAATAGAAGTTATACATAAGAGAAAATGAATATATATAAATCATATAGAGCATCAATATAATTCATACATATATAAATAAAAAAAGTTATATATCAGAAAATGATTAATCACAGAGTATCAATATGCTTCATATCAGATCAGAGAAAGTTAGTTCCAGTATCCTTAATGTTGTTGCTAACTTGATAACTGTTCTGCACTAAATTATGGCCCAGTCACACGGCACTTAACGAAGTGTGACGAAGCCCTGACGAAACAAGAAATCTGGACGTTTGTTGACCGTCGTTGGCATCGTTTAACCTTTGCGCAGCTTCGTTCGTGCAGCTGGCGCTTCGTCAGGATTTTTAAACTGTTGAAAAATTTGAAGAAAGAACCTGGTCACGCACGTTTTTTCCTCTAGAACCTCTAAAAGTTTCAAAGTTGATCCAGCAAATATTCAGTATCAGCATTCCGGGTTCCACTGTGTCCTTCCTGGACCATCAGTTCTCACCCTGGAGCAGGGACGGACAGAGGCACAGAAACTTGGCAGGTTCCCTTTAACGCAATTTCTTTGTGCTGACCGTCACATCTTGATTTTTGTTTCAGGCCGCTGTGAATGAACTACAATCAAAGCTTCACTCCTGCCAGAACCAGTACGAACTTGACTCACAGAATCTGAAAGCCGCCCGAGATGAAGAGACGCAAAAGAACCAGGAGCTCCGAGCCCAGATCAAGCGGTGTCAGACCAAAGCCAGGAAGCAGCTTGCAGAGCTCAGCATCCAAGGAAACAGCACCACCAACAAACTAAAAGCAGTCATTGCCAAGGTAAAACCACAGAACCACCAACACACACCTGCCTCAGATTTATTCTGATCTTCTGTTTATGATCCAGGGTGAGAAGATTTTACGTCTCGATGAAATATGCCGTAAACTAGAACGTGACCAGGAATTGTTCTTCTCAGCCTCAATGTTCTGTGCACCACCAAAACATGAGAAAAAACTCCAATCACAGCCACCAATGGAGGAACTACTGCAGGTTAGTTACCTCAGATAACCTCCCCTGTGCATACAAGAACCAGAAACCGTCCAAGAAGTAATACTGGTCTGGACCCGAGGAGGAGGTTTGACATGAAGAACAGGCAGCTGAACATCTGCAGACTTTTTTTTTTTTTTGTCGTTTCTTTAGGAGTTGGGGCCTGGCCTGGAGTTGACTTGGCTGAGGCAGCGTCTGTCTGCAGCTCTGCTGCAGCAGCAGGCTGTGAAGATGCACAAGGAGCACCTGAAGAGAGAAAACCTGCAGCTCCAGGACCTCCTCAGACAGCGTCTGGGCGCCATGGCTGTCAGCACCGAGGCTCTCCACGCAGGCCAGCCCTCACGTAGTGTGCAAGCTGCCAGCGCAGAGCTGCTAACCTGTGTATCAGTAAATGTTCCTTCACCTGGCAATCTGTAACATTATACTAGCAACATCTTCACTCTGTCATATGAACAGAACACAGAATATAAAGTTTAATCAGCATTTAAAGCACAAAATCAACAGTTATTTAAGTGGCGCCCCCTAATGTTAATCTTCAGTCCAATCATTTGTGTGGAAACACTGAATATAATAAAACCTCGTGTTGAAGGCGAGACAGAAACTGCACTGTGTGTACATGTACATCATTTAATAGTCGTTAGACATTTTATATACACGTCTGAACAATGTGGTACAATCATTAAAATCTGCAGTTTCATAGTTTAAATCAGGGGAAAAAAAAAAAAAAAAAAAATTGAAAACTTATCAAAACCCTTTTTGGAAGACCGGAAAAAATATTTTTGTATTTCTGAGGCTGAAAATCAGTCTGACAACATGAAACAAATGTTTGTGACCAATCAGGAGGCGCTCGCTTTTAACCCCTTAAATTAAAATGAATAAATAAAAACTAGATTTAAATTAAAAAACAACCACCCTCATCTTCATCTGACAGAGCAGGTGGGCACTCTGAGCCTATCAGCTAGCAGCTTTCTTAGCACGCCCCTCCCAGGAGGCCCCTGATTGGACCATCTTCTTAACCATCATGATATAAATTTATTCTCATTTGAGGAAATGAAAGAAAGTGAAATGTAAAACCAAATGACAAGGGGGGGGGGGGGGGGACTACGACACTGTGATTGGTCAAGCACAGAGAAGTGATTAAAAAAACCTCCACAGGTGAGTCCTGATCCAAGCTCCACCTCCTAACAAGATGATGACAGGATGAATCCATAAAACAAAAATCAGACAAACCTTGAAGTCTCAGCTGCTTTTTGCAATGAGGACATGAACCCTCATCAGCTCTTTCAGCTTCTACTCTTCAAAGGACTCGGGTGAGAGGGGGCGGGGCTGAAACCACTCAGATTTACGTGTATAAAATGCATTATAAAAACTAGATTTATTTTCATAAGTCCAAAATGTCCATATGTGACCAACTCTGACCAAGCATTTTTTTCCAGCCCAGTGGGTGTGGCTAAATCAGAGTTCTGATTGGCCCACCTGGGGCTGGAGCAGGGTAACTTTACTGAATCCGCCGTTCATCCATTCAGCTCACAGATCACTTTACACAGACAAAACTGGTAACAGACTAGTGCAGGTTGGGGGAAGAGCTAGTGTCTATTTAAAGAGGTTTTTAACTTAAATTTAAAAGAACAAAAGATCAAATCTGAGATCTTGTTTTCCTGCTTCATCAGATTTATAGGAAAAATCTCATCTTAAATAAACCACTTTTTTTCCCCATGTACAACTGGTCAGAATTTTCTGAGGATGCACTTCTGGCAGCACTGACATGCGTGTTGTGCGTAGGCGATGGTTATGTCAGCTGCGTTCCCAAACAGATGATTTTATTGCAGTTTAGTCGGGAAAAAGCTGGTGTATTATTTTAAATCAAACATTTTCTGTGTGTTATATCTGAGTTTAAAAAGCCTTAATAAATGGATTTTATGGTTTTAAGGAATGAAAATAAAGAGCAAAATTTGCTCTTTATTAACTGAAGTTACAATTGGGCAGCATAGTCTCATTTGAGGGTGGGCAATAAAGGGGATAAATGAAAGAGCATATGATGTAATAATTGTACTTCTGGGGACAGCCCCATTATCATTGTATACATTAAATCTCACAAAAACCTACTGATACAACCTCTCCCATTTGCCTCATCTTCCCTTCTCCACTGACAACCAAAAACACTTCACTTTTCGCGAATGCTTCACTGATTGCAGCCGAAAACAAAACAGTACATCTTTCTGTGTGAAGTGATGCTGTGTTTGCAATGCACAGTGGCAGGCTGTCCCCAGAAGTGGTCAAATCCCGCAATATCATGCAGGAGTTCAAATGACACTGCGCTGCCAGATCAGATCTTAGACCTTCACACAACGAACCAGAGGAGTTTTAACCATATGTCTGTATATATATATATATATATATATATATATATATATATATATATATATATATATATTATTGACTAAAGGCTGGATCTAAATTCTATTTAATCCAAACCAGACTGAGCTCAGATCCCGGGCCGTGTGCCAGTAAACTGACGACACTGATCATGTGATGCATTTACATCACAGGAAGAAAATGGTTTTTGAGACAGTTAATGCAAATGAAAGCAAAAGGAAAGGGGGGAAAAAAAGTGATTCCAGATCAGCTTCACTATTTTTTGTAAACTGAATGGCCTCATAAGAAAAACACTTTCCAAAAACAAAAATTCCTGTGATTATTTTATGACAACTGTTTGACTGACTGTCCTAATCTAACGTGGTTCAATAGACTTCCTGAACATTTACTGCCCCTTAATGGCTGGATGAAAACTGATATTTAGCAGCTCTTACAGGATGTTCATCTTATTATATTTGTTTACTGGATGTGCTTCAGTTCGAACATACAAACTAATAAAAACAATTAGTGTTACTAAGATTTTTAATTGACCAAAAGTCTGGAGAGAAAAAAAAAAATCAGAACTGGATTTGCTCAGATATTAAAGACACAGTAAGATTTTTTTTTTTTTTTTTTTTTTACTTACTGATGCTAAAACTCGCAAATGTTTAGATTTGGGACCAACTGCTGTAATCTGTGGTTGTGATGTCAGAAGCCGTGTTTGGTCAGAGAAGAATCATCCACGCACGGCGTTTAGAGGATTTTTCCTTTAAACGACTCCTCAGAGGTGAAACTAGTGTTAAAGCTCCCTGTAGTGTTCAGGAGGAGAGAAGGTGTCACATGACCAGTGAGGGAGGAGCCAGCGCCTGCACGTGATCTACCTGCAACAGTTTGAAGGTTTCTGTATTTCTTCCAGTCTCTTCAGTCAGTCGGAGGTCAAGGTACCACTCGTCCTCACAGAGCCTGTCTGTCCTTTCTCAAACAAACCCGGATCCTCCGAGTGCGGATGCGCTGCCTTCGTCATTTTCTACTTCACTACACATAGACCCTGGCGAGGGCGTCAGCACCAGCAGAGGCGATGTATGCCCTTGACGGGTGGAACGCCACGTCATAAATGGCTTCCTCACTCTTCTTGCGGTGAGCTGTGATCTCCTGGACGCACGTCTTACTGTCGAGATTCCACAGTCGCACGGAGCAGTCGTGACCTGAAGGCGAGGTTGTATTCAAAGGTGACAGTGGGGAGAACAAATGAGGACGCGAGAGGGGGAGAGAGACAGACAGTGAGAGAGAGACCAAAAGAGAGGGTTGGCACAATGATAAAGACAAATTAAATCTAAAATCCCACAAAGGTAGCAACTGCAGGTGGATAACAAGCACTTACTGCCGGACATCAGGTAGATCCCATTAGGATCCACCGCCAGACTGGTGATGGCGTCCAGGTGCGCAACCATGGCATGAATGACTTTACCTGCAAACACAAACATGCAGGATGCCATGCTGTCAACAGATAATGAGCGCAGATCCTGGATCAGTTTTTATAGTTGACATTAGACTGTGTTATGGAACAAAACACAGAACCACTGGTTCAGGTCGACGCCAACGGTAAACTGACCTGACTTATTATCGAAGAATTTGATGTGCCGGTCTTCATGAGCAGTGATGGTGACGGGCAGCGTGGGATGACTGACTACCTTATTGATATGATTAGAACCCGGGATGGCTGAGAGGGCACCAATGACCCGGAAGATTCAGAAATAAGGAGGAGAACAAAGATACCATGAAAGTCAGCAAATGACACAAAAATAAAGTCAAAGGAAATTATTGCCTTCATACTGACCTCCATCCCCCTGCCCCTTCAGCACCAGTGCATTCTGGGAGGTCTCCAGGTCATACACTGCCACAAACCCACTGTTAAAGGACACCATCATGTGGGCAGAGTCACAACTGTTGAAGTCCACCGATGTAGGAACGCCATGCTCTGCGTGTGTACACACCCACACACACAGTGATTATTAGGGATGGGTATCAAGAACCGGTTCCTTTCGGGTATCGTTAAGAAATGATTCGATCCACCGACATCAATAAGCTTTGTGCTTAATGATTCTGTTATCGGTCCTTCAGAGTGGCCGTTGTTTTGGCGGGTGTTTGTCAGGAAAATGATCATTTCTCTACATTGATTACAGACCCTGCAGCGGGTCCTTAATCAACTTTTCTGCAGCGCGGCTTTGCTTTGAACCTTGAACCAATCGAAGCGTGGTTCGCAGATTGAAGCAATGCTTCGGTCGATTGCTTCGTTTCTTTCTTTCTTTCGCTTAATTTTCCCCCGCTAAAACCCTAAAGAGCATACGTCTGTGAGTATTATTTACCTTTTCTATGTTAAACCGACCTGTTATGGTCTTCTGAAACAGCTGATAGATGTATTTTATGACTTAAAAACGGGAGCGATGCTAACGCGTTAGCATGTCTATGGCATTTTCATTGTTAAAAGTTAGCATTTAGCAATTGCAGCCGTCATCACGTTCGGGTGCATTTGTTTTCAAATTGTAATATTCCTTAAATTTATTTTTGCTTATATATTAATTATCTAATGATTATTATATACAATTTTAGAGAAAGAGCCAAAAAGAACCTAAATAGAAACAACAGAAAATATATAATAGCAACTAACATAAATAAATAAATACATACAGAAATAAATGTTTCCTGTGAACACCTAGTGACTCTTACACCTCCATTTCATCCCTGTCTTATTTAAGTTTAATGACAGTTTGTTTCGGTCAAACCATATTTTCAATGTATTAATTTCTTCAGTGATTTTCTCCAGAACTATCTGCCAAACTAGAAAACTGCTGCATCCTAGTAAGAACAGAATACTACTGGAATGAATCCGAATAAGGAAAGTTGTATTTTTTTTCTCACCTAAATGAATGCTGCACTCACTCCAGTTTATTGTCTGGAATAGTCCCAGATTGCATTTCAGAGCTTCTAGAATCCAAACATTTTCGTGCAGGTGGTGTTAGGGGGTAATTTTGGGTTTCAGCTTTTTTTGTTTTTCACCACTTTCATCCCTGAATGAGTCGTGATTCACTTTTGTGCGGATTAAAGTTACTAACTGGGACTCCTGTCTCGTTGCGAGAAAGAAACGAGAATCGTCCTCCGTTCTGTTCACACAGCTCCAAATGTTGCGCGGCTCTCTGACAAGTCAAGATAGAACAATAGAATTCAGTCTGAATAACTTTAAAGCGAAACACAGTTTTGTTTATTTTTATTTATGTCCAGAGATCAAGGATACAGTGACTAATTTCATATTTATTTACTTTAAGACTCAAGGAAATACATAGAAAACCTGTAAAGCCTACTTTTAGTACAAAATTCACGAGGTATCGATAAGGGAATCGATAAGGAATCGGATCGATAAGCAGAATCGATAATGGCATAGATAGATAAAACCTTATATCCCTAGTGATTATTGAGTGATTACAACACCTGCAATCCAGAGTTGTCCAGTAGGAGGTGTTGTCTCCTCACCTTTGTTTATGTTGAAAGTGCTGATGCAGGGGTTCTTCTCCTGTGGGTTCCACAGTTTGACTGTTCCATCAGCGGAACAGGACAGGAGGCGGTTCTTGATGCCACTGTAGGCCAATCCCCAAACAGCATCTGTATGCCCCACCCATGACCCTGCCAGGACACTGGGATCTGTTTGGATCAGAGGATTCAAAATAGCAGACACTGTCAAAAATAATTTTGTGTTATGTTGGAAGTGTGGAACTAAAAGAAAATATGGCGTTTAGAACATCAAAAACATTTTCAAAGGGACTCAGATGCACAGATGTCCTATTTCCTTGCTTACCGTAGGTGTCATAGGGGTCGACGTTGGAGCTGGGGATGTTCCACCACTGGATGGTTGAGTCAATGCCACCGCTGAAACACTGCTCGCCACTGGAGGTCATTGCTAGTGATAAGACTGGCCCACTAGGGGAAGATAGAGGGAAACAAATCTGTTGCAGCATCACATCATCACCTCAAAGAATCATTCTGTTCAGGGTCACCACAGCGGATACAGCCAGATCTGCACTGATATTTGGTTTTACGCCAGATGCCCTTCCTGATACAACTCCAGTTTTACCTGGAGAAACATGTTTAGCTGGGATGTTAGCATCGTAGTTCTTGTGAATCGCCTTTAAATTCTGCTCTAAATTCCCTTTCTTCAGTAAAGCCACATTTACATTGCAGATAAAACCAATGGATTTGCTATTCGAATAAATGGAAAAAATAATCCTCCTCCAACTCAGAATAAAAATTATAATTTTTAAATTTTTTGTCCTCCACCATAGAAGAAGAACCCTTCTATGGCATTTAACGGCAGCCAGCATCCTTTTGGTGCATTGCTGCCACCTTCTGCATCAGTCTGTTACAACAGCACTAAATCCTCTCGAGTCGTGCGACAGATTTTTTTTTCATGTGTTTGCATGCCCAAGCAGTCGATCGGCACACCAGACCTAAACCAATCAAAATCACCAACCCCATGTGGGTTGGTCGTGCAGCGTGCAAGACTTGCGTGAATAGGAGTTTCTTGCTCTTTCTCTTATCTATGGCCGCAGCAACTACAAAGG
Organism: Thalassophryne amazonica; assembly: GCF_902500255.1. NCBI lineage: Eukaryota > Metazoa > Chordata > Actinopteri > Batrachoidiformes > Batrachoididae > Thalassophryne > Thalassophryne amazonica. The sequence goes on along the minus strand of NC_047121.1, from coordinate 57,687,913 downwards.
GGAAAAAACCTTAGGAATTTCTCTTTATTATTGGTGGAAAATGCACAACTTAAACCAATCATAAATGATTACCAAGCCACGTCATTTGGTTGCTGAGGAAGAAGAAAATTGTGGGTGTTTTTGGTGCAGAGACAAGAAAGCGATCAAACAGTTTTGACATTTGCAGGACTGTGAAATGAAAACTGTGAAATCCAAGGAAAATTTGCAGGGGGTCTGGGGGTGTAGCCCCCAGGAAAAGTGTTCTAGGGCCCCGTGGGGACCCAGAAACCAAATTAATTTTTTATATAATGACACATTTTCAGCATCTCCTGGAAGAAAAAAAAAATCTCAAAATTAGGGCATATTTAAATGATTCTATATTCAACCTTTCATTTGAACTGTCAATGATAATGTTGAAATAACAGAATATGACATGGAAGTAGGACCTGGAATGCTTTTCCTTTTAATTGTAAACCAAATCATGCCTATCATACACCTATAATGGCCTACAGTAAGAACATGGGTGGCGTTGACCTGTCTGATCAACTGATTCAATACTACTTCACCTATAGAAAAACTGCTCGCTTGTACAGGGCTGTGTTACTGCACTTCCTTCACATTGCAACCACAAATGCATTCATCTTGCACCGTGAGATAAGCAGTGTCAAGCAGGTACAGCCAATGACACACAAAGATTTCATGGTGGAGCTGGTGTGTCAGCTTTGTGGAACCAACAAGGCAGGTATGCTCCAGAGCAGGAGACAGAATCACATTCCTGTGCCTATTGCGATAGGCAAAGATCCTGGCCAAAAAGCCACCAAAGGCAGACTGAGGTGCCAATGCTGCCTCCAGGTGGACAACAGGAGGAATGACACACCCTGGAAGTGTCAGGCCTGTGATGTGCCCCTCTGTCTTGTGTTGGAAAGGATTTTTTTTTTTTTTTTTTTTTTTTTGAGTGGCACAAATCATTTGTGTGGCACCTTATTCTGACACCTGATTAGTTTGTAAACAAACAAATTTTCACATTAGCACTTACTGCATTTTAATGTAAATAGTTGTATATAACTTCGCTTGCTACATTTGTACATATGCTTTTGAAATTTACAATTTATATTTACGTTCTAAATCTTGTAGTGACATCTGATTGTTTTGTAAATAGTTGTACAAAAAAGCATTGCATACAATTCTTGTTTTACATTTTACTAGGTCCACATTTTATTTATCTTATGTTTATCTAGTTGTACATATACTCTGAATAATTTATTGTTAAATTTTATAATCTTTTATTTTGCTAAAAATTACTCACACCATGGAAAGCACCTTTTTGGAGTTGCACTCAAATCTTGTTGCAATGTAAATTACAATGACAATAAAGGCAATTCTGATTTCCTGCATTTAATATAACTTTGTTTGCTACATTTGTACATATCTTTGAAATATACAATTTATATGGTAAAAAAAAAAAATAAACAATGGTGAGAGCGAGAGAGAGCTTTTCCATCTGCATCAGATGCTCAAAGCTCTTTACAATAATGTCTCGCATTCACCCCGATGTCAGCATGCTGTCATACAAGGTACTCACTACACACCAGGAGCAACTAGAGGATTAAGGACCTTGCCCAAGGACCCTTAGTGATTTTCCAGTCAAGCTGGATTTGAACAAGGATCCTCTGACCTCAAGCCCAACACTTAACCACCAGACCATCACCTCACCATATATTTACATTTTAAATTATAAAATAGTTGTTAAACATGTTTATGATTTTCACAAAAAACTTTTTTCTTCTTAGATTTTATGTTTTTGTGTGAATTTAGGTCCATTGTGTTATACAATATGTTAGAGTGAAAGAAAAAAAACAAAAAACAAAAAAAAACAAAAAACAGAACAACAAAAAAAACTGTAAACTCACAAAGCTGAGGTTGTGCTAAAAAAAATGACACCAAACAAGGTACATAAAATACTTTTTAAAGGTAAATTATAAAGGTAAAATCAAAAGTAGTTTAAAAAAAAAGGCCAATTATACCCTGGACCCCAGAGGGGAAAAAACTGTTCTATGTCCTTGAAAATACCCTTTATCTTTTTTAAAAAGGAACTAGTACCAGAGGTTCCCCTGTAGGTACCAGGATCTGTTTGATGTGTGGCCGCTGACATACTTACACATGAGCTCTGAATGTGTAGATGGGTTCGACATCAAAAGAGGCACTTCTGAAAAACACCAGACATAAAACATAGATGGTTATTGAATGCATCATGACCACCAGCATCATTTAAAAAAATTCAGTTAAACATGGTCCGTTTACGTCGTCATCCGTCCTGACAAGCCCCAGTAAGTCCTGACGAGTTTCAGGATTTAGGCGGAAATTAGATGTAAATAATACTGAGGACATGTTAAGTTTTACCGATTTTCCATCCAGAGAGAAATGACACCAACATTAAGCTGCTTTTGTGCAGTTCTTCTATCAATTAATCAATTTTATTTATATAGCGCCAAATCACAACAAACAGTTGTCCATCCGTCTATCCAACTATTTGCTTTTGTTTTTTAAAACAATTTCATCCTTTTTGTTTCATTATGTGTTAGTAATCACCTCTGTTAGTTTGACTTTAAGCTTATTTAAGATCAAAACAGATCAAAGTTTAAAATAAGCTTTACGTCTTTTACTGTCTACATGAGGAACTGTTGGAAAATGCTGATCGCCTACCTGAACATACACTCAACAAAAATATAAACGCAACACTTTTGGTTTTGCTCCCATTTTGTATGAGATGAACTCAAAGATCTAAAACTTTTTCCACATACACAATATCACCATTTCCCTCAAATATTGTTCACAAACCAGTCTAAATCTGTGACAGTGAGCACTTCTCCTTTGCTGAGATAATCCATCCCACCTCACAGGTGTGCCATATCAAGATGCTGATTAGACACCATGATTAGTGCACAGGTGTGCCTTAGACTGCCCACAATAAAAGGCCACTCTGAAAGGTGCAGTTTATCACACAAGCACAATGCCACAGATGTTGCAAGATTTGAGGGAGCGTGAAATTGGCATGCTGACAGCAGGAATGTCAACCAGAGCTGTTGCTGTGTATTGAATGTTCATTTTCTCTACCATAAGCCATCTCCAAAGGCGTTTCAAAGAATTTGGCAGTACATCCAACCAGCCTCACAACCGCAGACCACGTGTAACCACACCAGCCCAGGACCTCCACATCCCAGCATGTTCACCTCCAAGATCGTCCGAGACCAGCCACTCGGACAGCTGCTGAACAATCGGTTTGCATAACCAAAGAATTTCGCACAAAACTGTCAGAAACCGTCTCAGGGAAGCTCATCTGCATGCTCGTCATCTCATTGGGGTCTCGACCTGACTCCAGTTCGTAGTCGTAACCCGACTTGAGTGGGCAAATGCTCACATTTCGCTGGCGTTGGCACGTTGGAGAGGTGTTCTCTTCATGGATGAATCCCGGTTCACACTGTTCAGGGAAGATGGCGAGACAGTGTGTGTGGTCGGTCGCTGTGGGGTGAGCGGTTTTCTGATGTCACTGTTGTGGATCGAGTGGCCCATGTGGCGGGTGGGGTTATGGTTATGGGCAGGCGTCTGTTATGGACGAAGAACACAGGTGCATTTTATTGATGGCATTTTGAATGCACAGAGATACCGTGACGAGATCCTGAGGCCCATTGTTGTGCCCTACATCCAAGAACCATCACCTCATGTTGCAGCAGGATAATGCACTGCCCCATGTGCAAGGATCTGTACCAATTCTTGGAAGCTGAAAATGTCCAGTTCTGCATGGCCGGCAATACTCACCGGACATGTCACCCATTGAGCATGTTGGGATGCTCTGGACCGGCGTATACAACAGCGTGTACCAGTCCCTGCCAATATCCAGCAACTTCGCACAGCCATTGAAGAGGAGTGGACCAACATTCCAAGGCCACAATTGACAACCTGATCAACTCTATGCAAAGGAGAAGTGTTGCACTGCATGAGGCAAATGGTGGTCACACCAGATTACTGACTGGTATCCCCCCCCCCCCCCCCCCCCCCCTGCAAAAACAAAACTGCACCTTTCAGAGTGGCCTTTTATTGTGGACAGTCCAAGGCACACCTGTGCACTAATCATGGTGTCTAATCAGCATCTTGATATGGCACACCTGTGAGTGGAGGATTATCTCAGCAAAGGAGAAGTGCTCACTATCACAGATTTAGACTGGTTTGTGAACAATATTTGAGGGAAATGGTGATATTGTGTATGTGGAAAAAGTTTAGATCTTTGAGTTCATCTCATACAAAATGGGAGCAAAACCAAAAGTGTTGCGTTATATTTTTGTTGAGTGTAGTTAATGATGCTGAAATTGCTGTCGGTATCTATGTTCACGTACTTTTTGGCAGGAACCGTCTTGGTGAGGTTCCACAATTTCAGGGTGTGATCCTCAGACACTGTGACCAAGCAGGGCTCAACGGGATGAAAGACGAGTGCTCGAACACCGTCAAAGTGGCTCCGCAATGTGTACTTGGGGCTCCACGTCTTCCTGAATGAAGACTCCTTTGATGGCAGCTAACGGGGGGGGGAACCAAAACAAAATCATCCAATCAGATTAAAGCCCGATTGCGTGCTTCAGCTCGATGCGTTTGTCGTCGTCTCACGTCGTAGCTGTAGTCTGTTTCATCATTTGTGACTGTGAGGTCAGCAAGGTCACCCAAGCCGAGCACGCTCTCCAAAACATCATCCGACCCCCCCAAAAGGAAGGCCTTCCCCCCACCAGGGGGAAACGGTTAAAGGTGCCGCTGCAAAGAAAGAGGAAAAAAAAAACCTCCCCAAATACACAACTATATATTTATCTAAACCTGAAACAAACAGCAAACAAAGAGCAAAAGTGTGTTCAATAAGTAATTAATAACACTTTATGGAAGTAAATAACTCAGATTTGGAACTTCCATACTGAACAAGACAATATCCCCCGCTGGCAAATCCTGGTTTGGTACAAGCCCTTACTACACTCTGATGAACATTTCAAGGTATGGTGATGGTGATTTCAAGAATGCAGACACCAACTCATGAAATGGCAGCGTCTAGGTTTGTTAATCAAGGGGCATGACTGGTAAAATGGGCCCAACTTGAACGAATGATAATATGCGTATTACCAACCTATAACAAGGACGTGTACCAAGTTTCACAAAATTCCCCCTAAAAATGTGAGAGGAGTTGATTTCAGAATGCTTATACCCTTTTCGAAATGGACGGATGGACAGAGATCGCCACAACTAATCTCCCTTCAGGCCTTCGGCCAGTGGGGGGATAAAAACTAGATCCATCTCTCACCCCACTCAGTCCAGTCTCAGGAGCTCCTGGCCTCGCCTGCTCCCTCACCATCCTCAGCTGTTACCAGAAAGTCCAACTCCTTCAGCGCCTCTTCTGTGTCTGCGTCATCCTCTGAGGCCAAACCCTCATTCACCACCTGGAGGAGTTCACAAGGACCTTAAATCTTTCCATTGCTGGAACTACTTCCCAAATCTACCAGATACCAGGACTATCCCTGTGTTTGATGTGAATAAGGAGCAGAGTGGCATCACAAAGACCGAGTCTGAGAATAAAACCACATCAGCTATTACAGGAAAACAATCTTACCACTTTGAAGAGGAAAAAAAAAAAACAAGGTCAAAGTCTCAGGGGGGAGGGGCTAGTTCAGAGGAACGTAAAAACATGTCATGGTTCCTGTGGCACAAAACGTGTCATCCTCTTTCAACTGATGATGACATTCACTGATACCACCTCTGTCAGGACTTGTTGGGGCAGGACCCATCGTCTGCCTACCTGGCACTTTATCAAACCCATCAAATATTCTGGCATTCTTCCCCGGTACACTCGACACTATCTGGAATGCTCGGTTTCCTCTCAGTGCTTAGTCACCAAGCACCAGGATTATTTGGAGTTTCTGGGGCTACAGCTACAGCACTCAGACAGCTGAAGAGTCTGAGTGTCTGGGTTTGTGACTGTCCCGGATCACACTTGGATCTAGGTTTTCAACGAATTCCTGGTGTCTGTGTGATGAGTGCACACATGCTGAGTCACTTGTTTCAGTAGTGACATTCACAGCTCTGGGTCCTCAGTCTTTAGAGCCACCGATGCTGTGAAGACCTGATCTTTTTTAGTCGTGGTGCTTCTGGTCTTAGACTATGGATGTGACATTCGCACACGAACCAGTGAATTCAGATAAATGAATCTCTTTGGTACCAGGTCTGTCCAGAGGATCACTGAGCCCTTCTGTAGACTGCCCAAGACTCAGATTGGTGAACCACTGAGAACTCTAGCTGAAACAAACAAACAGGACAGAGGAACAAAACACAGTGGAAGAGACCAAAGAAGAAACAAGGTGTGGGTACCTTGGTCTCTGTGTTTTTTTGGCACGGTGGAGTTTGTTGGTGCTGATGTCGTCCATCAGTGTCTCCCTCCTCATCTCGTCTTCAGCGCTGTCATCTGCGTTCTCCAGGAACGTTGAACGTTTCTAAAACATCACCTGACTCCTGGTCACAGTTACATGCCAGTTACTGAGCAGCAAACCACAAATTATTTTTGACTGTCAGTTTTAAAAAAATATTAAGCACCATTTCATGCACACGTGCGTGAACGTTTGTGCACGTACAAACCTTTTGCCCTCTTTCCGACGGTCCGTCCCATTGATTAAGTGCTGCAGGTCTTGTTCTCACAGAGATCCATTCTGCTCAGAACCGGATAGGCCAAGCAGAGAGCGAACCCTCTGAGTACGAACAGTCCAAGATGGTGTCTGTGTATCCGACTTCATGGAGGTACCTGGACATAGTTTCAACACTTTGGTTGTTACCTCCACCAACAAAATTAGACATAGGTTATGTTTTCACCCCTGTATGTTTGCGTCTTTGTGAACAGCCTATAACCCACAATTTTTCATATATATCGTTATAAAATTTGTACAGGAGGATTCATATGCAAACCGATTCAATTTTCAAGGTGATCAAAGGTCAAAGTCAGGAAAAATCTTGGAAAAAAACCCCTATCCTTTAACATCAAAATAAATTTTAAAATATTCATAACTCTGACAAAAAAGATTGATTTATATATATGTTTGAGAGTGTATTGTAGGATGTATCCTTTATCGAGTGAAAAGTTTGATCTGGATCCGATCCAGATTACAGATTTTGTGACCATTTAAATTTACATTGAAAACTCCATTTAATGTATATTTTACATTCTATTTTAATCAAACGGTGCACCAACTACTCTGTGCAGACTGGTACTCACTATCACCTGACAAAGTTTGATATGGATCTGATCTGGATTGTGGATTTTCTGAACATTTGAATTTAATATTGAAAAGCCCATTTGGTGTATATTTTGCATTATATCTCAATCAAAGGTGCCTCAATCACTCTCATTTGCGACAATGAGGTGCAAACTGGCACTCTCAATGACACTTGCATGAATTTGATCCCTGCACTGGCACATAATTTAGCGTATCAGTGAGTAAACTCGTTGAAAACTGATGTAACCTGTGGGCCTGTGTGCCAGTGCACAAAGAAGACTTTGTAATATTCAAAATTTTCTGGCATGCATAAATTTTGCGCCACTTCCCTGAACTAGCCATGAACACTGCGCAACCTATTTGCAAACAGTGTGTGCCACTGGGAGTCAATGCGTGTTACTGCGTGCATAGTTTATGACAAGTTTACTCATTGGCATGCAAGATACCGTGCCAGTGCAGGGGTCAAATCTGTGTCATCTAATGACACGCATTGGCACGACGAATTGCACGGCAGTGTGGAGGCGAAAAATTCGTGCAAGTGTCAAGGTGCCTCAAGTTTGATCTGCATCTGATCTGTATTGCGGATTTATGGATCGGTTACATGGCATATGATTCATGAACGAAGGGAAAAAAGTAAAAAAGTCACAAATCGTTAAGAAAAGGCAGACGAATGAGCTTTTGACTTTCCCCATCATCAAATAGCCTGTGACTCAAGAGCGAAAAAAGAACGAAAGAGGAACAAAATGAAACCGAAGATAGCACTGATCTCCACGCTTTAAACAAAACGCGCCTGGAGCCACTGCTGGAGCAGTGTGTGTCTGCATCCTGCTCTGCGTTCTAGGACTCAGCGGTGAGATGGAGCTCTGTAGCACCTCAGTCTTGAAGAAGCTGCAAAGACAAGTGCGCGATCCGACCCACTGCGAAGATCTGTGAGCACATTGGTGGATCCACCTGCTCTGGTTGCTTGTCCAGAACAAGAAGGATCATCTTCTTCATCATCAGAATCCTCACCGTCTGGTTCAGATTCTGATGATACGCTGTGCACTCTGTCTTGCTCCAATTAAAGAAAAAACAAAAACTGAAGCGCTTGCTCAACATTCATAAGATGCCTCATTTTTATAAAATAAAAACCCACCACCACAGTAATCATATGCTAAATACTCCACACTTCAAACACACCAAATATTTCTCAAATCTCTCAAATACCAAAACTCTAATCACTGTCTGTACACCCAAAATGTGCGTGTACTCTGCGTTTTTCGCAGGTCGTTATGTTTGTAGATTTAATGGCAGCTGTGTATGTTTGCTTTTACTGTATGCGTACTGTCATGTGTGTAGCCCTTGCCACACTCCTGCCTTGGTGTTTGTTTTTTTGCGTTGTAGAAATGCGCTCCATTCTCAAAATGGTAAAACAAACGGCACTCTCGTTTCTAGATGTACAGCGGGATGCACTGCTTCCTTGTCAGGGCTGAGAACATCAGATTGCAAAGTTCAGAGTCCTTCTGTGCCCCCACCCCCACCCCACCCCCCAAAAAAGTGGAAAATATTGGCATTTTAAAGTCACAAGCAAACTTAAAACTCCCCTCTCTTGTTTCAGCATTGGGGGTTGGGGGGGTAGCGCTGTCTCTCTCTTTTTTTTTTTTCAAAACCCTGGTGTTTCTGATCACCAATCAAAGTTGTTCACATGCGAATGTCTGCTGCTGCTGAAACCTTTTCCACACTTGATGCTCAAAGTCACACTTCTGTAAACTGCCACCTGGTTTGCACAAACTGAGGTGCAGTTCACTCTGCGAGATCGCCACAGACAACACGAAATCTTATTACATAGTGACAGCCCTCAGCAGCTCTACGACAATGCGGCTGATCGCGCTCCTGCAAAGCCCCCGCATTGCGAACAAATACGTAGCAATCAAGGATCACCTCCTGAAAACCTCTGAACTGTTAGACTGTTTTATTTTTGGTAAAATAATTAATTGTATCCACACAAAAGATTAATTCTGGCATATATAAGGTGCCTGAGTCCACTGAAGCTGATCCCTCAGGCAGATTAAAAATTCCAAGCAAACAGGCAGAGTTTGCCCTGTAATTTCCAATGGTACATGAACGCAGCAGCACTCACAAACCGGTGTCTGCACTGTATGAAAACATTCAGCTGGTCGAACGAAATCACACTAAAAGCTAATGCTGCAAAAACTAAACAAACGATAAGCCAGTTTAAAAATCCCTACGAAGCGCCAGCTGTAGGAACGAAGCTGCGTGAAGGTTAAACGATGCCAACCAAAGTCCAGATTTCTTGTTTCATTTAGGCTTCGTTGCCCTTCATTAAGTGCCGTGTGACCGGGCCATTAGCGGATATTTGATTTTAATACTGAAAAGCCCTTTTGATCTATATTTTGTATTATTTTTAGCTTATGAAAAGCCACTTCTAACAAGATTTTCAAAATTCACTTGCATTAGGTCTGCGCGATTTAATCAGTACATGGCATAATTTTGGCCGATGGTAGAGATTTTTGGACTCCACCAACTAATCCCGATAACAGCCGCGGAGTTTTGCGATCCAGGAAAACGCCTCTGTGAAGCGGCTGTGTGTGTGAACCAGTTTGCTGCAGCGGAGAGGGGTATTCTGAGATGAGGTGACTCTCACTGCTGTTCATGTAAGTTTGTGAGAAGCCGGATGCACTGAGGGAAGGCGGAGGTTCCGTCACGACCTGAATCAAACATATGAGAAAGCGCCACATTTACAAGTAAAAACACAGTGATTTTTTTTTTTTAACCGGAGCAGAAAGACAAAATCAGCCAGGTAATGTCAATTTACCCAGACTGACTTCAAATATGAGTATATGAAGTATTTTTTATAAAATGTTTTGGTGGTTTTGTGTTGAGTTTTGTAAATGAGGAAGTGACCGTCCTGAAAACACTTCATGTATTCAGAGTGGGTGTGTCATCTAGTGTTCAAGAGATGAAACTTCAGCCGCTGACCATAAATTTATTTAATTCTTTCACCAAAACATCAAATCTAGGCTTGCATCTTAGATGTACCTTCCACCAAATTGTACCAGTAGTTTTGAGATCTGCACAATAAATGTTTTCAAAATTACATTATATCTGTTTTTTTTTTGTCATTTTTATTTATTTATTTTATTTTATCAATTTACCTTTGCTAAGGGTATTCAAAACACATAATTATTACACTCAGGTTTATATTGCAATATATACAGTTACTGTGAAGGGATTCAATTTATACCGCGATATGAATTTTAGGTCATATCGTGGAGCTCTAGCTTGTATCACACCAACATGTTGCGTCTGGTCTTAATTGGATAATCACATGTCAAAAGCAGTCCAACAGGCAGGGGTTTTTGGGGCATTACATGAACCCTTCCATTCACAGTCAGCTGACGGAGGTCAAAAATACATATACACATAAATTATGTAAACTGCATTATGTACAGGCTGTGATTTATGAATTCATACTCGTGTGGCTAACACGTGAACTAACATTTCAAAACACTACCTGTCTGCATGTGTGATTAACCCTCAAGCAACCAAGCTATTTTAGCGACCAATATGACTGAGTGGGGTTATTTATGACCCCATTTACTTCACTGGAATACTTCTGTATACAGTGGTCCCTCGTTTATTGCGGGAGTTACGTTCTAAAAATAGCCCGCAATAGGCGAAATCTGCAAAGTAGTAAGTGTTATTTTTTTACAATTATATAGATGTTTTAAGCCTGTAAAACCCCTCACTACACACTTTACACACTTTTCTCAAACAGGCATTAACATTTTCTCACTTTTCTCTTGTGTGTAAACACTCTCAAAGTTCAAACCTTAGTAGAAAAATAAGTCCAGTATTATAGAATGAAACCAAAGATCAAAACGGTGTTTTCAGGCCCAAACATTTGTTTGAGAAATAAAAACATTATTTTCCTATAAATAATTATGATGACTTTAGAACTAATGAATTCAATTGTAACAATCAACCTATGAGGTTGGACACATAAGAAATTATTAATATTGACTGACCAGTATTTCGCAGTTCCTCTGATCATGCCTCTTCATCGTGGCACCACTCCGCGGCATGTTTTTTCCACTGAGGGTCACCTCGGTGCAGGTGTCTTTTCCGAGTGAAGAACACAGTTATGGGTAGTCATCGGTGCTCTTTTTCTTCTGGGTGAGAAGATTCTTATAACAGGCACACGCAGAACACAATGTGCATGCTCTTTCTTCACTCACTGCCTCCGGTGTTTACCGTTGCGGGACGGATGCGGGATCCGCAAAGAATCCAAGTCATTAAAAGGAACCTCTCTCAGTGGCGACAGAGCTCTGCGGCTGCGGTTACCGAGACCATGGCAGCGCTGCGGATTTTTCCGCAAGATTCTATCCTTGCGGGCTGCTGGAGCGCTCTGCATCAAAACAGCAAGCGTAGTCTCTGGACATGTTGCCAGATTTTGGCCGCAACTCCGCACAGCAGACAGTGGGGCGGTGTGAGTGGCCCACTGCAGCGCTTACCGAGCTCGGTAAGCGCATTGGAGGCAGTGAGAGCAATCGTGGTGATGCCGACCGGCCCGCCTGATGAGGACGCAGAACACAATGCGCTGTAAAAAAAAAACCAAAAAAAAAACCCACAAAACTGCGAGGCCGCGAAAGGGGAACCGCGATATAGCGAGGGACCACTGTAAATGATTGTTTTAGGGTTCTTTGTATTTATTTCACTCTCTAATATATTTGTCCATCATCCTCTTCATCCTCACTCTGGGCATCAAGAATCAATCTCAGTGCTTGTGCAGCTGTACATCTTGCTATTCTAGGCCTGTTGGCCAGGCTTGCTTGCAAAACAGTAAAAATATAATGATCGGAGTTGGCAAATCACAATACCATCTGATGCTATAATGTCAAAAATCTCAGATCTTCCCGGGGTCAAAAGTGACTCCGCACAAGTTTGGATTATACTTGCCACACGGATCAGCTGATCCTTGCAAAATTCTATGAACAAATGCAGGACAAATAGATTGACAAATTCTTGATAGAAAACTGGTGCACACAAATATACGCCTGGGGGTCATAAATGACCCCACGCAGTCACTTGAGAGTTAAACAGTTAGTGCATTCCTGAAAATCGGCTGCCCAAGAGGGATGTCTGTCAGTGATAAGATGGGTCTGTCACACTTTCATGTTTATGAGTATGTGTATGTGTGCACGTGCACGCTCAGCACTCTGTTCCACATACTGTTTATAGTGGATGGAAATAATTTTTTTTAAAAAGGAGGAGCTGACTTGTTCTGATAATCACAACCTAAAAAGTCAAAAAAAGTTCCCAACTCATCATTTTGACATTCTGTGGTGGAGCTCATGTGTTCCATTTCAAAAAATCTAAATATTTCTTGGAGTTTCACCCAGTGTTTCGGGTTCAGGAGGACAGACTCGTGTTTGTCTGCTTACTGTCTCAGTAGTTGTCTTCCTTGTTTCCATGTGAGCTGGCTGTTGGCAGGGACGGTCGAGACCTCAGAGTCTTTGGTGTCTGCAGGACAAACAGCATTTGTGTGATTTTCCACATAATACACACCTGGTTTTTGCTTCAGAGCGGACTCCACATACCTGATGCAAAACTCGGCATCTTCATCTCACCCTGATTTAACTCCGTTCCATATTTTAATTTATGATATTTTGCCCTGTAAGGAGAAAAAAAGTGTCCAAATTCAGTTTTCACAACATCAGTCACATAATTTCCAAACATGGTTTATGTCTTATCTAATATTAAAACTCTCTCCTGTAATCATAAAAACTCTCTTCATCACAGATTCAATTTGAATCTGGTGGTGCAAACACTCACAGCAGCAGTGTTTGGGAATCAGCTACACATTTATCGGCTGTCATAAAGCGAACAACCAACCTTAGTCCTCCAGGCCATCAAAATGTACAACTCCTCACTCAGGGGGAGGAGGAGTAAATAAAAAAAAAGGTAAATGGACTGGCATTTATATAACGCTTTTCCATCTGCATCAGATGCTCAAAGCGCTTTAACAATATGCCTCACATTCACCCAATGTCGGGTGCTGCCACACAAGGCGCTCACTACACACCAGGAGCAACTAGGGGATTAAGGACCTTGCCCAAGGGCCCTTAGTGAGTTTTCCGGTCAGGCTGGGATTTGAACCGAGGATCCTGTGACCATCAAGCCCACAGCTTAACCATTAGACCATCACCTCCCCAGGATAACAGGAAGACAGGGGATGGAAGGGAGAAGGAACAGTAGTAGTCAGTAAGGAGTAGTATTTCTGGTATTTATATTTACATTTTGCAAATTGTTTTATACTTTTACTTTTGATACCCCTGTGTGCTTCTTACCCTGTGTGCTGCTATATAATGCTGCTGGAACCTCAATTTCCCTGAGGGAGTCTTCACAAGGGATTAATAAAGTTCTCTCTAATCTAATCAATCAACATTACTGTGCGTGATGTCATTTATAGGAGGAAAAAAGAGAAAATTATAATTAAATGACAGTCTCTTATTTTCATTGTAACAAAGTATTTTACAGTCAGTGTGAGTGTCATAAAAACATCACGAGAATAAATCTGTATTTCACATCATCACTGCAATTAAGTCTGCGGTTCATATGTGTTCCAACTGCAAGGGGAGGTCCTCACAGATCAGCTATGATCCATTACATGATATTTACAACTTGTCAGTAAATAAAATCCTACTTACCTCTCCTGCTTTAATGCATATTCCAGCATTTTTATTCTTCTAACCAGATCGTTCTTGAGGTTCTCCTGACCTTTCCTCTCACCCTGCAGGAATGCTATCCTGGCCTGTGGAGAAAAACAAAATTCATTGTCGTCATTGTTGTTGCTCAGCGGCCTGAAGGTGGCAGTGCAGCAATGATTGTTTCAAATGTAGCTGAGGAAAATCCCCCAGCTGTTAGACAACGCAAAGGCACTTAAACTAAAAATCTGTATCTCCAGACTAAACGCCAGAGCCTAAATTGTCAGTTATTGGATCAACAGAATAAAAGTGTTATTTTGATAATCAGTTTGTCAGGAAAACCGCTGGCTGAAGTATCTGAGGATTTTTATATATATATATATATATATATATATATACACACACACACACACACACACACAGGCTTACATTTTAATTTGTTTATGGTATTTCAAATACAAAAAGTAAATCTGGCTTCTCAATATAAAAATTTCTAAAATTAGCGTCCTTCCCTGACAAAATGATTATCAAAATAACACTTAGACTAACTCAGCCACATGGGGTGTGCAGCCGGTACATTCTGAGTGCCGGTCCCAAGCCCGGATAAATGAGGAGGGTTGCGTCAGGAAGGGCATCCGGCGTAAAACAAGCCAACCCAACTATGCAGACTCAGAATCAAATTCCCATACCAGATCGGTCGCGGCCCGGATTAACAACGTCCGCGACCAGTGCTATTGCCCAACAGGGTGCCGGTGGAAATTGGGCTACTGCTGGGCAAAGACGACGAAGAAGAGGAGGAAAACGTTGCCACGAACAGCGGGAGAAGAAGAAAACTAGAAGGGTGGAAATGAGAGTGGGGACTTTGAATGTTGGTAGTATGACTGGTAAAGGGAGAGAGCTGGCTGATATGATGGAGAGGAGAAAGGTAGACATATTGTGTGTGCAAGAGACCAAGTGGAAGGGAAGTAAGAGCAGGAGCATCGGCGGTGGGTACAAGTTGTTGTACCATGGTGAGGACAGGAAGAGAAATGGTGTTGGGGTCATTTTAAAGGAAGAGTATGTTAAAAGTGTGTTGGAGGTTAAGCGAGTGTCTGACAGGGTGATGAGTGTGAAGTTGGAAATTGAAGGGGTGCTGATGAATATCATCAGTGCATATGCCCCACAGGTAGGTTGTGAGATGAAGGAGAAAGAAGATTTCTGGAGTGTGTTAGATGAGGTGGGGGAGAGTGTGCCCAAGCATGAAAGAGTGGTGATAGGAGCGGACTTCAATGGGCATGTTGGTGAAGGGAACAGAGGTGATGAGGAAGTAATGGGTAGATATGGTATCAACGATAGGAATGGGGAAGGACAGATGGTAGTTGATTTTGCAAAAAGGATGGAAATGGCTGTGGTGAATACCTACTTTAAAAAAAGGGAGGAGCACAGGGTAACATATAAGAGTGGAGGAAGGTGCACACAGGTGGACTACATTCTTTATAGGAGATGCAAGCTAAAAGAAGTCACAGACTGTAAGGTGTTGGCAGGAGAGAATGTCAGTAGACAGCATAGGATGGTTGTTTGTAGGATGATTTTAGAGGTAAAGAAGAAGAAGAGAGTGAGAGCTCAACAAAGGATCAGATGGTGGAAGCTGAAGGCGGAAGACTGTTGTGTGAAATTTAGCGAGCAGGTGAGAGAAGCACTAGTTGGAGGGGAAGCAATTTTGGACAACTGGAAAAGTACTGCAGATGTGGTGAGGGAGACCACCAACAACCAGTAAAAATCTATTTAAGCATAAAAATTCAAAAAGAAAAAATAATATAGCACCTTCAACTGCACCACAGACTAAAACAGTTAAATGTGGTCTATTAAACATAAGATCTCTCTCTTCTAAGTCCCTGTTAGTAAATGATATAATAATGGATCAACATATTGATTTATTCTGCCTTACAGAAACCTGGTTACAGCAGGATGAATATGTTAGTTTAAATGAGTCAACACCCCCGAGTCACACTAACTGCCAGAATGCTCGTAGCACGGGCCGAGGCGGAGGATTAGCAGCAATCTTCCACTCCAGCTTATTAATTAATCAAAAACCCAGACAGAGCTTTAATTCATTTGAAAGCTTGTCTCTTAGTCTTGTCCATCCAAATTGGAAGTCCCAAAAACCAGTTTTATTTGTTGTTATCTATCGGCCTCCTGGTCGTTACTGTGAGTTTCTCTATGAATTTTCGGACCTTTTGTCTGACTTAGTGCTTAGCTCAGATAAGATAATTATAGTGGGCGATTTTAACATCCACACAGATGCTGAGAATGACAGCCTCAACACTGCATTTAATCTATTATTAGACTCGATTGGCTTTGCTCAAAATGTAAATGAGTCCATCCACCACTTTAATCATACCTTAGATCTTGTTCTGACATATGGTATGGAAATTGAAGACTTAAGAGTATTCCCTGAAAACCCCCTTTTGTCTGATCATTTCTTAACAACATTTACTCTGATGAACTACCCAGTACTGGGGAATAAGTTTCATTACAGTAGAAGTGTTTCAGAAAGCGCTGTAACTAGGTTTAAGGATATGATTCCTTCTTTATGTTCTCCAATGCCATATACCAACACAGGGCAGAGTAGCTACCTAAACTCTGTGAGTGAGATAGATTATCTCAATAGTTTTATATCCTCATTGAGGACAACTTTGGATGCTGTAGCTCCTCTGAAAAAGAGAGCCTTAAATCAGAAGTGCCTGACTCCGTGGTATAACTCACAAACTCGCAGCTTAAAGCAGATAACCCGTAAGTTGGAGAGGAAATGGCATCTCACTAATTTAGAAGATCTCCTCTTAGCCTGGAAAAAGAGTCTGTTGCTCTATAAAAAAGCCCTCCGTAAAGCTAGGACATCTTACTACTCATCACTAACTGAAGAAAATAAGAACCCCAGGTTTCTTTTCAGCACTGTAGCCAGGCTGACAAAGAGTCAGAGCTCTATTGAGCCGAGTATTTCTTTAACTGTAACTAGTAATGACTTTATGACTTTCTTTGCTAATAAAATTTTAACTATTAGAGAAAAAATTACTCATAACGATCCCAAAGACATATCGTTCTCTTTGGCTGCTTTCAGTGATGCCGGTATTTGGTTAGACTCTTTCTCTCCGATTGTTCTGTCTGAGTTATTTTCATTAGTTACTTCCTCCAAACCATCAACATGTCTATTAGACCCCATTCCTACCAGGCTGCTCAAGGAAGCCCTACCATTATTTAATGCTTCGATCTTAAATATGATCAATCTATCTTTGTTAGTTGGCTATGTACCACAGGCTTTTAAGGTGGCAGTAATTAAACCATTACTTAAAAAGCCATCACTTGACCCAGCTATCTTAGCTAATTATAGGCCAATCTCCAACCTTCCTTTTCTCTCAAAAATTCTTGAAAGGGTAGTTGTAAAACAGCTAACTGATCTGCAGAGGAATGGTCTATTTGAAGAGTTTCAGTCAGGGTTTAGAATTCATCATAGTACAGAAACAGCATTAGTGAAGGTTACAAATGATCTTCTTATGGCCTCAGACAGTGGACTTATCTCTGTGCTTGTTCTGTTAGACCTCAGTGCTGCTTTTGATACTGTTGACCATAAAATTTTATTACAGAGATTAGAGCATGCCATAGGTATTAAAGGCACTGCACTGCGGTCGTTTGAATCATATTTATCTAATAGATTACAATTTGTTCATGTAAATGGGGAATCTTCTTCACAGACTAAGGTTAATTATGGAGTTCCACAAGGTTCTGTGCTAGGACCAATTTTATTCACTTTATACATGCTTCCCTTAGGCAGTATTATTAGACAGCATTGCTTAAATTTCATTGTTACGCAGATGATACTCAGCTTTATCTATCCATGAAGCCAGAGGACACACACCAATTAGCTAAACTGCAGGATTGTCTTACAGACATAAAGACATGGATGACCTCTAATTTCCTGCTTTTAAACTCAGAAAAAACTGAAGTTATTGTACTTGGCCCCACAAATCTTAGAAACATGGTGTCTAACCAGATCCTTACTCTGGATGGCATTACCCTGACCTCTAGTAATACTGTGAGAAATCTTGGAGTCATTTTTGATCAGGATATGTCATTCAATGCGCATATTAAACAAATATGTAGGACTGCTTTTTTGCATTTGCGCAATATCTCTAAAATTAGAAAGGTCTTGTCTCAGAGTGATGCTGAAAAACTAATTCATGCATTTATTTCCTCTAGGCTGGACTATTGTAATTCATTATTATCAGGTTGTCCTAAAAGTTCCCTGAAAAGCCTTCAGTTAATTCAAAATGCTGCAGCTAGAGCACTGACAGGGACTAGAAGGAGAGAGCATATCTCACCCATATTGGCCTCTCTTCATTGGCTTCCTGTTAATTCTAGAATAGAATTTAAAATTCTTCTTCTTACTTATAAGGTTTTGAATAATCAGGTCCCATCTTATCTTAGGGACCTCATAGTTCCATATCACCCCAATAGAGCGCTTCGCTCTCAGACTGCAGGCTTACTTGTAGTTCCTAGGGTTTGTAAGAGTAGAATGGGAGGCAGAGCCTTCAGCTTTCAGGCTCCTCTCCTCTGGAACCAGCTCCCAATTCGGATCAGGGAGACAGACACCCTCTCTACTTTTAAGATTAGGCTTAAAACTTTCCTTTTTGCTAAAGCTTATAGTTAGGGCTGGATCAGGTGACCCTGAACCATCCCTTAGTTATGCTGCTATAGACTTAGACTGCTGGGGGGTTCCCATGATGCACTGCGTGTTTCTTTCTCTTTTTGCTCTGTATGCACCACTCTGCATTTAATCATTAGTGATTGATCTCTGCTCCCCTCCACAGCATGTCTTTTTCCTGGTTCTCTCCCTCAGCCCCAACCAGTTCCAGCAGAAGACTGCCCCTCCCTTAGCCTAGTTCTGCTGGAGGTTTCTTTCTGTTAAAAGGGAGTTTTTCCTTCCCACTGTTGCCAAGTGCTTGCTCACAGGGGGTCGTTTTGACAGTTGGGGTTTTTCTGTAATTATTGTATGGCTTTGCCTTGCAATATGAAGCGCCTTGGGGCAACTGTTTGTTGTGATTTAGTGCTATATAAATGAAATTGATTTGATTTGATAGCTAGAGCAGTACTGGGTATGACATCTGGACAGTGGAAGGAAGACAAGGAGACTTGGTGGTGGAATGAAGAGGTTCAGGAAAGCATAAGGAGAAAGAGGTTGGTGAAAAAGTTTTGGGATAGTCGAAGAGATGAAGAAAGTAGATAGGAGTACAAGGAGATGCGGCGTAACGCGAAAAGAGAAGTGGCAAAAGTAAAGGAAAAGGCATATTGCGAGCTGTACAAGAAGCTGAAAAGGACTTGTACCGATTGGCCAAACAAAGGGACAGAGCTGGAAAGGATGTGCAGCAGGTTAGGGTGGTAAAAGATGCACATGGTAATGTGCTGACGAGTGAGGAGTGTGTGCTGAGAAGGTGGAGGGAATATTTTGAAGAGCTGATGAATAAAGAAAATGAGCGAGAGAAAAGGCTGGATGATGTGGTGAGAGTAAATCAGGAAGTACAAGAGATTAGCAAGGAAGAAGTGAGAGCTGCTATGAAGAGGATGAAGAGTGGAAAGGCAGTTGGTCCAGATGACATTCCAGTGGAGGCATGGAAATGTCTAGGAGAGATGGCAGTAGAGTTTCTTACCAGATTGTTTAATAAAATCTTGGAAAGTGAGAGGATGCCTGAGGAGTGGAGACGAAGTATGCTGGTTCCTATTTTCAAGAACAAGGGTGATGTGCAGAGCTGCAGTAACTACAGAGGCATAAAGCTGATCAGCCACAGCATGAAGTTATGGGAAAGAGAAGTAGAAGCTAGGCTTAGAAAACAGGTGAAGATCTGTGAGCAGCAATATGGTTTCATACCGAGAAAGAGCACTACAGATGCAATGTTTGCTCTGAGAATACTGTTGGAAAAGTACAGAGAAGGACAGAAAGAGTTACATTGTGTGTTTGTGGACTTAGAAAAAAACTTATGATAGGGTGCCAAGAGAAGAGTTGTGGTATTGTATGAGGAAGTCTGGAGTGGCAGAGAAGTATGTTAGGGTAGTGCAGAACATGTACAAGAATAGTGTGACAGTGGTGAGATGTGCAGTCGGAATGACAGACTCATTCAAGGTGGAGGTGGGATTACACCAAGGATCAGCTCTGAGTCCTTTCTTGTTTGCAGTGGTGATTGACAGGTTGACGGATGAGATCAGACAGGAGTCCCCATGGACTATGATGTTTGCAGATGACATTGTGATCTGTAGTGAGAGTAGAGAGCAAGTTGAGTCTAGTCTGGAGTAGTGGAGATATGCTTTGGAGAGAAGGGGAATGAAAGTCAGTAGAAGCAAGACTGAGTACATGTGTGTGAATGAGAGGGAGCCCAGTGGAATAGTGCAGTTACAAGGAGTAGAAGTGGTGAAAGTAGATGAGTTTAAATATTTGGGGTCAACTGTTCAAAGTAATGGAGAGTGTGGTAGAGAGGTGAAGAAGAGAGTGCAGGCAGGGTGGAGTGGATGGAGAAAGGTGGCAGGAATGATTTGTGATCGAAGAATATCAGCAAGAGTGAAGGGGAAAGTTTACAAAACAGTAGTGAGACCAGCTATGTTGTACAGCTTAGAGACAGTGGCACTAACAAAAAGACAGGAGGCAAAGCTGGAGGTGGCAGAGCTGAAGATGTTGAGATTCTCTTTGGGAGTGACAAGAATGAACAAGATTAGGAATGAACATATCAGAGGGACAGCTCAGGTGGGACGGTTTGGAGACAAAATCAGAGAGGCGAGATTGAGATGGTTTGGACATGAGCAGAGGAGGGACCCAGGGTATATAGGTAGAAGGATGCTGAGGATGGATCCACCAGGCAGGAGGAGAAGAGGGAGGCCAAAGAGGAGGTTTATGGATGTGCTGAGGGAGGACATGCAGGTGGTTGGTGTGACAGAGGAACATACAGAGGACAGGGTGAGATGCAAACGATTGATCTGCTGTGGCGACCCCTGACGGGAACAGCCGAAAGACAAAGAAGAATCGTCCTTAGACTCAAACTGAAAACAAATCTCTACAACTTGATATAAATTAATTAAAAATATAAAAGCCAAGATGATGGGTTGCATAAGTAATCAGCCCCTTTGGTATAATACCTGTAAATAATCAGTTTAATTGCCAGTTTTCTTCAGAGAAGTCAAGAGATGGATACACGAACATTTCCAAGTCACTGAATATGTCTTGAAATTTATTTACATCAATTATTAAGAAATACAAACAATATGGCTCTCTATGGTAAATCTGTGAGGAGTAGACAGGTCTCAAAACCTGAGAGACTGTGAGGAAAGCCACCAAGACACCCAGAGAACCCAGACAAAGTTTTAGGCTTCTGTGGCTGTGACTGGAGAAATTGTGCACAGTGCAAATTCTGCGTTTTGTATCTCCAGTTATACAGCTTCATGATGAAGTGGTATAGAGGAGGATTTTCTTTCACTAAAACATCAAATCTAGGCTTACATCTCAGATGTATCTTCTGGCAAATTGTAGGTGAACTTTCAGGTCTTCTTTTTAAGAAAACCCTCCTCTATACCACTTCATCATGAAGCTGTATAACTGGGGATATAAAATCCAAAACATGCACTTTGCACAATTTCTCCAATCACAGCCACAGAAGCCTATAACTTCTTCTGTGTTGTCTAGGTGTCTTTTCTCACTCTTCTCCTTCTTGCACAGTCACTTTGTTTTTCAGAACTGTCTACTCCACACAGATTTATCATAGAGTGTCATACTGTTTGTATTTCCTCATAATTGATGTAAATAAAGTCCAAGACATATTCAGTGACTTAGAAATGTTCATGTATCCATCCCCTGACTCGTCTGAAGAAAACGGGCAATAAAACTGACTATTTACAGGTATTATACCAAAGGGGCCCATTACTTATGCAACCCATCATCTTGGCTTTTATATTTTTAATTAATTTATGTCAAGTTGTAGAGATTTACTTTCAGTTTGAGTTATTTTTAGAAATTTTTATATTGAGAAGCCTGGTTAACTTTTTGTATTTGAAATGCCATAAACAAATTAAAATGTGTGAAATACCAAGGGGCTGAATACCTTTGCAAGCCACTGTATGTATGTATGTGTATTATATATATATATATATATATATATATAATTCTCCCTGATCACTGAAACATGAGAAACCTGCAGCTCTGCTGTAAGATAAAGGGCCACGCCCATCCCCTCTGCATCACATGCACGGAAGTGACAACCAGCTGCCACAGTAATCAACCTGTCTCACTGTTCGTCTATCAGACTTAGTTATGTTTGTACGTCCACCTGTCTGTCTGTCTCCCTGTCTGAGCTAACACCTGCCGCTGAAACCCAACACTGTCAAAAGGCTGGACAGTTATTTATACACACAGCTGATTCTCTGCCAGGGTGTCCATGGCAACAAGGCAGAATCAGAGGCAAACTTGGGGTCATGACTTCCTCCAGTGAAGGTCACTATGACAACAGAAAAAACAGACATCCCCTCCCAGTGGAGACAGAAGTGAACGAGCATCCAAAAGTATGATGACGTAACACAAACTACAGTAATTCACCAGTTTCCTGGTAGGAGGAGTCAGTTAGCTGCAGCCACGCCTAAATACCACCATTCAGGATCAGACCCACTTGGACACCCCTGACACAGGAGGAGGTTTGTGCCACAAAGACTGCAAATAAACCTTTGAACATAATGTCAGGGTTTCCCCAAGAGTGATACCCAGCTACACTTTATGGTCTGTTCCATTTGTACTCAGAGGTTGAAATTTCCCAGTTGTGCCAGTCAGGAATGCACCATGAAGTCAGAATTCCAACTCATCAACTTGTACAAACCCCAAGTTCTCAGACTTTACAATCCAACATGGCTGCTCCAAGCAGTAACAGTGGTAACAGCTTAATGTTTTTAGCACCTTTTCCCCCTTTTTTTTTATGTTTAATTTAACACATCATGCACACAGTACTGACTTACCGCCGTCTGCAGACAAGGTGCTGTTATTGTTATGCGTAAAAAACAGCATCATGTGCCATTTATCAAGTGCCGCTGCTAATAATGGCTATAAAAACAATGACCGTTACACCACGCGACAAACAGCAGTAAATTAACACACTAATGTAGCTTCTGCACCACCTGTCTTCTTTCAGAAAGTCTCTTTGGGGGACTGAATATTTTTTTGTAGTCCAAAATCTTGGAGGCATGTGGCTTATTTTCCGAATTGTGGGGCTGTGTGGAGAAACAAACATTTAAATAGGGTGTGACATTTAATGTCACCAGCCTAATTAAGGGCACATGACATCAGCTTTCTAAAATCAGGCTCAACTCTGTCAATGTGAAACTCACTAAGCAAATAGGATTTTGTACGGTCGGGAGATGTCAACTGGAAAATTCACAATATCTGATGGGCAGAGCTATAGACAGCACAGGACATGGACTACAAAAGTTAATCTGTTAAAATTAACATGTCAGAAAAATGGGGTGGAACCAAGGTAATTTTTCAGAGCTTTTATTTCAGAACCACAACAGTAAACTCCTTAAATTAACTTAATTTGTGATGTCACCAACTATGTCAACTAAGTGCAGAAAGAATTTGATTAAGTAAATAATCAGATATATAGATCTTGGATTTGTCATAATTATTGTCCCTGTTTTGGCAAAGAAAGGATAAAGCATCTGAATTTTGCACCAAAAATCTGTTAAACAAAGCTACAGAAACCTGTTGGATTAATTAAAGTTTAAACGGATTAATTAACAGTCCTGCTGATAGATCTAAGAAGTAACACTCTTATTTTTTGCTCTCATAAGTTCACGATATGTGTAGGCGCATGTGTGTAGGTGTGGTTAAATTACTTGTTTTGGGGAGAATGGAGGTTTCACACCCAGACTTTCAGAACAGTTAAAAAGGGGGCATGGCATTTCCAGCTATAATGTGGACTAATTTGACCCATTCCTTTATGGAAGCTCTGTGAGTGAATTGTGAACACGGTGGTGTTAGATGCAAAAATAGCGTTGTGACAGACTGCTCACTTGTATTTTAAGTAGTAACACAAACGCTCCCTCACTGTGCACCTGGTGAGCATGAATCAAGCACTCTTTAGGGAGCTGAAGTGAAAAACAGTAAGGTCAGAGGACAGGCATGACGATGTGTGTGCACGCGTGTGAGTGTGTAATGACCTCACTGGCCCAGATTTAGTTGAGTGACACATAATGGCTCACAGTGGTTAGAGTCAACTCTGAACTGTATCATAGACATGAAGCTGGCAGACAGATATTCAAATTATTGAAGAGTCAAAAAATCAGAGGGAATTTCTAAAATAAATATATATGTGTGTGTATATGAAAGCCTATTTTTCTTTCCTGTTTGGGGGGGGGGGGGGGGGGGGGGGGGGCTGGCTGGCCCTGTTACAGTTTAACAGCCTGGTGCAACTCTGGTCACTGATAAAGCTTCTGTGAGCATTTATTACAGAACTTGAACTCTTCCAGTAGACCGGTGACTCTGGAAGGGGATTGAGATCCTGTTCCAAATTGCCTCCAATTTTTAATGCCTTACAAATCGTAAAATTTTCTCTCACGTTTCTAGTTCCTGAATAAGAACTACATGATATGACTAATATGTGTGAAAATCTTAAAGATCTGACATGCATCATTACAGAGATAAACAGGGTCAAAGTTGCTCCAAGACACAAAAGAAAAATATTTTTATGCAAATTTTAGCAAGGTATTATTTAAAAAATTATTATTCATAGGACCAGATAATTTTATATTTAAAGAGTACTAATACCACTGAATAGTCCCTGAAAACTACATTCATCTACAATGAGTAGTTCAAAAGTTATCACTGACTGAACACTGCAAGGTTTTTAGAAGCCCTCGATTTTGAAGGAAAACTATGGCCACTTCTTTAGACCTCCATATCTCAAAAACTAATAAAAATAGAATTTATTTTTAAACATTATTGGGCCCAATAGCAATATTTCCACAAAGTATGAAGCAAATGTGCCATGGTCAGGTGTGGGGCATCTGTTGATTTCCTCTGACACTTTGGACTAGAGCCCAACCAGTATACTTCTCTAATATCAGTGTCAGGACCCAGGTTCATCCTCCTGCCAACATGTTGGACATTTCCAGTGCCAAAGTGGTCGTAGATGATATTCCAGTCAACTGAGAACCACAGCACTTGTAAAAGTCATACCCAAAAGCACCAAGTGCCAGCTGCTTGCTGCTCAGTGACCAGACTCCACCCAAACTCTGCAGGTACTCACTGAACCCAAGTGAGTGTACTGACGAGGCATCTTGTTAGTTGATTTCCAGGAAATGTTGAAGTTGGACAACTCCAGTAAGACACTGCTGACAGTTTTGGATGCTTTTAGTCATCTCTTCAACATTACGACAAAGTGAGTTGAACATCAGCCTCACTGTTTCAGTTATTTTAGGCCTCGCTACTTTTAGAGTCCAGCTGGGACGGGATTGTCAGAGCAGGGCCCAGTAGGCCAGGTTACTTAATTACAGCATCTGAGTCCCAAATCAACAGGCCCAGCCCGCTTTACCAAAACAGTGCCTTAGGTGTCTTTGTTTGTGATTTTCCTGGCTTAAGACTGAATTCAGATCTGGACTTTTAATTACTTCCTAGACTCATCCTTCTGAAGTGTATCTATGTGGTGAAAGTGTTGAACTTCACTGATCTCAGCAGTGATGATCACTAGGGCTGCCACAAATGATTATTCTGATAATTGACTAGTCACTTATTATTTTTTGCGATTAGTCGACTAATCGGACCATATGGAAATTGCGGCTTAATGCAGCTGCTCTTCTGTAACCATCATTAGCATAAAACTTTAAAGGTGATAGAGAGAGGTTGAATGGGGCATTAATCCTTGTTCTGTGATGTGATATGTAGCCCCCCAAAAATTGGGTGGGTCTGTAATGGCTCAGAACCTTCCTAAAAGGCTCTCTGAAACAGCTATGTTACTATGCTGGGTTTAGAATGCCTCGTTTGCCTTTAATGGCGTCGTTTCGGAGCTTATTTGGCAACCTCATTATGAAATGCAAGTAGGTGGCGCTGATCGGTTGCCGTTGTTTGATTGGCTGCCCTTGCTCTCACTGAAAAGAAAGCATTATTTATTTATTTTCATTGCTTATATATTTTCTGTTGTGTTTCTATTCAGTTTTTTTTTTTTGCCTCTTTCTCTAAAATTGTATATAATAATCATTAGATTATTAATATATAAACAAAAATAAATTTAAGAAATATTACAATTTGAAAACAAATGCACCCAAACGTGATGACAGCTGCAATGCTAACTTTTAACACTGAAAATGCCATAGACATGCTAACGCGTTAGCATCGCTCCCGTTTTTAAGTTATAAAATACATCTATCAACTGTTTCAGAAGAACATAACAGGTTGGTTTAACACAGAAAAGGTAAATAATACTCACAGACGTATGCTCTTTAGGGTTTTAGCAGGAGAAAATTAAGCGAAAGAAAGAATAATCAAAGCATTGCTTCAATCTGCGAAGCACTGCTTTGATTGGTTCAAGGTTCAAAGCAAAGCCGCGCTGCAGAAAAGTTGTTTACGGACCCACTGCAGGGTCTGTAATCAATACAGAAATTATCATTTTCCTGACAAACACCCCCCAAAACAACAGCCACTCTGAAGGACCGATAACATAATCGTTAAGCACAAAGCTTATTGATGTCGGTGGATCGAGTCATTTCTTAATGATACCCAAAAGGAACCGGTTCTCGATACACATCCCTAGCTGCTAAGGGGTTAGCTCATTCCCTTTAGAGGAACAAACCAGAGCTAACATGCCATTCTAACGTGCAATTCTTACAACAGGAATATGGCGCAACACAAATTTAAAACAAAAGAAAATGTGATACTTACAGGCTGTAATGATTGCTGGGGTTGATTTTGTCGCAGAGTCGGAACTGACCCTCTACTGAGTATTAAATGCCGACTGAAGCCAGCTCGAAATCGTGCAAGGTTTGTGAAACAGTCCTCCATGAAATGCACAAAGAAATAGTTGGCGGTTGTATGTACTGGGGATGCGGTTAAAAATGAATAAAAGCCAGTGATCGCGTACATTGCTTTCCGTGGGAAGATCGTAGTCCACTAAAACAGCCTGGGAAAGCACGCCTGGGAAAGCTCGCCACTGCTTCTCTTCGAGTGTTACGAATGAGTGGGCACAACCTTATGAATAATTAATTTCGAAGGGGCGTGTGTGAAAGGGGGTGTGTGTGGGTGTGACGTAAGTTTTCTCTCAAAAACGGATTGGCCTGTTTTCTAGGAGCAATTCAAAAAAGGAGAAATACTTGAAACAGAGGTTCTGAAACTTGCTGGCACTTTGTGTGTATTCCCCACAGCGTGGAGACTCTGAACTAATACCAAAAACATGAAAAAGATGATTTTGATTCTCTATCCCCTTTAAGTTTTTAAGATATGTGATAACTATAAATAAAGACAATTAAGATGATAGTTCATTCAACTTTTACTTGGTAACAAAGTCATCCATTAAAGAGGAGCATATTTTTAGCACTGTAACGTAGTGCTATAAAACATTACCGTTATCACATTTCCTATTCAAAAATGACATTGCTGTTATAACGTTACAGCAGACACATAAGTGCTAAAGCTAATGAAATCGTCATCGTTAAAGTTTACATTTACAGCTGAGTAAGTAGCTCACTATAGACGTTAATGTTAGTGGCTAACTAGTCAAATAGCTTACCAAGACGACTCTCAATTCATCAGAATTAACCACAACGTGTGCCACACAGCCACACTGTGAGGGAACATCAGCTACCACATTTTGATATGATTCTCTGGACATGAACCAGCACTCAGGTGCCTCAGTGTTGAGAATCCCATAGATTGGAGAAGGTCAGGGCATGCCCACATTTCACCTGGCTGCAGCAGATTACTTTTTTATTTTATTCATTTACTTTTTGGGGGGGAGCCTGGAGTCACTGCAGCAGATACAGATATATATCTGCAGGTTGATCTGGTACAAGTTTTATGCCAGATTTCATTCCTGTGACACAATGTCCAAGGAAAATGGGGCACCAGTGACTTTGACTCTGTTTGGGAGTCAAGCGTACTACCTGCTTGTGCCACTGTGTTTCAATTATGACCACTTAAAAACATGCACCTCTCTTTTCCATCTCTCAAGGACAGGTGTGAAAGAAAAATTCAGCAGTGAGCTGATCAATTCATCAACTGATAGAAACATACTGGTAAGCTTTATAAAATAAAAATGATAACGATCACTGTTTGAAGCATTTTTAAAAGTTTGAACTGCTCAAATGTATGTTGTCAACATTACAATGAATATATACACACACAGTCATTTTCAACCGCAGCCCCCTGCAACCCTTCATTGGATGAATATATACTACTACTACAACAACAACAACAACAACAACAAAAAAAACACACCAGATCTCAATGGTTAAAAAAAAAAAAAAATCACTGGATATTTTAGCAAAATTTCATGGCAGTAACTCAAAATGGTACTTGGTAGTTTGTATGGCCCCCACGTGCTTCTGACAACACCATGGTCCTAATGAGACGACGGATGGTGTCCTTGGGGGGGGGGATGTTCTCCGCCCAGATCTGGACCAGGGCAACGCTTAGCTCCTGAACAGTCTGAGGTGCAACCTGGAGGTGACAGATGGACCAAAACATAATGTCCCAGAGATGTCCCATTGGCTTTAGGTCAGGTGAACATGAGGGACAGTCAATGGTATCAATTCCTTCATCCTCCAGGAACAGCTTGCATACTTTTGTCACATACAAAAGGAGGTACCCAGGACCCACTGCAGCTCCACTGGGTCTGACAATGAGTCCAAAGATTTCATTCCATTACCTAACAGCAGTCAGGGTGCTGTTGCCTAGCCTGTAGAGGTCTGTGCGTTCTTTCAGGGATGTGCCTCCCCAGACAATCACTGACCCACCACCAAACCGGCCATGCTGAATGATGTTGCAGGCAGCATATTATTCTCCATGACATCTCCAGACCCTTTCACATTTGTCACATCTGCTCAGGTTGAACCTGCTCTCATCTGTGAAAAGCACAGGGCACCAGTGGCAGAGCTGCCAATTCTGGTGTTCAGTGGAAATTCCAATTGAGCCCAAAGTGCCGGCCAGTGAGCACAGGACCCACTACAGGACGCTGGGCCCTCAGGCCACCCTCATGAAGTTTTTTTCTGATGGTTTGGTCTGAGACATCCACACCAGTGCCCTGCTGGAGGTCTTCCTGTAGGGCCGTGCTCATCCTGTTCCTCCTTGCACAAAAGAGCAGATACCAGTCCTGCTGATGAGTTGAGCACCTTCTATGGCACCGTCCAGCTCTCCTAGAGTAACTGCCTGTCTACTGGAATCTCCTCCATGCTCTTGAGACTGTGCTGGGAGACACAGCAAACCTTCTGGCAATGGCACATATATTGCGTCATCCTGGAGGAGGTGGACTACCTGGACAACCTCTGTACAGTCCAGCTACCGCACAATGCTACCAGCAGTGACACTGACCCGAGCCAAATGCAAAACTCTGTCAAAAAAGATGTCAGTGGCCTCCACCTGTCAAAACATTCCTGTTTTGGGTCTCGTCTCATTGTTGCCCCTCTAGTGCACCTGCTGTTAATTTCATTAACACCTAAGGAGCTGAAACTGATTACCCCCCCCCCCCCCGCTACTTAATTGACCAGACCAATATCCCAGAAGCTGAACTGACTTGATGCTATACTCTAAGTGTTCCTTTAATTTACCTTGAGCAGTTTATTTGCATTCAGACTATCAGTCACCAGAAGAAAACTGAATCTGTTGTTCTGGACTCTGGATCGTTTGTTTCTGTAATTCATGACATTACAGACTAAATGACAAATAAAATACTCTGGATCGTTCGTTTCTGTAATTTGTGACATTACAGACTAAATGACAAATAAAATATTAATAATAATAATAATCATTCAGTGGATTAATTGCTAATTAGAACAGTCACTTAAAGTCTCAGGCTTGTTTAATCCATTCCTGCTTGCTCTGGTGAAGATCATGATATTGAGTGTGATTGTGGATTAAAAAGAAGCTCATGACTTCAGATGAAACTGAGAATATGACAACAGTAGTGAGTCACTCTGTCATCTGCTGTGACGCTGACAACTGAATGATGCTGGACAACCATCCCAGTGTCCAAAACCAATGGACATTTGTATTCCACCTCCAAATCAAATGCATCCAAGCTGATTAACAGAAAGAACTAAATGTGAAGAATGATCCGTTTGTCACATGACAACATGACGTTCCCCATACTTTACTGGTAGTGACAGAACATTAATAATAACAACAATAAACTGCTCATAAAAATAACACTCAGATTGATGAGTGTTTGGAGTAACGCTTACGTTGGGAATGTTGTCCCGGCCTGGGCCATCTCTCCCGTGTTTGCTGTACATGTTATCAGGCTGCCTGTCGGAGTCACGCTTAAACTATTCAGTCACACTCCAACAAGTCCGAGCAAACGACGAACAAAACCTGTCAATACACACTGCTGTCAGCCTGAGTTCAACTATTCCACATTCAAGAATTTTACCACAGAATCACAATGACAACAAAAAAACTCAACAGGGAAACACTCTGTCCTCTCTGTTTAGCCCTTCAGTCCACATTAAAAACACCAGAAGAACACGCAAACAGATGAATATGTGCAAGTAATAAAGTATTAGAAGAGCTTACAAATACTTTTAAACAGAAAACTCTAATGACTGCAATCTGCGGAGTGCAACTCTGTACTTGCAATATTTCTGTAAATTGACATTCAGCTGACTCTGAGTCCTGACCCGGACCAACAGAGCCCCTCACCTGCAATAAATGACCCAGTGTGAAGTCCACACCTGGACTAACGGAGTCCTGACTCGGACTAACAAACCCAGTAGGAAGCCCTCACCCAGACGTGCTGCTAACGGGCTCCTTGGAGTTTGTAGCATCTCACCGGCTAACGGAACAACACCACCCCCGTGTGCTAACGGCTAAGCTAACTAGCTTAGAGTAGCAAACATTTGTTATTTTTGTTTGTTTTTAGTTTTCGTCCCTCGAGGTGGTTCTGAACTCAAGTTTCCGCTGCCAGACAAACGTCTGCCGTGAATAAAGTAGTTAGTTCGTGATGTGGTAGGTCGACTGGCTAGCGGCGAGCTGCTCACCTGGAGCTCGGCCCGCTCCACCTCCCAGTGCGCTCTCTCCATCTCGAAGCGGGCCCACTCGTGCTGGATGTAGTGGAGGATTCCCGGGATGGTGTACTGCTGCTGCGGCTGCCGGGGCAGCTCATCCGGCTGCTGTGGGCCCATCACGCCTCCGATCGGCGGGTGAATGCTGCTGCTGTTCCCCTGTTGCGGCGGCGGAGGCTGCCGCGGACCGCCGGCCACTCCGCCGCCCGGCTGCTCTTCCATCTTCTATTTAATTAATTAAATATTTATTTATTACAAAAGTAGAACAAATATAGTCAGTTCCGTGAAACAATCACCCACGGTAGAATGACCGGTCGCGCCGGCTCCGCCGCAGCGTGTGAAGCTGCTGCCCGCCCGGAGCTGCGCTGAGTGCGGCTGCTGACAGACGCGGTACCTTCGTCTGTCTCTAACCCGCCGCCATTACTGCGCTCGCTCCCTGCACCGAGGGAAGCCGACGTGCTGCATGACGGGATACATCCTGCTCCCCACTCCCCCTGCGATGTTTACGGAAACACGAAAACGTAGGAAATAATAGTTCTATCAGTAGCATTCTTGCACCCTACTGACTGTAGCAGCTTCCCCCCAGGTTCCACAAACTGAAACCCAAACTAAAGCGAAAACTGTTTTGTGGTGTTGTATTAATTAAACCAGAAGCTATTTGCACAATGAGTTTCTATCATTTCTGAAATGTAATTATTTACTTTATTATCGACAATGCAGCCACAAAATGCAGATTCACTTTTTGCTGTGTATTCAGTTTTAGTGATGAGACTTAAACCCATTTTAAATACTATTCATTCTTTTATGTTTTCCACAAGGCATGCTATAAAGTTTATATTTATGCACATTGCAGAGGAAAATAGAAGGTCCCCAGTTTGACCCTCTCTTCATTATTATTATTATTATTATTATTATTATTATTATTATTATTATTATATTTTCCTTTCATCTTTGTTCTGGTGTGGTTCAAATGAAATATAGAGAAATAGTTTATTGTCATTGCATTAAACAAAGCAATAAATCTTCATTTGGCAGCATTCATCCCATAGCAACGATAAAAGTTTCTATATAGGAGGAGTAACAGGAAGACAGAGGATGGGAAGGAAAGGAACAGTAGTTGCCAGTAAGCAAGTAGCGAGCAGTATTTCTGCTATTTATATTTATATTTACATTTTGCAATTTCTTTTTTTACTTTTGATACTCTGTGTGCTTCTTACCCTGTGTGCTGCTGTACAATGCTGCTGGAACCTCAATTTCCCTGAGGGAGTCTTCCCAAGAGATTAATAAAGTTCTATATGAACTAATCTAATCAAATATACATATACACACAACATACATTAACATTAAATAATAATAATATAATACATTTACTTATGTAGCACTTTCATAAAACATCAAACTGCTTATCAACAAATCAGTCAGGCTTTCAAATCTCCAGTTTACTTCAGAGATGCACTTGAATGACATGTTGTTTTCATGTACCTCATGTCCGCACTGAAGCAGGAAAGAATGCCTTTAGTTTTTCATCTCTCTCTGATTGGAACGTTCTCCATTCCAAACTGAAATTGTCCAGACTGACTTCTTTGAACATCTTCCGGTCTATTTTACGAGATCGCAAATGGGATTCTTTTGTGTAATGCTTATGTTTCTAAATCTAAATCTGTTTGAGACTTTACATCATGTGCAATGATGTTATTATGACCAAGATGACTGTATTTTATTCATCATCAACATGAGAATGTTGGTTAACCTGTCCATTATGACTGTGTACTGCTGCCTTTCTTGGCCAGGTCATCCTTGAAAAAGAGGTTTCGATCTCAATGGGTTTCCATCTGGTTAAATAATGGTTATTATTAGACACAAAAATTGCAAAAGTAACAAAGGTGTATAAAAAACAAACTAAAACGTCCCATCAGAAACAACATCGTGATCATCGCTGAGATTTTATTGTGATTATTATTTGGCTAATATTAAATTCAACAAGATCATTAAATTTCAACGCCTGTAGTTTAACGTATAAATGATGTGATGAATCTCCATAGCAACATCTCAGGCTGGAGGATGTAACCAAGGCAACAGCATCACTTCACTTCAGACTGAATAAGCAGCCAAACAAGTAATAAATACACCGACTCTTCTTCATAGTATTTCACAGTACTGAGAATAATAATTTCTGTTAATTGTTCTGTTATTTTATAGATTTTTTTATGTGTTCACTCCAAATCATCGCTTAACAGTAGTAGTCTTATTTACAATACTAATTGTTAGTTAGCGAACGTACCACGCGGTCGCCTGGTACGTCATCAGTGCTAACCAGAGTTAGCTTTCTAGTGGCAGAAACGGGAAGTTACTAGAGATTTATTTTATTTCTTTAAATTAATCTTCTGAAATGTAACCGTAAACCTTTAGCGTGATGGCTCAGGACGTAAAAACAAGCTAACAGCAATTAGCCACCGCTATTTCTGTGATGTGAAGCCAACAGCCGAATCACACAAACATTCAGGTAAAAAAAGAAATATAAAACGTGACGTTGCTTTTTAACTCGAAGAAACGGTTTTTCAGATGATTAAAAAAAGATAAATCACCGTTACGAACAATAAAACTATATTTACGAATGCAGCGTCATGTTGCCTTCAGGGTCTTACCATGGCCTCTGTTATCTGAAGTCTCAATATCAGCAGTCATTGTGATGTTTCCTTATTTACTAATAAAAAATAATAGTTGTTTTAACCTTGAGTCAGATTCTGTAATGATGATCTTTCGCCTGCTTATTTTATTTAAAATGAATTGATTAATAGATTTAAAATGGCTTTGTATTTAAAGTAGAATTTTCACTGGTTTTAAATCATGAAATGTTTTAACTGGATGAATTGGAAATTATGTAGTTATAAAGTACAAACTCTCTGATGACCTTTGCCCTCTGCTGTGTGTCAGTGTGACAGAGGCCAGCAGGAGTGTGCATGTGGTAGTCAGTAAATCTCACTCCCAGACAGCTAAAGGAGTACCCGGGTTTTAGCCTTCTGGTCAGAGTGCCAGAGATTGTCAGTTTGCATCTCGAGGTGGAGCAACACACACAACACAGAGGTTAAATCAGGAGGATGATAAAGTTCATGCTGATGGTGAACCGTCAGGGCCAGATGAGGCTGTCCCGGTACTATGAGCCGGTGGAACTGAGACAGAGGGTGACGCTGGAAGCAGACGTCGTCCGATGTTGTTTGTCCCGCAGCAGGGATCAGGTGGGTCTCTGAAGGTTATCCACTTTGAAATGGTGTTAAGTCTGAGCCGCTCCCATTTTCTCTGCAGTGCTCCTTTGTGGAGTATCAGGACTTTAAGCTGGTTTATCGTCAGTATGCAGCGCTTTTCATCGTTGTTGGCATCACGGACAACGAGGTGAGTCTTCTTAGTGAAGGACAATGGCGTGAAACAGGATGTGTAATGTGCACTATCTCACATCCCACAGAACGAGCTGTCTGTCTACGAGCTGGTCCATAACTTTGTGGAGGTTCTGGACAAATACTTCAGTCGTGTGGTGAGTTCAGGGTCTCTTTTCATCGGACCTCATGAAACTCGTTAAGGAGAATGATTTAAATCAGTGGCCACCACATGGTGGCCCAGGGGCCCGCTGAGGCTGCACTGACGGTCATTTTTGTTGACC
This sequence comes from Thalassophryne amazonica, assembly GCF_902500255.1. Classification (NCBI taxonomy): domain Eukaryota; kingdom Metazoa; phylum Chordata; class Actinopteri; order Batrachoidiformes; family Batrachoididae; genus Thalassophryne; species Thalassophryne amazonica. The sequence goes on along the minus strand of NC_047121.1, from coordinate 57,653,021 downwards.
AAGTGCAACTGTTTGCATCCTGAAAAGTTAAACAGTCACAGACAGGAAGGCACCCTGACAGAAAAACCACATTAGCTTCCAAAGCTAAAATGATACAGAATTAATTCAGTCACCTTAGTGAAGATGCATGTCTCGCTTTACAAAAATTGTTTTTCTAGCCAATATGTTAACGTGTTTGTTTTATATATTAACACTTTGACATGCTTTTGTTTGCCTCAGCAGAGTGAACTGGATGTATCCTTCAGCTAACCACACGCTGATGATAAATGCTCATACTGATGTTCAAACATATTAGCATTACCATTATCAGTTTCTTAATCCTGGTCCTCAGGACCCAAAGTACTGCACATTTTATGTCTGTCGCAGAACTAATCAGAATGTATCCGTTCTGATTGGTTCAGCAACAAACTGAAATTGCAGATTTTCTTTGACACCCCCCGATGTCAGATCATGTTCAACCTGGACAGAGTTCACATCATCCTGGATGAGATGATCCAGAACGGACACATCGTGGAGACCAACAAGAGCCGCATTCTGGCGCCACTTACCGCCCTCAACAAGACCATTGACAGCTGATATCGTCAAAGTACCTGGGAATCGAACCATTAGTGCTCCATCTCCACACAAAATAAACATTGCATTAAAAATTTTAAGAAACTTAGACGTATCGTTTTATTGTACATTTTACTGCAGTTCAATTTCATGTGTGTATATATGTTTGGAAGGGGGGGTCACTGGCCAGAGCTGCAATTAAGTCTTACAAAGGTGGACTGAATTCTGATGAGTGATTTAAGATTTCCTGTATTTTTTATTTTATTTTAAATGTACTAAAAATTATGGCTACAGTCAGTATTTAGTTTCCTGGATCACCTCAGAATGCAGGAAAAAGGTTTTCCTTAAGTTAGATCCACTCCTGTAAGCTACACATTTATATGCAAAAATTAGAAATATTAAACACTGCCCCCTGCTGCCAGCTCTGTGCTGTGACATTAACCACAGGACAACAGCTTACGTCAGTTTGCAAACGTTTTAATTTTTTTGTTTTGTTTTTTGGAGCATACACATTTCAAAATATCAATATATCTCAAACTGCAACTCGAGTTAAATAAATGTTTATAATGTACAAAGAAAATAAAAGAGCAGAGCTTCTTCCATTTCTCCTTAAATGTGCCTCGCACACGACCAGTGTTTTTGTCTCTACAGCTTCAAACACACGCTGACCTTTGACCCCTTACAGCTGGTCAGAAAAACACACAAATGAAAAGCAATAAAAAGATGGAAAGGAAAGCATTGTTTGCTGAGGAGGAACTGAAAACAAGCTACGAGTCAAAGCAGGCACTAAAGAACAGTCAGAACGCATAGCAGCCCGCCCACAACAACCACAAAGGAGATGAAGGTCGGGGGGGGATCCTCATTCTCCCCATCATCAGTCTGCTTGGTTGGCTGCTCTGTCAATCACGCTTCAGATGGGCAGACGGTGAGACGGAGAGATGACGGCGCATGCTCAGTGATGGCGGTCAGTTCAAGTGGAAGCCTTTCTCCATGGTGGCAGCCAGGAGGCGCTCTCGCATGATGTCCTCTGAGGAATATTCAGGAAGCTTCAGGTAGTGAACGCACGTGTTTACTGACGGGTAGCTCGTGTCCGTCGCGTCCACCTGAGGGGTCAGGACAAGTTGGGTCAGTAATCACTCAGTGGTATGATTTTAAAATGAATCAAAACCTCAAATAGATGCAGTTTGATTGGTTCACTACATAGCCAATCAGAGTGCTGCTTCAGCTTTACCTTTCTGACAACAGTGAGGCGAGGGTGCAGGTTGGCGAGGCCACCAGGGGGCAGCGTGGAGCAGCCAGTGGTGAACTGCAGGAAAGCTTTTCTCTCATCTGAAGACATCCCACACAAAACTCTGACGAACCGCAAGAAGCCCGGACTGAGGAGGAGAGAACAAGGAAGCAGGATGAGCAGGAGGAGGGAACAAACGAGTAGGACAGACAGGAGCCGTTAGACACCAAAGTAGAAAAAGTGGCTGTTCTTCCTGTTCCTGCTCTTGCTATGTGTAGAAGGCGTGACCTATACAGCTGTGGCACACTACTAGCTGCTTGTGCACACCATAATCAATGACCTCACATCTCCCAGAAAAATTCAGGTTCCACTAAGGCTCATGAGCTTCAACCTGGAAGAGATCCTGATTCAGATTTGAACCGGTTCTCTGGGCGAGGCTTTGATTTACCTAAGTCTCAGTACATCTCACAGTTTATTTGCCTGTCTGCCTACCTGTCTCTGGTGTAGCCCAGTTTGGGTTCTGTGTAGTTGATGATGTCATCAGCAGTCCAGGACGGTGATTGGTTGCCACAGAGGATCATCTGCACCTCTTTGTGGCTGAAAGAGCTCAACTTGTCCATCGGAAACACTCTGTTAAAGCCCTCTGAGGAGGATAAAGAGGACAGACTCAACACAGACAGTCTCCAGAGCCCCGAGCATCTCGTCAGACACTGTGTCCTCAGGGTTTTGTTTTTTAGAATGGCGAGTTTTACCTCTGAAGGCCTCCATCTGTTTCTGGATGCCGGTGTGCATACAGAAGTCAAACATTAGCTCCACGTACTCCTCAGCATTCTCCATCATAACCATCTACAAAAACAGCAGCAACAGCACCAAACATTCAAACCTTAAAGTTCTTAATGACACCTCGTTTATTATTTAAAGTGACTCGACAAACACCAACGCAGCTCCAGAGGAGCAGATACGATTAAAATAAATAAATGAAGCATTTTTACCTCGTCGTCCCCGTTTGGTTTGAGATCCACGGCGGAGAAACCGTGAATCTTTGAGGATGGAGAGAATTGGAAGTTCAACCTGCAGGAACCCATGAAAACACAAGTTCAGGTTCTTAATTCAGGTGCTGAGGTCAAACCAGAGCAAAAACATCTTTTCCAGCATGCCCATGAGCTGCAGCCGGAATCAGAAATCCTGGAGAAATCTTTTCATCCAGTTTCTTCCACCAGACGGGAAATGTTACCATGGAAACCTAACAGGTGTGTGCAAAGTTACCCGAGGTCCTCTATGCTGAGGGGGGGTCCAGAGACCATGGGGTTCCTGAGTATCAAGTCCTGAAGCCTTGTGTTTTTCTCGTCCTCAGACAGGCTCTTACTGGCCAGAATCTGCCTCCTCTTCACCCCCAGCTCCTTGATCTCCTTCAGAAAGCTCGCCCTGCAGGTGGACAAGGACACAGTGATAAACACAAGAGCCAAAGAAGTGAAGTTTCTCACTCAGATAATCTACAAATGTCGCATCAACAAACAGCATCCACAGTCAATCAAAGTTTGTCCTGTAAAGACACAGGCAGCTGGGATTCATGGTCAGCAGACCTGCAGATCCTCTGTCCCGGATCATTCTGTGTAAACATTACAGCATCTTATTCTTCCACTGGCTTTAAACTTTTCTCTTTTTTGCCACACAACGACAACAGTTGTGGAAACTGTTAAACTGAACAGCAGCCATTTTACTGCAGGCTCTTTAAAGTCTTAATGATCATTAATTAAACAGCCAAAAATATATAAAAGTGAAAAAGGAAAAAAATGGATTCATGAAGTTTTTCCATCCAGATTTTAACTCTGAAGCAGCAGATTTAAGAGGTTAAACTGTGGCTCAAACAAGATAATTATTAAAGAGGTCATACAGTGAAAACTGTACGATACAGCAACATTTAAATTTAGGTCGTATCACTGAGCTCTACGATACATGACTCGAGATCATCAACACTGACTTTGACTGAAATCATCTGGTGTCAAACTGTTTTACACCAAGTCTGGTTTGAAAATGATTCAAAGCTACTTTAAAGCAGAGCAGCTAGCATGTGTAAACTATGGTTTTAAAGTTTTATAAACACGATTTCTCAATAAAGTGGGAATATATCGATATCAACACAAAAGCTACATTCTCCATAATAAAATCAACTCAATGCAGAATTTTCTGATGCTGTAATCCAGAATGAAACCCATCTGTTGCTGATGATGGTTTTAAATTTTAAAGTCCTTCTCTGTGATTTGAGATTGGATAAGAAAAGGATTTGACTGATGGACTAGCGGCCTGATCAGGTTTTATTTTGCAAAACTAGCAGGTTTGGGTCCTCCTGTGGGACAAAAAGACAAAGCTGATGACACCTGTGCGGGTTGACGAGCTGGAAGTCGTCCCACGTGAGGATGCCGTGGTACCAGGCAGGCGGTTTGGGTTTGGGTGGATCCATGATGAACTCGGACTTTGAGTCCTCGTCAAAGCTGCCCACAGAGTATGTCTCCTGGCTCTCCTCAGTCGAAGCCTCTGACTGTACTTCGGACAGCAGCAGGAAGTGCTGCAGGTGCGTGCGCTCATGGTCGTGACCGTGTGGTGAAGCACGCGACTGGTAGAGCAGCTTGCTCATGTTGGACTTGATGTCTCCCATGCAGAGCAGCTTGAAGAATGGCTGAGAGACAGGGAGGTCCACCAGGCGATTGTCCTGGATGCATTTTGCCAGAAAGACACCCAGGAAGTGGAAGAGCTTTGTGATGCGTTCCAGCTCCTCGCTGTCCTGAGGGAACGGTGCTGGGAACAGCCCACACGACCGCTGCACATAGAAACCCGGAGGCTTCAGACCGCCACCGAGGTCCACCTGGAACAGTGAACAGGAAGGAAAATCAGATGATGTCAAGGTTCACCGGCCCCGCCCTGCCTATCCTGGTTGCGCCCTATGACATCACTGCAGAGCTCCCACCATGAAAATATCGACAGACGATGTTTTAGAGGAAAGATTTCTTTAATATTATGAGATAACACCACAGGAATTTCAAGCAACGTGATGTCGTTAGCAGCAGCATTAGCATTACCTGTCGCGATTCATCGTCTGGAAAGTCGTCGTCACACAGCCAGATTCCCAGCGAGGTTCTTTGAAACTCTGCTGCCACCAGAGCATAAAACTCCAGCGTCGGGCCGAGGCCGGTTCCCTCCTCGCCCTGAAACTCCACCTGCACACATGCAGACCGTCAGCTAAACGTACAAATGACAACAATTTAAGTTGCTCCTCCCACTTCACCACAAGGTTCCTCTCACCTCCAGCACAGACTTCCTGTCAGCATGGAGCTGCATGACAGTCTCCGCCCACTCCATCATGGTGTCTCCACGGGGGACTTTGACGCGTTCGTGTTTGAGCCGCCCGACCCGGAACTCCCCGGGGTCATCGCGTCTCACTGTGTTGGAAGGGCGCGTGCGCTCCATCGTGGCCTCACGACGGTTCTGGAGCCACACGATGGCTCTGCAGACACGTGAGGAGAGAGGTCAGAGGTCAAGGAATACAATACAAAAACATTTTGGTCATGTTTGCTACCACGTGTCCGTCCTGAACTTTGAACAGGACAAAACGAGATCTCATCTCTGACTCACCTGGACGCTCCGAATGCGGTGCAGGTAAAGTACAGCTGTCGGGTCTCAAAGGGGATGAGGAAAGGACACTTTGACGTGAGCTGTTCACACCAGTCGGGCAGCGCTGCGCTGGCCAGAGCCAGAGGCTCCTGGGAAATGGACACACTCAGTATAACAGGTCGCTGCTAATGAGTGCTGAACAGAAGAAAAAACAAAGGACTAACCTCGATCTGCTGCAGGATCTTTGTGGTGATCTTTTTACTCGTGAACTCCTCTGGAGATGCGTTGAACTGCAGCTCATCTGAATCTATGCCAACAGACACGGAAACTTCAGAAAACAGATATTCACATGTCCTTGCAGCTTTTGAGTTGCAGAGGCAATAAAACAACTTTAACAGCACAAGAACACAACATAAAACATTTATTCTGTTTCTTACCTTCCTGCAATGTGCGCGCATTGGAGGCGGAGTCTCTTCCAATGATGTACAGGATGCGCAGCAGCTGCAGGACGTCCTCCACGCCGCAGGCGTTCTGGCTACAACCAGCTTTGGCCTGCGCTGCCTCTCTGGCCCCGCCTAAAATATCGCTGCTCTGACTGGCTGACAATGAGCCTGGGCTCAGCCCACCAGGACGAACGCCACCGCCGATACCGTGCTCACAGAAATCCTGCAGGAACGGAAAATCTAAATAATCAGACATCCATCTGGTTTTACAGGAAACACACTCCAAAAACAATGGCAAGGAACATCAGTTTAGCAAAAATAATAATAAAAAAAGATAAAAATAATCTCACTGAAAGTCATGTGTTCATATTTCAATCTGATGAAAACCACAGGAGAAAACAAAATAATGGCGATGGTCTTTGTTCTTCGTACATTGGCTATCTATCAATAACGACTTGGCACAGAGCGGATTTGCCAAACGGGTAGAAAGTAAAGATGCTAACTGCATAATCAGTTTATGGACACAGTCTGTGTTAACAGATACAAATTAAAGAAGTCTGAGTGACATCAGCAGTCGCTCAAACACTTGAAATTAAAATGGACATGAAGGTTTGTGAACAAGCAAATGTAAGAAAGAACAACTTTTATGGAGTCAGTGACATCAGAGAAAATGAGATGAAATTTACCAAGAGTTAGATTTCTAACAATGTTTGGAGGAGTTACGCAAATATTCAAAAAGTTCACCAAAACAAAGTTAAATTAAAGCTGTGTGTGTGTGGTAGGGTTACCATTTTTCCGCTCTCCTTCTCTTTGTCAGAGTCCTTCAGCTCTCTGTACATGATCCTGGGGAAACAACAACAACAAAAAAGAAGCTTAGAATAAATTAATGATATTTAAATTGTTGACTCAACAATCAATACAGCAGACCGATGATGATGGGTTCATCTGTGTTTGTTGGATAAACAAGAATTTGGCACCTAAAGGTTTCCAAAAACAGGTCACATGATCCAAAGCTGGCCTCAGCCTGAAGGTTTCATCAGAGCGTCATCTTAATTCCCAGTCATTTCTTTATACAGCATTTAATGTCTTAAGGAAGTTCAGAGGTTTTAAGTTCATTATTGTGAAAGCAGTTTTCTCAAAATGCATCAACATTTTCTGATGAAGACATATTTTGCTCATATTTTTGACATATTTTCTGCATATTTTGCTTCCGTCAAGGCTAACCATGTACGCAGCTTTAGCTTCCATCCAACATTCCATCATACAAAAAAAACAAAAACAAAACAAAAAACCCTGATAGAACAGAACAGTGTCAGTTAGGCTCCGCCTCCTCCTCTCTTACGTGTATGTGGGCTCCCAGATGCGTCGCAGTTTGTCTGTCTTGACGGCGCCATTGCAGGAAAGCTGCAGCAGCCGCTGGACGTACAAAAAAATGGTGGACTTGTAGTTGGACAGAGGAAGTTCTACCTCACGGGTTGTTCCAAGTCCTGCCACCTGAACACAGAAACAACAAATCAGCATGCAGAGCTCAATGACAACTGTGAGCAGATGGGGTAATGAGCATGTTATGTTACAGCCTTATTCCAAAATGGATGAAATACATTTTTCCCCCTCATAATTCTAAACACAGTACCCCATAATGACAATGTGGAAAAAAGTTAATTTTTTAGATGTTCGCAAATTTATTAGAAAAAAAAAAAAACCCAAAAAACTAAGAAATCACATGTACATAAGTATTCACAACATTTGCCATGAAGCTCAAAATTGAGCTCAGGTGCCTCCTGCTTCCACTGATCATCCTTCAGATGTTTCTACAGCTTAACTGGAGTCCACCTGGGGTAAATTCAGTTGATTGGACATGATTTGGAAAGAGACACCTGTCTACATATAGGGTCCCACAGTTGACAGTCAGAGCACAAACCAAGCAAGAAGTCAAAGGAACTGTCTGTAGACCTCCGAGACAGGACTGTGTCGAGACATAAATCTGGGGAAGGGTACAGAAACACTTTTGCTGCTTTGAAGGTCCCAATGAGCACAGTGGCCTCCATCATCCATAAATGGAATGTGCACTAGTAAAAGGCACATGGCAAACTCCAGGCAGGCTGCCAAGGCACACCTGAAGGACTCTCAAACCATGAGAAACAAAATTCTCTGGTCGGATGAGACAAAGATTGAACTCTTTGTTGTGAATGTCAATCATCATGTTTAGAGGAAACCAGGCACCATCCCTACAGTGAAGCATGGCGGTGGCAGCATCATGCTGTGGGGATGTTTTTCAGCAACAGGAACTGGGAGACTAGTCAGGATTGAGGAAAATATGAATGCAGCGATGTACAGAGACATCCTGGATGAAAACCTGCTGCAGAGAGCTCTTGACCTCAGACTGGGGCAATGGTTCATCTTTCAGCAGGACAATGAGCCTAAACGCACAGCCAAGATATCAAAGGAGTGGCTTCAGGACAACTCTGTGAATGTCCTTGAGTGGCCCAGCCAAAGTCCAGACCTGAAAATGATTGAACATCTCTGGAGAGATCTGGAAATGGCTGCGCACCGACGCTCCCCATCCAACCTGATGGAGCTTGAGAGGTGCTGCAAAGAGGAATGGACCAAACTGCCCAAAGATAGGTGCGCCAAGATCATGGCATCATATTCAAGAAGATGTGAAGCTGTAATTTTCTGCCAAAGGTGCATCAGTAAAGTATTGCGCAAAAGGTGTGAATACTTACGTACATGTGATTTCTTAGGGTTTTTTTTTTTTTAATATAAATTTGCCAAAAGAAAAAAAAAAAAAAAAAAAAAACCTTGCATTGTCATTATGGGGTGTTGTGAGTCAAATTTTGAGGGGAAAAAAAAAAATTTAATTTCCTCTATTTTTGAATAATGCTGCAACACAACAGAATGTGGACAAAGTGAAGTGCTGTGAATCCTTTCCAGATGCACTACATATATGTGTGTGTGTGTGTGTAACCTGCCATCATTACTTTAATAATGTTTTTAATCGTGGTTGGTCATCATGGCGCCCTGAGCTTTTAACATTTAATGAAATTTTTCTGATTACTTCATTATTACATCTCTTTGACTGACACACAGTCAGGAAGCTTCCCCACACGTTTTGACTTCAGAGTGACTGTGATTGGTTACAACGGAGAGGTGATGGTCTAGTGATTAAGCGTTGGGTTTGAAACCAGCGGATTCTCGGTTCAAACACCAGCCTGAGCGGAAAAAAATCATTAAGGGCCCTTGGGCAAGGTCCTTAATCGCCAAGTTGCTCCTTGTGTGTATTGAGTGCCTTGTATGGCAGCACCCTGAAATCAGGGTGTGAGTGTGTCTGTGAATGCAAGGCATCATTGTAAAGCACTTTGAGTCCTATATAAATGCAGCCCCTCATGTAGAGAAAGTCATGTGATGCATTGTTAGTCTTACCTTCAGTGTGAGAGCGAGGTGAGGTGACGGCGCGCACTCCACCTCCTCCTGAACCTCTGAATGTGGTGTTCCTAAAAGAACACAAGAAAAAAGAATTTATTTTCAATTTCCCCTTCATAAAGGTTTTACATAAGTTACATGAAGCTGCTGTAATCTGATGTGTAAAGGTGGGATTATTGTTGGATGAATATTCTGATGCTGCTGTAATCCAACAGGTAAAAGTGATATTATTATGGGATGAATATTCTGGATTAAATTTACACTTTGAGCTGCTTCTGACTGGCTGAGCTTTTAGCTGTCTGTAACTTTGTGGAACAGTGCACATTAATCCCTTAACTGCTGAACAAACACGTGTAATTGAAAAACAAAATCCAAATGGATGCAGTTAAATTTTCAGCTCCTCCCTCAGGACGTCATCAGGGCATCACTCTTCACATCACAAACAGAAAACACATGAAGAGGTTTCTTGTGCTTGCAAGAAAATAATCTGAGATGTATTTCGATCAGAAGTGTCCACGACTAAGAACTGTGCAGATCCTCGACCCTCAGCTGCTAGTTTTTCCTTTGTGGTCGTTCTGAGATACCTGAATCACTCCAATGTGATGCAAATGACGGCCGAGAGCATTAAAGTAGGATTTAGGATCAAACAATAATGTGCACATACCAGGTGCTGGGATCTCCAAGTCAGTGGTCTGCTGGACATTGGTTCTTCCGGGGCGGGGATCAAAGGCAGGGACTAAAGCAGAAAACTGCCTCTTAAGGACAAAGTCATCATCCCACGTCCTCCTGCGGCCTCCTTTGGTCTCATACTCCTCTTCCTCCTGCAGGACATCATATGGCATCAGACACTATTCCTACTCCAATGCATTATGGGCAGGCTTTAGACGATACCTTCCCAGTAGTACTGGTATCTTTTTTTTTTTTTTTTAAACAAACCAGCTCTGGCTGAACCTCCAGGAAGTGAACCTCTAATCCTGCCCAATCTAACGGTCACAGAAAAACAAAGTCAACGTCTGTACCAGGACCTCCTCGTACTCCTGGTCCTCCTGATTGTCGTCTTCGTTCTCGTCGTCATCATCGTCTGGCTCTGGAAGATCCTCCTCATCCTCCAGCTCGGCCAATAGCGTGTTGGCGCGGCAGCTGTCCAAGAAGTCTGCGAGAGAGAAGGACAGGAGGAAAAGTGCTGTTGTTGTTCTTCAGGAGTTCATTTGCGAATTATTTTTGTAAAAAGTTAATGTTAATAAAATTGCAGCAAAAATTTAGAGGCAAACATGTGACTTATTGATTTGTGTCATGCAATTATTTCAACCTCTATGGTTTTAAAAGCTGGAACTAAATGTTGTATTTAAGCTCAGTGGGCAGTTAGCAGGTTAGCTGAAGCATGTCACCAACCATAGAGAGAAAACTCCGCCTCCTGCCCTGTGTCACTCTCACTGGATGTGGATGTCAGGCTGGTTGTCAGGGTGTTGCTTAGCAACTGGCCCACTGACAGTCCCGTGGTGGCTGTGGCTACATTATTGCTGCTGGTCACTATGGAGGTTGACATGGTAACGGTGGAGGTGGTGCCAGTGGTGGTGAGATTAGGAAAGCTCTGAGCGCCCATGAGAGGAGAAGCTACAAACAAACAAGCAAACAAAGGCGGTTAGTTTGTCAGACACCAAAGGGGGAAAGCAGCAGGTGAAGCTCGTTAAGCTCCAGTCAGCTAATTGGCTGCTCATGCTGTTCATCCAAGAGGATGCAGAATCCCTCCACAGTTCCACATGGACCCACTCAGAACTCCTCATCGCCAAAAGTAGTTTTAAAGCCAAACGAAGTCAAAAACAAGACTGATTATATCTGATTAAAGTCTGAGTGAATCAGACAATCAGGTTTTTCTGAATGAAACTAAATTGTTTTTAAAGTTGATACGACTGAGCATGAACAGCGTCTGTGCCCTCCTGCGACCATGACACCGTTTGGTTTGGATGATTGAAGCTGGTACCCAATTCTGCTGTGGCATCATCACACGGTCACAAAATAATCATTTATACAATGCTGTTCCATCAGATGCTTTACAAAGATGTCTCGTATTCACACAGTAATGTCAGCGAGTAAGGAAGATGCTCAACTGCACACCAAGAGAATCATCGAAAAGGTCAGATCATCTCTTATGCTTTTTTTTGCTCCTTTTCCAACACGTTACAAAAATGACAAAATCACAAAACTTATTTAGCTTAAAATTATTGTCATTGATGTAGGGTTATCATGTAAAGTGTAAAATTTTGCATTTATTTCAATCTGCGTATTTAAAGTTTTACTATACAATGCAATCTCTCAGTGGTTCGCACTGTTGAAGGTTCCAGGTTCTCTTCCCACCTGGTCCTTTTCTGCATGGAGTTTGCATGTTGTCTCCATGTACCCATGGATTCCCTCTGGGTCCCTCCCACTTCCAAAGACATAGAAGTTAAAGGAACTTAGACTAAATATTAGTTTGATTCACAGGAAAGCTAAATCCTCAAACATCTTTGAGTTTATACAGTACATGTTTGAGTTTGTAAAGAAAAGTGAAGACTGCCATTTTTTTTGAACAGCCTAATATCCCTTTTTCTTCACTTTCTGTAAAGTAAAAACAAATCTGACAAATTGGAATAGAATGTGCAATGTTGCCAAAGCATTTGCATGTATGGAAATAAAAGCTACAAAGATTTTGAGCTTTACTCACTTTTTTGTAAACACAATGCTATTATCTCACAGACACACACAGTCGGTCAGTGCGCTGCCATGCAGGGCACTCAGCTGCACACTGGAAGAATCACAGATGATTAATGACTTTGATCAAGGGTGCGTTCAGTAAGTTTGTTGTCTGGAGAATAGATCCTGTGACCTCCTGGTCAAAAGCCCACCTCTAACCTTGAGGCCACTACTTCCCCCTTAAACCCAACAGCTGTCATGTTTTATACATGATTACAGGTCACTCCAAGAACAAGCTTCCAGCACCGCTCATCTTTGTTATTATTTAAACTGCAGGCAGCATGAATGAAATTCAAAGCACCGCATCCATCAGTATACTGTATGTTTTGTGTATTATTACTGCAGTAGCAGTACTCACTGGCATTGCTCATGACGTTCCGGCCCAATGTGTTGGTGTTGTTGTCGCTGCTGCTGCGGCTTAGGTTCATGTTGTTGGTGGCGTTGGTACGCGACATGTTGGGCGCACGGCGAACAAAGGACTCCATGAGGCTCGCCTCTCGAGACGATAGGTTAGGAACGCTGGCACTGGAGCTCATGGGCGCGCCAGCAGCCAGCAAGGAGCTAACAGACAGTCTGGTGTTTGCTGCCGAGCACAGAGGTCGCTGAGAAGGCGTGTCTTTGCTGGAGGACTCGGACACAGAACTGACGTCTGGAGAACTGACGCTCACCAAACCAATGGAGATCGCCGTTGCTGGGTCTGCTGTTGCAGAAGAGTCCTTATTTCTTGCTTCATCGCCAAGGGCAGGCGTGTCTGCAGTCAGTGTGCTAGAGCTGGAAGCAGAGCCGGAACCGCCCTCTGCTACCGAGGACAGAACAACAATTGGTTCCTGCTGCTGTCCTTCAGAGCCAGCTCCACCCCCAGAAAGTCCTACCCCAGAACTGTGGTCGAAGAGGAGCCCATCAGCCCTCCTCTCCAGTCGCAGACCCCCAGCACCTCCCCCTGGGAGGCCAGCAGAGGAGCTCAAGCTGATGTCCGAGGAGGATGCAACACTGCAAACGGAGCTACTGCTGCCCTTCCTGCTGCAGGAACTGGTCCCACCCAGCGACGTTGACCCGCCCTTGTCTGGACAGTTATTTTTCATCAGGCTGCTCCATGACTGCTGCTGGGAGGATGAGGATGATGACGAGGAAGTGGTGGTGATGCTGCTACTGCCGCCAGCTGCCGGGATCGCAGGGGGTCCCACCGTGGAGGAGGCGGGGCCTGAAACAGTGGATGAGACAGGTTTGGGTGATGGCGCTGTGGCAGCCGACTCAGGGTCGTACCCTGGAGCAAGCTTGAGGTCAAACTTTCCTTCAGCGCCCATACGGTAAGAGTTAGAGCCGCCAGCATCCCAGGTTACATCAATCCACCCTGGATGGACAGAGAGATAGGAGGGAGACGGACGGATGGACGTCAGAGACCCAGCAGAGACAGAGACAGACAGAGACGGAGAAATACAGAGAGAAAATGGTAAAGAGAGGTAGATAGAAGAAAAGCAGCTTGCAGTAAAAGCAGCTCAACACGGCTCCATGGTGGACACCGTCAGATCGACTTTAGCGTGAAATGTTCCTTTAAAATCACAGTGAAATCTTTACTCCTCAGCTCGCCGCTGCACTGTTACTGAATGAACTCAGCGGTTTAAAAAAGAGCAAATAAGTATTCAAGAAATGGCTTCATATATGTGAGGGAATCTGCATGGAAAAATAAACATTTCTGATCAACAGTGATTTTGTTGTAAAACAGTCCTAAGTCCTCAAAACACAGCAGAAAGGATCTTGTAAGAAGTCGTGCTGGCAGGTGACTTAAAAAAATGAATCACTATTATTAATTACAAAGCTTGTAATTCATTAATATCTTTAATTACCTAGCAGCAATACTTAGAAAATCATTTCTGCAATGTTGCGAAGACTTGTGACTATTTTACCACACAACTGCTGTTAAATAATCATAAAATAAAAGGTTTATTTTTCCATACAAATGCTCTCTCAAGAATAGACTAACTTTTTTTTTTTTTTTTATATAATAAAGGGCTAAATTCATACAAAAATCCTTCCTGCCAGGTTGTGTGTAGGTACTGTTGTGAAAAAGATTTCTATTTAGAAACAGTCTCTCACCTATTCCTTATTTCCATCATCCCTCCAGCAGGTGGCAAACACATCTATGGTATATAGGCAAAACAAAAGTTGCCTTTTGGATTGATCTGATGCATCAAAGTTCCCAGATTTTAGCCAGTTTATCCTCACTATATGTCCTTTATTTTGGTGATGGCATTTGTCGTTCTTGAGTTATTGTATTGAGTTTAAAGGGGATGGACTCACTTATCTATCAGTCTATCCACCAACTGTATTTTACAAGGTGAATGAATCAGCTTTCCCAAAGGCTAGGAATATTGTCCGAAATACTGATGAAGTTCTGCTGGATAAGAACTAATCCTTTGACAGAATACTTCTGGGCCTGGTTTGTCCTTTTGCTGACTCAGATGCATCCACACTCCAGTTTTTAAAATTGTGCACCCCCATCAAATACACACATCTGGCAAGCGATTCTATAACGATGACATACAGTTAACATGACCAATAAATGCATCTACACTGCCCCCTATTGGTTAGTTAGTTATTTGTTGGTCCCTCCTTGTACAACCAGTTAATCTTAGACACAATAACTACAGTAATTTGGACATGAGGTTGGAAATAAAAAATATTACTATATGGCTGCGACACTACGCGCACTCTGATTGGCTGATTTCCAGTCTGATATTTTCCCATATCAGACCGGTTACCATGACAATTGGTCTGGAACGCATATCACATTTGTTACAAACCAGAAAGCCAAAAACACGATTAGAAAAACAAAGTTGGACATGAACATACTCCATAAATATCTAAATGGCATCAGAAAAAAAAACGCACAGATTGAAAACTGACCAGCTAACGACTGGACCATCTGTTGGCAAGTTCTTCATAGAAGTGAAGATAGCGAACAGGTCTGAATATGAACTGTCAGCAGCTTTCATATTCGGACAACACCATAAGTTTGCGTGTTTATATAGTAGCCATATAATAAATTATTAACCTCACTTGCTCGGTTAATAATCCTTTAAATACTCTTTCACTGTGACTTTAAAAGAAAGATTAAGACCATTCTTGACTTGGTCCAGACAAAGCAGTTAGAGAGAAAATGTGGACAGTCACAGAGGATGACAATAAAAGCAAAAGTATAATATCTGTGCAAAGCTACAAAGCAAAACAAATAAATAAAAATCAACTTAATAATCATGATGGAAACATAAATGATTAAGAGCTGCAGCAGAATTTGTGCGGTAGCTGTGAACTGTGACGTATCCACACGGATGGCTCAGGAACACAAAATTACAACTGAAATTAGACAAACATCAGGAGGATGAAGAGGAAGGCCAGTGGGCAACCAGTGTATAGTTCAATTCATGCACAGGTACAAAAAAACAAAAAAAACATTGACAGGGCTAAACATTCAGAAACACTGGCACAAGAGCTGATTTTCACCAACTCAATTTTCAATTTCAGTTTATTTTCATTCATATAGCACCAAATCACAACAAAGTTGCCTCAATGCGCTTCACACAAGTGAGGTCTAACCTTACCAACAGAGCAAGCACACAGGTAACAGTGTTAAAGAAAAACTCCCTCTGAGGAAGAAACCTCAAGCAGACCAGACTCAATAGGGTGACCTTCTGCTTGGGCCATGCTACCAACACAAATTACAAAACAATTCACAAGAAGAATATACAGGAAATGTTGCTGGTGCACAGGACAAAAGGGTTACAGAAACAGACACCACACACAGACATCCATCTCTGGATGAAGCGGCACCTCAAACAGAGAGGGAAAAAAACAGAATCAGGCATCAGAAAGACAACAAATACAGTATAATTTGTCAGCATTAAGCATCAAGAAGAACAAAAGAAATACTAAGGTGATCGCCGGCCACTAGCCCTAAGCATCACTAAAAGACCCAGAATTTAGATAAAGTTGAGGCTGCGGCCTGCTCTGTTTACTAATAAATTAAGAGGATAAAAACCATATCAACATACTATGCCAGTATGCTAGCCATACAAAAGAGAAAATAAGTAAGTCTTAAGTCTGGACTTGAGAGTCTCTACAGAATCTGACTGTTTTACTGATGCATGGAGATCATTCCACAGAACAGGGGCACAATAACAGAAAGCTCTGTGACCCACAGACCTTTTTTTCACAAAGTAGTCCTGCACCCTGAGAACACAAAACTCAGGCAGGTACGTAGGGTTTAACTAGGTCAGCTAGGCAGGGAGGTGCCAGTCTGGGAACAATTTTATAGGCTAGTAGCAGAACCTTAAAATCTGATCTCACGGGGACAGGAAGCCAGAGAAGAGATGCCAAAATAGGTGTAATGTGGTCAAACTTTCTGCTTCATGTCAAAAGTCCGGCAGCAGCATTTTGAACCAATTGGAGACCCTAATGCTGGACTGCGGTAAACCAGAAAATACAACATTGCAGTAGTACAATCCAGAATTTCATAAATCGTGGAAAAGGTTTGCCTCATCATTTCACTCACTGTGTGGCTTTTGTAAATGCGATCATTTTGTTTTCTACAATGAATGACTTGAGCTGAGCCATTATCTGCCTGAGTTTTTCCACACTCATCTAATCTAAACAAAGTGCAACAGTGACGTTGGTCCATCTTGACCAATGATCTCTCAGGAAGGCTGGAGTTGGTGAGCAGACCAGAGGGAATTTTGAGATCTGTTACAATGCAAACTTTCCAAAATAATGATGTTTGTTGATATTTCAAACACAATGATGTAGTGTAAGTTTGCACTCATTTGTTGGATTATTAGCAGTATTACCCAAAAACTATGAGCCATTGTCATTAAAACAGTTGAGGCAGAATCCAACATCATGTGAAGCAGACACGGGAAAATCTAAACATCTGAAAGCCGAAAGAACCATAGCTTGTCGACAAAGAAGAGAATCACCAACACCTGTGGATTTAAAGACAAGATACATGCTAACGAGCTAGCCATGGTGCTACAATCTAAATATTTAAACAGTATATTTAGCAGTGTTAGAGTGCAGAACTGGACTTTAATCTGAACAGCTACATGTTGGGCTCCATCACCATCATCCTCATGTCACTCTGAAGTTGCCTGACGACCAGCAAAGTGCGTCTTTATTTTTTGGATCATTATCTTACCGTTGTGAGCCTCTCCAGTGACAGTGCCCTCGCCAGCCGGGTTTCCGTCCTGGTCACGCCACTTCCAGTCAATACCACGGACAACGCGAGCTCCCGGGACGATGTACTTCATCACCTGAGAACGAAAGAGGCGACGCTGACGGCGAAGGTTCGCCTCCGCCTCCTTCACAGCTTTACCTGGAGCACAGAACAGAAATCAAACACATCAGTGACAGCAGAGATATCCATCCAGAGGATGTGACAAAAATAAAGAGTACAACACAGTGCAAGGAGATCAGCAGTGAAGGATTATTGTTCATTTCACTGTCTGTAAACATCTGGCACAGACACTAACCCAGCTGATCCTCACAGACGGCGGTCACGGCGCCATACAGTTCCAGGCCCGACAGAGACAGGTAGTGCGTCTGACCGCTGGCATTCTTCCCCATCTGTTTGATCCTGATGTGCCTCCAGCCCTGCTTCTCCTCTTTGGATGGGTCAAGAGGCCATGTAGCTGTTGAGCTAATGCACACAGTGAGATTTTAAGATTTTATGAACTGTTAATAGGTGCTGTGTTCCAAACTCATGTCGGACCTTGAGGTAAGAACTCCTGACAGTACCGAAGCGACACAGCCCAAAATGCATGAACAATTTTGGATGATATTCATACCCAGGTTCATTGAGGCTGCAGTCATCGACGTGGGTGTACAGAGTGGTCCAGTTCTGACCGTCCTTTGATACTTGAAACACCCAGTTCCTCAAAGCAGAGCGGCCGTAACCCCTGAAAGGAGACGAGGAAAAAAAAAAAAAAAAAGATGTCAAAGTACACTCATCTCATTTTCTGTTTTGTTTTATAAGGGAGCACATTTCAGTATCAAAGTATGTTGGTTTTATATTTTTATTATGTATAGCTATGGGTTTTTGTTTTTTGCTTTAACCAGTCATCAATAATATTTTACTTTTGTTTAACAGATGCTAACTTGATCTGACTCGGCATTACCCCAACAAAACATTTGAAAAATGGCAAAAAATGTGGTGACAGTCGGCTAAGTCCAAATTTAATAAAACATTTAGACACATTGGACAGAATTTTCTTGTTGACGGTGTGTGTTTGCCGTAGTTACAAGGACCATTTCAAAGTTTTTGTTTTCCTGTTTTACTTTTAATGTGCAGTGACTTTGCAAACTGCACAATATACAGAACAAACGGTAACAGATTACAAAAAACAAATCGAGAGTTACGAATGTAACTACGGTTCTATGAATTCCGGATGACCGCCAGAGGGCGGTGCTTTAGCACCTGGATAACTACATGCGCGCAGCACAGAGGTCGAGAATATATACCAACAAAGTCACACCATTGAATGTGACGTCACTGGTTGTCTTTATATACCAGACGCACCCAGCGCTCGCTTCTTTTCGGAATGAACTCGCAAGACTCTGAGTGACAAGCAACTCTGGCGGTCATCCGGAATTCATAGAACCGTAGTTACATTCGTAACTCTCGTTCCATTTCATTCCTCCTGACCGCCAGAGGGCGGTGCTTTAGCACCTGGATGACTTAATACCAACAAGGTCACGAAGAGTCACACTCACCTCGCATCAGCAGTGGGGAGTGGAGGCAGACAACACTGCCGAAGTCACCGCAGGAGGAGTGGCCACATTCAGTCTGTAATAGCGGGCGAAGGTACAGGACGAAGCCCACGTAGCAGCAGCACAAATATCACTCAAAGGGACACCTCTCAGTGCAGCCCAGGAGGTGGACACCCCTCTGGTGGAATGGCACATAACCTTAGGAGGCTGAAGACCTCTGGACCTGTATACTTGTAAAATGGCATCCACGACCCAATGCGAGAGTCGCTGCTTTGAGACAGCACAGCCTCTTTTGTCATCACCGTAACACACAAACAGGGCATCCGTTTTCCGGATCCCGGCAGTCGCACTAATGTACTGCTTCAACATTCGGACAGGACACAGGGAACCTGAAACAGATAATCCTGGATCAGAATGCGGGACATACACAGCCAAGGAAACTGACTGGTTAACATGAAAAGTTGAAATTCTCTTGGGTAAAAAGGACGGATTAGGCCACAGCGTAACCCCAGATCTGTCAGAATTCCATCGCAAACACTCCCCAGCGACTGAGAGGGCATGGAGCTCTCCCACCTGCTTAGCCGAAGACAGTGCAAGTAGAAAGGCAGTCTTCACTGACACCCATTTAAGATCAGCACTTTCAACTGGTTCGAAAGGGGATAAGCTTAAACCTTCCAGGACTAGAGGAAGGTCCCATGAAGGTACGCGTGCAAGCCTTGGAGGCCGCAAACATAGAGCACCTTTCAAAAAACGACACACTAAGAGGTGTGAACCCACTGACCGGCCATCAACATAGACGTGCCGGGCAGAGATTGCAGCAACATAAACCTTCAAGGTAGCGACAGAAAGTCCTTTCTCCAGCAGTTCTTGTAAATATGTGAGGAGAATAGGCACAGGGCAATGCTCCGGGTCAAACTTTTGTTTCTCACACCACCGCGCAAACAGCTTCCATCTGTTGTTATACAAAGCCCTGGTAGAAGCAGCACGTGAATTAAGGATAGTCTGAACAGCCTGGTCACAAGAACATAACAAGGAGTCTGGCCCCTCAACGGCCACACATACAGTTGAAGGCGTTCTGGGTGAGGGTGCCAAATCCTCCCCTGTAGCTGTGACAACAAATCCTTCCTCTCCCGGAGAGCCCAAGGTTCTCCCTCGAGGAGTTTGTGAATCATGGGAAACCAAATCCTCCCAGGCCAGAATGGAGCAACCAGCAGCACCCTGTGGCTGCTCTGATCTATCCTGTGCAGTGTCAACATCAGCAGCGGGAGAGGAGGGAAGGCATAAAGGAGGCAATCCGGCCACGGGTGAGCAAATGCATCCTGTCCCAGCAGGCTGTCTGGTTCCAAGAGGGAGTACCATCGTGGGCAATGTGTCGAGGTGCTTGAAGCGAAAAGGTCCACTTCCGCTGCACCATATTTCTGCCAGATCACTTGGACCACAATCGAGTTCAGTCTCCACTCTCCCGGTGGTGGTTTCTGTCTGGTGAGTAAATCCGCTGCGCTGTTCTGTACACCGGGCAGATGAACTGCTCTGACACTCTGAAGGCGAGGCAACACCTATAAGAGAAGCTTCCGAGTTTCTGCCAATGAGTGATTGGACCTGGTGCCCCCCTGATGGTTTATGTGATAGACTGTTGACGTGTTGTCCGACCGGACAAGAACACGTCTTCCTCTCAGGGTTGGGAGGAAATGCTTGAGAGCCAGTCGCACAGCGCGAAGCTCCAGCGCGTTTATGTGTTGTGTCATGGCACATGGAAATAGGTGTCTTTTAAGTCGACACTTGTGAACCAGTCTCCTGGTGTGATAGTTTGAAGGACGTCTACTGTGTGGAGCATGTGAAACTGCAGCACTTTGATATAACGATTCAGACGTCGGAGATCGAGGATAGGATGAAAGCCGCCATCCTTCTTTGGAACAAGGAAGTAAATTGAATAGAACCCCCTGAGCTGGTCTGATCTGTGAACTGGCTCTATGGCCCCCTTCTCCAGGAGTTCCAAAATCTCCCGTTGTAGGGCAGCAGACTGCACCGAGTTGGAAACCACAGTCATCCTCACCCCACTGAACTTTGGAGGACGACATCCGAACTGAATTCTGTAACCTTCGAACAAGGTTGAAATGACCCACGGGTCTTGAACTTGAGCCTCCCAGTGGCTGAGTTGATTTCGTGAAAAACGGCTGGGGGCCAAACATTGGCAGTCAGACCCGACCACCTCTGCCTCGCATCCCCGAGGACCTCTGGGTGCGATTACTGGAAGCTCTGCGAAACCGTTCAGTTCTCGGGGGTCTGCCCATAGGCTCACAAAAGGCAGGCTGCTGAGAGAGCTGGCCCTCAACTGCAAAAGCACGTGCAGCTCTGGGAGTCGGCGGAAGCCTGGATGTAGAGTGAAAAGCTGTAGCACGTCTGACTGGCTGAGGTCTGGAAGACCGGTGTAGGTCAACAAACTGTTGCCGAGATTTACTAGCCTCGACAGCATGCTCTAAAGTTTGTTGGGCCGCAGGTCCAAATACTTGGCCTGGACGAACCGGCAGCGAACGGAGTGTGCCTCTGCAGGATTCAGAAAGGGGGGACTGCGCAAGCCACACCTGACGTCTAGTGATGGTAAGGGTTGATATCAGTCTGCCAAGCTCTCTGGACATATAAGCAAAGGTTTGGAGTGAGGCATCACTAAGACTTTGCGTAGCATCATCAACCTCTGCCTCCCTCAAAGACTTTGAGAGGGCAAGGGCTACATGGGACAGTGAGTTGCCTAGGTGACCGATGCAAGCAGCTATGTCATAGCTTTTGGTGAAGAGATCATCAGTGACCCTACACTGAGGGCGTGGGCAGCGGGCATCCGGCCGAGCAGCATCAGCTGGAGCCACAACCACAATAATGCTGTCAACGGCGGGCATACGGTTCAGACCATACTGCACTGAATCACACATAGAGCTAAGGGCTCTGCAGTCCTGTGATAGATGGGTCAATGATTTGGGGTCCGCCCAACATCGGTGGAGCTCCTCGATATATGGTTGTGAAACTGGAACGTTGAACTCAGGCTTCTGAGTGACTTTGAAAAAGGCACTTAAAGCGGTGGTTTCCGCAGGGGGATTGTCGACCCCAAGCCTGGATAAAGCCAACTGAACAGCTTGCTTGACAAAGGATAGTCCAGGTTCGGTTTGCGGCATGGACTCTGCCTCGGAGGTATGAGAGCCCACTAATGAATGGCTTGGGGAAAGACTCCTCTCATCCTCATCCTCCACACAGTTTATATCACTTGTCCTGTACAAGGAATCAGTTGCAGCAATAGACACGACATCATCCTCCTGCTGAGTAACTACATTGGTCTGATCAGCCTCATTAGGGACAGCAGGAACTGTCACTGCATCCTTAGGCTGTAGATTCAGAAGCAAGGACTTAATCAGAGCAAACTCAGAAGTCAACGTTTCGACCTTTTCAGCCAAAGCATGGTCATGAGTAACCTTCTTAGCAGAAGGGGCTCCTGCATGTGGGCGTTTACGGCACTTTGGGTCCTTCCTGGGGCTGGAGGCCAAAGTCGCACTAGATATTCCACTTTCCAATGCCGCAAGTCTAGCGGATCTCTCTGCCAGTGGCATGCTGGCACAATTAAGGCAGGCATCGCCAGTCAGGGCTTCCCTCAGGTGTCCGATCCCAAGACAGGAGGGGCAAAACATATGTCCATCATCTGGGCTCAAGGGAGCCAAACAGGTACTACAGCCATGCAACAAAGGCTCTGTCAACATTGTGGACTGCGTGCAGATGGCTAACGCAAGCCCTGATGGTTACAAATGGAAAGACAAAGCGTGAATCACACGCAGTGTAAATAGTAACACGAGGCACGGAGCGTGAAGCACTCACAGCCGCAGACTCAGCACGGAGCTTGAAACACTCTCAGTGTAAAAGCTAATACAAGGCCCGGAGCGTGAAACACTTACAGCCACAGTAATAACACGATGCACACAGCCGAAAAAACTCACAGCCCAAGTGCTAAGTCACTTAGAGCAACGACGACAACACTAGCTGCTAGCGGAGCTGTTAAACTTAGCAAATGGCGGCAGTGCAGACAAAGTACTTCAAGGAGTGGAAAACACTCACGCCAAGCCCAACACAGTACACTATACTGGTTCTGATACACACACTACCACGTAGTTAACGTGGTTAGCGACACAACTAAACAAATAGCCAGCCTTCATCGAAACAACACAGCTAATGTGCACAGAGGAAAATATCCAGCAGGACAGCGGCAAGGCGCGCACCCAGCGTTTAGGAAGGTGTACTCACGACAGGCGTCAAAGAATACAAAAAACGGTGAAGCCGTGTCTCGCAGCCTCTGGAGGACGTGTGCAGTGCACGTAGCTCCAACCGAAGGTGGGTTGCGAGGCTACAAGCGTGAGTGGCAATCGCAGCTAAATGCGTTCTCAACCTCTAAGAATGCGAGAATGTAGAAAAGAAGCGAGCGCTGGGTGAGTAACCAGTGACGTCACCCAGGTCACATTCAATGGTGTGACTTTGTTGGTATATATTCTCGACCTCTGTGCTGCGAACATGTAGTTATCCAGGTGCTAAAGCACGGCCCTCTGGCGGTCAGGAGGAATGAAATAGACTCACCATTTAACAAATAACAGCATCAACAACATACACTAACATGGTTTAGTGCTAAAATCATTTAAACAAAAAAATAAAAAATCAAGAAAGATCAAAAAACATTCAATTTAGTATTATATAGCTATAATAAATAGAGAGCGAGAGACTGATATGTGGCACATGTGAGGTACAGAGGCACATAGCGGCTTCTTCATAGCGGATACGTGATTAAAACATGGATCATTCTTCGAATAATCGCTGACACACCCATGCGTGCCTCATTATTCATGGTTTATTATTTGGTGGGACCGAGACTTTATGCTCAGCAGAAAACAGAGGGAAGAACTTTTCTTACAATCTGTCATTGCTTAACTCCAGAGGAGCACTTCCTTTTCTGTTGCATATTATTTTTGCCACACACACGGCTATCTATAAATTTATTTATAATTTTATTTTTCTTGAGTAATTAAAAAAATAAATAAAAATCCTCCAGATTTATCAATAATTATAAGCTTTTGTGGGCAGCACGGTGCCTTAGTGATTAGCACTGCTGCCTCACAGCGAGAAGGTCATGGGTTCGATTCCCACCTGTGGCCTTTCTGTGTGGAGTTTGCATGTTCTCCCTGTGTTTGCGTGGGTGCTCTCCGGGTGCTCCGCCTTCCTCCCACATCCAAAGACACGTGGGTTATGTGGACTGGAAACTTAAATTGTCCCTAAGTGCAGGTGTGAATGTGTGTCTGTCTATATGTGGCCCTGTGACAGACTGGCGTCCTGTCCAGGGTGTACCGCGCCTCACGCTCTGACTGCTGGGATAGGCTCCAACTCCCTGTGACCTTTAAATGGACTAAGCGGTTGAAGATGAGTGTGTTTATTGTCCATGTCAGTCATATTTCCTGTCTTCATTTGTGTTTTCAGACCTGGCATGTCTCAGAGTGTAAGCTGAAGGAATAACCCAAAGCCCGAGGTCGACGGCGAACCAGGCATTCTTATCGTCGTTAGTGTGGCAATTGAGGGCAGAGCTATCCCGACTCAGGATGTCCTCTAACCGCCCGTAAGGGAGGTTACGACCCTCTGAGGATGTCACCACCACCAGACCATATGCAGCAGGATTCACCCATTCATAGGCTGTCCTGAAGGAAACAGAAAGCAGTCTGGTTAGGATTTGTTTTTAATCTATATCTATCTGAAATGTCAGAAGAACATGAGCGTAAACATGATTCAAAAGTCTGAAAAACCTATTTCTGCAGAAGCCATTGTAGACCTCATCATTTTTTTTTTTGCCATTGAAATAATAAATAAGAAGGGCTATAGCCACTGTCCATACTTGGCGTTGGTTCCGACCCAGTAGATGATCCCATTCTCATCAAAGTTATGCTGGTGTCTGAAAGTGAAGGTTTGACCTTCCCTCAGCTTTCTCACAAACACAAAGGATGAGCGTTCAAAGTCATACCACTGCTTCGCAACCTGGAGATTAAAAAGACATTTTTCATGAGTGTAAAACAGTCGTGATGTTGACTTTTTCCCCCCTTTCTACAAACTCAATTATTTATTTTGAAACCAGTGGTGGAAAGTTACAGATTTACAGTAACATTACTTGCAAAGATTTACTGTCTAAGTACAATTTCTGGCAGTTACTTGATGACAGTATTTCGTCTGTCTGCAATCTTTTCTCTATTCAACAATTTTACTTCTGTGAAATTAAACATTAAAATGTGTCATCTGTCACGGACCATTTTCAGCAAATATTGCTCTAGAGACTCCACAGTTGCCAGCGGTTCCATCTTCAACATGCGGCCCGTGCGGTCAATCAGTGCCGTTTCACCTGGTGCCCTCTCCAGGCGGAACCGCAACCTCCTGGTCAAAATCTGACACACCAACAAACACAAAAAAACAGCTTCAGACATTTTCTGGTTCACTGGCAGCCTAAAACTTAAAGAAACTCACCTGCAAGTTGTAAGAGGATCCTGGAGTGTCATAGAGGTGTAGAGGTAGACGCTCGATTGACTCCAGAACCGCGATCAGTTTACGGATTAAGGCAACAGCAGGTCGGCTGCAAACAGGTGCAGCGAGGATTAACGCAAGAGTTTATCAACTGACAGACAACATATAGAACTTTCTGTCATATACATATAAAAATTTCAAAAACCTTAATTCCCCCCCCCCAATCACTTTCAAATGCGAAAGTCATGGACATTTTTTTTCTTAAACTAGTTTTAAATCAGAAACGATAAGAGAATCTTCCATGTTGTTACCTTTCATCATCTTCATTCTCGCTAAAAGCTGCCTTAAATACATTGATCCTCTCCATTAAAGGTTTACAATCATGTTTCAGGTCCGGTTCCACATTCTGCACAAAACAAATACAACAATAAAAAACAACAACAACAAAAAAATACCTCATGTTGTTCATTTTCAGCATAGCATTTACTGAAACTTAATCCAAAACACATCTCCACATTCAGACAGAAAGACTTCATACAAAAATGATAACATAAAATGACAAACATTTGTATACAGACAAATATTTCACTGAGAGGAAGAGAGAATTTAACTGAAGTGAACTAACTGACAACAAACCTTCTTACTGAAGCGTACTGTGTCCTGAGCAAACAACAAACAAGAGGAACACTCACATTGTTGAGGACGGTGAAAAGAGCCTGGACCAGACCACTGCTGCACATCTCGTATGGAGAAATAGTGTTTTCATCCTTCAGGACTACAATCAGGTTCTCCAGAGCGGTTTTCATCAGGTCCCTCCAGGTGTTCTCGCCTTCAAAGCACTGTCAAAGCAATCACACGTCTTAACACCAACCGTAACACCACTGTATGTTGCATTTGTAGTTAGCCTGGTGTGTGACCTGTCTGTTGGTGTGCAGCTCCCAGGCTGATTCCAGCTGGGTGGAGATGTTCCTCAAGGTGACCACCACTCCTCGGGGCATGCTCTCCACTGCTTTGAAATGGTCATCATACAGCTCTCTCGCCATACTCTTCACCTTCTGCTTTGTCTTTTCCAGCTTGGACTTCAGCTTCCTGCCTCGTTTCCCCGTCCAGCCTGTCACAAACTCCGAGCCTGCAGACACACAACAGCAGCACCAAATGTATAACCTTCCAGTCCACTCTTCTGAAATCACACACACACACACACACACACACACACCAGCTTAGCATGAGAAACTTTAGGAGTATGCTTTCCTCCTAAAGCGAAGGTCCTCTGTTCACAGCCACCCGTGCTCTGTTCTCCTTGTACATCTGAAGTCTCATATGTAACCATGTTTCATTCTAACAACCAGAGGAACCGAGAGAGCAGCTGGAAACAAAGGCGACTCACCCAGCGAGGTCTCGGCAGTGAACGAGTGCTTGGTTCCTCGATTGGACTCAAAGACGAAGCCCAGCAGGTCCTCCTTCAAGATGGTGGCCTGCTGGCCATCAGAATTGTGGATAGCAATCTCTCCCTCCTTCAGACATGTCAGAGACCAGTTCCCCACAGTCAGCTTGGTTGGACCAGTGCTGGAAAGGATGGGCTGGCTGGACGTCACTGGTTTGACCTGACTCCTTGCCCTCTGCAGCTTCTCCAGGAACTCACTGCGAGACTCTGCAGGAACAGAGGCGGAAGAAACCCAATGAAGAGAAGGAGCGTAAGCAATAAGAAAGACGACAAAAGTTACATGAAACAAGAGTCAGAGTGGGAGAAAAGTGGGCAACCAGGAAGAAGAAAGGAGGAGATTGAAATGTGCAACAGAGAGACATTGTTGAGGCAAGCAAAGCTGATCAGTGTGGAGGTACCAGAGCTGTCGGAGCCACCCTCTGGACTGCCACTAGAGTACATGGTGGCCAGCTTCCCATCCAGGATGAACCTGAACCAGCCATTGGATCCATTGGACAGCTCCAGTGCTGCAGCATCTGACCAGATGTACAGACAGTCTCGCCCCCTGATGATGGACCAGTCCCTCCAATGGTATGGCTTGCCCTGCTGGATTTCCCGAGCATCCTCCTGCACCTCCTCCTCCTGTCGTAATAAGAAAGATCAAGAAACCAGGATGATACAGGATGCACAAGGACTGCACAGGAGAGAAAAAAAAAACTGTCTAAATTTCCCTGTGGAAAACACAGCTGGATGACATAATCCTGTGCTGTCAGTACTTCTGTGGTCCCTCTCACTTGTCCCAAGGCAAAAAAAAAAAAAAAAGGCCTGAAGCACAATGTGTCCATTGCATGTGCATCATTTGTTGATTTTTGTTTAGGCGTCTTTGTTAACAGATTAGACCTTGCAAACCATTTGTGTGAGTCTTAAGCCCCTTTCACTTTCACCTGGCTTGCATACAGTTGCGTTGTGATGAGTATGGAGTACGCTGGAAAATTGTGCAGTTTTTGGCGTAGTCTGTGTGTTTGCATTCCTAGTCTTGCTGTCAGTTGCTTACTGGCACGTATGTAGCCCTCATGCTATTTTTCTGTCCACTCCTTTACTTTTTTCTTTTGACAATGGAAATGCACTCCGTTCTGAAAATGTTACATGAACGGCACTCACATTGCACACGGGGGGAGAGGACGTGTGCCTGGAGCGCACCCGGCAACCGCGCGCGTGTTCGTGCATGAGAAATGGACAATGGACATTTCCTGTCGCTGGAGATTTGTCCGTGAGCAGGAGTTAATGGACTTTACTTAACGTGCTGCAATCGTAAAAGAAGTGGAGATGGTGAAATAAAACCAAAGTTGCATCTGGCTGTTGCACGCGTGATTCGCCGTGAGAAGTGAAGGATGGACATGGAAATGTCTTCCCGTTGGAGATCTGGACATGACTTGGCTCGCCTCTTCATTTTCCGCGGTTTTGAAGCTTCACTGCCAGCAAAGTCCAGCGGGATGAATAAAATCTATCAATCCAGGTATGTACTGATAAAAGATTTTTCGCCCTGGCATGTAGAATTGCGGAGGCTTGGTGTACAGTAGCGTAGTGTAGATTTACAACAGTTGTGGAGTGTTGTGTAGACAAACTGCACACTTTCTGCGTCCAGTGCTCTACTCAAAAAAAAAAAAAAAAAAAATTAAACGGGTTTAATTTCTTGCGTTCACCTCGCATAGCCCTCAGCATACTGCTGTGTAAAATTTGGCATAGAGCTGCATAACTCAGCATAGACTGTACACCGCAATATGCAATTCTACATTGGCCCCAGTGTGAAAGGGGCTTTACTTCACAGCTGTTATGCCCCTCTAAAGAAGAGACCCGGTGTCTCAGACCGAACGCCCCCCCCCCCCCACCCCACCCCAAAATTGGTCTGCCCGTCTTCACTGTGCATGCGTCATTTCGGACCACAGCAGCGCGTCTGAGATGGAGTCTCTTCACCCAAAGCAATCAAACAGATTAATGGGACTATTAACCATCAGATGATAAAGTAAAACCTCTTAAAATTATTCTAAATTCAGTTTTAAGCAGAAACTCTGACGCTTTGAAATGACCGACGTGCAGTGAATGCATCAGCTAGCAGCTTGTGTTGCTGCGGTGCGCTGATCGCTTCACCCATCTTTTATGATGAAATAATGCTGAATTTATGTAGAAATGATTGTTGTACAAAAGCTTCAGATATCTGTCGCTGAGATAGATGATGACTGGAGGCAGTCTGAAGTAGAAACAAGGTGTTAATCTGTGAAATGCGGCTAATTATGCATATGCAGTGAAGCCAGTGCGGACCGATTTTTAGGGGGGCGACCGTTCGGTTGGCGACATCGGCTCCTATTTTTGTGGTCAGTGCATTTGTTTCCAAAACAGAAGACTGAAGAGAACTTGAACATCTAATGATTCCATGATTGATCTAACATAATCTGGTATTCAAATGTGATTAAAAATTAAACAGAATCACATTTATTATAGACTGTAATAGGCTCTTTGCTGTTTAAGCTAGGGGAGGTGATGGTCTAGTGGTTAAGGTGTTGGGCTTGAGTCCAGAAGATCATGGGTTCAAATCCCCGCCTCACTGGAAGGGCCCTTGGGCAAGGCCTTTAATCCCCTATTGCTCCTGGTGTGTAGTGAGCGCCTTGTATGGCAGCACCCTGACATCGGGGGTGAATGTGAGGCATAATTGTAAAGCGCTTTGAGCGTCTGATGCAGATGGAAAAGCGCTTTATAAATGCAGTCCATTTACCATTTGAGCTGTAACCTGGTAACATGCACCAAAACAAAAACCAGGATGATCCTCAACTGTCAGGCACATGTAACTCATCTGAAGTGCAGGCTGCAGATGCTGCTCGGTTTCACAAGGGTTTTGGGTAAACAAGACCTTCCATCATGTGCTTGTGAATGAGTTTGTTTGTCTACATGTGGGTCTGTGACACACTGGCACCCTGTCTGGTGCCTTTCACCCAATGACTGCTGGAATCAGCTCCAGCTCCCCCGGAAAGCTTAACAGGAATAAATGGGTATAAAATGAAATAAACACCTATTATAAAAATCAGTGATGGCATTTGCAGCACAAAACATATTCTGAGAGGAGGAGTGTCAGTTTTGTATTTTTATTGCTGGGAAGCAGCATCTGTATTTTTTTTTTATTATGTTGATAGCCGCCAGAATATGACCCCTGCTGAAAGCCATGCTTTCCTTTGATATGTGAGGGAGAAACAAGGCAGAGTGTCATAATAAAACCATTATATTTTCATGATGAAGGTCTGACTGTGCAGGTGTTCCTGCAGCGAGGAAAACGTAAGCCATGACAGCAGCTTTAGGCAAAGCGTTGACTGAACACAGCATGACTGTCTACAGCAGCTCTCAGCATCCTCTGCTTATTTTTCCAGTTGCAAGAAACAAGACAAACAGATGACAGGTGAAAGATTGGGTTTCTGCAGTCCAAAGCTGCTGCAGGGTTATCGACACTGTGGTCATTTTGCATGCATTAAAGGAATAGTTAATTAGTTACTTGCATCAGGAAGTGTATCTGGCATTAACTATGTGTAGGGATGGGTATTGATAAGATTTTATCGATATCGATGCCATTATCGATTCTGCTGATTGATCCGATTCCTTATCAATACCTCTTGTGAATTTTGTACTAAAAGTAGGCTTTGCAGGGTTCTATGTATGTCATTGAGTCTTAAAGTAAATACATATGAAATTGGTCACTGTATCCTTGATCTCTGGACATAAATAAAAATAAAATGGTGTTTTGCTTTGAAGTTATTAATTCTGACTGGATTCTATCGTTCTAACTTCACTCGGCAGAGAGCCACACAGCATTTGGAGCTGTGTGTACAGAACGGAGGACGATTCTCTTTCTTTCTCGCAACAAGACAGGAGTCCCAGTTACTAACTTTAATCCGCACAAAAGTGAATCACGATTTCACATATTCAGGGATGAAAGTGGTGAAAAACAAAAAGAGCTGAAACCCAAAATTACCCCCCCCCAACACCACCTGCATGAAAATGTTTGAATTCTAGAAGCTCTGAAATGCAATCTGGGACTATTACAGACAATAAACTGCAGTGAGTGTAGCATCCATTTAGTGAGGAAAAACAAACTGTCATTAAACTTAAGACAGGGATGAAATGGAGGTTTAAGAGTCACTAGGTGTTCACAGGAAACATTTATTTCTGTATGTATGTATGTATTTATTTTATTTATAAAACAATATTACAATTTGTAATACATTTGACTCTTTTACAACAACAAACGCTTGACAGCTGCAACTGCTTAATGCTAACTTAACATTGAAAATGCCATAGACATGCTAACGTGTTAGCATCGGTCCCGTTTTTAAGTTATAAAATACATCAACTGTTTCAGAAAACCATAACAGGTCGGTTTAACATAAAAAAAGGTAAATAATACTCTCAGCCATATGCTTTTTAGGGTTTTAGCGCGGGAAAGCGAAAGAAATTTTTTTTTATAAATGAAGCAATGATCGAAGCACTGCTTCGATCTGCGAATCACTGCTTCGATTGGTTCAAGGTTCAAAGCAAAGCCCCGCTGCAGGGTCTGTAATCAATGTAGAGAAGTTATAATTTTCCTGACAAACACCCCCAAAAACAACGGCCACTCTGAAGGACTGATAAGAGAATCGTTAAGTAAAAAGGTTATTGATGTCGGTGGATCGAACCATTTCTTAACGATACCTGAAAGGAACCGGTTCTCGATACCCATCCCTAACTATGTGTATGAGCTGTTTAGCTGCAAAATCTGTAACTCACAGTACAACAGGTGAAGTTGCACAGCCCCTCCCTAAAGAAAAATTCTAATTTAATACAAAGTCCTTTAAATGCAAACATGCACACACTGAAAATACCTTCTCAGGCTTTGCTTCATCTTCGTTCTCATCGTCAGAGGCAGGTCCAGCCAAAGTGGACACCTTGTTGATGACTCCCAGTCTAGCCAACTGGTCCAAGAAAACATCTCCACCTTTATCCACAAGATCTCTGATGATCTGCAAGGCCAGGAGGTGACCGTCGTCGTCATCCTAACACAGAGATATATTTATGTATATATTCAGAAGTCATGACACTGGTTTCGTTTGTGTAAAGAAAAAATGATCCATCTCCGAATGGCAGGACACATAAACTAAGAAAATATGACCTTCTTAAAAATGAAAGATTAAGGTTTATATGTGCAGCTACACTAAGGCACGTCATCTTTAGCTGTTCAAACTGGCAGGTTAAATAACACATAGAGGAAGGCTTGGCATAGATGGGAAATAAAATTTGAGTTTTGTTCCTTACAGAGCAGGCGGCTCCGTGTCACAGGAGGTATCGACTGAGGTTTGTCTGCACTGTCCCAGTCAACCCGGCTATAAACCAGTGTTGCAGACCCAACGGCCCCCCTAAAAATCGGTACACTCTGCCTTCACTGCGCATGCGTCATTAGCCGCAGTTCACCGATAATCACGTTGTTTCTGCTTAAAACTGCACTCCAGTCATCATCTATCTCAGCGACAGATATCTGAAGCTTTTGTACAACAATTATTTCCAAATAAATTTGGCATTATTTCATCATAAAAATGGAGGAAGCGATCAGAGCGCCGCCGCTACACAAGCTGCTAGCTAATGCATTCACTGCACGTCGGTCATTTCAAAGCGTCATGGAGTATTGCTATGTTTATGCTTAAAACGGACAGATTTCTACTTAAAACTGACTTTAGAATGATTTAAGAGGTTTTACCTTGTCATCTGATGATTAATAATCCCATTAATCCATTTGATTGCTCTGAGTGAAGAGCCTCTGTCTCAGACATGCTGCTGAGCTCTGAAATGACACATGCGCAGTGAAGGCAGGGCGGACCAATTTTTAGGGGAGGATCGTTCGGTCTGCGACACCGGGACCAACTTTGGAAGGGGAAATACCCTGTGATGTACTGGCCTCCCATACCGGCAGAGTTGTAGACTTTCATCGTCTTCACAGTATATGGGCCCTGTTCTTTTGAAGAGTGATTATAAAAGGCTTGATTAGAATTTTGGGAAATGTTTGCCAATACTGTGAGGTAAACAATTATTCTCTTTCACAGTCCTTTTAATACATGCACTGCAGGAAGCTGACGCTCATACACGTGGCCAGGGCAACTTTGAGTTAACAAAAAGTGAGTGCTTAAACACCGAAGGTGCTGTTCAAACCATAGCAAAAGCCGCACCACAGATTGCTGGGATTTTTGTTCCAGCTTTAGCATTCTACCTCTTATGGCCTACAGTAAGAAATCACATTGTGTAATCATTTTATGCACAATGTTGAGTTTCTTCCTCACTGAATCTTTGTATTTATCAACAGGTGCCTTTCCACCACATGGACTAATGCGGTACTTAAGATCTAATACTGTGCTTGTGCAGCAAAATGCAGATTTGTTTATTGCAAGTGTGATGCGTACCTCGTGGTCCAAGACAGTAGCAGTGATCTCCACCAGCACAGTGGGCAGGTTGTGCCCCGTCTCACTGTCACAGACTTCCTTCAGGAGGACTTCACTACTGTAATGAACCATCTTCCTAATCAGAGCTAGACTGGCTTTCCTGTAGCAACAAAACACAAAGATATTAAATCTAATTCAAAAGGAAATCCAACAGAAGTCTTCAAAGTTTCACACTTTCATGTCTGACATTTTTCAAAGAAAGAAGCAACAGCTTTCAACTTCCTTTTGAAATGATGTGAAGTGTTTTTCTGCTCTTAGCATTTTTTTTTTTAAGTTGAGTCCCTCACTAACACCCAATAAACAGGTCTGATACAGGCACCAGGCCCAAATATGGTACCTAATGGAAGGCAACATGGTATGCTGAAAGGTTTGTGCAAAAACAGGCAGAAGTCTCTTCAGGTAGATGGGAGCCATTTCCGGGTCTCCTCTGGGTTCGCTGCCCTCCTCCTCCTCCTTGTTCACATCCTTCCTTTTCTTGTCATCGCTCTTGTTCACGGGACACATCCAGTCTCCTGAAACACAGGAATTTGTTTTATAGTGCAGCTTTGGCTTTTGTGTGCACATGCAGTAATGGGGCCTTACTCACCGGGGGACTGAAGTATGGCCACCACCTCACTGTGTCCTCTCTCCCTGGCCTTGTCCAGAGGCGTCTTTCCGTCCTCATCCCTCAGGTCAGGGTTTGCTCCATGACGCAGTAAAGTCTGCAAAAATACTTGCATGCTTAGGATACCAGGTACATTCAGCATGACCACTGACTTACTTTGGTTCCTGTTTTTGGACCCCACTTATTGATGGATAAAAAAACAAAACAATGTTTGTCACTGTGGCTATCGTGTAAACAAACCAAAATTTTAACAGACAGCTCAGTGTAAATAAAAGACAGCTGATGTTACCTTGGCTACTTGTGGACGTCCGAAACAGGCAGCATAGTGGAGCGAGGATGACCTCTGACCTCTGTTGACATCTGCACCCCTCTCACAAAGGAACTCCACCTGAAACAAATATGCACATTTGTTTGATTAAGATGAATCATTCAGGTGAATTACACACAAGTCTTCTGATGGCAGAATAAAAATGGTCTCTCCCTCATCCCCGTAGCTCTCTCAGGTTAAGTCCTAGTCTTTGTGCCAAGACTGAGAACTGACTTTTTTTTTTAATAAACACTCCATTCTACTCAGAAGTCAAGTCAATTTTGGAAACACCCAGGCTATAAATTATCTCTTGACTTTAAGGCCCTGTGTGCATAAAGCATTCCCCAACTCCCCCTCCTGGCAGAAAAGCGCTGAAAGAGCTCCCACGGATGCTTCATCCCAGCAGTTTCAGTGGGGGTGGGAAGCCGCCGTTGTGGGATTTGTTTCTATGATGACAACAAACATCTAATGACGAGCTTATATTGCACAATGGTGAAAGGTACTCACCCTCAGCAGGAAAATGGTGTCTATCTAATCTGCTATCACAGATGGGTTTTCTTTTTCTTGTGGATAGATTGAGTGACAAATCAACAAAACTACACCTCTCCTCCCAGTCATTTGAAAAAGCTTTGCAGTGAGGTCATAGTGTCTTCCTGAAAAGTTCAGGAAAAAAAGACACGGGTGCTGCAATGTTTTGTTTTGTTTTTTGCTGGAGGTGGCTGCTTCTGGAAGTATACACGAACACTATGCCTTCATCATCGTTGTCCTGTTATGACAGCTTTTTTTTTTTTTTTAAATCCCACAAACTGAATGTGTCACTCTGCCATTTAACCTAAATAGAATTTGAGAGAAGATGATCACAGACGCAAATATATTATAGATTTGGGATGACTAGAAAATGTGTCCATGTTTCTGCCGAGCTGTAATCCTTAAGTGAAACACTGAGTGTCTGACAACAAACTTACCATTTCTTGTGTGCCAAAAGCCGAAGCCCAGTTGAGCAGCGTTTGTCCAACGTCATCCATGAAGTTCACCTCGAAAGCTGGAACAGAAACAGAGTCTGTGGCCTTCAGTCAGTTTTGGATTATTTTGACTATATATGGTTTAATAAAGATAGCTTCACCAAGGCTGAAAATGGTATATTCACAGGCACGCCTTTCTTGTGGGGGGACGGGCAAATTAAACAGGTGATCCTCCCGAGGGGTACGATCAAAATGTGGGATTCATCACAACCAAGAGATTTCAATGTAGTCTCAAAGAAATGTCCGAAGCAATGAGACATTCCCCAGCCTGATTGGTCAAGTCTCTCAGCTTTAATACAAAATAACAATACAAGTGTCTGAGGCAAGGAAGGACTCATTTAATTAAACTTTTCATGATTACTGGCTCCTTGGATCTTTTCCTTGTGTCTTAAATTAGGGGGATTAAGAGCAGAAAAATATTTAAGAGCTGTGAATGAAATTATAAGTATAGGACTGTTTTATTTGCAGTACTTATTGTTAAATGATAATTTGCTTGTCAAGAACTTGAAAGGGTAACAGCAAATTTTGAGGTTATTATTTACTGGTAAAAATTAACCAAAGGATTCATCATCTAATCACAAATTAATTGAGAGATTAATAAGAAAACCAGTGGATTCATCAGCCAATATAAAAAATAGCTGATCAGAGAGGGGAAAAAAAAAATTCTTTGATTGCAACCTTTCAATAAAGGTGTTCCCATTTTAGCCAGGAATGATTCAGATTCGGCCTGCCACCTGGTGGACAGACTTTATATCCCAGATACATCCAAAGTGAGTGGGTCACAGTTACACATCTGCTAGAAGTGCGAGCATGTGGACTGCTTTTCCTCGCTGTGTTCTTACCTCCAGTGTCAATGGCGTCGATCAGAGCATCCGTGTCTTTGCTGCGGATACAGTCGATGAGCTGCCGGTGTGATCTCTCCCCTGAACTGTCGAGGCGTCTCAGGCCGGGAATCCGACCGGTTGACCCTGCCGTGGATTTGGGAAGCGCCTTACGTCCCTCAAACAGCAGCACAAGCAGCAGGTCTACCAGCCGCATGGTGTCCAGCACACAGCGCTCGTCTCCTCCCAAAGCAGACTCCATAGAGTCCGGCAGGGCCGAACGCAAGAGGTCCTGAAGGAATCCAAGAGAGGATCAGGTGAGGAGAAGAAACCGGCAGAGAAAAATGTTGATTAAAGAGTTGAATATAGCCAAAAACAGAGCTGCTTCTTTGGTGCAACTTACGTGTGTGACAAGTGGTGACCCTCTGCAGAGTGTGGACAGCAGGCTAACGATGGTTGACACCTGGTTACTCAGCTTGGAGTCTGGGGTTGAGGGAGTAGCACCTGTTGAAGTTCGGCCCGGCTTACAAGAAGATGCGAGCCCTGTTGCAGTGCCACCGGCTGCAGCCATACGAGACAGCAGCTCTTCCGTCAGGCCATGCTTGGCTAAAGGGGCAGGATCTACCCCACGACGAGTAAACCGGTCAGCCAATGAGGCAAAGCAACGGAGAGCTCCATCTGATACCTGATGGGGAAAAAAAGTTCACTTGTTAGTATGAGAGAAAAAACATTGAGTGCAGTCAACATTAAACCATTTGATCAAATATCACAACAATTTAATGTTTCCAAACTTCCCGTAATTAAGTTCTTTGAATGACCGTTTAAAAAAAAAAAGAAAAAAAAAAAAAAAAGACATTTCACAGTTTACCTGGTGGTCTTCATGTTTGAGGAGGCTGGACAGGGACTCAACGCAGGTCTCCAGAGATGAGTCCTGTGGTTCCATTTTGCTGCAGAGTCGGGACACGACAGCCATGGCTGAATGCAGTGTGTCTTTATGGACCAGATGACCACTGTCTCTGATGAAAGTCAGTACACAGTTCAGACCGCCAGCCTCAAACACGGCACCAGACTCCCTGGTACAGATCAGCTCCAGCACCTGGACACAGACTTGTTTAGATTGGACTATGTTCTGGTAGTAACGTGTATTCAAGTTCTACATGATTTCTTTTGGCAGAGAATGAACATTTTGGCACATCTGAGCCAGATGACAAACGCTGCTGAACCATTTATCCTAGTATAGGTTGGTCCACAAAAACACCAGTTCTTCCAGTTGGTCTGAAAATCCACTTTAATATCAAGCTAATGTCAATTTCAAGATTAAGCAACTGTTTTCCTTCTCAAAAATACAGCTTTTTTGTGGTCCTACACCTGGCAACATGCTTTGATCTGACTAACTACTCAGATTGCCAAACAGTGATGACAGCCCATGATAACCACGAGAAAGGGGCAGATACAAGCACAAACCTTAACTTTCTGACTGACACCTCCACTGGTCTCAAACTTGCTTTTGTGTTTGTTTTTTTCCCCCAACAGTGGAACACAGAACCCTGCCATGATCTGCACTATTAAAATACTGATATTTTGTTTCACGCTGCATGTTTTTATGTGACATATGTGATAGTTAAGTTCAGTTTATCAAGAAGCAGATTCATGCTCCAAAAAACACTGTGCAAGATTTTCCCACAGGTTTTCACTCAGGTGAAGGATTAAAGCTCCGTATTCCACAATAATCAGTTTGTGCAGAGCACATTTATGTGCAGCTGTAAAACAACTGGATACTACTGTTCTCGTGGAAATACCCCTCAAGACATTTTACAGATGAGAGGGAGTAAATGGTGATTCTATTCGATGGACTAGGGAGGCAGATCTTTCTCCCCCTCGAACTGCTGCCTTATTGTGGTGGGGGAGTTTGCATACCCGGATGATCCTAGGAGCTATGTTGTCGGGGGCTTTGTGCCTCTGGTAGGGTCTCCCATGGCAAACAGGTCCTAGGGGACAGGTCAGACTAAGGGCCGTTCAGAAGCTCCCATGACCAGTATAATATCAAGGACCGAGACGTCGTCCGGTATGGCGGAGCCAGGCCTGGGGTTGGGGCTCACGCGCGAGCACCTGGTGGTCGGGCCTTAGCCCATGGGGCCCGGCAGGGCCCAGCCCAAAAGAGCGACGTGGGCCCCCCCTCCTGCGGGTTCACCTGCCGAGGGGGCCATGGGGTCAGGTGCAGAGAGGACTGGGTGGCAGTCGAGGGCGGGTGGCCCGGCTTGTGCTCACAGCCTCTGGCAGTCGGGACGTGGAATGTCACCTCGCTGGGGGGGGCTAGCCACAGTTTGTCCATCATAAACACCATATTCGAGCACAAGGGTGTCCATGAGTGCACGTGGCACCAGGACACCCTGAGCCGGAGGTCGATGATCGACTTTGTAGTCATATCATCTGACCATCGGCCACATGTCTCGGACACTCGGGTGAAGAGAGGGGCTGAGCTGTCGACCGATCACCACCTGGTGGCGAGATAGATCCACTGGGAGAGGAGGAAGATGGTCAGACCTGGCAGGCCCAAACGTATCGTGGGGGTCTGCTGGGAACGACTGGTGAAACCCTCTGTCAGTGAGGTCTTCAACTCCCACCTCCGGGAGAGTTTCTCCCAGATCCTGGGGGAGGTTGGAGACATGGAGTCCGAGTGGACCATGTTCTCCACCTCCACTGTAGATGCGACCGCTCACAGCTGTGGTCGCAGAGTCTCTGGTGCCTGTCACGGCGGCAATCCCCGAACCCGGTGGTCACATCTTCCGAAGAGGAAGCAAAGACTGGGGACCTAGAGGCAGACTCATCCATTACCCAGGCCGAAGTCACCGAGGTGGTCATAAAGCTCCTCGGGTGGATGAAATCCGTCCGGAGTACCTTAAGTCTTTGGATGTTGTGGGACTGTCTTGGTTGACACGTCTCTGCAACATCGCGTGGCAGTCGGGGACAGTGCCTCTGGATTGGACCAGGGTGGTGGTCCCTCTGTTTAAGAAGGGGGACCGGAGGGTGTTTTCCAGTTACGGGGGGGGGTCACACTCCTCAGCCTCCCCAGTAAGGTCTATTCCAGAGTACTGGAGAGGAGAATTCGACCGATAGTCGAACCTCAGATTCAGGAGGAGCAGTGTGGTTTTCGTGCTGGTCGCAGCACACTGGACCAGCTCTACACCCTCCATCGGGTGCTCGAGAGTTCATGGGAGTTCGCCCAACCAGTCCACATGTGTTTTGTGGATCTGGAGAAGTCGTTCGACCGTGTCCCTCGAGGTGCCCTGTGGGGGGTGCTCCTGGAGTACGGGGTCCTTTGTTAAGGGCTATCCGGTCCCTGTACGGCCGCTCTTGGAGCTTGCTTCGCATTTCCGGTAGTAAATCAAGCCTGTTTCCAGTGCATGTCAGCCTCTGTCAGGGCTGCCCTTTGTCACCGGTTCTGTTCATTACTTTTATGGACAGAATTTCTAGGCACAGTCAGGGTGTAGAGGGAGTCCGGTTTGGGAACCACAGAATCTCGTCTCTGCTGTTTGCGGACGATGTGGTTCTGTTGGCTTTGTCAAATCAGGACCTTCAGCGTGCACTGGAGCGGTTTGCAGCTGAGTGTAAAGTGTCCGGGATGAAAATCAGCACCTCCAAATCCAAGGCCATGGTTCTCAACCGGAAAAAGGTGCTTTGCCCTCTTCAGGTCGGTGGAGAGCCCTTGCCTCAAGTGGAGGAATTTAAGTATCTCAGGGTCTTGTTCACGAGAGAGGGACGGATGGAGCGTGAGATCAACAGACGGATCGGTGCAGCATCTGCAGTGATGCGGTCGCTGTATCGGACCGTCGTGGTGAAGAGAGAGCTGAGCAGGGGGACAAAGCTCCGATTTACCAATTGATCTACATTCCGACTCTCACCTGTGGTCATGAGATTTGGCTCATGACCGAAAGAACAAGATCGCGAGTACAAGCAGCCAAGATGAGTTTCCTCCGCAGGGTGGCTGGGTGCTCCCTTAGAGATAGGGTGAGGAGCTTGGTTACTCGGGAGGAGCTCGGAGTCAAACCGCTGCTCCTCCACAACAAAAAGGAGATGGCTGAGGTGGCTCGGGCATCTTTTTCGGATGCCCCCTGGACGCCTCGCTGGAGAGGTGTTCCGGGCACGTCCCATCGGGAGGAGGCCCCGGGGAAGACCCAGGACACGCTGGAGGGACTACATCTCTCGCAGCCAGCTTGGGAAAGCCACAGGTTTCCCCCGGAGGGGCTGGGGGAGGTGTGTGTGAATCGGGAGGTCTGGCGGCTTTGCTTGAGCTGCTGCCCCCGCGACCCGACCTCAGATGAAGCGGAAGAAAATGGATGGATGGATCTTTCAATTAACAGAGCTGTGTTTGTGCTTCTGTGGACAGCCGCCTCGCATGAAGAGCAATATCTACTATGACACTAGCTCTTAAACTCAGAACAGCTGTAAGTAAAATATTTCTATTAATGCCTTACAAATATCTTGAAACAGAGTGAAATGCTGTCAGGACAGAAAATGAAGTACAGCAACAACATGATCACTTGTGAGCAGCAGCAAACACTTATTTTAATACCAAAAAACAAGCCAAATGTTTCAAACATGATCAAAATTATTTAATGGTTAGGACTGATATGACTGTATGGAGTTTTCCATTCAGGGATTAAATTTCAATGAGCAGATTTGATAATGAAAACAGCCCATATTAAAATCTTAATCAAAATGAAAATTAATGAAGGGAGCGTACGAGGTCTGTTAGAAAAGTATCGGACCTTTTTATTTTTTCCAAAACCATATGGATTTGAATCACGTGTGATTGCATCAGCCAAGCTTGAACCTTCGTGCGCATGCGTGAGTTTTTTTCACGCCTGTCGGTTGCGTCATTCGCCTGTGAGCACGCTTTGAGTGAGCACTGGTCCTCCCCCCTCGTCGGATTTTCATTGTGAGGAAAATTTCTGAACGGCTGGAGCAGCGTTGCATCAAATTTTTCCAGAAACTGTGAGAGACAGCCAGGTGATACCATTCGGAAAATTCAGATGGCTTTCAGGGACGATTTTATGGGCATCACACAGATTAAGGAGTGTTACAGCCGGTTTATACAGCCCAAAATAAAAGACGGCGCACAATGGCGGAGGACGCGCCGCGCTCCGAGCGGCGATCGACAGGCTGAAACGACCAGATCATTTCCAAACTGAATGCTGTGTTGATCCGGGACGTCACCTGACTACCAGAGAAATGGCAGAAAAGCTGGACATCAGCACTTTTCCGGCACATTCCACTGTTAAAGGAGATTTTGTCATGAAAACAGGAGCGGAGGAATTTGCCACGGAGCCGCTAATGGCGCGGAACGAAAGCACCTCCGTGTTGGTCTCACAGGACATGTGACATGCCCAGATCTTGGACAATTTCTCGGATACTCACTCGACTGAAAAACCACCCAAAGCTGTCTGAATCTTCCGAATGGTGGAAGAGCTGGGCATGTCCCGTGAGACTTCCAACACAGAGGTGCTTTTTGTTCTGCGCCATTACGCAGCTCCGTCCTGACGCGCGAATTCCGCCGCACGTCTTTCATTACAAAATCTCCTGTAACAGTGTAATGTGCCAAAAAAAGTGCTATGTCCACCTCTCTTGCCATTTCTCTGGTAGTCAGATGACGTCCCGGATCAACACAGCCTTCACTTTGGAAATGATCTGGTCGTTTCAGCCTGTCAATGGCCACTCGAAGCGCGGAGCGCCCTCAGCCGCTGTGGACCGTCTTTAATCCGGTTGTAATGCTCCTTAATCTGTGTGATGCTCATAGAATCTTCACCGAAAGCCATCTGAATTTTCAGAATGGTTTCCACCTGGCTGTCTCTCACAGTTTCTGAAAAATTTTTGATGCAGCAAAGCGGCAGTCGCTCAGCCATTTTCCTGACAATAAAAATCCGCCAAGGGGGCTGGACCACTCCTCCCACAAAGCGTGCTCACAGGCGAATGACGCAACCGTCAGACGTGAAAAAACTCACGCATGCGCACGAAGGTTCAAGCTTGGCTGATGCAATCACATGTGATTCAAATCCATATGGTTTTTGTAAAAAATAAAAAGGTCCGATACTTTTCTAACAGACCTCGTATAGTCACAAAGTCAGGTTTAAATTTGTTTCATATGTTTGAGAAATTATGTTGAAACACCCCAAAGTCCTAAAATTCTACAACTCTATAAGTAGAAATTCTCCTGCTGCCCAATTTAGAAGTTATACACACAGAAGTACCATCCCAGAGTGTCCCAATTTCAAATTAATGTTTTTAAAGATCCAATATCCCTACCAACATCATACGGCCGAGGGTATTTTAGCATCATGTTCTAATTTAATGTGTCCTCTTCTACAATGATATCATAAAGACAGTAGTCTCCTCCACTTCCAGTTTTGCTGAAACTCTGGTACTTTCCAGGATAACGGTTTTGTGAAAAGTGACAGGTGAACCACAGACCCATCAATTAAACCTCAAGACACACAGGAACTGATGTGATTTCACAAGAACAAAAACATTGCTGCTGCTCTCAGCCATGCTATCACATTAATGACATCATTCTCTGAACAAGCAGATAATGGGATTAAAAAGCACTGAGGCTACTTTCATCACAGACACATCGGGACGCTTCTCAGACTCTGACGGAAGCAGTTTGGTGGGCCCTGTGATCAACCAGCCCAAAAACAGAAAATCCATCTGCGCATCAAAACTCTCAGAGCCAGACTGCAAAGAGTCTCAGAAACCACCCAGAAAAGCCAGAAGAAGAAACTTCAGTATGATGTCACCTCCTTGCATCAGACATTCAAAGTAAGTTGCTATTTTTATTTTTGTACATTGGATCAGAACTTTTCTTTCTGAAACTATTTAAATAAATAAATTACTGTCATCTTTTTGACCTGACTGAGGAAGGAATTCAGACACCGGTATCAGTTTAGTTGTATGTGAAAACTATCAGCCTTCTTTTCATGTGCAGTTTCAAATCTTGACCTCATCCCACCATCCTACCTTGACACACTGCTCTGCAAGATCTCGGCTGGTTCTGTTGTTGAGTTCTACCACCACCAGCCGGTTGCACAAAGCCTTGATGGCTCCGTCGACACCAACAATCCTGCGGGTGCACTCAGCTGACACATCTAGGTAGTAGGTGATGGCACGGGCCGTGACCTCCAGCACATTGTCAGGAGCGCTCTCATCCAGGAAGATCTTACAAAGCGCTGGAAGGAACGTTCGAGGAGGACACCTGAGAGGACAGAACCCAGATCACAATCTAGAAGAGCAAATACTACAGCATCCAGCTCCGACCTGAATGTGGCATTGTGTAGAGTGCATGTGCTTGCTGAAGTAAACTCACGTTTCAAAGCAGCGGTCGACGTTGTCTGACATGAGCAGCAGCATGCAGAGCTGCTCCAGTGCGATGAGCTGCATGTCACGCTCGTCGCCCTGACCCATCTGCAGCCACTCCAGCAAGGTATCTGGGTCCACATCCCCCATGATGACTCGCCTACAGCAAATTACAAACCCCAACAAAAATTAAC
Source organism: Thalassophryne amazonica (assembly GCF_902500255.1). NCBI lineage: Eukaryota > Metazoa > Chordata > Actinopteri > Batrachoidiformes > Batrachoididae > Thalassophryne > Thalassophryne amazonica. Next base: position 57,609,528 of record NC_047121.1, on the reverse strand, counting down.
AGTGTGAAAAATAATATCTTGAAGCCAGTGTGATGAAATCTGCCATCATTCAGGTGACAGATATTAAAACATCTGAAAGTATACATTCATACAAAAACAGGTGACCAATCAAAGGATACATGAACAATAAGTGATTTAATTAAATGCTGGTGCAGAACAGCTGTTACATGTCTATGGAAATTATGAAGGGAAGAACTCCATTCTTCCAAAGATATTCCCTTTATTTAGATATTTGGATGAGGGTTATCCAACATGTCTGAAATTGGGTGTCCATTTTTTTTTTAATGCTACAGAATACGAGGGGATGTGAAGTGTTTAATTGTATTTGCAGTGCACCTGTGCAGAAGCAGCTGCATTCATTTGTGCAGCACGGTGGATTAGAGGTTAGCACTCTTGCCTCACAGCAAAAAGGTCATGGGATTGATTCCCCACCTGTAGCCTTTCTGTGTGGAATTTGCATGTTCTCCCCGTGTTTGCGTGGGTTTCCTCCCACATTTAAAGACATGCAGGTTAGGTGACTTGGAAACTTCAGAAATGCCCAGGTCTTCCTTGCAAAAGAGATCTTTATCTTAATGGTACTAACCTGGTTAGATAAAGGTTAAAAAAAAAAAATAATAATTATTAATTGCATTCCTCCACTCACTTATTCTAGTTTTTCTTTTAAAATTGTCACCAATCTGTATAGCACAATTATTATTATTATAATAAAGTTGACCTAAAAAAAAGCCATGTTATGAAACTTTACCTCTGCATGTGCCCTCTAAAATTCAGTGCGTGTTCACCAAGCTGGGCTACAAAATGTAACAGCAACAGTGGAGAAAGAAGAAAAAAAAAATTTTTCAAAACAAGTGGAACATGTATTTGTTTTAACCTCTTAAACTCTAGAGTCCCCAAATTTGGGGACTTGCCCTGTTTTAGAACATATGAACACTCATAACTAACCAATGCTGACACCAACATACACCACAACATCCCCTAGGACCTGTCTTTTAGCTGATCCAAACTTTTGCATTTTTGACTCTGTAATGAAATAAATCATAATGTATGTGCATGTGATTTTGGTGAGATAGGCTCTAGGGTTTAAGGGGTTAAATATGGACCACTAGGGTCTTGAGAATGTAGTTTGTTTTTTTTAAACAATCTTTATTCTCTGAATAAAATCCTGGTCACTCTTGTGCATGAAAAGGGCCAAAAACTGGAATATTTTGCCAAAATAATGATCCCTGCCCCACAAAGTGTCTTTATTCACAGATGGTGAGTTTTTTTAAAATCATAAAAATTAAGCTAATCTATTGCAAATCTTGTTTTTATTTAAGATATATATTTCAATATATAATCTCTTATTTTAGGGGTTAACATTGATGAGTAAAGGGTCCCTTTAAGCACCCAAACATACCTTGAAATGAAAACATATTAAGTTATTTAGTGGAAACCAAAAATCAAGATGGCTGCCATGGGGGCATCTTGATTATTGGAGCATGCCACAAATCTATATGAAACATCCTTATCACCCTAACATACTTTTAGTACCCTGAGAAAATGAAAACAAAAGGACCGGCCATTTGAAGATTTATAAAAGCAGAAAACAAAATAAATATGGCTGCCAAGCATGTAGTAGCCATCTTGATTTATCAGAGTGGGATGTGAATTTAAAGGGAAATCATAGCAGGATGTACATAAAAAGGAATCATCCTAAAACCAACCTCAGTACACCCTAGAATTATTGACACGTGCATTTTTTACTTATCAAAAGTCGAATTTGACAAACAGCTTTTGAAAGAATGTGAATTGATGGAAAATCAGGAAACTCATGGTGACTCACCTTCAGAAAGCTTTATAGAATAGGGCTATGTCTGTACATTTCAAGATTTCCAATCCAAATGAGGATTCTGAAGCCACTGATCAAAACATGTTTACAACTTGCACCCTGTGACACTGACTGCACTTAGCATGCTTCTGCACTTGCATTGCTGCTTCATTCTAAAGTGATATATTGCAAGTAATTAATCTGAGGGGCCCTAAATTCAATGAAGCATAAATATGTAATCAGTACTTGACCAATTTCATCTTTAAAAGACAGGTTACTTATAATGACTAATAATATTAGACTGAGCTCCCGACTGTACATGTGACAGATGGACACTGTGGGACCAAAATGATGATTTCCATCTCTGAAACCTTCAATATCCCAAAGTTAAATATGTGTGAATAATAAATCTTCACAAATTCTGATTTGAGTAAAAAATGTCACCTTCATCTATGTAAATTGGCAACGAATGAAGAACAATTTACAGAACAATTATCTCCAATATCATAAGAACAAAATCAATGAGCCTTAAGAGATCTGTCGTAACGCAAAAGTAAATGTAATTTGTGAAAAATGCAAATATGTGTTGTAAACACTGTGACTATGCAAAAATTATACATACAAATGATACCTTTTCCATACAAATAATGTACAGTACAGAAATGTCCCACAACATGTTTGTCCGTCACATGTGTGACGGACGGACATTTTGTGGGATGGAAATGGTTCATCAGTTGTGGGGATTTGGCCACTTGAATTTTTTCCATGGATGTCATTATAAAGTATGTTTGTGGGTAGGTCTTCATCACACTTAGGTCAACATTTTTTTTAATCTTCCCACAGTGAGGAACAACATGTAGCGTTATGGACGGACACTGTGGGACGGAAAAAAATATGACCAAAATAAAAGGACTACAGTATCAATTTCCAAAAATCTAATGAAAAGTTGTTGTTTTGTCAACTCTTTCGATCAACCAATAAGTGTTTTGGGTACTTCCAGAAGTTTTAACATGTATTTTTTATCCACTAAATGCAAGGTGACCCGTGTGTAGAGTAAATTTTGGTGTTTTTGCATTATGCTTCATTGAAGAAAAACAGGATGTACCAGCCGTAATTGCCCCGAAAGTACCACGTCATATATCATTGGAAACTAGAAACAATAAGGATGCTGTAAATATGATGTTTCGTAATGATTAATAGGTATACATCTTATTTCTGTCCAGCTGAATTTATATTATATCAAAGATTTTTTGGGACATTTATTACAATACATGAGGACATCCCTAATCACCAAAACAATGTCTTAAATAAGGTTTTTCCTACTCCTGGATAAGTCTGTCATAGAGATCTAGGATCCAGTGACCATGTACAGATTTTATTTATGTCCAGAGATCAAGGATCCAGTGACCAATTTCATATTTATTTACCTTAAGACTCAATAAAATGTTGTTGACATAGAAAACCCGTAAAGGCTACATTTAGTACACAGAAAATTGACAGGAGGTACTGATAAGGGAATTGATAAAGAACCGGATCGATAAGCAGAATTGATAGGTAAAATCATAGGTAAAAAAGTTAATCTTCATGTTATAGTGGATTATCCCCCCCAGAAATATTTCTGAAATGTTAAGGTTTGTAGCCAAAAAAAAAAAAAAAAGTATTTTGGGTCAGGCACACAAAATAATCCATAATTATCCAAGGACCAAAAAACTGTCACATGATCTCTTACTTGGCTCCCAGTTGGCTGCCTGATCTGGCTCAATGCCCAATCACTGCTCACAAAACTGAAGTGGTTCGGGACTCATTCAACCAGCTGGATAGCAGTAGACTGGAAACCAAGACAGGGCAGTCGTCACTGGTTGTTACAGGGGGTTCTGAGACATGTAGTCTGTTGATCTGCAAAAACAAACAAGTTTCTGAACTAATTTCTGCTTTTGAATTCCCATGGACCCCGAGGGGGTTATTTTTATATGCAGCTAATTTTTGCATCAACTTTTTTGTCCTCAGTTTAGTCTGGCAAGAGTACAGATGTTTCTCCTATACTGAAACTGTTAACTCACCCTGCTCATACAGAAATGTGTAGAGCAATCCTCGAGCAAGAAAAGTCTTAAAGGAATCTAACCAGGTTTCCATCTGCAGTCAGGTTAGGCAAGAGAGCGCTATCCACCTCATTTTCAGTGTGCACTCTGTTCCTTTTTAAATGAGCCATTTATAAAATGCCAGGTAATAGACACACAGTGAATAAATGTAACAGGTCACTGCTGCTCAAACCCATAATGAACCACATGGTGGTGAAACAACCCATGACAGACGACTCTGGGTTTGGTTTCAGGTGCAGAAATACTGTTTCATGCTTTGACAATGCTGTCGAAACCCTGTTGGATCCACTAACTCCTCATCTGAAACTGGACAACCTGTCAGTCTGGGTCTCAAGACAGATCCTCTTAGTAACAGATTAATCATCACAATTTAGGAGCTAGCATCCTGACTCTCCCTCCTCAGACCATAGCTGTTGTGTTTGACCTGTTTGGATCCCCACCTTTTGCCCCTCATCAACATTCTGTGCCCACTTCCTTTACTCAGGCAGAGGTCCGCAAAAACAAAAGCCTTTTCCTGTTGTATGGACTGAAGACTGCTGTTTAAAGTCTGCTCTAATGCCAAGAGAAGAATGGTTCCAAGTTTTCTACAAAACCTGGACTCAATTAACTAGACTTCAAAAATCCCACAAAAGACAGATTTCTGAAAGGGAAGAGATGTCCAAAAATCAAAGGACACTTAAATAATACCTTTTTATAGCACAAGTATGAATGCCAACTCTCCACAATGACCTGTGGGCAACTTTCAAAAACCACAACAGACAACTACAGACTTTCTACCAGCGTCAACCGCCGTTGGTACACAGTAAATATTTTCATCTTCACAATGTTTGACCTCACTGATAAAGACCACCTTATGCACACTTTGCTGCATATTCTTAATTCATCTTTACCTTCAGTTTAAGACTCAACTAGGTTAGACTGTCTTAAGATATTCTTTAGAACCAACCTCTTTCTATTTAGCTACATACTACTTAATCATGTTTATCATTTTAAACATGTTTATCATTGGTTGAAGTGCTGAAAACAAGAGCTACGTAAGATCATTTTGTTCTGTGTCTCAACTGTCCAGGTGGTTCCATAGTAGAGAAGCTTAAATCTTCGACTGGACTGGGTTGCTTGACGTGAGCAACCCAGTCCAGTCCGAAGAGTCAAGCTGCTCTACTAAGATCATTTGGTTCAGAGCACTTAGCCATTTTTTCAACATTTTCAAACTTTTCTCAAGTAGGAGCAAATCATCTCATTTGAGAAATTGCAAAATGTCAACTGGTCAAAGTGAATTATCACTTTTCTATCAGTCGATTAGTTATTTCAGCAATAAATAAACTATTGTGAAAGATTTATACCAGTCTGTCCGGCTCACTTTACTTCCAGTAAATAGAAAGTACAGCGAGCCTTCATCCGCGGTGTCTCCGAGTTTCATCATCCTGACCGAGTCATGAGCTCAAGATTCACTGGTTGTTTGTGGATAACATGTTCAATAAAATCATATATATATATATATATATACATATATATATATATATATATATATATAGACACGGACAGACAGAGGGCACGTCCCCGTGGCTTTAACCCACAGATGGGGCAAATTAAACCCCGCTGTACATCTTTTCATACTGGTACACACCGTTCTACGGCCATTAGCTTCCCCAGCGACGCACTGGCGAAAAATCAGTGTTGTCGTACCGTACAAACATAACAATTTTTCAAAGGATGGAAACTGACACACAGAACGTCCGAGACAAAGGTTTCTGTTAGTTTTTAATCCGGATCAGAAAATCCCTAAGATAAAACCGGGTGAGCTGGCTGAGGCTAGCCAGCTAGCTGACGTTAGCACCACCTGGTTAGCTAACAGATGCGTCAAGTTTTTAAAAAAAAATAAAGCTGTATTATCTCACGACAGTTTATTTAACTCCACTGCCTAATCCAGACACTCACATTTTATGCCAACTCACACGTTTTTAGGGCACGTTAAAACGCTCTTTCTGCGCTAGTCGTTGCCGCGGCCTAACTCTTCGTAAACAAGCCGCGAAGCTCGAGTTCTGGAAGAGGCGGGAGGCCGTTCGACATCTGCTGTACGACGACATCCAACACGACCGTCCAAGTTCGGGTTAACCACTCACGTTATTTGTTTCCAGCAACAGCGACGATCAGCGGGGGTGTAAATATGAGCTTCGGGGTTCCGCGAAGCGCAGAACCGAATACCGAAAAAGGCTTTAAATCAACGCCATCCATCTTTGTTGATCGGAGGCTAAAAGGTCAAAGTGGAGACGACAGACACCCAGCTACTGAAATGGAGCAGAGCTGAACGCACCACTGCTACGTTCACGGACCTTCACACAAGTCGGACATCTGACAAGTTCAGACAGAGAAAAATAGTTTCGACAAATTCAAATAAATATCCAAATTTACAAGAGCATAATAAAAGCACAAAAAGAAAGCTCTGAAGGATAAAGTTGCACTTTGTAGAAATTAAATAGAATGAATGAAACTATTTTAAAGCAGTCATATTAATCACACCTGGTGTTTCAAATTCATTCATAATTCATTTATTAGTGCGAAAAGTTTATACATAATGAATCAAAGCGCACATCACAGGTATCTAATATACCGCTTAAATCACAGTATATAAAAACCAGATAAAATCACGAAAAGATTTATTAAAGGAGCGTTTGGGCTCCAGACCCGCAGCGGGCTTAGAAAACTAATGGAAGACTGTTTAGTTTCCTCATATAAATCTAAAAGTAAACCATTTTCAGCTCTTTCAGTTATACAAATATGAAATTCTGTGCATGTTTGACTATAAAAGGTAAATTATGTAATTATATCACGATATTAAACATGAACGTCATTCCCCCCCGCCCCAAGGGAAAAAACATATTGCAAGAACAAGACAATTTCAGAAAGTGAAAAGATTGTTAAAAGGACCAAAAAAAATTTAAAATACAAAATAACTTTAATATTGCAAGAAATTAATTAAAAAACGCACAATTTATGATAACCAAAGTAGTAAAGTATTTCATAAAACGTAATATTACAAAAACTACATGTTAGAAGAAAGTAAAATATGTCAGGGATTTAAAAGATAAATGTAATTAAAAATAAATACTCCAGAAAATGTAAAAAATAGATCTTCAAAAGTGAACTTTGCCAACATTATTGCTCTTCACAATAGCGCCCCCTAGTGGCCATTTCTAGACTAGGGAAGTCTGGCGCTTTTTTTATTTAAAATTTTAAACTGTGTATTTTCCTTTTAGACTTGTGATGTGATTATATGAGATCAAGAAACACAATGTAATCCCTTTCTTATAATAAAAAAAAAAACTGCATGAATTTTTAAAAATTTATGCCTGAAAAACAGCCGCTTAACTTACAAACCCTCACCTCCTCCATCAACTTTTCAAAAGAAATTTAAACCCGTTATCAATGGCCCTTTGATCTCACGGCAATCATAATATATATATATAATATATATAATGAGATAATCCATATGGTTTTTGAAAAAAAATAATAAGGTCGGGTACTATATACACGGGGTCTATTAGAAAAGTATCCCACCTTATTATTTTTTCAAAAACCATATGGATTTGAATCACGTGATTACATCAGACATGCTTTGAACCCTCGTGGGCATGCGAGTTTTTTTCACGCCTGTCGGTTACGTCATTCGCCTGTGGGCAGTCTTTGAGTGAGGAGTGGCCCACCCTCTCGTCGATTTTTTTCATTGTTTAGGAATGGCTCAGAGACTGCTGCTTTGTTTGATTCAAAATTTTTCAAAACTGTAAGGCACAACTGAGTGGACACCATTTGATAAATTCAGCTGGTTTTCGGTAAAAAATTTTAACGGCTGATGAGAGATTTTGGTCTGGCAGTGTCGCCGTAAGGACGGCCCATGGTGCCTGACGGCGATCTACGCTTCGAGGCGGCAGCGTCTCGCCGTTTCAAGTTGAAAAATTCCACATTTCAGGCTCTGTTGACCCAGTAAGTCGTCAGAGAACTTTCAGAAGAGTCGGCATGAGGAGTTTATTCGGACATTCCATTGTTTAACGGACATTTTGTAATGAAAGAACGTGCGGGCAGAGTCGCATGTCGGGCCGGACCCGACCGCGGTGGGTCGCGACAGGAAAAACACCTCCGGTTAGAAACCTTAACGGGGCAAGTTGGAACATGCCCAAGCTGTTAAACAATTCTCAGTTACTCACTTGTTGAAAGCCATCAAAAGCCGCCTGAATTTTACAAATGGTTTTCAACACGGAGATGTTTTTCCTGTCGCGGCGCACACAGATTCACCGAGTCGTCACGGAAAACGACTCGGCGAATTTGCGCGCACGTCTTTCATTACAAAATGTCCTTAAAACAGTGGAATGTCGGCATAAAACTCCTCATGCCGGCCTCTTCTGAATCTTCTCTGTTCTCTCACGTCCTGAGTGAATTAAGCCTTAAATTAGGATGTTTTCAGGTCGAAACAGGCCGATGGCGCCTGGAAGCGCTGCGCGACGTCCCGCTCCGTGGGAAGTCCTTACACCGACAGAAACACCCCATAATCTCTCATCAGCCGTTAAACGTTTCACCGAAAACCAGCTTAATTTCTCGAATAGTGTCCACTCGGATATTCCTCACAGGTCCAGAAAAAATTTTGATAAAGCAACGCGCGCCGTCTCGAGCAGCGTGTGAAACAAAGGAATTCAGCTGAGAGGGCTGGACCACATCTCACTCAAGGCCTTCCCACAGGGAAATGACGTCACCGACACGCGTGAAAAAACTCACGCATGCGCACGAGGGTTCAAGCATGATTGTGTAATCGCACGTCATTCAAATCCATGTAGTTTTTTTAAAAATAAAAAGGTAGGATACTTTTCTGATAGACCTCGTATATGAGACACATGCCACTTATTAGGTACACCTGTTCAATTGCTTACCACAAATAGATAATCATCCAATCACATGGCAGCAACTCGATGTATTTAAGCATCTAAACATGGCGAAGACAACTTGCTGAAGTTCAGAGCATCAGAATAGGGAAGAAAGGAGATTTAAGTGAGTTTGAACAAGGCATGGTGGTTGGTGCCAGACGGGTTGGTCTGAGAATTTTATCAACTGCTGATCTACTGGGATTTTTTTAAAACACAACCATATCTAAGGTTTACAGAGAACGGTCTGAAAAAGAGAAGAAATCCAGTGAGTAGCAGTTGTGTGGACGAAAAGGCCTTGATGTCAGAGGAGAATCAGCAGACCGATTGAATGGGCCACTATGAACATCACTACCATGAACTATATGAAGTTCATGGTAGTTTGAGATGGTCATCAAAATACAAATAAGTTTTAATTCGTACCAAAGTGAGCTGTGATCAAAAACTCATTCAAATCTGCCCTGATCTTTATGAACGATTGTAGACTGTATATATACTTAAACTATAGAAAACTATTTCAGTCTGGCCTATAAGAGACATGGAATGTTTCTCTGACTGGACTCAAGAAGCAGAACCATGAAGGTTTTCTTTAAATGTTTCTTTTTTATTCACATTTAGAAAACAAACATTCCCATAAACAACATTCGGTTAGATTCTGGCTAAACCTGATCTGGACTTTGTAGTGTTGTTAGACTAAAGTGCTGAGAATCAAAGTCTCCATAAAACATCCACAGTAAGAATATTCAAGTCATTTTCTGTTGATCCATCACCATAAAATCATTCATTTTCTGACACTTATCTGGGTTGCGGTGGCAGCAGACTAAGTAGCTCAACCCACACTTCCCTATCCTCAGCCAGCATAAAAGCAGTTCTGATTTGAAAAAGAAAAAAAAATCCATCTGATTAAAACAGTAATATGTCGGTGGCAATCAATAAAACTCAGATTACACCCAGTTTGATTAATCCGGCTCTCAGGCCATATCACAATAAAAAAGGATCTTAGTGTTTCAGTTTCCACGTTTCACTTCATTTGTCTGAAACTCAGGCTGAGCCGCAGACAAAGAAACCACAATCAATATTCGCTGATCAAAACTGTTAAAAACATTTTAAAACAAACCAAGCTGCAGGAGAAAGTTTCATATCTACAGTTTTAAAAAGGCTCAAATGATTCTAAACTGAAGACATTCCGGAACATTCCCATTAAGGCCACAAAACACTTGTTACCCATTTTGAAAGGTGAAAGGTCAAATGTTTGTGTTCTGAGGATTCACACTGCTTCAATCTCAAAGTTTGATGGATTTTGAGATGTTCTGAAGGACAAATGTTTAAAAACACAAACAAGAACATCACAGAGGATCTGCTTCAGTCCCTCAATGCCTGGAATCTAAGTCCAGATCCCGATCCAGCTGATCTCAGAGGGCCGATGTGTTTGACTCTCAACCCACCACCTGATACTGAGAATGATTGTGTGTGTCTGCTCAGAGTTAATAGGTCCTCCTTTGAAGTCAGCCGGATCCAGGACTGGACCTGGATTCTTGAAGGGTTTTAAAGATATTCTTAACCCTCAGGACCATAACTGACCTAAAACTCTGAACCAGCACAATGTGTCAGCACCAGCTCAGTCCTCCGAGACCAGACAACCAGATTTGGATTCTGCACCTTCTGAAATTATTTTTTTTTAAACCACTGAAGCAAAACTGAGGATCAGGCAGCTCACTGGAGATCTAAACCAAAGTGAGGAAAAGACATTTTGAACCATTGTGATCCAGTTCCAAATCTGGTTCATCAAGCCGCAGTGAGCCGAGAATTTATAAAATGTTCCATAAAGACAAACCTGCTCAACATAAAGACTGGGTTTTAAAAATATTAATTCTACAGCCAAGGCTTGGACCAGGATCCAGGACATCTTCATAAAGAAAGCCGACCAGCATCAGAGTCTGGAGTCAGGACGACCCGCCACACTCCAGACAGCAGGCTTTAAATCCGCCATCTCACAGGAAGTTGGTCTTCAGCGTGATGCTGGGTGACGACTTGGTGGTGCTGCGAGCAGAGAAGTTAATGCTGCTAGCTTTAGCTTTGAGATTTTCTTGGTTTCCTTTCATGGCGGCGTGTAAGCGAGACTTCAGGTGAGGAGACGAGGTCATAAGAGATCTGACGGATGACAACAAACAAAATCAAGACATGAAAATCCACACAATATTCAGGCCCTGCCCCTTTTTGTTGGTCCACCCCAAAGCATAACGGCTTCTATTTCATCTTAAAACATTTTTTTAATACAATTTACAACATTTGTTTGTTAGTAAAACAATCAGAGCTGCTTGGATCCTGGATGGCAACCAGCCAGGCAGACAAAATGCTGCAGCAAGAAGAAAAGTGGGCATGTCCTTGACCTTCTCCAGTCTCTGGGGTCCTCAACACTGAGGCACCTGCATGTTGGATCATGTCCAGAAAACACACTACACAGAATAAATGTGGTTGCAGATGTTCTCTCACAATGTCAGTAACCCTCTTCATTGGAGTGTCACTAAGTAACTGTTCATTGGACACAAAGTCATTCCAGCTGGACCCAAGGATCCTCTAAAGAGACCTGGTATCAAAGACATCCAGTTGTCACCTTAAGACACTTGTTAGAGTCCAAGTTTGACAACCAGACAGTCAACACCAGAACCCTAAAGATTTAGACCACTGTTCTCCTGCAAAGATGTCAGCATTACCAAACACCTGATGTTTGACCACATGAGGTCTTTTTAAGGGTCTCTGGATCTCAAAAGCAGAGGACACAAAGACATGAACATCCCTGCTAAAATCAGTGAATGTCTCTATAAGTTCAACACTTCGCCACAAACAGATACACTTTTGATGGACGGGTCCAAGAAGTCACTTCAGCCTGGATCTTAGTCTGGATCCAGGACCATCACAAACCCAGACCCTGTCATTCCTGATTCAGCTTCTCTGTAATCGGAGTATCCACTGATTTTGCAAAGATCACGGCATCGTCTGTGAAGTGAAGCTCAGTGAATGTTTTCTCGCCAACAAAAGCACCCGAGCCACTGGTTTTCACAACCCAATCCAACACCCAGTCCAATACCCCGTCTATGCAAGCACTGAACAGTGTAGGAGCCAGAATACACCCCTGAGGAATACCAGTGTTGACTGGGGAAAACAAAGTATCTGCCTCTGTCCAGCACTCACAGTATCTGTGCACAAGCTGGCTACGATGTCCAATAACGTCTTGGGGATCCCACAAATTCTCAGGATGTCCTAGAGAATAATCCGATTAACGGAATAAACACTTTGTAAAGTCAGCACAGGTTGCATAGAAGCACTACTGATCTTCACATTTCATTCTGCAAGTACTCACAGGGCTAGAATACGGTCGATGGATAAGGTTCTTGTTTATAAATCAGACTGTTTTGGTCACTGAGCAGCAAGCAGCTGGAAGTGAATCCTGTTCAGAATAATCCTTACAAGGACAGAGAGCTGGATGATACCTCTGTAGTTGCATCAACAACTCAGATCTCTGCAGCTTTACTCACCCTCGGCTGTTATAATACGATGGTTAAAAATAAACAAATATCAAGACAAAAAAAATAAAAAGAAATTAAATTGTGAAGTTTACCTGAAAACTGTAGAGTACTGTGGTCCAATACGCATGAGATCCTTCAGCGCCTCCTCATGAAGAGACTGTGACACTGAGGGTGCAGAGCTGAGGGTGTTCTCATCTAGAAGGTAAGAGATGAGGATGGGCAGCAATATGGCTGCCAGCTGAGGACCTGAAGGTCAAATGACAGAAACAATGAAGAAAAAAGTGGAGCATTCTGTAAACTCTACCTTTAACACACACACACACACACACACACACACACACACACACACACACACACACACACACACACACACACACACACACACACACACACACACACACACACAGTCCCCTGCCTCTCGCCCAGTGACAGATGAGATAGGTTCCAGGCCCCCAAGATCCTTAATTGAACAAGCAAGTTAAGAAAATGAAATGATGGATGATGTCCATAGTTAATTTATTTTCCCTATTTTTACTTAATGTTGTATATATTGCACTTTGAGCTCAGAGAAATGTATTTTTTTTTGTGATGGACACTTTTCAAATCTGAATGACAAAGTTCACATTGACTAATGCACCATGAAACTGAATGTCAACCACCATAAAAAAGAACAAGATGATTAGAATGAGAAGGACATACTGGGTCTCACCGTACCAGTGAAATTAACAAATCATGCTCTCAAACTGAAAGACCACAATTGATTAAAAAGCTGGGAATATATCCTTGATAATACTTAGCACTCCACTTGTCTGGACTGTGTGAGACAAGAAGAACAGCAACAAGGAGGACAGCTAAGCTAAGGTAAAGCCAACTATAATGTTTCAAAGACATATAGGAAGCTATAAGCTTCTGGATGCAAAGGCAGTGTCTGCACTGTAAATAAATAATGCATAGATTAAATTTGTTTTGCTTCTTGTTGAATGAAGCAATAGCACCATGGTTCAAAAATACGAGGTCTGTTAGAAAAGTATCCAACCTTTATTTTTTTCAAAAACCTGATGGATTTGAATCACGTGTGCTTGCATGAGCCAACCTTGAAACTTTGTGCGCATGCGTGATTTTTTTCACGCCTGTCGGTTGCGTCATTTGCTTGTAAGCAGCCTTTGTGTGAGGATGGGTGAAGTCTCTTGTCGTTTTTTTCTTTGCAAGGAAATGGCGGAATGACTGGAGCAGCGCGACTGCATCAAATTTTGCCACAAACTGGGCGACAGCCAGGTGGAAACCATTCGGATTATTCAGATGGCTTTCGGTGACGATCCTCTGGGCATCACACAGATTAAGGAGTGGTACAACCGGTTTAAAGACGGCCGCACAACGGTGGAGGGCGCGCCCCGCTCCAATCGGCATCAACACGCTGAAACGACCGGATCATTTCTAAAGTGAACGCTGTGGTGATGTGGGACTGTCATGTGATTATCCGAGAAATTGCGGAAGAGGTGGACATCAGCACTTTTTCAGCACATTCCACTGTGAAAGAAGATTTTGCCATGAAAAGAGTGGCGGCGAAATTCATCGGCACGAAGCTGATGGCACAGCAAAAGCGCTACCGTGTTGAAGCCTTACAGGACATGTAACATGCCCTGACATGTCCAGTTTGTCCACAATTTCTCAGATAGTCACACGACTGAAAAGCCACCGAAAGCCGTCTGAATAATTTGAATGGTTTCCACCTGGCTATTGCCCAGTTTCTGGCAAAATTTGATGCAGTCGCGCTGCTCCAGTTGTTCCGCCATTTCCTTGCAAAGAAAAAACAATGAGAGACTCCACCCATCCTCACACAAAGGCTGCTTACAAGCAAATGACGCAACCGACAGGCGTGAAAAAAAAAAAAAAAAAAAAAAAAAAAAAAAAAAATCACACGTGCACGAAGGTTCAGCGTTGGCTCATGCAAGCACACGATTCAAATCCATCAGGTTTTTGAAAAAAAAAAAAAAAGGTTGGATACTTTTCTAACAGACCTCGTAAATGAGTTATAGAATGGTGTGACTTATATATATATTTTTTTATCTCATCATGACGCATTTTTGGACAGATGTGACTAATACTCTTGTGCAACTTATAGTATGAAAAATACGCTACATTTATTTTTGTACCCTGAGTAGGTAAAGTATCATATAAATTGACAAGGCAGAGGAGCCTGTCAATCAGCAGCACTTGTTCTTGCTATCTTTCTGCCATCATTAGCTGTTAAAGATGTTCCATCATGATTATCTCTGCTCTGTTGGACTCACGATGCGACTCCTCAGCAGCCTGGACCAGAGCCCCATGGCACGGACTCCCTCTATGACTCCCAGAAGCTCCTGTGGACTCTGAGGACGACTCCTCTCTGACCTCTGAAGGGGACACACATCACATCAGTCATGTGCAAAGTTTAAAGTGCCAACCTTTGATCCTGACACATTTGAAAATAAATATAAAGAACAGACGGCATCCTCAAATAAGCTTTCTGTCCACGTGTCTGTGAACTCTGACAATCAGACTTTAACTAATGACAGAACCTTCAGGAGTCTGAATATTAAAGATCAAAGTCAGATTGGGTTGACATGCATGAAGGGGTGGAGCTAGCACATTTACATTATTTAATTTTCTCTGTGAAGCAGTTTATAGTGTTTTGTTTTTTTTTGTTTTTTAAACGAGTCAGTCTTTATTGGGTTTATAAAATGTTTAGATCTGGCTGTGAGTTGTGGAGACTCACCTGGAGGAATCGAACCAGCTGCGCGCCGAGGGCCTTGATGTACATGATGGCGACATCTGACTGAGTCTGAAACACTGATGTGAGCAGCTGGAAACACCGAATCACAACCTGTAACACAAAAACTGTTTCATTCTTCTTTCACTAAAACGAGAGTTATGAATGTAACTACTGATCTATGAGTTCCGGATAACCACAGGAGGCGCTATGGAACATCTGGATATGCAGCACATGCTGTGAAGAGGCTGCGATCTGAGACCTACAGAGCCATGGAAATGACCTGGTGATGAAAGAAGACTGATGAAGAGGCTTCTTGGTACTGACCGCTGGGTCTTGGCTGTCATGCTGGTGGAGAACGCGCAGACTGAGCGTGTGCAGGGGCTCCACGGCGCAGACATCCGGTCCAGCAACACAGGCAGGACATTGACATGCCCAGATCTTGACAATTTCTCGGATACTCACTCGACTGAAAAACCACCCAAAGCTGTCTGAATCTTCCGAATGGTGGAAGAGCTGGCATGTCCCGTGAGACTTCCAACACAGGGTGCTTTTTTGTTCTGCGCCATTACGCAGCTCCGTCCTGACGCGCGAATTCCGCGCTTTCATTACAAAATCTCCTGTAACAGTGTAATGTGCCAAAAAAAGTGCTATGTCCACCTCTCTTGCCATTTCTCTGGTAGTCAGATGACGTCCCGGATCAACACAGCCTTCACTTTGGAAATGATCTGGTCGTTTCAGCCTGTCAATGGCCACTCGAAGCGCGGAGCGCCCTCAGCCGCTGTGGACCGTCTTTAATCCGGTTGTAATGCTCCTTAATCTGTGTGATGCTCATAGAATCTTCACCGAAAGCCATCTGAATTTTCAGAATGGTTTCCACCTGGCTGTCTCTCACAGTTTCTGAAAAATTTTATGCAGCAAAGCGGCAGTCGCTCAGCCATTTTCCTGACAATAAAAATCCGCCAAGGGGGCTGGACCACTCCTCCCACAAAGCGTGCTCACAGGCGAATGACACAACCGTCAGACTGAAAAACTCACGCATGCGCACGAAGGTTCAAGCTTGGCTGATGCAATCACATGTGATTCAAATCCATATGGTTTTGTAAAAAATAAAAAGGTCCGATACTTTTCTAACAGACCTCGTATAGTCACAAAGTCAGGTTTAAATTTGTTTCATATGTTTGAGAAATTATGTTGAACACCCCAAAGTCCTAAAATTCTACACTCTATAAGTAGAAATTCTCCTGCTGCCCAATTTAGAAGTTATACACACAGAAGTACCATCCCAGAGTGTCCCAATTTCAAATTAATGTTTTAAAGATCCAATATCCCTACCAACATCATACGGCCGAGGGTATTTTAGCATCATGTTCTAATTTAATGTGTCCTCTTCTACAATGATATCATAAAACAGTAGTCTCCTCCACTTCCAGTTTTGCTGAAACTCTGGTACTTTCCAGGATAACGGTTTGTGAAAAGTGACAGGTGAACCACAGACCCATCAATTAAACCTCAAGACACACAGGAACTGATGTGATTTCACAAGAACAAAAACATTGCTGCTGCTCTCAGCCATGCTATCATTAATGACATCATTCTCTGAACAAGCAGATAATGGGATTAAAAGCACTGAGGCTACTTTCATCACAGACACATCGGGACGCTTCTCAGACTCTGACGGAAGCAGTTTGGTGGGCCCTGTGATCAACCAGCCCAAAACAGAAAATCCATCTGCGCATCAAAACTCTCAGAGCCAGACTGCAAAGAGTCTCAGAAACCACCCAGAAAAGCCAAGAAGAAACTTCAGTATGATGTTACCTCCTTGCATCAGACATTCAAAGTAAGTTGCTATTTTTATTTTTGTACATTGGATCAGAACTTTTCTTTCTGAAACTATTTAAATAAATAAATTACTGTCTGTCATCTTTTGACCTGACTGAGGAAGGAATTCAGACACCGGTATCAGTTTAGTTGTATGTGAAAACTATCAGCCTTCTTTTCATGTGCAGTTTCAAATCTTGACCTCATCCCACCATCCTACCTTGACACTGCTCTGCAAGATCTCGGCTGGTTCTGTTGTTGAGTTCTACCACCACCAGCCGGTTGCACAAAGCCTTGATGGCTCCGTCGACACCAACAATCCTGCGGGTGCACTCAGCTGACACATCTAGGTAGTAGGTGATGGCACGGGCCGTGACCTCCAGCACATTGTCAGGAGCGCTCTCATCCAGGAAGATCTTACAAAGCGCTGGAAGGAACGTTCGAGGAGGACACCTGAGAGGACAGAACCCAGATCACAATCTAGAAGAGCAAATACTACAGCATCCAGCTCCGACCTGAATGTGGCATTGTGTAGAGTGCATGTGCTTGCTGAAGTAAACTCACGTTTCAAAGCAGCGGTCGACGTTGTCTGACATGAGCAGCAGCATGCAGAGCTGCTCCAGTGCGATGAGCTGCATGTCACGCTCGTCGCCCTGACCCATCTGCAGCCACTCCAGCAAGGTATCTGGGTCCACATCCCCCATGATGACTCGCCTACAGCAAATTACAAACCCCAACAAAAATTAACAGTGTGAAAAATAATATCTTGAAGCCAGTGTGATGAAATCTGCCATCATTCAGGTGACAGATATTAAAACATCTGAAAGTATACATTCATACAAAAACAGGTGACCAATCAAAGGATACATGAACAATAAGTGATTTAATTAAATGCTGGTGCAGAACAGCTGTTACATGTCTATGGAAATTATGAAGGGAAGAACTCCATTCTTCCAAAGATATTCCCTTTATTTAGATATTTGGATGAGGGTTATCCAACATGTCTGAAATTGGGTGTCCATTTTTTTTTAATGCTACAGAATACGAGGGGATGTGAAGTGTTTAATTGTATTTGCAGTGCACCTGTGCAGAAGCAGCTGCATTCATTTGTGCAGCACGGTGGATTAGAGGTTAGCACTCTTGCCTCACAGCAAAAAGGTCATGGGATTGATTCCCCACCTGTAGCCTTTCTGTGTGGAATTTGCATGTTCTCCCCGTGTTTGCGTGGGTTTCCTCCCACATTTAAAGACATGCAGGTTAGGTGACTTGGAAACTTCAGAAATGCCCAGGTCTTCCTTGCAAAAGAGATCTTTATCTTAATGGTACTAACCTGGTTAGATAAAGGTTAAAAAAAAAAAATAATAATTATTAATTGCATTCCTCCACTCACTTATTCTAGTTTTTCTTTTAAAATTGTCACCAATCTGTATAGCACAATTATTATTATTATAATAAAGTTGACCTAAAAAAAAGCCATGTTATGAAACTTTACCTCTGCATGTGCCCTCTAAAATTCAGTGCGTGTTCACCAAGCTGGGCTACAAAATGTAACAGCAACAGTGGAGAAAGAAGAAAAAAAAAATTTTTCAAAACAAGTGGAACATGTATTTGTTTTAACCTCTTAAACTCTAGAGTCCCCAAATTTGGGGACTTGCCCTGTTTTAGAACATATGAACACTCATAACTAACCAATGCTGACACCAACATACACCACAACATCCCCTAGGACCTGTCTTTTAGCTGATCCAAACTTTTGCATTTTTGACTCTGTAATGAAATAAATCATAATGTATGTGCATGTGATTTTGGTGAGATAGGCTCTAGGGTTTAAGGGGTTAAATATGGACCACTAGGGTCTTGAGAATGTAGTTTGTTTTTTTTAAACAATCTTTATTCTCTGAATAAAATCCTGGTCACTCTTGTGTATGAAAAGGGCCAAAACTGGAATATTTTGCCAAAATAATGATCCCTGCCCCACAAAGTGTCTTTATTCACAGATGGTGAGTTTTTTTAAAATCATAAAAATTAAGCTAATCTATTGCAAATCTTGTTTTTATTTAAGATATCATATTTCAATATAATCTTTATTTTAGGGGTTAACATTGATGAGTAAAGGGTCCCTTTAAGCACCCAAACATACCTTGAAATGAAAACATATTAAGTTATTTAGTGGAAACCAAAATCAAGATGGCTGCCATGGGGGCATCTTGATTATTGGAGCATGCCACAAATCTATATGAAACATCCTTATCACCCTAACATACTTTTAGTACCCTGAGAAAATGAAAACAAAGGACCGGCCCATTTGAAGATTTATAAAAGCAGAAAACAAAATAAATGGCTGCCAAGCATGTAGTAGCCATCTTGATTTATCAGAGTGGGATGTGAATTTAAAGGGAAATCATAGCAGGATGTACATAAAAGGAATCATCCTAAAACCAACCTCAGTACACCCTAGAATTATTGACACGTGCATTTTTTACTTATCAAAAGTCGAATTTGACAAACAGCTTTTGAAAGAATGTGAATGACGGAAAATCAGGAAACTCATGGTGACTCACCTTCAGAAAGCTTTATAGATAGGGCTATGTCTGTACATTTCAAGATTTCCAATCCAAATGAGGATTCTGAAGCCACTGATCAAACATGTTTACAACTTGCACCCTGTGACACTGACTGCACTTAGCATGCTTCTGCACTTGCATTGCTGCTTCATTCTAAAGTGATATATTGCAAGTAATTAATCTGAGGGGCCCTAAATTCAATGAAGCATAAATATGTAATCAGTACTTGACCAATTTCATCTTTAAAAGACAGGTTACTTATAATGACTAATAATATTAGACTGAGCTCCCGACTGTACATGTGACAGATGGACACTGTGGGACCAAAATGATGATTTCCATCTCTGAAACCTTCAATATCCCAAAGTTAAATATGTGTGAATAATAAATCTTCACAAATTCTGATTTGAGTAAAAATGTCACCTTCATCTATGTAAATTGGCAACGAATGAAGAACAATTTACAGAACAATTATCTCCAATATCATAAGAACAAAATCAATGAGCCTTAAGAGATCTGTCGTAACGCAAAAGTAAATGTAATTTGTGAAAAATGCAAATAGTGTTGTAAACACTGTGACTATGCAAAAATTATACATACAAATGATACCTTTTCCATACAAATAATGTACAGTACAGAAATGTCCCACAACATGTTTGTCCGTCACATGTGTGACGGACGGACATTTTGTGGGATGGAAATGGTTCATCAGTTGTGGGGATTTGGCCACTTGAATTTTTTCCATGGATGTCATTATAAAGTATGTTTGTGGGTCTTCATCACACTTAGGTCAACATTTTTTTTAATCTTCCCACAGTGAGGAACAACATGTAGCGTTATGGACGGACACTGTGGGACGGAAAAAAATATGCCAAAATAAAAGGACTACAGTATCAATTTCCAAAAATCTAATGAAAAGTTTGTTTTGTCAACTCTTTCGATCAACCAATAGTGTTTGGGTACTTCCAGAAGTTTTAACATGTATTTTTTATCCACTAAATGCAAGGTGACCCGTGTGTAGAGTAAATTTTGGTGTTTTTGCATTATGCTTCATTGAAGAAAAACAGGATGTACCAGCCGTAATTGCCCCGAAAGTACCACGTCATATATCATTGGAAACTAGAAACAGTAAGGATGCTGTAAATATGATGTTTCGTAATGATTAATAGGTATACATCTTATTTCTGTCCAGCTGAATTTATATTATATCAAAGATTTTTGGGACATTTATTACAATACATGAGGACATCCCTAATCACCAAAACAATGTCTTAAATAAGGTTTTTCCTACTCCTGGATAAGTCTGTCATAGAGATCTAGGATCCAGTGACCATGTACAGATTTTATTTATGTCCAGAGATCAAGGATCCAGTGACCAATTTCATATTTATTTACCTTAAGACTCAATAAAATGTTGTTGACATAGAAAACCCGTAAAGGCTACATTTAGTACACAGAAAATTGACAGGAGGTACTGATAAGGGAATTGATAAAGAACCGGATCGATAAGCAGAATTGATAGGTAAAATCATAGGTAAAAAAGTTAATCTTCATGTTATAGTGGATTATCCCCCCCAGAAATATTTCTGAAATGTTAAGGTTTGTAGCCAAAAAAAAAAAAAAAAAGTATTTTGGGTCAGGCACACAAAATAATCCATAATTATCCAAGGACCAAAAAACTGTCACATGATCTCTTACTTGGCTCCCAGTTGGCTGCCTGATCTGGCTCAATGCCCAATCACTGCTCACAAAACTGAAGTGGTTCGGGACTCATTCAACCAGCTGGATAGCAGTAGACTGGAAACCAGACAGGGCAGTCGTCCTGGTTGTTACAGGGGTTCTGAGACATGTAGTCTGTTGATCTGCAAAAACAAACAAGTTTCTGAACTAATTTCTGCTTTTGAATTCCCATGGACCCCGAGGGGTTATTTTTTATGCAGCTAATTTTTGCATCAACTTTTTTGTCCTCAGTTTAGTCTGGCAAGAGTACAGATGTTTCTCCTATACTGAAACTGTTAACTCAACCCTGCTCATACAGAAATGTGTAGAGCAATCCTCGAGCAAGAAAAGTCTTAAAGGAATCTAACCAGGTTTCCATCTGCAGTCAGGTTAGGCAAGAGAGCGCTATCCACCTCATTTTCAGTGTGCACTCTGTTCCTTTTTAAATGAGCCATTTATAAAATGCCAGGTAATAGACACACAGTGAATAAATGTAACAGGTCACTGCTGCTCAACCCATAATGACCACATGGTGGTGAAACAAACCCATGACAGACGACTCTGGGTTTGGTTTCAGGTGCAGAAATACTGTTTCATGCTTTGACAATGCTGTCGAAACCCTGTTGGATCCACTAACTCCTCATCTGAAACTGGACAACCTGTCAGTCTGGGTCTCAAGGACAGATCCTCTTAGTAACAGATTAATCATCACAATTTAGGAGCTAGCATCCTGACTCCTCCCTCCTCAGACCATAGCTGTTGTGTTGACCTGTTTGGATCCCCACCTTTTGCCCCTCATCAACATTCTGTGCCCACTTCCTTTACTCAGGCAGAGGGTCCGCAAAAACAAAAGCCTTTCCTGTTGTATGGACTGAAGACTGCGGTTTTAAAGTCTGCTCTAATGCAAGAGAAGAATGGTTCCAAGTTTCTACAAAACCTGGACTCAATTAACTAGACTTCAAAAATCCACAAAGACAGATTTCTGAAAGGGAAGAGATGTCCAAAAATCAAAGGACACTTAAATAATACCTTTTTATAGCACAAGTATGAATGCCAACTCTCCACAATGACCTGTGGGCAACTTTCAAAAACCACAACAGACAACTACAGACTTTCTACCAGCGTCACCGCCGTTGGTACACAGTAAATATTTTCATCTTCACAATGTTTGACCTCACTGATAAAGACCACCTTATGCACACTTTGCTGCATATTCTTAATTCATCTTTACCTTCAGTTTAAGACTCAACTAGGTTAGACTGTCTTAAGATATTCTTTAGAACCAACCTCTTTCTATTTAGCTACATACTACTTAATCATGTTTATCATTTTAAACATGTTTATCATTGGTTTGAAAGTGCTGAAAACAAGAGCTACGTAAGATCATTTTGTTTCTGTGTCTCAACTGTCCAGGTGGTTTCCATAGTAGAGAAGCTTAAATCTTCGACTGGACTGGGTTGCTTGACGTGAGCAACCCAGTCCAGTCGAAGATTCAAGCTGCTCTACTAAGATCATTTTGGTTCAGAGCACTTTAAGCCATTTTTCAACATTTTCAAACTTTTCTCAAGTAAGGAGCAAATCATCTCATTTGAGAAATTGCAAAATGTCAACTGGTCAAAGTGAATTATCACTTTTCTATCAGTCGATTAGTTATTTCAGCAATAAATAAAACTATTGTGAAAAGTTTATACCAGTCTGTCCGGCTCACTTTACTTCCAGTAAATTAGAAAGTTAACAGCGAGCCTTCATCCAGCGGTGTCTCCGAGTTTCATCATCCTGACCGAGTCATGAGGCTCAAGATTCACTGGTTGTTTGTGGATAACATGTTCAATAAAATCATATATATATATATATATATATACATATATATATATATATATATATATATAGACACGGACAGACAGAGGGCACGTCCCCGTGGCTTTAACCCACAGATGGGGCAAATTAAACCCCGCTGTACATCTTTTCATACTGGTACACACCGTTCTACGGCCATTAGCTTCCCCAGCGACGCACTGGCGAAAAATCAGTGTTGTCGTACCGTACAAACATAACAATTTTTCAAAGGATGGAAACTGCACACAGAACGTCCGAGACAAAGGTTTCTGTTAGTTTTTAATCCGGATCAGAAAATCCCTAAGATAAAACCGGGTGAGCTGGCTGAGGCTAGCCAGCTAGCTGACGTTAGCACCACCTGGTTAGCTAACAGATGCGTCAAGTTTTTAAAAAAAATAAAGCTGTATTATCTCACGGACAGTTTATTTAACTCCACTGCCTAATCCAGACACTCACATTTTTATGCCAACTCACACGTTTTTAGGGCACGTTAAAACGCTCTTTCTGCGCTAGTCGTTGCCGCGGCCTAACTCTTCGTAAACAAGCCGCGAAGCTCGAGTTCTGGAAGAGGCGGGAGGCCGTTCGACATCTGCTGTACGACGACATCCAACAACGACCGTCCAAGTTCGGGTTAACCACTCACCGTTATTTGTTTCCAGCACAGCGACGATCAGCGGGGGTGTAAATTATGAGCTTCGGGGTTCCGCGAAGCGCAGAACCGAATACCGAAAAAGGCTTTAAATCAACGCCATCCCATCTTTGTTGATCGGAGCTAAAAGGTCAAAGTGGAGACGACAGACACCCAGCTACTGAAATGGAGCAGAGCTGAACGCACCACTGCTACGTTCACGGACCTTCACACAAGTCGGACATCTGACAAGTTCAGACAGAAAAATATATTTCGACAAATTCAAATAAATATCCAAATTTTACAAGAGCATAAATAAAAGCACAAAAAGAAAAGCTCTGAAGGATAAAGTTGCACTTTGGTAGAAATTAAATAGAATGAATGAAACTAATTTTAAAGCAGTCATATTAATCACACCTGGTGTTTCAAATTCATTCATAATTCATTTATTAGTGCGAAAAGTTTATACATAATGAATCAAAGCGCACATCACAGGTATCTAATATACGCTTAAATCACAGTATATAAACCAAGATAAAATCACGAAAAGATATTATTAAAGAGCGTGTTGGCTCCAGAACCCGCAGCGGGCTTAGAAAACTAATGGAAGACTGTTAGTTTCCTCATATAAATCTAAAAGTAAACCATTTTCAGCTCTTTTCAGTTATACAAATATGAAATTCTGTGCATGTTTGACTATAAAAGGTAAATTATGTAATTATATCACGATATTAAAACATGAACGTCATTCCCCCCGCCCCAAGGGAAAAAAACATATTGCAAGAACAAGACAATTTCAGAAAGTGAAAAGATTGTTAAAAGGACAAAAAAAAATTTAAAATACAAAATAACTTTAATATTGCAAGAAAATTAATTAAAAAACGCACAATTTTATGATAAACCAAAGTATTAAAGTATTTCATAAAACGTAATATTACAAAAACTACATGTTAGAAGAAAGTAAAATATGTCAGGGATTTAAAAGATAAATGTAATTAAAAATAAATACTCCAGAAAATGTAAAAAATAGATCTTCAAAGTGAACTTTGCCAACATTATTGCTCTTCACAATAGCGCCCCCTAGTGGCCATTTCTAGACTAGGGAAGTCTGGCGCTTTTTTTATTTAAAATTTTAAACTGTGTATTTTCCTTTTAGACTTGTGATTGATTATATGAGATCAAGAAACACAATGTAATCCCTTTCTTATAATAAAAAAAAAACTGCATGAATTTTTAAAAATTTATGCCTGAAAAACAGCCGCTTAACTTACAAACCCTCACCTCCTCCATCAACTTTTTCAAAAGAAAATTTAAAACCCGTTATCAATGGCCTTTGATCTTCACGGCAATCATAATATATATATATATATATATAATGAGATAATCCATATGGTTTTTGAAAAAAAATAATAAGGTCGGGTACTATATACACGGGGTCTATTAGAAAAGTATCCCACCTTATTATTTTTTTCAAAAACCATATGGATTTGAATCACGTGATTACATCAGACATGCTTGAACCTCGGGGCATGCGAGTTTTTTTTCACGCCTGTCGGTTACGTCATTCGCCTGGGGCAGTCTTGAGTGAGGAGTGGCCCACCCTCTCGTCGATTTTTTTCATTGTTTAGGAATGGCTCAGAGACTGCTGCTTTGTTGATCAAAATTTTTTCAAAACTGTAAGGCACAATGAGTGGACACCATTTGATAAATTCAGCTGGTTTTCGGTAAAAATTTTAACGGCTGATGAGAGATTTTGGTCTGGCAGTGTCGCCGTAAGGACGGCCCATGGTGCCTGACGGCGATCTACGCTTCGAGGCGGCAGCGTCTCGCCGTTTCAAGTTGAAAATTCCACATTTCAGGCTCTGTTGACCCAGTAAGTCGTCAGAGAACTTTCAGAAGAAGTCGGCATGAGGAGTTTATTCGGACATTCCATTGTTAACGGACATTTTGTAATGAAAGAACGTGCGGGCAGAGTCGCATGTCGGGCCGGACCCGACCGCGGGGGGTCGCGACAGGAAAACACCTCCGTTAGAAACCTTAACGGGCAAGTTGGAACATGCCCAAGCTGTTAAACAATTTCTCAGTTACTCACTTGTTGAAAGCCATCAAAAGCCGCCTGAATTTTACAAATTGGTTTTCAACACGGAGCTGTTTTTCCTGTCGCGGCGCACACAGATTCACCGAGTCGTCACGGGAAACGACTCGGCGAATTTGCGCGCACGTCTGTCATTACAAAATGTCCTTAAACAGTGGAATGTCGGCATAAACTCCTCATGCCGGCCTCTTCTGAATCTTCTCTGTTCTCTCACGTCCTGATGTGAATTAAGCCTTAAATTAGGATGTTTTTCAGGTCGAAACAGGCCGATGGCGCCTGGAAGCGCTGCGCGACGTCCCGCTCCGTGGGAAGTCCTTACACCGACAGAAACAACCCATAATCTCTCATCAGCCGTTTAAACGTTTCACCGAAAACCAGCTTAATTTCTCGAATAGTGTCCACTCGGATATTCCTCACAGGTCCAGAAAAAATTTTGATTAAAGCAACGCGCGCCGTCTCGAGCAGCGTGTGAAACAAAGGAATTCAGCTGAGAGGGCTGGACCACATCTCACTCAAGGCCTTCCCACAGGGAAATGACGTCACCGACACGCGTGAAAAAACTCACGCATGCGCCACGAGGGTTCAAGCATGATTGTTGTAATCGCACGTCATTCAAATCCATGTAGTTTTTTTTAAAAATAAAAAGGTAGGATACTTTTCTGATAGACCTCGTATATGAGACACATGCCACTTTATTAGGTACACCTGTTCAATTGCTTACCACAAATAGATAATCATCCAATCACATGGCAGCAACTCGATGTATTTAAGCATCTAAACATGGCGAAGACAACTTGCTGAAGTTCAGAGCATCAGAATAGGGAAGAAAGGAGATTTAAGTGAGTTTGAACAAGGCATGGTGGTTGGTGCCAGACGGGTTGGTCTGAGAATTTTATCAACTGCTGATCTACTGGGATTTTTTTAAAACACAACCATATCTAAGGTTTACAGAGAACGGTCTGAAAAAGAGAAGAAATCCAGTGAGTAGCAGTTGTGTGGACGAAAAGGCCTTGATGTCAGAGGAGAATCAGCAGACCGATTGAATGGGCCACTATGAACATCACTACCATGAACTTCATATAGTTCATGGTAGTTTGAGATGGTCATCAAAATACAAATAAGTTTTAATTCGTACCAAAGTGAGCTTGATCAAAAACTCATTCAAATCTGCCCTGATCTTATGAACGATTGTAGACTGTATATATACTTAAACTATAGAAAACTATTTCAGTCTGGCCTATAAGAGACATGGAATGTTTCTCTGACTGGACTCAAGAAGCAGAACCATGAAGGTTTTCTTTAAATGTTTCTTTTTATTCACATTTAGAAAACAAACATTCCCATAAACAACATTCGGTTAGATTCTGGCTAAACCTGATCTGGACTTTGTAGTGTTGTTAGACTAAAGTGCTGAGAATCAAAGTCTCCATAAAACATCCACAGTAAGAATATTTCAAGTCATTTTCTGTGATCCATCACCATAAAATCATCATTTTCTGACACTTATCTGGGTTGCGGTGGCAGCAGACTAAGTAGCTCAACCCACACTTCCCTATCCTCAGCCAGCATAAAGCAGTTCTGATTTGAAAAAGAAAAAAAAAATCCATCTGATTTAAAACAGTAATATGTCGGTGGCAATCAATAAAACTCAGATTACACCCAGTTTGATTAATCCGGCTCCAGGCCATATCACAATAAAAAAGGATCTTAGTGTTTCAGTTTCCACGGTTTCACTTCATTTGTCTGAAACTCAGGCTGAGCCGCAAGACAAAGAAACCACAATCAATATTCGCTGATCAAAACTGTTTAAAACATTTTAAAACAAACCAAGCTGCAGGAGAAAGTTTCATATCTACAGTTTTAAAAAGGCTCAAATGATTCTAAACTGAAGACATTCCGGAACATTCCCATTAAGGCCACAAAACACTTGTTACCCATTTTGAAGGTGAAAGGTCAAATGTTTGTGTTCTGAGGATTCACACTGCTTCAATCTCAAAGTTTGATGGATTTTGAGATGTTCTGAAGGACAATGTTTAAAAACACAAACAAGAACATCACAGAGGATCTGCTTCAGTCCCTCAATGCCTGGACTCTAAGTCCAGATTCCCGATCCAGCTGATCTCAGAGGGCCGATTGTGTTTGACTCTCAACCCACCACCTGATACTGAGATATGATTGTGTGTGTCTGCTCAGAGTTAATAGGTCCTCCTTTGAAGTCAGCCGGATCCAGGACTGGACCTGGATTCTTGAAGGGTTTTAAAGATATTCTTAACCCTCAGGACCATAACTGACCTAAAACTCTGAACCAGCACAATGTGTCAGCACCAGCTCAGTCCTCCGAGACCAGACAACCAGATTTGGATTCTGCACCTTCTGAAATTATTTTTTTTTTTAAACCACTGAAGCATCAAACTGAGGATCAGGCAGCTCACTGGAGATCTAAACCAAAGTGAGGAAAAGACATTTTGAACCATTGTGATCCAGTTCCAAATCGGTTCATCAAGCCGCAGTGATGAGCCGAGAATTTATAAATGTTCCATAAAGACAAACCTGCTCAACATAAAGACTGGGTTTTAAAAATATTAATTCTACAGCCAAGGCTTGGACCAGGATCCAGGACATCTTCATAAAGAAAGCCGACCAGCATCAGAGTCTGGAGTCAGGACGACCCGCCACACTCCAGACAGCAGGCTTAAATCCGCCATCTCACAGGAAGTTGGTCTTCAGCGTGATGCTGGGTGACGACCTTGGTGGGCTGCTGCGAGCAGAGAAGTTAATGCTGCTAGCTTTAGCTTTGAGATTTTCTTGGTTTCCTTTCATGGCGCGTGTAAGCGAGACTTCAGGTGAGGAGACGAGGTCATAAGAGATCGACGGATTGACAACAAACAAATCAAGACATGAAAATCACACAATATTCAGGCCCGCCCCTTGTTTGTTGGTCCACACCCAAAAGCATACACGCTTCTATTTCATCTTAAAACATTTTTTTTAATACAATTTACAAACATTTGTTTGTTAGTAAAACAATCAGAGCTGCTGGATCCTGGATGGCAACAGCCAGGCAGACAAAATGCTTGCAGCAAGAAGAAAAGTTGGCATGTCCTTGACCTTCTCCAGTCTCTGGGGTCCTCAACACTGAGGCACCTGCATGTTGGATCATGTCCAGAAAACACACTACACAGAATAAATGTGGTTGAAGATGTTCTCTCACAATGTCAGTAACCCTCTTCCTTGGAGTGTCACTAAGTAACTGTCATTGGACACAAAGTCCTTCCAGCTGGACCCAAGGATCCTCTAAAGAGACCTGGTATCAAAGACATCCAGTGTCACCTTAAGACACTTGTTAGAGTCCAAGTTTGACAACCAGACAGTCAACACCAGAACCCTAAGATTTAGACCACTGTTCTCCTGCAAAGATGTCAGCATTACCAAACACCTGATGTTTGACCACATGAGGTCTTTTTAAGGGTCTCTGGATCTCAAAGCAGAGGACACAAAGACATGAACATCCCTGCTAAAATCAGTGAATGTCTCTATAAGTTCAACACTTCGCCACAAACAGATACACTTTTGATGGACGGGTCCAAGAAGTCACTTCAGCCTGGATCTTAGTCTGGATCCAGGACCATCACAAACCCAGACCCTGTCATTCCTGATTCAGCTTCTCTGTAATCGGAGTATCCACTGATTTTGCAAAGATCACGGCATCGTCTGTGAAGTGAAGCTCAGTGAATGTTTTCTCGCCAACAAAAGCACCCGAGCCACTGGTTTTCACAACCCAATCCAACACCCAGTCCATACCCCGTCTATGCAAGCACTGAACAGTGTAGGAGCCAGAATACACCCCTGAGGAATACCAGTGTTGACTGGGGAAAACAAAGTATCTGCCTCTGTCCAGCACTCACAGTATCTGTGCACAAGCTGGCTACGATGTCCAATAACGTCTTGGGGATCCCACAAATTCTCAGGATGTCCTAGAGAATAATCCGATTAACGGAATAAAACACTTTGTAAAGTCAGCACAGGTTGCATAGAAGCACTACTGATCTTCACATTTTCATTCTGCAAGTACTCACAGGGCTAGAATACGGTCGATGGATAAGGTTCTTGTTTATAAATCAGACTGTTTTGGTCACTGAGCAGCAAGCAGCTGGAAGTGAATCCTGTTCAGAATAATCCTTACAAGGACAGAGAGCTGGATGATACCTCTGTAGTTGCATCAACAACTCAGATCTCTGCAGCTTTACTCACCCTCGGCTGTTATAATACGATGGTTAAAAATAAACAAATATCAAGACAAAAAAATTAAAAAGAAATTAAATTGTGAAGTTTTACCTGAAAACTGTAGAGTACTGTGGTCCAATACGCATTGAGATCCTTCAGCGCCTCCTCATGAAGAGACTGTGACACTGAGGGTGCAGAGCTGAGGGTGTTCTCATCTAGAAGGAAGAGATGAGGATGGGCAGCAATATGGCTGCCAGCTGAGGACCTGAAGGTCAAATGACAGAAAACAATGAAGAAAAAAGTGGAGCATTCTGTAAAACTCTACCTTTAACACACACACCACACACACACACACACACACACACACACACACACACACACACACCACACACACACACACACACACACACACACACACACACACACACACACACACACACACACACACACACAGTCCCCTGCCTCTCGCCCAGTGACAGATGAGATAGGTTCCAGGCCCCCAAGATCCTTAATTGAACAAGCAAGTTAAGAAAATGAAATGATGGATGATGTCCATAGGTTAATTTATTTTCCCCTATTTTTACTTAATGTTGTATATATTGCACTTTGAGCTCAGAGAAATGTATTTTTTTTTGTGATGGACACTTTTCAAATCTGAATGACAAAGTTCACATTGACTAATGCACCATGAAACTGAATGTCAACCACCATAAAAAGAACAAGATGATTAGAATGGAGAAGGACATACTGGGTCTCACCGTACCAGTGAAATTAACAAACTCATGCTCTCAAACTGAAAGACCACAATTGATTAAAAAGCTGGGAATATATCCTTGATAATACTTAGCACTCCACTTGTCTGGACTGTGTGAGACAAGAAGACAGCAACAGGAGGACAGCTAAGCTAAGGTAAAGCCAACTATAATGTTTCAAAGACATATAGGAAGCTATAAGCTTCTGGATGCAAAGGCAGTGTCTGCACTGTAAATAAATAATGCATAGATTAAATTTGTTTTGCTTCTTGTTGAATGAAGCAATAGCACCATGGTTCAAAAATACGAGGTCTGTTAGAAAAGTATCCAACCTTTATTTTTTTAAAAACCTGATGGATTTGAATCACGTGTGCTTGCATGAGCAACCTTGAAACTTTGTGCGCATGCAGTGATTTTTTTCACGCCTGTCGGTTGCGTCATTTGCTTGTAAGGCAGCCTTTGTGTGAGGAGGGTGAAGTCTCTTGTCGTTTTTTTCTTGCAAGGAAATGGCGGAATGACTGGAAGCAGCGCGACTGCATCAAATTTTGCCACAAACTGGGCGACAGCCAGGTGGAACCATTCGGATTATTCAGGATGGCTTTCGGTGACGATCCTCTGGGCACACACAGATTAAGGAGTGGTACAACCGGTTAAAGACGGCCGCACAACGGTGGAAGGGCCGCGCCGCGCCTCCAATCGGCATCAACACGCTGAAACGACCGGATCATTTCTAAAGTGAACGCTGTGGTGATGTGGGACTGTCATGTGATTATCCGAGAAAGTGCGGGAAGAGGTGGACATCAGCACTTTTTCAGCACATTCCACTGTGAAAGAGATTTTGCCATGAAAAGAGTGGCGGCGAAATTCATCGGCACGAAGCTGATGGCACAGCAAAAGCGCTACCGTGTTGAAGCCTTACAGGACATGTAACATGCCTGACATGTCCAGTTTGTCCACAATTTCTCAGATAGTCACACGACTGAAAAGCCACCGAAAGCCGTCTGAATAATTTGAATGGTTTCACCTGGCTATTGCCCAGTTTCTGGCAAAATTTGATGCAGTCGCGCTGCTCCCAGTTGTTCCGCCATTTCCTTGCAAAGGAAAAAACAATGAGAGACTCCACCCATCCTCACACAAAGGCTGCTTACAAGCAAATGACGCAACCGACAGGCGTGAAAAAAAAAAAAAAAAAAAAAAAAAAAAAAAAAAATCACACGTGCACGAAGGTTCAGCGTTGGCTCATGCAAGCACACGATTCAAATCCATCAGGTTTTTGAAAAAAATAAAAAAAAAGGTCGGATACTTTTCTAACAGACCTCGTAAATGTGAGTTATAGAATGGTGTGACTTATATATATATATTTTTTTATCTCATCATGACGCATTTTTGGACAGCTGTGACTAATACTCTTGTGCAACTTATAGTATGAAAATACGCTACAATTTATTTTTGTACCTGAGTAGGGTAAAGTATCTATAAATTGACAAGGCAGAGGAGCCTGTCAATCAAGCAGCACTTGTTCTTGCTATCTTTCTGCCATCATTAGCTGTTAAGATGTTCCATCATGATTATCTCTTGCTCTGTTGGACTCACGATGCGACTCCGCAGCAGCCTTGGACCAGAGCCTCCATGGCACGGACTCCCTCTATGACTCCCAGAAGCTTCCTGTGGATCTGAGGACGACTCCTCTGACCTCTGAAGGGGACACACATCACATCAGTCATGTGCAAGTTTAAAGTGCCAACCTTTGATCCTGACACATTTGAAAATAACTATAAAGAACAGACGGCATCCTCAAATAAGCTTTCTGTCCACGTGTCTGTGAACTCTGACAATCAGACTTTAACTAATGACAGAACCTCAGGAGTCTGAATATTAAAGATCAAAGTCAGATTGGGTTGACATGCATGAAGGGGTGGAGCTAGCACATTTACATTATTTAATTTTCTCTGTGAAGCAGTTTATAGTGTTTTGTTTTTTTTGTTTTTTTAAACGAGTCAGTCTTTATTGGGTTTATAAAATGTTTAGATCTGGCTGTGAGTTGTGGAGACTCACCTGGAGGAATCGAACCAGCTGCGCGCCGAGGGCCTTGATGTACATGATGGCGACATCTGACTGAGTCTGAAACACTGATGTGAGCAGCTGGAAACACCGAATCACAACCGTAACACAAAAACTGTTTCATTCTTCTTTCCACTAAAACGAGAGTTTATGAATGTAACTACTGATCTATGAGTTCGGATAAACACAGGAGGCGCTTATGGAACATCTGGATATGCAGCACATGCATGTGAAGAGGCTGCGATCTGAGACCTACAGAGCCATGGAAATGACCTGGGTGAGGAAAGAAGAACTGATGAAGAGGCTTCTTGGTACTGACCGCTGGGTCTTTGGCGTCATTGCTGGTGGAGAAGCGCTGCAGAACGAGCGTGTGCAGGGGCTCCACGGCGCAGACATCCGGTCCAGCAGCACAACAGGAAGGATGGTCAGAGCAGTGAGGAGGCTGACGTGATCCACAACGCAGCCAGAGTTCCTCTGAGGACACAAGAACCACACCCTTGTAGAACTACAACACCTTCAATAATCTCTCAATTAGTGTTTCAGTTAATTAACAGTTTAATGTACAGAATGACAGAATATCATTTTTAAAATAGCCAGAACAGTCTTATCTAAAAGACAAGTTCAATCTAGTTCATTATTGGTGCACAGCTGTTTAAAACCAGTTTCAAAACTTATTAATGTCATGATTAACTGGTTTAAAGACTGTTATCAAACCCTGGTTTTCAGCCTCAAAATCTGTTTTTGTTTTGTCCGCTTTTTACAATTTCTAAACAAAATACAGTTCTAAAGGCGTGGTCGCTATAAAGCACCTTTGTCCTTAGTTTTGGGAATTAAAACCTTTTTTAAAAAAATATAAATTAGATTAAAGCCAATTTAAAGAATGAACTGGTTCCATACTCCTGACCTTTAGACTCATTGAAGGTTATAGGTTTCAAGTCTAAATCTGTTGTCTTTGCTGTAGAACATTTTGAAACCAGTTGAAAACGTTCTGTAAAATAAAAATGAAAGGATGTTAGATTTAAGTTAAAACAAGGATTACCGCTTTCCCACAGGCCCAGCAGCGTTTTGAGCGCAGAGCGGAGCAGCAGCTTCCAGGCTCCACGGCTCTTCTCCTGCCGGCTCATTGGACACGAAAGGACAACCTTAAGCACCTGCAGAGCCGCTTGACTCACCACTGCCAGCCCAGCCCCACCCACCGCGGCGTCTGGGACACCTGGAACAGTAAAGCCACAGCAGAGGAGGAGGAGGGGCTGGTTTGAGCTTTGTGATGTAACAAGGACTTTTAAAAATACATTTCACGGGGCTTCATCACCGGACTGACACTATCAGACAAAGTAAAAATGGGAAGAGCATTGATATAGACGCCCCAGTGTTTTGAACAGTGGCTTCACATAAGCTCCTCCCTCCAAACGCCCTTACCATCAGTGCTGGACCCGCCTCCTACACACTTTGAAACTACAGCTGCTGCCTTATATAAATAAAATTTCTGCTTCTGTCAACTGACAAACAAACAAACTCCTCCACTAATGGAGGTCCTCTGTATTTATTCCTGTGGTAGTTTTTAAACTGAAGGGTTAAACCTCATCTGACCGGATTAATGTACAAGACATCAGGGGACTCTTGGTTCATGTAGTGTACAGAGCACGAATTAATGACAAACACTTTTAAAGCAAATGTTAACAGATTAACAGCAGAACATCTCAAACAAAACGTGACAGTTTCTCTTCCTGTCTGTCCACTACCGCCGCTAAAGGTGAGAGTGTCACTACCGCTGTGTGAGCGGGCTGCGTGGACCAGTTCTCATGAAGACTCCCAGCAGGAGGTAGAGGACAGTGGGGAGGATGGACACATGCTGCAGCTGAACAATCAAAGACATTCACCATCTGAAAATCAGCTGCTGTCAGAGTTTAACGAGTAGAGAAAAGACGTCTCAGAGTTGTAAATGTCCACAGCCAGAAGAGGGAGGTGCTCTTTTCATCCAGGATGATCAGTGTGGTTCAGGGAATCTGAACATACACTGCGGGCAGGTCTTACCTTCGGGGGAGCAGACGGAAGGCAGCTCGGCGAGAACACATAAAGCTGAAGCCACCAGGTGACAGTCGCTGTCAGTCAAACTCAGACTGATGTTTCAGGACCTGAACACACCCCACACACACAAAGTCATGAAGTACTCCTCTTTCAGTATCCTCTTTTTAAACCTTTCACTTTTCATCCTCCTTTTCGCTTCTTCCCAAAACAGCTGGAACAGGTTGTGCACGCCTTGATCACGTCTCGTTTAGACTACTGCAATTCTCTGTATGTTGGTCTTAATGTCATCTCTGCATCGCCTCCAGATGGTGCAAAATGCAGCTGCACGTCTGCTCACTGGAGCCAAACGGCACCAACACATTTCTCCTGTTTTATCTTCACTGCACTGGTTACCTGTTGCTTTTAGAATTGATTTTAAGATTTTGTTGCTTGTTTTAAATCAATTCATGGTCAAGCCCCATTCTATTTATCTGATATGCTGTCATTGCACACTCCAGGAAGAGCTCTGCGCTCCGTGGACCAGAGTTTACTGGTCTGTCCCAGGTCTAAGATGAAGACCAGGGGAGACAGAGCCTTTGCTGTTGCAGGGCCCAAGCTCTGGAACTCTCTGCCATTGAATGTCTGACTGGCTCCTTCAATTGACTCTTTTAAGACTCTTTTAAAGACACATCTTGTTGCACTGGCTTTTAACACAAGATGAGCTGAATACTGCCACATCTTTTATTGTCTTGTTGATTATTTTGTTCTTGTATTTAATTAATATAATTTAATTCCTTTTATTGTACAGCACTTTGGGGCAGTGTTGACTGTTTGTAAATGTGCTTTATAAATAAATCTGACCTTGACCTTCTTCCTCAATCTAAGTTTTCTCCGAGACTCATGTTTAACTGGAGGATTATAAAGTGGAATTGGCTTGGAGAACAGGTCAGGTGTGGGAGCTATGCACTCACTGCATCAACCACACTACAGAACCACATTAGTTCACCTGGATGGCAACCACCCAGGCAGACAACCAGTCCACTGTCCACCTGTCCAAAGTAACCATCTATCTGCTGCAGCCAGGTGACACGTAGGTGTGTCCTTGACCTTCTCCAACTACTGGGGTCCTCAGCACTGCGTGGTGGATCATGTCCAGAGAAACAAACATGGACATAATGTCAAAGCTGATGTTCCCTCACAATGCACGTGATCCTCCTGATTTGAATATCACTTGAATTCATTTGACATAAAATCTTCCAGCAGGAAACAAGGATCCTCCAAAGAAAACCCTGGTATCAAAGACATCTTGAGGTCACTTGATAGTTCCAACGTCTCACAACCGCAGTAGAATGACAAGGATTTTCTCAAAAAGAAAACGTGAAATTTCAGCTACAGTTTGACTGTAGGCACGTCAGGGACATTATGACCCAGTCACATGGATACGACGATTCTTGAACAAAGGGACCAGGTAACAAAAGGTCACAATTCTTTGAGGAAAAGGTGGATGAACGAGCTTTATCACCAAATAGCCTGCGAAGCAAGAGCGCAAAAGGGACTAAAGAGGAACTAAATGAAACCGAAGCTAACGTGTGATCTCGACGCTTTAAATGAAATGCGCCCTGGAGCCACTGCTGGAGCAGTGTGTGTCTGCATCTCAGGTCCAGGACTCGGCACTGGAACGGAGCTCATAGCACCTGAGACCTGGAGAAACTGCAAACAGAAGCTGTGGAGATCTGTGTGCACGTCGGTGGACCCACCTGCTCTGCGTTCCCTCGTCCAAAACAAAAGAGGCTTCATCTCATCATCAGAATCCTTATTGTTGATGACATGCTGCGGGCCTCCTTCTTTGCTCCAATTAAACAAAAAAAAAACACTCTGGTGTGCTTTGGTCACTGCTGTATCACTGTATTATGTTACTAAGCCATATATATTAATTTATAACAAAAAACTGTCAAAAGAAGGAATAAATGAGTGTAAAGATGATTGAATATATTAGAGCAGTAAACTGATCAGTCCGTGAACACAGTGCCATTGACCTCCAGCTGGTTTATTTCTACCAGCTGCAGCTGATCCACAATGTGAATTCTGCCTTCCAGAACAACTCTTTATATAATCATTTGAATTATCTACCTGTTGCCACATGTACAGAAGGGCTGGATGGTCATTCCTACACTCATATTGTTTAATTTAATAAAAAATAATAAGCACACGCAGGAGCTGCTGCTGCAGCGTTCATGTACTGTCGGGACATTACACAACTTTTTGGTTGTTTCAAATTCAGCAGTTGCTTGTGGCAAAATAATTAATTGTATCCACACAAAAGATGCACTCTGGCCTATATAAGGTGTTCTGAGCCCACTGAAGCTGACCACCCAGATTAAGAAAAAAAAAAATCCAAGCAAAACAGGCTGAGTTTGCCCTGTAATTTCAACAGTACATGAAGCAGCAGCAGCAGCACTCAGAATGGCTTCTGCACTGTGTGAAAACATTCAGCTGGTCGAACAAAGTCAAACTAAATGCTAACGTTACAAAAACTAAGCAAACGATTAAAAAATGTCAAGAACGACAGCAAAATGAAATAAAGACGAATTGAGGTTTTCGTTACCCTTCGTTCAAATTTTTTCAACAGTTTAAAATCCTGACGAAGCGACCGCTACAGGAACGAAGCTGAGTGAAGGTTAAACGATGTCAATGAAAGTCCAGATTTCTTGTTCGTTAGGGCTTCGTTGCCCTTTGTTAAGTGCAGTGTGACTGGGCCATAAGTCTTGATTTGATGTTTTCTTGCATGAAAATCCTTCTCTGTACCAACATGAAGCTGTAGAACTGGTGACGGAAAGCAAAAAAAGTTACATGCTGCACAAATTCTCCGATCACAGCCACGGAAGCCTGTAACTCCTTCAGATTTGCCTGGGTGTCTTGGTGGCTTCCCTCACTAGCATGGTCACTCAATTTTTGAGAACTGCCCCTCTAGGCATATTTACCATACAGTTTGTATTTCTTAATGATTGACGGTAAGTAAAGTAAAAAAAGTTCATGAAAATGTTCATGTATTCTGTCCCCTTACTTGTCGATGGAAAAGAGGCTGAGGAGTAATGAGTTGTGTGAACAATAATCCTCATATTTAATCTGTCCAAATACCTATGGCTTTTGGAAATGGAGTTACTGTGTATAAAAATGTCCATAATCGAAAATGAGTATGTGATAATTTGTTAAATCGTGGGCATTAAAGCTGAAAGTTCAACATGAGCAGAACATCTGCCTCATTTCATTTCACCACCATTGTAGTAATAAACTTCGTAGTTTGAATGTCAGTTTCTTTTTGAAGCTTCCCCTCACATCATACCCATTTGGACTGTTTTCCAGCCAGTTTGGGACTGAGCTGTGGAAGTTTCCGGACCAGCACACACAGGCAGAGTTCCAGTGCTCCAAAGACTATAGAGTGTCCTGGAACCAAGCCGCCAGTGTCCCGCCCCTCACCAAACTCAGGCAGCGTCTCCTTCTCTTCTGCACCGTCATCCACTGTGGAGGATAAAAGTGTTAGGGACCAAACAGTGAATCCCCGCATGTCAGTATGTGTGGTGTTCCCGTTGTGTGGTGTGCTCTTCACCCTCGGCGCTGTGGCGTTTCTCTCTGATGTGCTCCTGGGCTGCAGCCACAATCTGACGCAGCAAATCCAACACAGCGAGGTGAACAGATGACGACTCTCTGGTCACCATTAGCCTGTGGAGAACACTGAGCAGCTCCACACTGAGAGCCTGAGAGAGACAGAAAAAATACTAAGCGCAACCAGGTGTTCAGTTACAAGTCTGGAGTTTCCAAATCAGTGTCTCCCCTTAAACATGTCAACATACAGTGCATTCAGAAAGTATTCACATTGCTTCAGTTTTTCCACATTTTATGTTACAGCCTTATTCCAAAATGGAGTAAATTCATTTTCCCCCTCAAAATTCTATTCACAACACCCCATAATGACAACTTTAAAAAGTTTTTCGTTTGTTGGTTTTTTTTTTTGTTGCAAATTTATTAAAACTAAAAAGAAATCACATGTACATAAGTATTCACCCCTTTGCTCAATACTTTGTTGATGCACCTTTGGCAGCAATTACAGCCTCAAGTCTTCTTGAATATGATGCCACAAGCTTGGTGCACCTATCTTTGGGCAGTTTGGTCCATTCCTCTTTGCAGCCCCTCTCAAGCCCATCAGGTTGGATGGGGAGCGTCGGTGCGCAGCCATTTCCAGATCTCTATAGAGATGGTCAATCAAATTTAGGTCTGGGCTCTGGCTGGGCCACTCAAGGACATTCACAGAGTTGTCCTGAAGGCACTCCTTTGATATCTTGGATGTGTGCTTTGGGTTATTGTCCTGGTGAAGATGAACCGTTGCCCCAGTCTGAGGTCAAGAGCGCTCTACAGCAGGTTTTCATCCAGGATGTCTCTGTACATTGCTGCATTCATCTTTCCCCTCAATCCTGACGAGTCTCCCAGTTCCTGCTGCTGAAAACATCCCCACAGCATGATGCTGCCACCACCATTCTTCACTGTAGGGATGGTGCCTGGTTTCCTCCAAACATGACGTCTGGGATTCCCGCCAAAAAGTTCAATCTTTGTCTCATCTAACCACAGAATTTGTTTCTCATGGTCTGAGAGTCCTTCAGGTGCCTTTTGGTAAACTCCAGGTGGGCTGCCATGTGTCTTTTACTAAGGACTGGCTTCCATCTGGCCATTCTACCATACAGGCCTGATTGGTGGATTGCTGCAGAGATGGTTTGTCCTTCTGGAAGGATCTCCTCTCTCCACAGAGGAATGCTGGAGCTTTGACAGAGTGACCATCAGGTTTTTCTCCCTGACTAAGGCTTCTCCCCCGATCACTCAGTTTAGATGGCGGCCAGCTCTAGGAAGAGCCTGGTGGATCTGAAAGCCTTCCATTTACTTATGATGGAGGCCACGTTCAATGGGACCTTCAAAGCAGCAGAAATCTTTCTGCACCCTTCCCCA